>NC_039360.1:173681657-174330769 GCF_003573695.1 Papaver somniferum | reverse complement strand
TATACACGTTTAGGTACGGTTATCCATATCTAAATGAAGGTATATTTCATTTGTGTGTAACAAGCTAATACCATCTAACGGTGGAAACATATTAGCTTGAATCTTATATCAGGTTTCATCTAACGGTGAATATTGATTGCTTTGTTCCAAAGTTATCAAACTGTGATTTGAAGACTATATAAGGGAAAAGTCTAGCAACTGGGAAACCTAATCCCCACACCTCCTGTGTGATACCAGTTGCGACTAAAGTCGATTCTCCTTTAACCTAGGTTTTTCCTAAAACCATTATAGGTTAACGACTTAAAGACTTCATTGGGATACTGAAGCCAGACCCAACTATTTTCTATGTAGTTGCGTGTTCTGATCTTACTTTATTCTATCGTATTGAGTACTATCTTCTCTAAGATTTGCTCGATATTTATCTCCGATATAGGTAAGATATAAAAAGTAATCACAAAGCTCTCCGTCTCATTCTTTGTGATTCCACAATAACTTTTTCTACTACCATATAGTTAAGTTATTGTGAGGTGATAGATATTTCTAGGCTGCTCTTTGGGAGTATAAGACCGGATTATCAATTGGTTCTTCGGGAATATAATACCAGATTATCAATTGGTTCTTGTTCACCTTGATTTATCAAAAGACGGAACAAACTTTGTAGGTATTTCTGTGGGAGACAGATTTATCTATTAAAATAGACTTTTATGTGGGAAACAAATTTGTTTATCAAGTCTTTGACTTTGGTTCGTAGAAACTCTTAATTGTTGGTGAGATCAGCTAAAGAAATCAAGTGCATAGATTCCTGCTGGGATTCAGAGGCGTAAGGAATGCGATTTTACCTTAATTAGTGTGAGATTGGTTAGGGATTAACTACATTCCAGTCCGAAGTTAACTTGTAGTAGGCTAGAGTCTGTAGCGGCTTAATACAGTGTGGTGTTCAAATCTGAACTAGGTTCGGGGGTTTTTCTGCATTTTCGGTTTCCTTGTTAACAAAACTTCTGGTGTCTGTGTTATTTCTTTTCCGCATTATATTTGTTTATATAATTGAAATATTACAAGTTGTGCAATACTCAATCAATTGGTAAATCCAACCTTTAGTTGCTGATTGAAATTGATTGACACTTGAACATTGGTCTTTGGTATCGCTCAAGTTGTTTCTCACAGATACACCATATTATACATATGTAATGCCATGAAGTTTGAGTGCCTCATCCCCTTGGGAAAGTTTTCATGTGCAATAAAATAAACTGGGTGTTGGGTGCAATAATCAAAAACAAAGAAAAATCAAATAAGCAAAAGTTATTGATACTTAGTTCCTTTATAATGGAATTGATCGATTGACGAAACGAACGAGCTTCTCATATCTCCACAACAGCAACAAGGAAAAACTTTGGAAAAACAGAGTGAGTCACGTGTTCAACACGTTGCCCTTAAGACATTAGCGCCCGGCTACACTCAAGAGTGATGCTATAGCCCTCACAGGACGGATATCTCCAGGATAAAACACCCTACTACACCTACTACTAGCATATGTAGTAGATGCTCAACTTGAGCTTGGCAACTCCGAAAAAACCGTTAAGGAAAAATCGTGAACTCTTAAGAAACGCTATAAAATATTTTTCCTTAGGGGTCCCTCTAAAATATAGAGCAACCCCTTTCCCATAGATTTTACAAAAGTAGTGAATTTCTTTATATAATTGACAAATACAACTTAAGAAGAAAAACTCCCCGATGTGGGACTAAAAGCTTTATATAGTTTCTTAAAACTACTAAAAATTGGAAACTCCACGATGTGGGACTAAAAAGTTTCATTCACAAAATAAAACAATAAATTATAATTTTTTATTAAAACTTTAAAAAATTATTTTTTTATTAATCGTTTTCCAACAATCCCCCACATGAATGAAAACTCAATAAAACATGAAAACACAGATAGATCTTGGTAAATAAACATCCCAACCTCACGATCCAAACAGACTGATCGTGCAAGTGTTGAAATCATACTAGTCATTTCTACGTCCTCTCCCTCACACAAAAGTGTGTTGACCCCAGGGTCATACTATGGATTGCATAAATCATAATAGTATTGAGAGCTTTCATCTTTAATTCTCACATGGTGAGACTATAGGTATCTTTCACCAAAGTGAAAAAGCATGAACTAGTGAACCCTTAGTGACCTTTAGGTCCTAAGTTCCAGTAATACCAAAACCATCAAAATGAAAATCACATAAAAAACGCAGGAAATACCATTTTAGGCAGAGGTGTCCATGAGGTCTTGAACCTTTGCTTAGTGAGATATTACATGAATTACTTGCTAGAGACAGTGAACTATGTCTTGAACTGCTAGCATTTGATGTAATTCGTGATAACAACCACGGGTGATATCTCCAAGATTGCTGCCAAGCTCGTGCCGTTTTGGCCCTGGACGTATCCTGTTTCTCAGAATGCTCTAGAGAATCATCTCATATTCTCACAGGAAGCGACCCACTTCCTCATTCAGATAGGTGAGTTTCCATAAAGAGTGTTACTGCTACACCCCACTTCAATCTTAAATCGAAACTATAGAACTCATTAAGACTTATTAAAAAGTCATCCTCCACATGCAGTCACACTATCACGTCTACACCATAGGGAAGGGACAGAGAATGAAAATCTCTGATAGTGTTTACCTTTACCCACCACAAATTAGTTGTCTCATTCGAAACCTTGATCATGGGATCTCCAGTCAGCAAGGTTGAGTATCCTTCATGGCAAGTTTAATATATGAGCTTAAGCCCCAACCCCCTCGATGCATTTTTAACTATCTCTTTGTACAAACCTTTCGTCAAAGATTACGCGATATTCTCCTTGGACTTTATCCAATCAATGGAAATAACGCCGATTGAGATTAGTTATTTCTTAGCTTTAACTATTATAGCTTGGCTAACACAATGTATAGATATAGCTGGCACCGGTTTAGAATAAACATGTTCAAAGAACTCAGCATCCCTAGATTCCGTAATAATATTCACACCAATGTCAGAAAAAATCAGAACACACAACCAAAAATCTATTTGTAGAAGTATACTCAATATACCCTATACGAAAACACAATCAACATTTTTGGTTTCAATCTAGTTCTTTTAGGAAGAGGAATTACAATCTTAGTCAAACTCCCCCACACTTTGACACATTCATAAGAAGGTCATCTACCGTTCCATAAACCATATGGAGTTTCATCTGATTCTTAAAAGGGTACTTTATTCAGGATATACTAGTTAAGAGGACTGCCTCCCCCCACAAGGCCGCAGGTAATCCTGAACTAATCAACATGGAAATTATCATCTCCTTAAGGATACGGTTGTTATGTTCAAGGCTTCTAATTGGTTTCCAACTTCAAGTTTATACATCTTAAGGCTTCTAAGGCGTCATCCTTATCCTAAGCAAGTATACAAGATAGTACCTCGTACAATCATCTACGGAAGTTATAACCATCTTTTACCACAGTGGTTTTGGGTTGAACTCATGTCAACTAGGCCTAACTGAATTAATTCTAAAGGCTTAGAATTACTCTGAACATTTGTGCTAAAAGATTTTATAGCATATTTTGATTCTTCACAGATTTCACTTTTGTGTTCAAAATCCAAACTAAATTTGGGTATGAAGCCTATGCTAGCCAGTTAAGCATTGACTTATAAGTTTACGGTTCCAAGTCTACCACGTAAAACAATCAATCACACAAAGATATCACAAGAATCAACTACGTTCACATCATCAGTTTTTCCGTTAAGCTTATATAGACCCAAAGTCCTATAACTCTTGCTTAAAAAATCACTGCCTAGTTACAACAAGTTTTCCAGATTCAATTAAGATCTTAAATATTTTTCCATCTACAACAGAACAAGATACAAGATTTTCGCATATGCTCGGAACATGAAAACTTCATTCAATGTGAGAATATTACATATATGAGCTTCTGCTCGACCTTTTCCTTTTATGCAACCTCTATTGCATATGAGTTACTCAATAAGAGTTTCTCGACATCCCCTATCCTATGATAGGAGGTGAACATGTCTCTGTTTCAACAAACATTCTTGGTGGCTCCAGAGTCCACCTACTGGTCTCTCACATTGGTTATTAAAATAACTTCCGACATCATGCCACCAAACTCGTTCTAGTTTGTTTCAACTAAATTAGCATTAACTTTCTACTTATTAAGGTTTTTATGTTGTCTACAATTTACTGCCGCGTGGCCAGAAATTTTACAAACATAACACTCACCCTTAACTAAAGTAATTCCGGATTCAGGTTTACGAAATATACCTTTATCATGAAGACCATGCTTAGAGTTGCGTTCGATGTTCTCACCTTTGCCATCTTTGGAAGATTTGTTTCCAACCACATGCGGCTATTAGCCATGTCCCTCGGAGATGACACCTTTATTCACAAATCACAATTCCAAATCAGAAAGTAATTCCACAAAAATTAATTTAGTTAACAACAATTTTCTGCTCGTCAGAATTTTTCAGAAACGTTTTTCTGTTTTGTAAAATATCAAAAAAATACTTTTACAACTCCAAAAATTCTGAAATTTTACGCGGGTAACTATCAGGATGTCTACTACGTTGTGTAAAAAGGGTTCATCGAAATTCCTTTTAGATTAAAAGATAAAATTGAAACTCTACAGATGACCAGAAATTCGTTTTTGTTTTTTCACTCCACAATTAACATCCATGATTCACAAACCAATCAATCGTTTTCGATTATTACAAATAATAATGTCTTAAGATTGTTGGGTGCAATAATCAAAAACAAAGAAAAATCAAATAAGCAAAAGTTATTGATACTTAGCTCCTTTATAATGGAATTGATCGATTGACGAAACGAACGAGCTTCTCATATCTCCACAACAGCAACAAGGAAAAACTTTGGAAAAACAGAGTGAGTCACGTGTTCAACACGTTGCCCTTAAGACATTAGCGCCCGGCTACACTCAAGAGTGATGCTATAGCCCTCACAGGACGGATATCTCCAGGATAAAACACCCTACTACACCTACTACTAGCATATGTAGTAGATGCTCAACTTGAGCTTGGCAACTCCGAAAAAACCGTTAAGGAAAAATCATGAACTCTTAAGAAACGCTAAAATATTTTTCCTTAGGGGTCCCTCTAAAATATAGAGCAACCCTTTTCCCATAGATTTTACAAAAGTAGTGAATTTCTTTATATAATTGACAAATACAACTTAAGAAGAAAAGCTCCCCGATGTGGGACTAAAAGCTTTATATAGTTTCTTAAAACTACTAAAAATTGGAAACTCCACGATGTGGGACTAAAAAGTTTCATTCACAAAATAAAACAATAAATTATAATTTTTTATTAAAACTTTAAAAAATTATTTTTTTATTAATCGTTTTCCAACACTGGGAAGCTTTGTAATATATTATATATAATAAATTGGTTAGAAACTATATTGATCATATAAAATAAATTGAGTTTTCTTTCTTGCCTTTTAAGAAGTTTATCAGTATGCCAGTTTTGTCAAAAGTACATTTCGTTTAAAAACTGATTGCATAGCCATAACTTTTAATAATTTACACCAAATGGCCGACATTAAGTTGGTGGTAAAAGTAGACAAAATGGGATACCTAGGAGTCTGTAGTTCTATGGTATACTCTATTTCGTTTGAAGTTCCCCCGAGATACATAATTAAATTATACCATGAAAAGACATCCATTTTGAGAAAGAACTTAACGCAAGTTACTGCTACTTTACCATATAATTATACTCGCGAATGGTTTTTGTTTTCTTTTCTGCTTGCAATACAATATACAGTAGTTTGCGTTCAACATTTTCCTTTGAAGAGAGATACCATTTTTTTTTTGTTGAATCCACTTTAAATGGTGTAGTCTGAGGTGTTGAGTGAAGATAAAGACAAGTATATGTTCACGAACCTTAGAATTTTTCCTGGAAAAGTTGTAGCAGTGGTTGGGATGGCTCACATGGATAAAATTGGACTATTTTGGAAGCTCGCAGAGGAGGACGATATGAGCGACGTCTATTAAATCTGCAACCGAGGGTTAGTTACAGTGATTTTGCTTTAATACTCGATTTATTTATTGTTCGGAGTTTGCAGTGTGATGGATATATCGCTCGACTAATATCTTTAGTTGCATGTAATTGCAATTGACAATAAAATTGAATTAAACTAACAACTTATCTTGTGGTCCTATTTTTTACAGGATTTCGTCTAAGAATATATTTGACAGGGAGCATTCAGTTAGAATTCAAGAAGTTGCAGGAATTAGTTATGCTGTAAGAGTATAGCACGTGCTTAGAATTACCCCTTTTTCTAAACGACAATCTCAGTTACCCATTTTAATTTAAGGCACCGTATGAACCAGTTACCCATTTAAATTTATACGACCAACGCACGAGTAAACCCAATTTATTTTATACGACTGTCTGGAAAACGATATATGTTCTTCTTTTCATGCATTTTGCTGTCTAGACAGTACATTTATGAAGAACTGTTATGGTATCACTGATTGTGCCAAGCAGATGTATCCTTTGTATGATTTTTTTTTTGTTGGACTTCGTTTATGGTGGGTACGACTTACAAGTGCATATTCAGTTTGGGTCGTAGTTTTGACTTGTGAAAATGTCTTAGTGCACCCTTGATTTCATATTGCAAGATCCTTTATGTTTTTATTGGCTGTGAAAGGTATCCCAGATGCTTCGCGATGTATCTGTTGACAAACGAGGGAGAAGAAGAAAATAAAATAAGGGAAATTGAAGTAGAAAGTTTTAGACTGGGATAGGGAAGTTGGGTATAAGTTTAGATAAACGGGTATAGCTTATTGTCATGAAACAGAATTGCAGATTAACTAACAACAATACCTTCTCTTCCTAACTTAAGGATAGAGCCTCAATTTCATTAAATTTCTCATTGGTTTCTCTTACAGCAAGCACAACCAATAAATAACCGACTTCTTTTTAACCAATCACCCAACGGGTGTAAACATCCAATGAGTAACCCTAACTAAGGAAATAAACTAAATACAAGGGAGTACCCAACATGGGCTTGTGTGCGTAAGAAACAAAGCCCAAAGGTTAAAGACCCTTAATTAGGTTCAAGTGTTACTAGTTATATGACAATACCCCCTCCTTTGGAAGATCCTTGTCCTCAAGGATAAAATCTGGGAACTGTGAGTGAATGTGGTTGGCATCTTCCCATGTTGCATCTTCTGAAGGAGCTCTAGCCCACTGTATGAGTATTTGTAGAATTGTATTGTTGCCCCTGAGAATATGTCTGGAATCTAGAACTGCTATTGGTGTAACTATGAAAGAACCAGAAGTATCAACTGGTGGCAGTGTAGTGGTAATATGTTGGCCTACCTTTTTCTTCAGTTGACACACATGAAAAACTGGGTGAATTCTGGACTCTACTGGTAGTTTGAGCTTGTAAGCAACATTTCCAATTCTCTGTAACACTTCAAATGGCCCAAAGTATTTAGCAGACAACTTCATATTGGTTCTCAGAGCAACAAAAGACGGTCTATAAGGTTGCAACTTCAAAAATACCCAATTTCCCACTACAAAGGATCTGTCAGTTCTATGATTATCTGCAAAATGTTTCATCCTGTGCTGAGCTTTAGAGAGGTCTTCCTTAAGTAATTGGATCATGTGATCTCTCTCCAGGAGGTAGTCATGAACAACAGCAACTGAAGTAGTAGCTTGGACTGGAAATGCCAAGTGAGGTGGAGTGTAACCATATAAGGCCTGAAACAGAGTCATCTTGAGACTAGTGTGGTAGTTTGTGTTAAACCACCATTCTGCTAAGGCCAACCAATTGAGCCACAATTTTGGAGTTGAACCAGTCATGCATCTAAGATATTGCTCAAGGCAAGCATTTGTTCTCTTAGTTTGCCCATCAGTTTGTGGGTGATAAGAAGTGCTGAGGGTTAACTGAGTACCTAGAGATTTAAATAGATGCTGCCAAAAGTGGCTGAAAAATACCTTATCCCTGTCCGACACAATGATAGACACATTTTTGTGTCTAATTTGTCTCGATTCTATATATTGATAGTGCTCATTTCTGTACTTATTATGGTGTTTTATGTGTGCGTAGGTATTTTTGGCCAATAAACATTTTTGGAAAAATCGTCTCGAAAAGTTACGCGGGGCACCCCCGGAGGACACTTGCTATTCGGACCCCTCAAATGGATAAGGGGTAACCTAATTACTAAGGGGCATCCATTTCCAGGCAGCTGCTAAAGGGACACCACTGTTGGATAAGGAGGAGGTCATCCCTTACATTTGAATTTGGAAATTGGCGGGAAAAGAAGTGTTATAACAACAGAATTTAAGGTTTGATTTTTGGGCATTCTAGGGAGAGATTCAATCGCTGATTTCTTTGCTATATCTTTATTAGACCCAAACAAGGTTGGTAAGGGATTTGGATTGGATTAACTTGGGCTTGATAGTCGATTTGAAGGAAACATGGGTGGATTATTATCAGAAGTTTATATTCATGGAAAGTACGTGGAGATAAGGAAGTAAAGCTTGCTGTTCGATTCAATAGTATCTTAAGCAAATTCTGAGACGTTGGATTTGGTTTGGGAGACGCGTAAAGAAGCTATAAAGAAAGAAATCCCGTGACCTGCGGGAGAGGAAAGGTGAAGATTTTATCGGGATTTTTAACCCTGTGGCGTATATATAGAGATTGGAAGAGTCTTAGAGGAGATATAGAGGCTTTGGGGTGAAGACAGAGGCGAGGAGACGAACAATTAGAGCTGCAGAAACTGTTGCTGCTGCTGCTGCACTTTCAGGGAAGAAGACGGAGCTGGAGAACATTAGACTAGCCAGGTCAGTCGCATAAACCGTCACTATTTCATTCGAATTTGTAACAGTTCTGCAACAATTATATCCGTTAGGATTTTCCTTGTAACAGCAGGCTCTGTAACAGTGGGTTCTGTAACAATTATATCTGTTACAAACCCGCTGCTTTATTAGTTTTCTCTTATTTTTCACACTTTTGAGCTATGAACACCTATTTCGAGCACGTGAATAATATGAGGAGCTAAACCCCATTGTTGAGGCGACGGAGGAAGCCATTTTCCAATTATTTGATGGTAAATTCTATTTAATTTAATTTTTGCAATTCTTTTATGATTATTTGCACTGAACTGAAATTGAATATATGGTTCTGATTAAGTGGTTGTGTTCTCAATTGATGGGTCATACTTAGGTTAAGTCTTTTGATGGTCCATGCTTTCGATTTACAACTATTGTTTTGAGAATCTACTTTCTAGGCGAAAATATTAGAATCACTTTAAACGTAAAGAGTTGCATAAATATTGACTAGATTAAATCACATAAAAATTGGAGATTGGTGGAATCCTGAGTCTCAGTGCTTTTTATAATCTTGAATACAATTTCTTTTTAAGTTTTCTATTTTAATTTGAGTCTAAAATCGAGTCTACACAATCCGAGTTGAACGAACTTTACTACCACTTAAAAACATCATCAATTTTGGCGCGCGCGCGGATTTGTATTAGGTTTTAGGTTTTAGATTTATTTTATTTCTTTTAGAATTTTTGTTCTCTTTTACGCCTTTGGTATTTTTCGATTCTTTTCAGATTGGAGCGAAGCTACAAGGAAAGAAAAAGTACTATAAAAGGAAAGCATCGCCAAAGAAGGAAAGAAAGAGGAATCCAAAGGAGTGAAGAAGAAGATATTTTGTATATAGTTATTTTGTTTTATTTTTAGAAACTGTAAATAGGGTTTTATTTTTTGTAATTTTTCTTTTTATTTTTGGACACTTTTTGGACTTTATTTTTGGACTGGGACATTATTATTTTTAAACCCTAAGGAAGGGTTGGTTTAAATAAAAACTGTGTGCAGAGAAGGACGGTGATTACGATATCGCCTCGGCCCCTCGGGTTCGTACATGACATAGGAGTCGTGGCCCGAGTCGACTTCAGCGGTTCTTCGCCCGTCTGGTACGGGAGGTAAGTTTTTCGAAACACCCGCGAATCCCCTGTCAGCGGGTTTACTGTATTCCTTCGTTTGCATATATGCTGAGGACTTGAAAACGGCTGCTTTAATTTCCTAGTAAAGGGCAAGGACTGGCCATACAAGATAAGGGTTCGGATTTCATCACCGTTCTCTTCTTGCCCGCCTTAGGAAAACAAACCAAACGCGAACCTAAGCCTAAAATTTTGACTAGAACGAGACCTATAGGGTAACGAGCTTAATAGGAAAGTCGTTCGAAAAATATTGGTTACTCTTTTGAGCATACTTCGAAGTTCATGATGGTTTCTGTGAGTTGAATGCGTGACTGCGCCGCCTTGTAACCGGTGAGGCCTTGGGTATCAAAGCTCCACTGAGCTTCCCTCGCCTCGATTCAACTTACTTTGACTCGGATTGATTCCAGAGGGGTTTGCTCAGATTGTAACGAGTTCCTTTTCGAAAGAATAGAAGCTGGTCTAGAAACAATCTAAGTGGAACCATCATGCTTTTTGTTTGCTAGAAAATTAGGTTTGATTTGGTTGAGTCAGCCTTGTTTTGTGATTGCATAGAATCCCAAATATCCCGATAGTGCCAAATGGCAACTTTAAAGCTTTGTTGAACCCACTAGGACTACTCGTCCTCTTGTATCAGGTTAGCCGAAACTGAAGCAAATTATGAACTTAGGCCTGGGACCCTACAGATGCTCCCAATCTTTTTAGGGAAAGAAAATGAAAACCCATACTTCCATGTTAGGGATTTGAGGAAATTTGTAGTACCCTAAAGATTAGAGACCTTGATGATGATGCTTTGAAACTTAGGTTATTTCCTTTTTCCCTGAAAGATAAAGCCAAATCGGCTATATAGTTTGGCTTCCGGTTCAATAGAAACATATGAACAACTTACATCTGCCTTTTTGAACAAGTTTTTCCCTAGGCACAAAACATCGTCTATTAGGACGCAAATCTGCACATTTTCTCAACAGGAGGGAGAATCGTTATATAGGTATTTGGAAAGGTTCAATGACTTATTAGCCCAATGTCCTCATCATGGTTTAGAAAAGGTTAGGCTAGTTCAAATCCTTTATGAGGGTTTAGATTATTCGACAACAACCATGGTTGAGTCTCTATGCACTGGTGGTTTTGAAAACCAAACTGTTGATGCGGCGATGGAATTTTTGAATGAAATCGCCGAAAAGACCCAGCAATGGGAATATTGTAGGGACCCAAGAGAACAATTCTTCTAGGTAGAGGAAACGTTAATAGGGTAGAAGGAGGCTATGAATCAGATGCCAAAATTGCTGCTATAGCAAAAAGGTTAGAAGCCTTAGAATTGGGTCACACTAGTGGTAGAGTAGAGCCTTTTTGGGAAGGCCAGACTATTGAAGAGCGCCAATGCTCTTATAATAATGACACTAGACTTGATCACCGTCAAAAGTTTGACCCATATTCAGAAACCTATAATCCTGGTTGGAGAAACCATCCGAACCTTTCATGGTCTAAGGACCAAGGTCAGTTTAGTAATTCTAATGTTCCCCCAGGTTTTGGCTATACTAAGAATACTTCAGGATCAGCTCAGTTTCAGAATCAGTCTGATAAGAAAATCTTAAGTCTAGAGGAAACTCTCACCTCGTTTATTCAAAATACTGAAAATATGCGTCAATTGCTTTCACAAAGCATAGAAGCTAGTAATAGGATAGGACAAGAACATAGTCAGGCCATTTCTGAATTGAAAGACCAGGTTAGTCTGATCAATGAGTCTCTAAGAGAAAAAGGTAAGTTCCCTAGTCAACCGATACCCCTAGAGGAGATAAAACATTTAATCAAGTGAATTCTGTCACAACCCTTAGGAGTGGTAAAACGGTAGACAATAAGGTAGCCATGCCTAATAGTGGACATACTGTAGATCCACCTTCTAGTTCCCAAGATGAGCCCCATAAGGAGACACTAAATGAAGAAACCGATAAAATTTCTAGTGATGCCAATGTGGTTCCCGACAGGTCTCATTTTGTACCCAAAGCCCCATATCCACAGTTGTTAGCTCCAACAAAGAGAGAGTCGACTTTCAACGAAATATTAGAGATATTTAAGTAGGTAAACATTAACATCCCTTTATTAGAAGCAATTAGGAAAATGCCTGCTTATGCCAAGTTCCTTAAGGACCTTTGTACACGAAAGCGTAAGCTTAATGTCCATAAGAAAGCCTTTTTAGCTGGTCAGGTAAGTTCAATCCTTCTGAACCAAACATCCCCTAAGTATAAAGACCCTGGATGCCCCAACATATCTTGTGTGACCGGTAATTATTCAGTATGTAAGACATTGCTTGACTTAGGAGCTAGTGTGAACTTACTCCCTTATCATGTGTACAACCAGCTAGGTCTTGGTAAGTGGAAACCGACTAAAATGACATTGCAATTAGCTGATAGGTCTGTCAAAGTACCTCGTGGTGTCATAGAGGATGTTATGATTGAGGTTGATAAATTTATTTATCCAGTGGATTTCGTTGTTCTAGATACTCAGCCTGTTCAGGATCCTAGTGCTCAAATACCGGTGATTTTAGGTCGCCCATTTTTAGCCACAGCTAACGCTGTCATCAACTGTAGGACCGGACTTATGAACATCTCCTTTGGTAATATGACCACTGAACTAAATGTCTTTAATGTTAATAGACAAACTTCTGACGATTTAGAGGAAGTGAATATGATTAGCACTTTAGTTCAGGATCTAACTCAGAATAATTGGGACGACACTTTATTTGGTGATTCCTTAGATGAACTTGATGAGGAAATTCTCTTAAGTCAGTTAGGTGACCAAACTTTTGAACTAGAAGAAGCTCTTGAGTACTTTAAAGACTCTACGGACCTTGAGATTCAATCCATAGTGCTAGGCCTTACAGAGAGTAGTGTTGACCCTAAGTTTGGGGGTAATGAACTAGAAGAAGCTCTTGAGTATTTTAAAGACTCTGAGGATCCAGAAATTCAAGCAATAGTTATAGGTTTGTCCGAGAATATTGACTACCCTAAGTTTGGGGGTAGTAATAGTCAATTATCCCCATTAGAAGTCCCAAACTTGGGATTTGAGCCTAGTGTACCTGAGGTATTACTTGAGTCACTTTCGACTCCGCAACCGGATCCTCCTGATATTGTCCAGGAGGAAATACTAAAAACTTGTTGTTCGAATGAGTCAATTTTTCAAGACACTCATATGAAGCCCAAATGGGCACAACAGAAAAACCCAGTTGTCTTGCAAGAAACCTTGGATGAGGATGTGCTATGTCTGTTCATTTTTCTGATTTGGTGCAGTTGTCTGATAATTGTGGCAATTTTATTTGCTTTTGTTGACCCACAGTTGTTTCGATTATTGATATATGATTTGAAAGGTAATTAGCCTATTTGTGGTATTTGACGTCTGGCTGAAGACTTTAAATTTAGCACTTCTTGGGAGGTAACCCAATCTCATGCAACACGGTAATATCTTTCCTTATCTCTTTGCTTCAAATGGTAACAGTTTCTCCTTGTTCATGCTTTTAATTTTATCTTTAGAACATTGAGGACAATGTTAGATTTAAGTTTGGGGGTATGGGAGAAACTTTTTAGTTGCAATATGAATAAATAAACTCCAGAGCTTAGAAATTTATGCCTATTAAGGATTGCACTAACTAATCTAAGTGGATGGAAGCATTTTGATCGTAGGAGTTGAGGAACCAATCTGATTAGATGAAAACATCTAGAAGAGTCTATTCATAAAAGCACAGAGCTCAGGTGTTAGAAATAACATGATAGTTTCACCATATCTCGTTGAGTCCTTTTCACTTCTATTTTTATTTTATTTTGTTTTAAACTTTGTTTCTCTAAGTGATATGTGGGGCCCACGATTCAAGTTGTTACCAATGCTAGGGTGAATTAGAGTGATTGAGTTACAAAGAAAAAAAAAAAAAGACCAGACCAATTAGACCAAACGTATCAAAAAAAAATGAATGAAATGAAAAAGCTGAAAAAAAATGTTCAGTGACTAAAGTCGACCACTGGTACCCTTGTATATGCCAGTTGTATTGAACTAGAATTAGGATTATCGATCACTGGTTCGCTTGTATATGCCATTATGTTGATATTAGTCAGACTAGTATCTCAATCCATTAGGATAGGTTCATTTTGGCGGAGGCCTTCAGACAGATATGGGAAACGCCGTTCACTTAGTAAACATCAAAACCATCTATGTTTTTCTATATCCATATTCTTGATCTATCCATGTGATTAGTTTTGACTCCGGATATTGATGTCCATAGTGCTACTATCTGAGTAGAGCTCTGTCACTTTATATGAATTTTAGTATGCTTGAGTGCAAACTCGTGTACATCAATTGGAATTTCGCAACAGGGTACTTCCTCCTGTAGTCAATAAGTATGCCAACCAAGGAGATTCTTTAGTGCCTTCCAAGGTTCTGCGTAGATAGCTAAGGTCTGGAGTAAAGGTTTTGTGGGTATACCTCTTGTAATCCCTCCGGAGACAACACTCCTCCACTAGGGACACTTAGGGGTTTAAAGGCTTATTGCATACGCTAAATGCAATCGACGATGCATGCGTCAGTGAGTTAGGATTTTATTTTATTTTATTTTATTTTTGCTTGAGGACTAGCAAATAATAAGTTTGGGGGTATTTGATAGACGCATTTTTGTGTCTAATTTGTCTCGATTCTATATATCGATAGTGCTCATTTCTGTACTTATTATGGCGTTTTATGTGTGCGTAGGTATTTTTGGCCAATAAACATTTTTGGAAAAATCGTCTCGAAAAGTTGCGCGGGGCACCCCCGGAGGACACTTGCTATTCGGACCCCTCAAATGGATAAGGGGTAACCTAATTACTAAGGGGCATCCATTTCCAGGCAGCTGCTAAAGGGACACCACTGTTGGATAAGGGGGAGGTCATCCCTTACATTTGAATTTGGAAATTGGCGGGAAAAGAAGTGTTATAACAACAGAATTTAGGGTTTGATTTTTGGGCATTCTAGGGAGAGATTCAATCGCTGATTTCTTTGTGACATCTTTATTAGACCCAAACAGGGTTGGTAAGGGATTTGGATTGGATTAACTTGGGCTTGATAGTCGATTTGAAGGAAACAGGGGTGGATTATTATCCGAAGTTTATATTCATGGAAAGTACGTGGAGATAAGGAAGTAAAGCTTGTTGTTCGATTCAATAGTATCTTAAACAAATTCTGAGACGTTGGATTTAGTTTGGGAGACGCGTAAAGAAGCTGTAAATAAAGAAATCCCGTTACCTGCGGGAGAGGAAAGGTGAAGATTTTATCGGGATTTTTAACCCTGTGGCGTATATATAGAGATTGGACGAGTCGTAGAGGAGATATAGAGGCTTTGGGGTGAAGACAGAGGCGAGGAGACGAACAACCATAGATGCAGAAACTGTTGCTGCTGCTGCTGCACTTTCATGGAAGAAGACGGAGCTGAAGAACATTAGACTAGCCAAGTCAGTCGCAGAAACCGTCACTATTTCATTCAAATTTGTAACAGTTCTGCAAAAATTATATCTGTTAGGATTTTCCTTGTAACAGCAGGCTCTGTAACAGTGGGTTCTGTAACAATTATATCTGTTACAAACCCGCTGGTTTATTAGTTTTCTCTTATTTTTCACACTTTTGAGCTATGAACACCTATTTCTAGCACGTGAATAATATGAGGAGCTAAACCCCATTGCTGAGGCGACGGAGGAAGCCATTTTTCCAATTATTATGTCGTAAATTCTATTTAATTTAATTTTTGCAATTCTTTTATGATTATTTGCGCTGAACTGAAATTGAATATATGGTTCTGATTAAGTGGTTGTGTTCTCAATTGATGGGTCATGCTTAGGTTAAGTCTTTTGATGGTCCATGCTTTCAATTTATAACTATTGTTTTGAGAATCTATTTGTCTAGGCGAAAATATTAGAATCACTTTAAACGTAAAGAGTTGCATAAATATTAACTAGATTAAATCACATAAAAATTGGAGATTGGTGGAATCCTGAGTCTTAGTGCTTTTTATAATCTTGAATACAATTTATTTTTAAGTTTTCTATTTTAATTTGAGTCTAAAATCGAGTCTACACAATCCGAGTTGAACGAACTTTACTACCACTTAAAAACTACATCACACAATTGAGCTAGGTAAGCCATGAAGCTTAAAAATGTGATGCATGAACTCCTTTGCTACAGAGATTGCAGTGAATGGATGGCTCAAGGAAATAAAGTGACTGTATTTAGTCAGCCTGTCAACCACAATCAATATGACATTCTTTCTCTAAGACATGGGTAGACCTTCAATAAAGTCCATTGATATGTGTTGCCAAACTGTGTCTGGAATTGGTAAAGGTTGTAGGAGACCAGCTGGTGATGAGTGTTCATTTTTGTTGTATTGACATATATCACATTGAGCAACAAACTGAAAAATGTCTTCTTTCATCTTAGGCCAATAAAAATAAGCATTGGCTATGTTATAAGTGCCAAACATGCCAGAATGGCCACCCACAGCTGAAGAATGCACATAATGTATAATTTGATTTCTAAGCTGTAAATAATTGCCCACATAAATTCTTGTTTTGTACCTGAATATGCCATTGTGCAATGAGTAATGAGGATGGTCTGGTGAAATAAGCAATTGGGAGATGAGTTGCTGCACAACATTAACTTGAAATGATGTCGTGAGCCCATTGTGGTTGAACCAATGATAGAGATTGACAAACATAAGTATCATGGTGAACTCTTGATAAAGCATCAACTTATTTATCCTCTAGCCCCTTCTTGTACTTGATGATGTAGTCCAGACCTAAAAGTTTCATGAGCCATTTCTGTTGTAACACAGTAGTGATTCTTTGTTCCATGAAGTACTTCAAGCTCTGGTGGTCAGTGTGAATAATGAACTGATGGTGAGATAAATAATGCTTCCATTTTTGTACAGACATTACAATGGCCAATAATTCCTTCTCATAAGTGGACAAGGCTAAAGCTTGTGGTCCCAATGACTTGCCGTAGAAGGCTATAGATTGACCAGATTGCATCAAAACTACTCCAACTCCAGTAGAAAAAGCATCAGTCTCAAGAACAAAAGTTTGAGAGAAATCAGGTAAGGCTAAAACTGGTGCAAATGTCATGGCTTGTTTAAGAGCTAAAAATGCTTGCAAAGCTGATGGTGACCAAGAAAAACAATCCTTCTTCAACATATCAGTTAATGGTTTGCTAATGTTGTCATAACCCTTGATAAACCTTCTAGAGTAACCAGTAAAACCTAAGAATCCTCTCAATTTCTTTAGGGTAGTGGGTTGTGGCCATTGTTGCATTGCAGCTATCTTGTCAGGATCAACAGCTATACCCTTAGAAGTGATTAAATGCCCTAAATAAGAGATTTTGGATTGAGCAAAACAACATTTGTTCTTGTTGGCAAATAAAGAATGATGTCTTAATAATGAAAGGGTTTATCCAAATGCACTGCATGTTCCTCCAGAGGTTTACTATAAATCAAGATATCATCAAAAAACACCAATACAAACTTTCTCAAGAATGGCTTAAAAATAGTGTTCATGAGTGACTGAAATGTGGCAGGTGCATTTGTTAAGACAAATGGCATTACTCTAAATTCATAGTGCCCCTGATGGGTTCTAAAAGCAGTCTTATGAATATCAGCAACATTCATTAAGATTTGATAATACCCAGATTTAAGATCAATTTTTGTAAAAATGACAACACCATGAAGTTCATCTAGTAAATCATAAATCAAAGGAATTGGGAAATTATCTTTTATGGTGATATCATTAAGCTTCCTGTAATCCACACAAAATCTCCAAGAGTCATCTTTCTTCTTGACTAGAAGTATAGGTGAAACAAAGGGACCATGGCTGTCTTGAATAAATCTAGCATCAAGCATTTCTTGAATTAACTGTTCAACCACTGACTTTTGTAGATGAGGGCATCTATAAGGCCTTTGAGAAATATCTATATCTCTTTGAGGAGGTAAGGAAGTAGGTGGTTCAAAGACATCAACATAGGAATCCAATATTGCAGAAATATCAGGGTGAATTGGCTCTAGGGGAGTAGTGGAAATAGAAAAGAATTGGACAATTATAGTGGGGGTGTTATTTTTTAAGAATTTAAGAAAAGAGTAACTACTAATCAAGTTACAAGAAGGTAATGTGGAACTGCCTTGTAAAGTAATTTGGTGCCCTTGATGGAAGAATGTAAGCTTCAGTTCAGCCAAATTGAAGGTGATGTCCCCCAATTGTTTGAGCCAATCTACACCAAGAACCATGTCACACCCACCAATTGGTAAAACCCTTAAGTCTCCCATGAATTGGTAGTCCTGCATATGCCATTCCAATTGATTGCAGATACCTCTACTGATAGTTGAATCACCATTAGCAACTGTCACTAGCATTTGACCTGTGGGCTCAATAGGAAGTTGTAACTGCTCAGCTAATTTAGCATCAACAAAACTGTGGGCGCTTCCTGTGTCTATCAGGATAAGTATGTCATGAGAATAAAGTTGGTCAGGTACTCTGATAGTATTCTGGGTTACCAATCCAGTTAAGGCATGTAAGGATATTTCCATGGTAGACACTGCAGGGGAAGGAGGAGATGCAACCTCATCTTCAGTGTATTCAGAAGAAGGTGATGCAATATCATCTGAAGCTACCAACATAAACAATTGCTGAGTCTTGCACATGTGACCCTGTCTATAAAGTTCATCGCAATTATAGCACAAACCCTTGTCTCTTCTTACTTTCATGTAAGCTGGGGTAAGTTTCCTAACTGGAGGTGTAGTGGGTTCAAGTTTAGTGGGTGCAAGAGGAAGTGTAATAAATGTCTTTGTGTTTGAAAAAGATGGTTTAGGTGGAGTTGTGAGGGGTGATAAAATTGGTTTATAAGTATAGGTTAAATAATTGGTGGTACAAGGTTGAAAAGGTCGAGAAAATGGTTTATGGTGTTTGTATTGAAAGTCAACAGAAGCCTGTTGCATTCTAGCAAGGTAGAAGGCATCAGTATCTGTATCTGAATTAGGCTTGAACATCTGAACGACATTACGAATTTCCTCCTTTAACCCACTGACAAAGCTCATAGTATAGTAATCTTCAGATAAACTGAGATTGCGAGATTTCATTAAAGCTTTCAAAGACTCATAACGTTCATAATATTCTTCAACAGTAGTAATTTGAGCTAATTTGTTAAAACTTCCTACATAATTATCATAAGCTACGTCTTCAAAGCGACAACACACATCAGATGAAAATTGAGGCCAAGCTATGAAAGGTTTACCCTCTTTGATAATCTAAAAACCATGAATCTGATTTACCATCAAAATGAATCGAAGCTAGATATACTTTATGAAGTTCATCAGTAGAGTTTAACTGAAAGTATCAATTAAACTTATGAAGCCAACCTCTAGGATTAGAACCATCTAATCTGAGAAAATCGATTTTAGGGTGTCGAGAATATTTACCAGATTGATGAATCAACTCATGATTTCCAGCCATAACAGGTTGTTCTGGAGTTTCCGGTGGAACTGGATCAGTAGGAATACCCAACCGTTGACAGAGTAAAACGATCATCGTGAGAGATTCTTTGACAAGAATGATATCATTAGACAAGGAACAAACCTCAGGAGAGATGTTCTTAACAGCCTCCTCCAATGTTAGTAACTGATCTGAATGAGTCTGCAACTGAGCTGTAGCCTCTATTGTTGTAGTAGGTTTATCAACACCTCCGGTCATAACTTCAGGCAATCAGGATCTTTAATGGCTGATCCCAATTGTCATGAAACAAAATTGTAGATTAACTAACAAAAATACCTTCTCTTCCTAACTTAAGGATATAGCCTCAATTTTATTGAATTTCTCATTGGTTTCTCTTACAGCAAGCACGGCCAATAAATAACCGACTTCTTTTTAATCAATCACCCAACGGGTGTAAACATCCAATGAGTAACCCTAACTAAGGAAATAAACTGAATAGAAGGGAGTACCCAAACATGGGCTTGTGTGCGTAAGAAACAAAGCCCAAAGGCTAAAGACCCTTAATTAGGTTCAAGTGTTACTAGTTACATGACACTTACCCATTCAGGGTTTGGTTAGGTTAACCAATTAAGGAGGTGTTTGAGGGTGAAAACGGTTTCTGCTGATTTTGGTAATTTCGGGTGTCTGGGTGAGAAACGAATTTAAACCCTAAACAATGTACTGCAAGGGAGTACTTTAGATTCGAGAGATCAATCTGTACAAATCCGGCCTAAACCAAGAAATGGCCATTGTAGACTTGCTTCGGTCACAAAGTGAATGAGAAGGGTTGGTTTTGGGGAGGGAAGCGAAGAAAGTGTTGAGACCAGAATAGTTGATTCTGGAAGAGTAGTTGTTTTCTACGACTTGTATCAGAAAGTGAGAAGCTAACAGATAGACATAGGAGTTGGGTAGATGGCCTTGGGTAGATGTCCATCCAACATGGCTGGACATCGGGTGGAAAATGTACAACCAACATGGCTGGACATCGGGTGGAAAATGTACAACTAACATGGCTGGACATCGAGTTGGCAGTGGACAGCCAACATGGATGGACATAGGAGTGTCCTACGGGCCAAAGCTATAATACAACCATCCTGGGTGAACATCGAGTTGACATTTGAATGGCCTATGGGCCAAAGTCGGAAATACAGCTATCACAACCCTTCATCGGGTTTGGCTCAGGAAGTGTTCATCCATCCTGACCGGGCATATGAACTAGCATGTGAGACAGAACTGAATGTACGGCCATCTTGGCCGGTCATTCGGGAAAATACATGGCAACGGCCATGAACAGTAAACGGGGAGTTGATGAATGATTTTTCCTCCCCCAAATCAACTTGTAAAAATGTCAAGTTAACATATATAGGGAGGGATAGTTGATTAAAGGTGCATAAGCGGACCATGTACCAAGTAAGCTTAACAGCTTAGACGAAACGCTATGAATGATGCCTAAGGCTCATTCTAAGTTGCATAGACTTACGAATGGAGCATATGATGATGAGGCATCACTATGCCATTCCACATATTCGATGATGCATCACTTGGATGCATTTGACGGAACGGCCTACACGGACTAGGCCATTACCACTATTGCTTGGCCACGACCATGCAAACGAGTTGGCATAAGTTTTTGTCCCTTCGAGAATGAACTACGGTCTGTGATTGATTCCTTTAGGGTATGAAAGGATACATAGGCAGCCACAATGAGTTGCAGCATTGCCGGTCCATCACGTTGGCCCCTCATATCATTTAAGCTCAGTGGATCGATGCAAGAGATGTTTACGACCAGACTTGATGAGGAATGTTGCATGCCAGCAAGTGGATGCTCATACTTCCTATCATGATACGAAGAGTCGGTAAAGCGAGTAAGAGAATGGTATTAGGCTTAGAGCAGCCTATGCCTAAGTCCACGACTTTTATGCCTTAAGTCTGGATATGACTCGGGAGATGACAGTTGCTCATATAGATAGGAAATTTAGTGATGAATTCCCTACGTTGAGGCACAGCCAGTGATGCATGAAATATGCATTGGCCATACCCTCTATGGCTTGAACTCTTGGCAACGACCTTATGGCCATATACCCTTCTGCGGACAAGGGTGACTATGGAACGGTGTGAAAGCTAAGTTAACTGCATCATGCTCCACGAGAATGCTTGCAAGGGAAAGATGGACGTGAATTTGCCTGGGGATGAGGCCCGGATCGTAGCTTCATCATGGCGCACTGGGGGAGTTACGGCCTGCGGGGCAACGTGCCAAAGGCGTAATTTTCCAGTCCGTCACAGTTGGTATCAGAGCAAGTTCCGTGAAAACTATAGGGACTTGTGCGGAGTGGACTCATTGACGAATATTTTCCTTAATGGAAATTTGAAGTTGGAGAGTAGGTCAAATTTTGCGCAGAAAGAATTTGTGACTGGAACTGCCAGTTATTTTGCAATTCGAGTTGAGCTTGGATGAGTGATGTAAGTTTGCCTGACATAAGTGGCACTCCACTTACGAGTGGATATCCGGAAGACCGTCTGGGACGGTGGGTAGACAATGGGACTGATCATCCCCACACGTTGGAAATTGGCCAATGGTGTGCGTTGTCAGGCCCGTCTAGCATCCCACTTACGAGTGTCAACCTGGATGGCCGTCAGGGACGGTGGGCAACTGAAAACTGTTCCACACAGTACTGCGCTAAAATCTTGTCATTTCGATGACATCTTCAACCTTGTGAACTTTAGGGATTCTTGGGTAGTGGAATGGGACGTCATTCAGGATACCTAGTCGAGATATCCTCTTGGCACTGGCCAATTGCGATTCTTGGTATTGTTGTGGGCACTTTTGGATTCCTGGGCAGGTGGTATGGGACATGTGCTCAGAAGGTCTAAATTTCATTTCATCACAACTTGAAAAAACCCGTGATTTCTGAGCATCTGGTATGGGAATTTTGCTCAGGAAATCCAAACCGAAGAGATTTTACACAATAGTTTTGGTTTTGAATTTCGAGGACGAAATTCTTTGAAGGGGTGAAGAGTGTAACACCCTGTGTTTTTAGCATGGCGCATGCTAAAATATGCGCCATTGCTCGAGATGAAGCTTCAACCAAAGCTTCTGTTGCATGTGAGATGCATTTGGCCCAGGGCCAATATCCGGTGCCAAGTAAGGCATATCGCGTATGCATATTGGCTAAGGCCAATATGACATTAGTTGGAGGCTACATTAGCCAAGAGCCAATATTGCATCAAATGATGCATTAGGCCAGTTGGGTAGATGGCCTTGAATATGTACAACCAACATGGCTGGACATCAGGTGGAAAATGTACAGCCAACATGGCTGGACATCGAGTTGGTAGTGGACAACCAACATAGCTGGACATAGGAGTGGCCTATGGGCCAAAGCTATAATACAACCATCCTGTCTGAACATTGAGTTGACATTTGAATGGCCTATGGGCCAAAGTCGGAAATACAACTATCACGCCCCTTCATCGGGTTTGGCTCAGGAAGTGTTCAGCCATCCTGGTCGGGCATATGAACTGGCATGTGAGCCAGAACTGAATGTACGACCATCTTGGCCGGTCATTCGGTAAAATACATGGCAACGTCCATGAACAGTAAACGGGGAGTAGATGAATGATTTTTCCTCCCCCAATTCAACTTGTAAAAATGTCAAGTTAACATATATGGGGAGGGATAGTTGGTGAAAGGTGCATAAGCGGACCATGTACCAAGTAAGCTTCACAACTTAGCCGGAACGCTATGAATGATGCCTAAGGCTCATTCTAAGTTGCGTAGCCTTACGAATGGAGCATATGATGCTGAGGCATCACTATGCCATTCCACGGATTCGATGGAACGGCCTACACGGACTAGGCCATTACCACTATTGCTTGGCCACGGCCATGCAAACGAGTTGGCATAAAATTCTGTCCCTTCGAATATGAACTACGGTATGTGCTTGATTCCTTTAGAGCAGGGAAGGATACGTAGACATCCGTAATGAGTTGCAGCATTGCCGATCCAGCACGTTGGCCCCTCATATCATCTAAGCTCGGTGGATCGATGCAAGAGATGATTTCAGACATACTTGATGAGGAATGTTGCATGCCATCAAGTGGATGCTCATACTTCCTATCAATCTACGAAGAGTCGGTAAAGCGGAGTAAGAGAATGAAAATAGGCTTAGAGCGGCCTATGCCTAAGTCCACGGCTTTTATGCCTTAAGTCTGGATATGACTCGGGAGCCGACGATTGCTCATCTAGATAGGAAATTCAGTGTTGAATTCCCTACGTTGAGGCACAGCCAGTGATGCGTGCAATACACATTGGCCATACCCTCTATGTCTTGAACTCTTGGCAACGGCCTTATGGCCATATACCCTTATGCGGACAAGGGTGACTATGGAACGGTGTGAAAGCTAAGTTAGCTGCATCATGCTCCACGAGCATGCTTGCAAGGGAAAGATGGATGTGCATTTTCCTGGGGATGAGGCCCGGATCGTAGCTTCATCATGGCGCACCGGGGGAGTTACGTCCTGCGGGGCGACGCACCAAAGGCGTAATTTTCCGGTCCGTCACATGCCGGCTCGGTGGTGACCTTCGACGGTCGAGATTTTGCATCTTAAGAGGAAAGGTAGCCGTTGATTATTGCAACCCTTCGTTTGGTATCCAGTGGCATGAAAGAATGATCAGTATGACTTTAATATGGCCTAGTTTAGGCGCGGCCAAAGTTAGGGTTTTCGCTTTATTTAGGCGCGACCAAACTAGGGAAAAAGGTTGCCATGCGTTAGCTGGTAACCTTGCACGACTAAGATCTGCACCTTAGATGAAAAAGTGGTCGTTGATAGTTGCTGGCCTTCGTTTTGGTAGCCGCATAGGGAAGGCCGGTGTGGCGTGGCGTGGCGCTCCAAGGTGGTTGGCATGCCATTGGAACATGTGGCATGGCATGCCTTGGCGCGGTTTGGCGTGGCCAAAACTAGGGTTTGTGGCCAAAAGTTACCATGCGTTGTTTGGCAACCTTTGATGGCTAGGATTCGCATATAGGATGGAAGGGTAGTCGTTGATCGTCGCATGCCTTCGTTTTGGTAGCCGCATAGGGAAGGCCAGCATGGTATGGCGCGACAAGGTGGTTGGCATGCCATTGGCACATGTGGCATGGCATGCCTTGGCGCGGTTTGGCGTGGCCAAAACTTGGGTTTTGGGCCAAAGGTTACCATGCGTTGTTTGGCGACCTTGTATGGCTAGGATTTGCATCTAGGATTAAAGGGTGGACGTTGATCGTCGCACGCCTTCGTTTTTGGTAGCCGCATAGGGAAGGTCGGCATGGTATGGCGCGGAAAGGTGGTTGGCATGCCTTGGCGCGGTTTGGCGTGGCCAAAACTATGGTTTTGAGCCAAAGGTTACCATGCATTTTTTGTCGACCTTGGACGTCTAGGATTTGCATCTAGGATTGAAGGGTGGTCGTTGATCGTCGCACGCCTTCGTTTTGGTAGCCGTGAAGGGAAGGACGACATGGCATGTGGCATGGTCGGCATGCCTTGGCGCGACTTAGGCGCGACCAAACTAGGGTTTTGGGCCAAAGGTTACCATGCGTTGGTTGGTGACCTTGGACAACTAAGATTTGCATCTAAGATGGAAGGGTGGCCGTTGATCGTCGCACGCCTTCGATTTTAGAAGCCGTGAAGGGAAGGCCGTCATGGTATGTCGCGAAAAGGTGGCTGGCACACCATTGGCACATGTGGCATGGCCAGCATGCCATTGGCATAGTGGTGCGGCTAGCATGGTTGGCGTTCCTTGGCGCGGAGACGTGGCTGGCATGGCATGCCATTGGCACAGTGGTGCGGCTGGCATGGTTGGCATGCCTTGGCGCAGAGACGTGGCTGGCATGGCATGACATTGACACATCGGTGCGGCTGGCATGGTTGGAATGCCTTGGCGCGAAGACGTGGCTGGCATGGCATGCCATTGGCATAGTGGTGCGGCTGGCATGGTTGGCATTCCTTGGCGCGAAGACGTGGATGGCATGGTTTGCCATTGACACATTGGTACGACTAGAATGGTTGGCATGCCTTGGCGCGAAGACGTGGCTGGCATGGCATGCCATTGGCACAGTGGTGCGGCTGACGTGGTTGGCATGCCTTGGTGCGAAGACGTGGCTGGCATGGTTTGCCATTGGCACGGTGGTGCAGCTGGCATGCCTTGGCGCGGAGACGTGGCTGGCATGGTTGGCATGCTTTAGCGCGGGGACGTGGCGGGCATGGTTTTCCATTGGCACGGTGGCGTGAGAATTAGGGTTTGGTATGCAAGAAGATGATGTCGATCAATACTAAGGGTTCTGCCGTGGAACAGGACACCTGTGTAAAAAAAGGTACCCTGGTAATTCTTACGTAGGCATGCTGATTGGTTTAATAAATGCGCTGGTGGTTATAGTGACGTCATGTCAGTTGTACATTTTTACGATTTTAAACTTAAGATAAAAACCACCATCAACATTAAGTCCCTTACTTAGCTCGGAACAGGAGCATTGTTGCGAGGTAAGCATAAGATGTTGACGCGCAAGGACAAAAATCGAAACGACAAGTCGTGGAAAGATGGTCAGGAAGGTCCGACTAACCTTTTTCGAGAGGTAAGGAGAGTCCATGATCCTCGTGGCGGCCTTGTGTAGATTCTATTCGTGGTGTAGACCGTGAAGTGGTGAGATGAAGATCGTCAGCTTAGTCTGGCTATGCATCACCTTGGTTGGGTTAGGGAACATCATGACGCTGGCTTGGCGAGTTGTTGGTATTGGGGCGGCAAGTCATGGCGCGACACGATGGTGCAAGGCATGACAGGGTTTGGTGAGGCAAAGCATGCGCGGATAGCGGTGCAAAGCATGACACGGTTTGGTGAGGCAAAGCATGCGCGGATGGC
The DNA here is from genome assembly GCF_003573695.1 of Papaver somniferum. Lineage (NCBI taxonomy): Eukaryota > Viridiplantae > Streptophyta > Magnoliopsida > Ranunculales > Papaveraceae > Papaver > Papaver somniferum. Next base: position 174,304,347 of record NC_039360.1, on the reverse strand, counting down.
GGTGCAAGGCATGACGCGGTTTGGTGAGACAAAGCATGCGCGGACGGATTGGCGTGGCAGGGACAAGGCATGGCGCGGTTTGGTGAGGCAAAGGATGCGCGGACGTCTTGGCCCAGTAGTGGCTTGTCTTTGCGGGCATGGTTGTCTCTTTTCCTTACGTGACTCACATAGGAAGTTCTTTCCTTATTCAAAACCCCTCAAGTGTTATGCCCGTAGAAAGGGGGCGTTATTCCTTCTCCTTATATCACCTTGTTGGTCTTGTTTTCTCCAAGTATCGGTGCTCACGTGTCCAGGCATTCCCTTATGTTCTCTAGTAGAAAACGGTTTCATTAGAATCTGATATCACGCCTCAATCCGCGGCTAGTAGGAGGCCTTCCTTTTCGGGACCTCATCGCTATGCTGGTTATAAGAGATGATCTTGAATCCTTCATTTGCACAGGTCGTTCTGAAATCGTGTCTATCCTCTATCCTTTCTCTAGTTTTGTAGCGCATAATGGGATCTTCCAATGACAGACATGTCTCCAATTTTTCGGGGAGAAACTTTGGAATCGACGAAAACCAGTCTTCTTCATGAGGAGGTGCTGAATAAAATTGAATCTCTGTTTCGTGAATCTGGCGAAATCATTCAGGACATACCTATGGAGGAAGAACGGGAAGGCGGCGAAGCATCCCAGTGCGTTGGGAGGATTTGGTGCAACAAAACCTTTTCACGGCCCACTGTTAGGGCGGGACAGTTTTCTTCTCAGTTGAAACGGCGGAAGACCGAGCTTGTGAAACTTTTAGGGGAAAATCAACGTAGCTCCCCTGTTCAGGACGGTGTCATAACCCTTGATTATGATGAATCAGGAAATTCTCCTCGAAAGGTCGCTGAGAAGACTCCCGAGGAAGATGATGATGTTACGGTTGATGAAACTGAAACAACTTTTGGAGAAGACGACGAAAATATTGTCGGTGGCATTGGAGAAGTAATGGTGGCATATGCTGGGTTGGTTGCCGAGGTGGATGTCGGTAAAAATACGGATGATGTTGCTGCTGAGACGACTTCCAGGTGGGATGTTGAGGCTGCTATTGGTGATGTGGCTTCCAGATGGAACCTTTGCTGCCCGAAAGATTGTTGGGGAAAGTGTTTGAAAAAGCTTTGACCGAGGCATTGACAATTCACACATTGGATTTCTATGACTAGCTACTTCTTCTTCATTGTTTCTATTCATCGCTTAGTTGTCCTGATGTTTTGCAGACTTATTTTTTTTTACCTTCCTTGTATTCGCGGCGAAGTTAGGGTTTCTTCAATTAGCATCCCGCTTGCGGCTTCTGTCTTTGAATAAAACTTCTCATTTTTGAAAGACCCAATCCTTCCCCTAGAATGGGTTGGTGTTTCTGGTTGTGATTGGATGGTTAATTGCTTCTCAATGATTTGGGATTTATTTGGTATATTTTCCGAGATTTGGAAAACTCATTCGGAAAGAAATGTATGCCTTTTGAATAAAAACGAAACCCTAAAGAAGAATACAAACGGTGCATTCATCTTGCGGAAATACAAATATCAAGCGGCAGGCGAAATTGCTGAAGAAAATACTAAAGGGAGAGTGCTGGAAGAGGGTAGTACAACATTTTAGGGATTGAAAAGCTTGAGCCATCGCGAGTGAACTATCACACCTCCCAACTTTTCTGTGTTGATGAGCTTGCAGTAACCTCCCAAAAGGACGTCTGCCACCAGATATGGCTCGTCTTCTTTTTCCTTGGGTGGATCGGTCTGAACAACTATCTTTACCGTCATCTTCCCGACTTGAAACGAGTTCACTTTGACCACCATATCTCCGATTTGAAACGAGTTCGGGTGTTGTATAACCGTTTGAATCTTGGTCTCGTCAGTTTCGATGGCAGCTTCCAAATTCTTTGCAAAACGTTTGAATGGCCCAGCGCCCCACTCACATCTCTTGACAGCATCCACGCCAGTAATCGCGCTGAGTCCCCATGACGGAATAGGGGAAAAAAATGACTAGTTGTAGATAAGATCGTTCGGCCAAACTTACTTGCGTTTGGAATCTATGAGTTAGCGCCAACAGGTCATCTCCAGGTGTCCGGGTTCCATCGGTAACTCGTCGATGCGGCAACAAGTGGGACGGTTTGTTGGAGATTCTTTCGGGCGTTGACATCGGTAGAGGGGATGTTCCCAATTTCTCCTTGTTGTCGAGTACCCACAAGTGCCCAATATCATGTCGTAGCCCAGTTCTTTGGCAATGTGGAATTTGCTATGAGTTATAGCATACCCCATCTTGATCTCGAGGTTAATGTAGCCGTACGCGTTCAAGGCTTCCCCTCCCGGGTTCTTAATCACGGATGGGGAATGGGTAGCCTCTTGTTTCGTAAATCCCGCAGCTTTCAGAGTCTTGAAAGTAACAATGTTGAAGTCAGAGGCCGTGTCGATTAGCGTGTTGTCGAATTCAATACCTCTTAAATAGGACGTGGTCAGCAGTCCCCAGTTGTCCTTTTCGATTCCGCTTGCTGAGAGAGCGTGGGCTCTTGGCGTGGCTTCCGTGGAGGGAAAAAGCCGTTTGCCCGACACGACACGATTGAGAGCCGTGAAGATATCTTGGCGCTGCACCTTGGAAAGGTAGAGAATTTCGCATACGTGTTGCATCATGGATCGCACAGTCTCGTGCACGGAGTCCCCAGAGACTCCACAATTCCTCACCGGAAGTGGATCTTGATGTTATCCCTCGTTTCCTGTTTGAAGTTCCCCTGCTTCTATCTTTTCTTTGAAGATATGCTTCAGTCTGTTGCAATCACTGGTTGGGTGGTGAAAAATTCTGTGGTAGTGGAAGTATTTGGGGTTTGCCATCTCGGCCTCAGTCGATGGGAGTCTGTGATATGGTAGTTTGATAACATCATATTGAATCCATGCTTCTAAGAGATCGATCACCTCCTCAATGGGAAACGGGAAATCCAGGGTATTTCCTTCAGCTTCATGATGACGCATGGGAGAATTAGCGGCGGCCTTCCGTGGCGGAGTTGCTCGTCGTGCTGGTGCTTCGCGTTTAGGCTGCTGGTCTGCAGCTGGGCCTTCATTTTTCCTCCCTCGTTTACTATGCTCACAGAGGAGGGACCAACGTTGTACTTATTGTTGATGAGACGTCTATTCCCGCGAGTATCGCGTACCTCTTCGTCCCTGGTTGGTCTAGCTCTTTCTAATAATGCTGGTGTTGTCGTTGCTGATCGCCTGGAAGCTTCATGGAGCTCAGAGAATGTTTGGAAACGCAGGTTCTCTAGCAAGGCGCGGTAAATGGGAGCCATACCGTTGATGTATGAATTCACCATTTGTTGCTCGGTCACGTTTGGGTCATGAAAGTCTAGTGCTTGAACCCTGAATCTCTTAACAAAATTATTTGGATGTTCGTTGTCTCGTTGGTACATCCTTCCTAGGTCCGAGAAGGTAACTTGGTCAGACACAAAGAAGTACTTCTTGTAAAATGCGGTAACCATGCCACCCCAGTTGGGGATGCTGTTTGGCGCGATGTTGTTGTACCATGTGTACGCTCTTCTAGTAACCGATTTCGGAAACTCCCTCAGACGAAGAACGTGATTGTATTCATGTTCTCCTAGGGACTCCAAGAAGCGAGAGACATGCTCATGTGCATTTCTGGTGCCATCGTACATGGTGAATTGAGGAGAGGAGTATCCTCTTGGAAGAGAAATTCTTTGTATTTCAGGTGGGTAAGGAGGTTGATGCTGATGCATGTCTATTTCATCATTCTTGATTCGATTCCGTAGAATTTGCTCCAGATCCTCTCGTGTGACAAAATTGGACGGCTGACTTCTTTCCAATGGGGTTCTGGCACGAATCTCCTCATCCGCGGAGACGCGTTCCGCCGAGGTACTAGCGTCGAGGGTGTTGGAGGCGTTTCTAATCGGCTCTGGAGGGCGTGACTCACGCGGCAGTCGTTCTGTCAGGGCTTTGAGAAAGACGAGTACTTCTTTCTGTGTCGAAACCATATCCATCTGGGCTCTAGCGAGAACCTCCTGTCGTTCCATCAAATCAGCGATGGTGATATAGGGTCGGCTTCCTCTGGTTCCTCCGGTTTTTCGTCCCGTTGGTGGTGTAGTTGGAGTCTTAGTGGCGGTTGGAGGCGCCATGCTTGACGAAGCATTAAGAGCGGTAGCGGCAGCTCTGGACTAGATGACTGGTGGCGTAACGCCTGAAGGAGCGCTTTCAGTACTGCCAGGATTAGTAAGTTGCGCAGGGACATTAGAGGCGGCAGCGGCTCTGGCCCTGGTGATCGGCGGTGGTACACCTGAAGGAGTGCTTTCGGTGTTACCGGGGTTAGTAGGTGACATAGTGATGTTGTTGGAAGTAGCGTTAACACCAGGGACATATTCTGCGTTGGTGTTCTCGGCAGCTGATCCGGATCTGAGTTCCACCATGTTGGAGTTGGAAGCAAAAGGTGATATCAGAAATTTGGAAATCGATATTGCAACCGAGAGATTGATGTCCCACTGTGGTCGCCAATTTTTTGAGGGTGAAAACGGTTTCTGCTGATTTTGGTAATTTCGGGTGTGTGGGTGAGAAACGAATTTAAACCCTAAACAATGTACTGCAAGGGAGTACTTTATATTCGAGAGATCAATCTGTACAAATCCGGCCTAAACCAAGAAATGGCCGTTCCAGACTTGCTTCGGTCACAAAGTGAAGAAGAAGGGTTGGTTTTGGGGAGGGAAGCGAAGAAAGTGTTGACACCAGAATAGTTGATTCTGGAAGAGTAGTTGTTTTCTACGACTTGTATCAGAAAGTGGGAAGCTAACATATGGAAAGCTAACATATGGAAAGCTAGCAAATGTTTTATGAGTGTTGTATGCTCCTGATCTGAACTTGTTGTTCGGTGGAAATAGGTAATGCCTATTTATACAAGTAGAAGTGAAACGTACTCTGGTCTCATCAAGAAATGGAAAACAAGTGAGTAAATGGGAGGAGGTGGTAACCAGTAACGCCTGGAATTGATGTTCAATAAAAGAAAGCGTTTCACCATTACTCCCTGTATTTACTAACCGCCTCATCCTTATGACACTTTCTTATGACGGGCGTAGTGTACGCTGCACGCTGTAAACCTCCAAACCAATACCCAATGAGCATCCCCCAGTTTGTGACATGCGTTGATGTCTCGAGTGTTTTCATGGAAAATATGTAGCACGTTGTTGTTGTCTGGAAAGTTGAGCTTGGGAGACTTTCTGGCTCCGTGGTGACCTTCGATGGTCGAGATTTTGAATCTTAAGAGGAAAGGTAGATGTTGATTATTGCAACCCTTCGTTTGGTATCCAGTGACATGAAAGCATGATCAATATGGATTTAATATGGCCTAGTTTAGGCGCGGTCAAAGTTAGGGTTTTGGATTTTTTTAGGAGCGACCAAACTAGGGCCAAAGGTTGCCATGCGTTAGCTGGTAACCTTGGACGGCTAAGATCTGCACCTTAGATGAAAAAGTGGTCGTTGATTGTTGCAGGACTTCGTTTTGGTAGCCGCATAGGGAAGGCCGGTATGGCGTGGCGCGCGAGGTGGTTGGCATGCCATTGGCACATGTGGCATGGCATGCCTTGGCGCGGTTTGGCGTGGCCAAAACTAGGGTTTGGGGCCAAAGGTTACCATGCGTTGTTTGGCAACCTTGGATGGCTAGAATTCGCATCTAGGATGGAAGGGTTGCCGTTGATCATCGCACGCCTTCGTTTTGGTAGCCGCATAAGGAAGGCAGGCATGGTATGGCGCGACAAGGTGGTTGGCATGCCATTGGCACATGTGGCATGGCATGCCTTGGCGCGGTTTGGCGTGGCCAAAACTAGGGTTTTGGGCCAAAGGTTACCATGCGTTGTTTGGCGAACTTGGACGGCTAGGATTTGCATGTAGGATTGAAGGGTGGCCGTTGATCGTCGCACGCCTTCATTTTGGTAGCCGCATAGGGAAGGCCGGCATGGTATGGCGCGACAAGGTGGTTGGCATGCCATTGGCACATGTGGCATGGCATGCCTTGGCGCGGTTTGGCGTGGCCAAAACTAGGGTTTTGGGCAAAAAGTTACCATGAGTTATTTGGCGACCTTGGACGGCTAGGATTTGCATCTAGGATTGAAGGGTGGTCGTTGATCGTCGCACGCCTTCGTTTTTGGTAGCCGCATAGGGAAGGCCGGCATGGTATGGTGCGGCAAGGTGGTTGGCATACCATTGGCACATGTGGCATGGCATGCCTTGGCGCGGTTTGGCGTGGCCAAAACTAGGGTTTTGGGCCAAAGGTTACCATGCGATGTTTGGCGACCTTGGACGGATAGGATTTGCATCTAGGATTGAAGGATGGCCGTTGATCGTCGCACGCCTTCGTTTTGGTAGCCTTGAAGGGAAGGCAGGCATGGCATGGCAAGGTGGCTGGCGCGACATGCCATTGGCACATGTGGCATGGTCGGCATGCCTTGGCGCGGCTTAGGCGCGACCAAACTAGGGTTTTGGGCCAAAGGTTACCATGCGTTGGTTGGTGACCTTGGACGGCTAAGATTTGCATCTAAGATGGAAGGGTGTCCGTTGATCGTCGCACGCCTTCGTTTTTAGAAGCCGTGAAGGGAAGGTCGGCATGGTATGGCGCGACAAGGTGGCTGGCACGCCATTGGCACATGTGGCATGGCCAGCATGCCATTGGCATAGTGGTGCGGCTAGCATGGTTGGCATGCCTTGGTGCGGAGACGTGGCTGACATGGCATTCGATTGGCACAGTGGTGCGGCTGGCATGGTTGGCATTCCTTGGCACAAAGACGTGGCTGGTATGGCATGCCATTGGCACAGCGGTGCGGCTGGCATGCCTTGGCGCGAAGACGTGGCTGGCATGGCATGCCATTAGCACAACGGTGCGGCTGACATGGTTGGCATGCCTTGGCGCGAAGACGTGGATGCCATGGCATGCCATTAGCACAGTGGTGCGGCTAGCATGGTTGGCATACCTTGGCGCGGAGACGTGGCTGGCATGGCATGCCATTGGCACAGTGGTGCGACTGACATGGTTGGCATGCCTTGGCGCGGAGACGTGGCTGGCATGGTTTGCCATTGGCACGGTGGTGCGGCTAGCATGGTTGGCATGCCTTGGCGCGGAGACGTGGCTGGCATGGTTTTCCATTGCCACGGTGGCGTGAGAATTAGGGTTTGGTATGTACAAAGATGATGTCGGTCAATAATAAGGGTTCTGCCGTGGTACATGACACATGTATAAAAAAAAAGTACCATGGTAATTCTTACGTAGGCATGCTGATTGATTCAATAAATGCGCTAGTGGTCATAGTGACGTCATGTCAGTTGTACAGTTTTACGATTTTAACCCTAAACTAAAAACCACCATCAACAGGAGGGACTATAAATTCATTTTACACTGATTTTGAGTGAACCAACCGAACCTATTTGACTCTGTCTGTCAACTATAGTTGATTGAAACATTGTCCTTCCTCAAGGCTTGACCGAATCCTTTGGATTTCCATGACGAACCCTAAAAAAAATCGGGGGATTTTGTGTTTCCCCCTCAAAAAAGATACCTAATTTGCATTTCCCCAAAATTATTAATAGGTAAAATCCCCCTTTAACTTGGATGTGCCTTAACAGATCAGTTAGCTGAGCACGTGTAAAACATGTGTGTCAGAAAAAAAAATAAAAATATCATAATTTCCGAGAATACCCTTAACCAAAATTCGGATGGACACATGTACTTTCTTCAATTTAATCTTCCAGCTGTGAATAACTGAAAATTGATCTGTCCTGATGTTGTTTAAGATGATTGCACGCGACAACATTTAATCTCTCTCTCTACTAAAATTTCTCTCTCTAGTAATATTTCAGGAACAAGCCTATCCGCCATTAATAAGAAAAACTCTGTACAATCCTACATTTGTTCACCATCTCAATCTCAATACAAATACATGAATCTTTTAACCAATTTTTTAAACATATGAATTGGTTTCAGTGACATGAAATGTATTGATATGAATCCCTTATAACAGAACAAATATCTCATCTTTAAACCTATTTTTTTTTATCATTATCATTCAAGAGATACTAAGAGCATCTCCAATGTTTGGGGTCAAGATCATCCTATGTGGAGGTCTTATTAAGACTTTTGAGTGTGGGTCATTCATTACATGACAAAAAATAATAAATATAAAACTTTGTACCTTAAATTCCATCTCCAATCCGGAAGGTCTTATCCAACACTTTTTGTTTAAATTTAGAGACAAAAGATGATGTGGACTTAAGACCCACGGTCATGAAGAAGGTCTAAATAAGACTTTCTCCTTTACCCCCACTTGGTCCCCATATGGACATGTCATCTTCCTTTATAACCTCCACCCTAGGTTTGGAGATGAAAAGTTGGTATAAAGGTCTTAAATCCAATGTGTCATATCAATTTAAGACGTTGACCCCTAGCATTGGAGATGCTCTAATGGGTATCTGTCTCTTAAATCTTTTCACCATTAATCATCATCATCAATTGTTTTAACTTCGATTTGTTTATACCCACTCAATTTCGTTGATTAAAACAACGACTTTCTGAAGATCGAAAAGATCCCCAAAAACTAGGGTCCTGTTTGGTATAGTTTTCAAAAACAGTTTTCTGTTTTTAAAAACAGAGAAAACAGAAAACAGGAGAAAACGCGTCTGGTAAGGACATTTTCAGAAAATGTTTTCTATCTGTTTTCTGTTTTTAAAAACAAAAAAATGAAAACAACAAATTATTGTTTTCTGTGTTTTCTCTTTTTTTTTTCTTTATTCTTTTCTTCTTTTCAGAACAAAGTAAGAGATGGGGAATGACTGCAAGTGAGTCATGACTAATATCACTATCTCTTAGACGAATATTTACATTTGATCCGATTTAGTTGGTTTTCCTTGTTTTCAAAAACAGTTTACCAAACAATTTTTAGAAAATGAAAACAAGGAAAAAGGGTATGTTTTTAAAACAGTGGAAAACTATTTTTGAAAACTGTTTTTCAAAACTGTACCAAACACGCCCTAGGCTTTTCTTAGATCTCGAATTCCATCGAGTAGTTTTACCCAGATATTGAATTTAAGCACAGTCAACCAAGAATCTCTATTCTTCGTACCCATTTGAAATTTTTGAAAGCCATAAACTTCAAAATTTGGATCCAAATTAGGGATTTTTCTTTTTAATTATGCCAAATATATTTATTTAGAGATATTTCTTTCATTCCTTCTCCCGATTCTTTGATACCGTGAAATTGTAGCCTTAATCAATTGCGAAAACTGAAAAAAGAAAAGGAAAATTAGGCTAAGGCCCAACCCATGAATAACTCATAATATGAGATCCTTAATTAAAAGAAATTTAAATCTAGGCCCCAAGTTATTAAAGGACATCAATACCCTTTTATATATTGTCAAGCCCATAATTAAATAAAATTTAAATTTAGGCCCAAAATTATTAAAATACATGGTGAATGTGTAAACAGAAGTTACACATGCATATGGCATGTGTATCCAGAAGTTACACATCCTTGTGCCATGTGTAATGCAAAGTTACACATCAAAAAAATAGACATAAAAAAGAACGCATACAAAAAAATACATGTATCACTTTAATATTCATTTACAATAATTTCTTAGCATGTGTAACTAGAAGTTACACACGCATCTGTCTAGTGTAATTGAGAGTTACATATGCATCTATTTAGTGTAATTGAGAGTTACACATGCGTGTGATTTGTGCTTTTATGAAGTTTAAATCTTTGCCTTTCCTTCTTGTCTTCCTCCCTCCAAAATGGTTGCATATCTGCAACGAAATAAACATCCATGGATTAGGTTGGATAAACAAAAAGGCAAAAAAAAATAAAAAATGATAGAACAATTGTAAGGCAAAATTATAGAACAAAGATCACAGAAAATACACATGATAACCTATCTTAGCATGTGTAACTTGGAGTTACACATGCATCCGTCATGCGTAATCATCAGTTACACATCCATATAGATGTGTATGCAGAAGTTACACATACAATATGCATGTGTAATGAGCAGTTACACATACATATAGATGTGTATGCCGCAGTTACACATCCATGCCTTTTTCAACTTCAAAACTGAAAAAGAACTTTGGTTTGAAATTAAAGAGTATGGGATAATATCAAACCTTCAAATGAGCAGAAGCTTTTTCCTTTTGGCTCAACAATGTACCCAGCTCTAGTCTCAGCCCATGGGATCTCTTCATGGTTTGTGCAACTAAAGTCTGCAAATATCTTCTCCTGTTGACACAACTCAATCGTATGAGCATAGTGAACTTGAACTCATATATATCTATTTCCACAAGCATGCTTTCGCTGTAAAAGCTACAGAAAGCCTTCAAACATATTCTAGCATTATAAATATCTGCATAAATATCCGCAGATTGGTGTGATAAAATCAAAAACACTAAAAAGAGACCAAACCTAGCATGAATTCGCACCTGTATCATAAACTTGTCATGGTTAATTTCGTTTGCTCATAATTAGATGATAATCTGACCAAGTGACTTGCAGATGCAAAATTTTCTTTTAATACCCTAGTTGCCTCAACAGTACTGTTAAATCAACCAAAATAGCTGCACAATTGCAAGCGCACAACATTGTCAGTTTATTTATGTAACATGAATCTAATTTATGAATGTGTAACTAGCAGTTACGCATCCAATTAGCATGTGTAACTAGCAGTTACACATACAAAATGTATGTGTAATCATTAGTTACACACCAAATTTAACATGTGTAGCTAGAAGCTACATGTACATTTAGCATGTGAAACAAAAGCATAGCCAAATTGACCAGTATGGAACTATTATATTACTAAAGTTATGCAGGAAACCTATGAAATACAATGGAAGGGAATTTAAACAAACATATCATATGATAAGTTAGTATTGAGATATTTGCAGAAAACAACCAAAAACTTTAATTTGTGAGAAATTATGCAGATAATATGAGATCTAGTAGTTGATTAGTGTTTCTAGCAAATAACCTGCTAAATCAAGAATTTCATCTGTTGAAACCAATGTATGTTCTACATCAATATCATTCCATATACCACTACGGTTACACATACAATCCACCAATGTAGTTTTTTGACCTAGACTATATTATTCCATATACCACTACGATTTATAGTTATTTCACTGTGTGTATTGAACATAACAGAAGCTGGGTCTCAGTTGGCGCACTTAATTGAGTTGTGAAGAAAGAAACTGTGACATAAAATACATTTACCTTCGCTAGCAATCCTCTATGTGGATGCAAGTCACAGATCAAGTGTTTCTGGAATATCTAGTCGACGATCCATGAATCCAACAACACCAACAACCTACAAAGAGAAGAAAAAAAGTCAAACCAAACTCAAATTATCAAGCAACTATGTCAAGTTAGTAACTCAACTGAAGTATTCTCTTCTAGGTAGTTCAGGTAGTTGATTACTTTAGGGGTAGAAAGTTACTGAAGTCTACATGTAACGAGTTTAACTCCGTCCATGGAACTGACTCGGTCATTAGTTTCTTTTCTTGCCTAGGAATACAAAATGCATGTGTAATCAGTAGTTACACATGCACATGTCATATGTAAACATTAGTTACACATGCATATTAGCATGTGTAACTAGCCGTTACACATCTAATATGCATGTGTAACTTGCATTGACACATACAATCAGTACAATACTTCATCTCTATCTTTCCTCTAAGCAACTTCTCTATAGCTAGTTTTATATTGAGTGAGCCTCCCACTACATATTATGTATCCCAATCGGTGAAAAAAAGAATATTACATTCAGGTGATGATTACAAATCTCAACACCAGCCAGCTTCATTTCCTCTATTCCATTACCACTGTCTTAACTGCAGCTGCTCCAGTACCTGTAATGGTAACTCCTAACATACATCTATCTGAGCATCATTAACTCAAACCATTATGATTCTTCAACCAGTGCATACCTGAGCTATTCACATTCATCCCATAGCAATAACAGAACCAGTTCATTACAAACCAATGCCAAATTTGCATCTGTACCACTTGCACACTGCTACATCTCTCCGTGAACTTTCATACTCTGAAATCAACGCATCCATAACTTGTAATTAGCAAATTCATACAACTTATTATTCATATCTAAAAATACACACATCAATCTAAATCAAATCATCTTAAATTAACAGCTAATTAGCATCTGTGCATAATTAGAACCAGTTAACTTCTTGAAAATTCAGGCATATATGCAAACTAGTAAACCGATTTGCCCATTTTTCAGCTTCACTGAACTATCACACATCCAATTGGCATGTGTAACTAGAAGTTACACATTAAATTTGCATGTGTAAGTAGCAATTACACACCCAATTGACATGTGTAACTATTAACTACACATCCATATACCTAGCATACTCGTAAAATCCGAAGGCATCCACTTCGCAGTTGCACAACATTTTAAACAAATCCGTTTTATGTTAGTTTTCACAATTAAATCAGCTAAAATCTAGTAACAACCATGATAAGTTAGGTAATCTTTAAACCAACTAATAACTAATTTTTGACGCCTGCATATGATGTTCAAGTAGAGCGATAGACCTGTAGTTGTATCAAACCTTCCTGCACCTTTGCACCCTTTCATTCGGTAATTCTGCTCCAGAGGTAATAAATTTGGCTCGTATAGTGCTATTTAACAGAGTGCCAATATTCTGAAAACAACATAATATTTCTTGCAGTCAGCTCTTTCGTTCAATTCTCATTCTGAAAAACACCACCACTGACTTCAAATCCTCCTATAAACCTGCTCCAACACCACCATCTCTACCGCCACCGCCTCCTCCTCCTCCTCCAGAACCTGCACCTCCACCACCAACACAGATTCATTAATCAAACTCAACATGTGTAAGACAAGATCCAAAATACGCAAAATAAAAACACCAACAAGTCATCAGTTGACTCCATTAGCTAATATTGACAACACAAAACTAAAATTCTCCACTCATTCTACGGTAAAGTAGAATTTATTCATAGAATTGCAACTATTAGCCATTACTTAAGTGCTTGAATCGATTCAAATCTTGCTTCAAAATGTAGTTAAGTGCTTCAACAACAACAAAACCAACAAAACCTAGATTTAAAACCTGTTGATTCAATAAAAAATGAGAGAAATCTTACTGATTTTCAGATCTTTTCTCATACGACGATTTTATTTCTGCTGCTGTTGAATATCTTCTTAATTCTATTGTTTAATCTGCATAAAAAGTAAGTAATTAGGGTTAAAACGACATTGAAGATCTTCGATTGATTTAAAAAAAAAAATCAGTTTCTTCTTCTCATATCTGAACAGAATCAATCAAAATAAAATCAAAAACCTAATCGAACTAAGAAAAGTAACAATGATGAACCTAATCGGAAATTGATTTCTGCTGCTTCGAATCAACTGAAACTTAGATTCGATTCAAAATCTTCAAAAAAAAAAAAACAGTCGATCCAAGGGAGACCTAACCTGATGCAGCTTAAAAACCAACTAAAACCTAGATTCAAACGAAATCGATTGAATGATTCATATTTGAAGATTAACTAATGATCAGCTGCAAAAACTACTGGATCGATTCGTCTTCTTCACAGATCTGAAACGCTGGAGTCGAGAGAGAAAGAGATGGAGAAGAGAGAGAAAGAGAATTAATAAATGAAATATCTTCTGATATATTCCTCTTGTATATATACTAAAGGGTAGTGTTGCCATTATTAAAATTCATAATAATTAATTATGGGCCAGATCTGAAGAAAATTTGATATTTTGGGCCTAGTAATATCATTTTCTGAAAGTATGGAGTTGACAATGTATGATCCATTTAGTGGGGCTTCTATATATTGAACCCATATAGTAGGGGGTTCTAGTATTTTTCACAAAAGAAAAACTATGACCTGTATTGTGGCCATTAATGGAGGTGGTGCAATATTAGACAGAGAAGAATGGGAGACAGAGAGAAGAAGAACAGGAGATAAGGAGGTGGTTGGTTGACTCGATTCAATAGTTCTTTTTTCTCTTTTGTGTGAAATGACGTGTTGGAAGGTATAAAGGTCTGATCGGGGAAAATTACACACACGCATGTCGCATGTGCTGACTTAACAAGAAGATCACGGTCAAGTTAACGGACAGGGGGTTTCACCAATTAGTGATTTATAAAGGGGTATTGCAAAATATGTATCTTTTTTGAGGGGAAACACAAAATCCCCCAAAAAAATTACTCCTTATTGACAAAAATTTATAAAATACACCAATTTATTATGAAGTCTAATGTGGACCTAGTAGTGAATAAGAGTGTAAGTATGGTGTAAATCCATTATTGTTTATTTAATAATAGAAAAAACAAATTTTTGCACCGCCAACCTACAAATCTTGACTCCACCCCATGGACTTCAACCCTTTTGAACATTGTTGTTTCCAAAACATCGAAGGCCGCACTAAACTGAATTATAAAACAAATAGCAGAATATCACGATGATCACTATAAAATGTTAAAGACTCCATCCACCAAGACAGAAAATGTTAAAACAAATAGCACTTATCTTGATTATTTCCGATCAAGATAAGACTAATAAGACGATAAATTTGAATCGTGTTATATATTAATACTATCTCCGTCCCTAATTAGATGATATAGTTAAAATTTATTAGTAAATTTAGAAATGATTTATCTCTCAAACTGTACAAAGGATAAACTTTATATCATCGGAAAATATTTTAAAACACATATCTAATGAATATAAATATGATTATCAAATTTTACATATTTTTTAAAATAATACTAATGTATCACTCCACTTATTTACGATAAAGGTCATTAAATTAGGGACGGATGTAGTATTACTTTCTTCATAATGGAACACGACTTTGATAATGTATGCAAAACGAGTCGACCAGTCACTCAAACTCAATGGTCTTCAATCATACTCTATGTTCAGTTGATAGACTTCCCCTAGAACCAAAATATTCCAAGAATCTGGCAGTGGTTTTCTTACATCGACTACTACACAGACCTTAGCATATTCTAAGCACTCTCTGTTCTTTGTTTTCCGGTCAACATACAATGGAACTCCTAATCTCCTCCCAACCCTTTTTAGAATTGAAGTAGACCAAAGAAAGAGAGGTAAGTTGAAAATCTTTATCCAGACAGGTTGTGATTCCATAGCTTGATTAAGTCTGAACTTTGAATTCCATTTAATGAGAACCAATGGTCTTTGCTGGATATGCCAAAGCTCCGATGATTCCAAAATTCTGATCTTATCTTCCACACACTTGAACCGGAACAAGAACTTATTGTTTCCCAGATATAACACAGAAACATTTCCCGCCACTCCCCAGAGTTGTTCAATCTTCTCTTTGTCTATATTTAAGGGTTCTGTCACATCCAAGACGTATCCCACCAAAGAATCTTTCCACTCGTTGCATCCAGCTTCAAATTCTGCTTCCGAACATTCGACACGATAGTTACCATCTTGTAAAATGGGTTCATCATACTCAATTTCATCCTCGTCGTCAGTAGTCGTGCCAGCATTTGATGGAGTAGCAACATCTACTGGGTTGAGTTCCATCACCCCGTTACTAAGAACTGGCATATCAGTAATGTGTTCCTCTGGATCAGGAATCCGAGTATCATTAAAAGTAATAGCCTGGTTTGGGGGATCAATTTCTCCTGATGTGCCACCCGAGTTTGTATGTGGGATGATGTTAGTTGGGAGAATGCTTCTTCTAATGTTATTCGCTTTCGACACAGGGTCGAGAATTTCAACCACAGAAGACATGGAGGGTCTTGATCCCGGAGAGATATATGTACACGACAATGCCAAGTTCAACACCCTAGTAGCTTGTTCAACTAAAATAGACACCTTTAAGTCTTCGTCTACCAGTGCTAAAAGGTCTCCCTTTTTTTTATAATCAGCAGCCTACAGTGAAAAAGAAATCTCTTATATCACAATTATATTAGAGTTGAGATCAACATTGGACTTTTAACTACTTACCAAATCTGGAAGGGACACACTTTCAGCATTTTGAGGTAGTGGCTTATTTAGCATTCCACTCATAATCTCAAGAGTGACTACTCCGAAGCTATATACGTCTGCCTTTTCAGTTAAGATACCTTCATTAGCATATTCAGGTGCCATGTACGCCCTGCCAAGACAAGTATAATCCAAACTACTCACCGAAAGAAGAAATCGACAGAGAGCTAAAAAGGAGAGAGAGATGTTCTTTCTTACATTGCTCCGACTGCTGGGATTTTCGTGTTCTTTATGTTTTCGAGTCTTTTAGCCAATCCAAAATCTGATATTTTGGGATGTAGAGCTTGATCAAGCAAAACATTTGAGAGCTTAACATCACCATGAACAATATTTTTCTCGTCATGTAAATAAGCAAGACCTTTTGCTATTCCAAGGCAAATTATAAATCTTTGGTTCCACTCAAGTTTTTGAGGATCTTTAGATTTGTCTGCCAAAGTACATTGCCACAATGAGTAAAAGATATCAGCATATGTATAGTAAGTGGTGGTACCTAGATAGTACATCTATAGAACTAGGAACTATAATGACTTACCAAATAAAACACTCCGAAGACCTTTTGGCATATACTCGTACACTAATAAGAATTCGTTCTTGTCTTTGCAGGATCCCAACAGCTTAACAAGATTTGGGTGGTTCAAATCAGGCATAATGTTAGCTTCATTTTCAAATTCTTCTTTTCCTTGATTTGAATCTGTAGAAAGCCTTTTCACTGCTACTGGTGTCCCATCAAGATTGCCCTGAAATTATGGGTCTTATTAGTGTGTGTATAACTCAAGAAATTAACCTTCATCGCTCTACTAGAAACAATTAATAAGCTAACCTTGTAAATTGGTCCAAAACCACCTTCACTAATGACCTTCTCGCTGAAATTTTTAGTAGCATCTTTAATCTGTTTCAAAGTGAGACCTTGGATTTCAAGAAAATATTAGTGAAAACCCGTAAAACAATTAAGACGAAATAGAATTGTCTTGGCCTGGTTAATCAAATTTTAAGTTCTTACTACGGTATTGTCGGTTCTTTTCTCCACGGCTGGGCATGCTTCAAAAACCAAGCAACCTGCAGAACAACACAGAAGAAAGATGAAGACGGTGTTGCAATATCTCACTTGATCAATTAACTAACTACACCAGGTCCAGGAGGGCGTAACCATGGAATTACCCTGTTGACTTCTAAGAAAAAGGATTTTTAACTTATAGTGTGATAACTGCTATTTGACAGTCTCATTTTCAATTACACGATGCACATGATGCTGGAACGTGGATGCTGAGTAGTATCAACCTGGAGGGGGAAGAAGTTGGGAGGGAACATCATCTTAATTGTATATATACTTATTTATTGCGGCCTATAATTGCATGTGCCGCGTTAGTTTAGGATCGATCGACGACTTGTTTTGGTTTATTTATTATTTATGTTTTCTTTGAAAATTACTTGGAGTTTTCTTACCTTCTCCTGCAACTGTACTGTTTAATCCTTTTTTTTATTCTTTTTTAATTTGTTATTCCTAAGCGGGAGGTCTGAATTTGGTTGAAAGAGAAAATTGTACTTCTTCATCATCATCATCCTTGTATTTTTCTTCTTCATCAGTTTATCGAGAAATGGAGACTCAAAGAATTCTTGGTGCACCGGCAAGTCAAGCCTTGATAGACAACTTGATCTCATCTACTTCAGACCCTATTTTTGTTTCTGTCAAGTTTGACATGAAAAAGATCTCTGACACTCTAAGCAGTATTCGAGACGTATTATATGATGCGGAGAAGAAGGCGCAAGATCAAGAGAATGGTTTAGCAGTAAAAAAATGGTTTGACGACTTGATGGAAGCTGCGTATGACGCCGAAGATGTTTTTCATGACTTCGCATATGAAGTTCGAAAACGTAAAATTGAAAATCAGGTGCAAAATCTATGTAGTCCATATTTTACAGCTGTGGCTCAAAAGGTTCGAAACGTTACTCGAACCTTGGTTGAAATCTCAAAGGCTATGAAGGAGTTTAAGTTTGTTCCCAAGGAGAATAATAGTACTACTAGTGATGAATTGCAACGGAAACACAGAGAAGCTTACCCTGACCTTGTAGATGATTCAATAATTGTTGGGAGGGTAGTTGAAAAAGAAAAGATTTTGAAATTGTTGGCTGAAGATAATCATTCAATCATTGCCATAGTTGGCGTGGAATCAATTGGCAAGAGCATGCTTGCTAAAATGGTGTATGAAGATCCGGCATTAACCGATCATTTTGCTTCAAAACTGTGGATCCCTATATCTGAATGTTCTGATAAGTTTCAGCTGCTTAATAAGGTTGCGGAATCCATTGATGGAAAGAAACGTCGTGTCTCACCATTGGGTACCGTCGATGTCATTCGGAAAAGCTTAAAAGAAAGATTTGGGATGGGGAAGATCTGTATAGTACTTGATGACGTGAACAACGGAGATATCGAATGGGGCTTTGTGCTGAGTAATTTGTCGATGAACCTGCAAGGAAGCAAAATAATAGCGACTACACGTAAGGAGGAAGTTTTTGGTCAGATGAAGCAGGTTTCTCTACAGAAACTGTCAAAATTGAGTGATGAAGATTGTTGGTCTCTATTTGAGAAAATTGCATTCGGAAATGGATTAGGTAAGACCGACGAGTTGACCAGAATAGGAAGGCAAATTGTGGAGAAGTGTCAAGGAGAAGCTTTGGCTGCAAAGATTATTGGGAGCTTTTTGTGCTCTAAAAAACATGAAGATGATTGGTTGTTCGTCCTCAACAACAAAATTTGGGATGCTGAAAAGCGGGATGAAAGGCTCAAGGGTATATTGAAATTGAGGTATGATCATTTAGCACCACCTCTAAAAAAATGCATCTCGTACTGTTTCATATTTCATAAATGCTCGGTCATTAACAAAAATAAGCTCATTCGGTCGTGGATGGCGGAAAACTTTCTTGGTTCCTCGATGGAAGTCAGAGCTCTGGAGAGTATAGGCAAGGAATATTTTAATATTTTGATGTGTAATTCCTTTTTCAAAATTGTGAAAAGAAACGTCTCGGGTGAAATAAAGTCATGCAGGATAAACGATCTCATTCATGATCTTGAACCATCCATTGTTGAGGCCGAATGCTCAATAGTGGACGTTAGCGAGATTAATGAAGGAAAGGGAATGGATCGAATCCGTCGTATGTGCTTGTTGTTCGGGACTGATCATGACATATCATACATACCGACCGGGACGTACAAGGCAATGAAATTGCGCACGTTAAATTATTCTGTTTCTAGAGTCGGAAAGGAGATCATTAAAAGAGTCCCTGAGGATTTGTGCTTCAAGCTGACCTTCTTACGTGTTCTGGATTTAAGTCACAGTGCAATCAGAGAGTTGCCATCTTCGATAGGCAAACTGAAACTCTTAAGTTACCTCGATATCTCGTACACTTCTGTAACAACGTTACCAGACTCTCTCACTAAACTATACAATTTACGAACTTTGAAGCTCAAGTCATGTTGTTTAAGAGAGTTTCCTAAAGAGATGAGAAAACTGATCGGCTTGAGGCATCTCATAAATAGTAACAACAGAAGTGGTCAGCCTAAAATGCCATTCGAGTTAAGTAAACTAAGCTGCCTGCAGAAATTATCAGTGTTTGCTGTAAGTAAGGACAGTGGTTTCGGTATAAAAGAGTTAAAAGTCCTCTCTCTTCTTGAAGGTAAATTGCAGATTCATAATTTGGAAAACGTAAGCAATGAAAGTGGTGCAGAGGACGCGAATTTGAAAAACAAGACAAAAATTAGCCATGTCGAACTGTATTGGTCCAAGGATACAGGCAAGCATACCGACACTGCTTCTAATGTTTTAGAACATCTCCAACCTCCCCAGAGTCTGAAAAACCTTGTCATTCACAACTTTCCGGGTAGAGAATTCCCTACATGGTTGCCTGCTAATCTCCCAAAATTGGTATCTATCTCTTTGGTTAATTGCTATAGTTGTCAACTTCTTCCGGCTCTAGGGAAACTTAAGTCTCTTAAGGTGCTTCATTTACGGAAGATGAATTCAGTAGCA
The DNA here is from genome assembly GCF_003573695.1 of Papaver somniferum. Lineage (NCBI taxonomy): Eukaryota > Viridiplantae > Streptophyta > Magnoliopsida > Ranunculales > Papaveraceae > Papaver > Papaver somniferum. The sequence goes on along the minus strand of NC_039360.1, from coordinate 174,284,254 downwards.
TTAATTGATGACAAGTTCTATAGAGACAGTGAAGAGCCATTCAGTGCTTTGAAAGAACTTCACCTAAGTGAGATGTCCAATTTGAAGTGGTTCAACTCCTCTTCTTCTTGCTTTGGTTGTCTAGAGTGGTTGAAGATTGATAAATGCACAAAGCTAAATGTTACACCAACTCTGTTTCCATCTCTCCAAAAATTCGAAGTTTCAAACAGCATTGGTGTAGCAATAAATTCACTGGTGGCAAGCAATCTAAAAACTCTCACTTCCATCGAGATAACACGTTCTGTGGAGCTTACGAGTCTACCTCATGGACTGCTTCAAGGCAACGGTGTCCTGCAGATTCTGGAAATTAGTGATTGTAAGAACTTCGATGGCATTCTACCAAAACAGCAAGCGCATCAATCTCAAGTACGTCACAACAGTTCTCTCAAGTCATTACGAATATATCATTGCCCTAAACTAACGAGTCTGCCAACTGTTCAAGGCTGGATTTCACTCCACGATCTACGTATCGTTGATTGCCGAAGACTGAAGTTTTTACCAGATGGTCTGCAAGACCTATCAAAACTTGAGTACTTGCACATTGGTGGGTTTTCAGAAGACTTGGAATGCCTGCCGGACCAACTTCAAGTCCTTACTTCATTACAGCATCTTATTTTGGAAGATTTTCCTTCTTTGGTGACTCTGCCAAACTGGTTGGGTAATTTTTGTTTCCTTAGGAAATTGGTAATCCGTCGCTGTGAGAAGCTGAAGAGTCTTCCTTCTGAAGAACAGATGCGACGCCTCACGGCACTACAAATTGTACAACTAGAACAATGTCCTCTTCTGGAGGATAAAGGCTTAGGCGGGGAATCAGATAAGTTAGCCCACATTATTTTGCAGCGTGATCGCCCCTACTAGGAGTACGTTACATTCTTGTACTCTAGAAAACTACCAGTGATATATCGTTTCAGGTTCCTCAATCTGTTAATACAGGGAATCAGGTTCTACATTTCAAGGCACGTTCTACGGCTGCTGTTCTTTTAGATGACAATAAAATCTGACATGCAGGGTTGTGAATTCACATGTCTGCTAAATTATAGTAGGTCAGCGGTTGTGCTTCAAGATGCAATTGATTAAGAAAAAAAAAAAAACACTTGTCTACACCCCATGTTGTGAAAGTTGTTTGATGAAAATCACATTAGAACTTTAGCAACATGTGACAGATCTTCTCCATGCATGCTCTTTCTCTAAGGATTATGTATCTGTAATGTTCATATATATGCTATACTTCTTATAGATAACAACTACATTTTGTTTTCTCCAAGTACATGCCAAAATCATCTAGTTTTCGAGTAGTCTATATATAGTACATTAGTTCTTGCATTCCTTCTTTCATTTGATTTGCTTTGATACAAGTATGCCAAGTACATGCCAATATGAAAAACAACATCCACCAACCCAAATTTTTCTTATTTTCTTGTAACTTCATTTTTTTCTTTTGGTTTTTGTTTTTCTTTAAAAGAAGTCTTTTTCTTTTCCTTCCTATGATAGACTCGGCTAACAGCTTTTTGGTAAATGCTGTGCATGTCTTGGTATGGGAGTGAGTTGGTGGAACATGCAGTTGATTATAGGCACACCAATTTCACGTTGAAATTTGCAGTTGATTATAGGCACCGCAATTTCACGTTGAGATTAGACTATTTTAATAGAACGATTTTTCGGGGATCATGGTTTTATTTTGGGTAAGACATTAGAAGTAAATCTACGTCATCCCTTATCTAGATATTTATATTAATACCTAAATTACCTTCCTAATTAATTTTGGATAATGATTAGTTAGTGTAATGATTAGTAAAATGGTTAAGTTAAAGATAATTAGTGAGATTAAAAAATCAGATGGTTTTTTTTAAAAGAAGTAGAATTATTGAGAGAGTAAAGTTAGAGAAGATAAAGAAGGAAAACATGAAAACGATGGATTTTACCAACCACAACCGGAGGAAGAGTATTTGGATACCCAGGTATGCTTCAAACTTAGATAATGTTGGTAGAATTGCTCCAAATTTTCAAAAAACAGTAAATTTTTAGAGTAGATTTGGGCTTGTTCGGTTACCTTATGTGAAGAACAGGTTACCGAACTCATCTGAAAGTGTAGTTCGGTTACTTTTTCCAAACACGCAGGTTACCGAACTCGCTCTTTAATGGAGGTTTTTAGTCGTTCGGTTAACAGACATGTTACCGAACTTTGTTTATAGGATTTACAGAGTAATGTTCGGTTAGTTCGCAAACTTTATCCCAACAACATATCTAACTGAACTCCACATGTATGCAGTTAGTGAAAAGTTCGGTTTGTTAAGATTTTTTGCGAACAAACCGAACATAGTGGGACAAGTTCGGTTAAATTGAAACTCAACATAGTAGGCAAAATAGCACAGTTCGATTATATTGGATTTTTTCTTTCTTTTTGTAATATAGGTAGAGTTTGGTTACTAGATAGTTTTAGAAATTTTTGCGAACCAACCGAACAGAGTACACATAGTGGGAAAAATAAAACAGTTCGGTTACATTGGGTTTTTTTTTTATGAGTAGAGTTCGGTTACTAACTAGTTTTTGAATTTTTTGGGGACCAACCGAACACAATATATTGGTTTTCAATGAGGAGTTCGGTTAAAACCATTTTTTGGGAACCAACAGAACTCAGAGTTCAATTACGAAAAATTAAATTCGTGATAACCGAAGTGTTCTTCGTGTTCTTGGTTTCAGAATGTTCGGTTACAAAACTAGTTTTTTTAAAACTATTCCTAACCGAACATTCCACTTTAACTTCCATTTAGACCATATTTTGATGATTTCTACTCAATTTTCCCAATCAAAGAACGAATTAAAAAGATTGATGGGTTTTCCAATCGAACGAGGAACGTCAAGGAAAGAGAAAAGAAGAAGAGAATAATTTATTTATTTTCAAAATTAAAAGATTTCGATTCCCTTCCTATTTTTGTTTTTGATTTTGATTTTGGTTAATAAATTTATTTAGATTAGATGTATATGATTAGATTTATATAGTTATTAAGTTAGTTTTAATTTAAATTTAAATTTAAATTAAAATAAAGGGTAAATGTGTATTTACCTAACTTTAGGACACCCCTTATAAGTATAGGGAGGTTGGCCTAATAAGATGATGGTCCCCCCAAAAAACCATGGTCCCTAAAAAATGGTTCTTTTAATAGATGGAAATGGGCCTAACACCTTTACATGAAGTCTTGGGCCTTTAGATATCTCTATAGATAACTGGGCCTCTAGATATCTCTATAGGTAACTAGTCTAGATGAAACCTGTTTTGAGGCATACTGAATTTTTTTGAGGCATACTATATAATGTCAAAATAGGGTCACTAAATAAAAATAACATCACCTCTTATCCATCCTTTTTGATAATGACATAACTACCCTTACATAATTAGTGTTAATGATTATGATTAGATTTGATTAGCTAGGAATTTTAAGAATTGATTAAAAATAAAATTATTAGTGGTGAATTAGTAGATAAATCAAATTTATGTGAGAGAGTTGGGATTTTTGAGAGGAAGAAGAAGAAGTGAAAAAAAACTTGGGTTTTGAATTTTGAGATTTTAGTGATTAGAAGTGACCAAAATGGGTGATTCAAATCAGAGGTAGACTTCTTTACGAGGTTTAATTTCTTTTTATTAGTTGAATCTTTCAAAAAAAATGAATTTTTAAAACCCCGATCTACTGACCAGATGAACAGTTCGGTTGATAACTTTTCAGCCGAACCTCCGTTTTTTGAAAATATACCTAGGTTCGGCTGACAATTTTTACAAAATTGAGGTTCGGCTGAAAAGTTGTCGCCGAACTTCACTCAGAAACTGACAAATTTAGGTTCGGCTGATTCGAACAAAATTTAGCAAAGTCGCGTGAGCCGAACATAGTGTTTCTCTAAATCATACACTAGGTTCGGCTCAAAATTGATACTCCAAGATCAGCCGAACTGATCCTCTGAAAACCCTAATTTCATCTTTGAAATCATATTCTATCGATCAAACAAAATAAAATCAATCAAAAACAAGATGGGTTTGTTACACATACATTCTAAAATACATCTAAGAGCAATTGAGGTTTGGATTTCGCACTTCAATATCGCTCACTTTGATTCGTGTTTGCTTTGCTTGATCAATTTCTTGATTGAATTGGAGTCCAAGATGTTTAAGTTTAAAGTTTATTTTGATTTTTGATTTTAGGTTTTTGAGGATAAGGGCGTTCTAGTAATTTAAATTGTTTAAAGATATATAGGTAATTGAACTACTTTTAGACACCCCTTATAGACCCACCCTAAATGGTGTAATGAATGAGTATGCCTCAAAAAAATTGAGTATGCTTCAAAAAAGGTTTCGTCTTGATGCATGTGCACGCCAAAAAAAAAAAAATTCCTGCGCGTATTATGCGCATGTCTTTCTCCATCTATCTAAAGACTTAAAGGCCTAGACAAATAAAGCTCACACGTTGAATAGTGAGGAAACCTTCGTTTCCTATTGGCCGAAACAAGTCTTTTTTGAGTTTTGTGAAACGAGCATTCTAATGGGGACATTTGGCAACATGTGATTGGTTTAGAAAAATTAGGAAAAAGAAATTCAGTTTGGAAACCGAGCCTTGAAAATTTGGAATTCCTTACTAACGTGACAATTCAGTCTGTCCAAATGTGGAATTAAAAAACGTGTCTATGTTAGAAAACTGGAATTCAAAACGTGTTTATGTTAGCAAACTAAATCTAACTGAAAATGCAACCCTAATAATATATATTAAGCTTTAATACAACACTACCAAGTATTATATATCAAAACCTACGATCAGAAAAGGAAGAAAATAATAATACATTGACCAGAAATTCTTAGGAAACAAAAACTGATTGTGAAACTAACGTATTTTGGCAGAAAACTATACAAGGAAGCCAAGTAACTGATGTCGAGCAAAAGAGTATTTGGAATGGAATATGTATTAGGAATCACATAAAGGCCATGATACTACGGAATATTGTATCCCAAAGTTTAACCGCAACATATTCAACTTTTCTTAAATTTTGTTTTAATAATTCCTTATTTTCATATGTTAATAATTCCTTATGTTCGTGCATTCATAAATACTAAATTATTTATGATAAGGAAAAAGAATACATCACCACGAGACCGGGAGAAAGAATACATCACCACCAAATTAAAAATATATTATCACGGGGTCGGGCGAAATTCCGCGCATACAAAATTAAAAATACATCGTCACAGGGCGGGACGAAGAGCACACACCAAATCAAAAATACATCGTCACGGGGCAGGGCAAAGCCCCGCGCACAACAAATCAAAAATACATCGTTATGAGGAGGGGCGAAGCCCCGCGCACACCAAATGAAAAATAAATCGTTCTCCCTGCACACACCAAATGAAAATACATCGCCACATGGTGGGGTGAAGCCACGCTCATACCAAATTAAAAATACATAACCACGGGGCGGGAAGAAGCCCCGCGCACTTCAAATTAAAAATACATCGCCACATAGCGGGAGATTGCACCGCACACAACAAATTAAAAATACATCGTCACGGGACGGGGCAAAACCCGCGCACGCCATATCAAAAATATATCGCCAAGGGACGGAACGAAACCCCCCGCCCACCAAGTTCAAAGGAAAAATTCATGTTGCATAGGACGGGCACAAATCTAGTTTATATAGAAATTGGATACATGATGATCCCGTCGTTCACTCCTGATGCATGGAAGAGTGAACAATACATGTTTGAAGCAAAAACTTCACATACTTCTAGAGTCAATTCTTTACTTCGCATGGAAAAGAGAAAAGTAAAGAAAATAAAAGTCTACGGAATATGAACAACTTAGGCTTGTACAAATTGTTTTGCTAAAATTTATCCACATTATAATGAACGATTTTTGGGACCATGATTTTTTGGGATCATGGTTTTATTTTGGGTAAAGACATTAGAAGTAATTTTAGGTCACCCCATATCTAGTTATTTGTTTAATACCTAATCCACCCTCTTAATTAATTTTAGGTTATGATTAGTGAATGATTTAGTTAAAAATAATTAGTGAGATTAAATTAAAAGATGGGTTTATTATTAGTTGAGTAGAATTATTGAGAGAGTAGAGTTAGAGAAGATGAAGGAGAAAAACATGGAAAATAAAAAAAAATTCCAATTCACTAAGTTTGAGTATTCAAATGATGAAAACTCATCTGATTCTTCATCTCCATCCTCTCCTAGAATATTTGTTAATCTTCAAAATGATCCGGATTTGAACTGGATTTTGAACAGTTCGGTTACTTTATATGAAGAACAAGTAACCGAACTCATCTGAAGCTGTAGCTCGTTTTCCCCGTGAGATGAACAAGTAACCGAACTCATCTGAAAGTGTAGTTCGGTTACTTGTTCCAAACACGCAGGTTACCGAACTCTCAAATAATAGAATTTCTAGGAGTTACAGCGTTATGTTCGGTTGGTTCTCAACTAACCGAACTTTGGTGTACAAAGTTCAATTGGTTCGCAAAATGCATGCACTTTTGATCTAACCGAACTTTACGTAATATAAGAGTATATAAGTTTACAAAGTTCTGTTCTTTTGCAAACTTGAACCTAACAGCTAACCAATCGAACTCTGATTTCGGTTTCTGCGATAAAATTGTGAAGTTACCGAACTTAACAAACAAAAAAAATGTGAAGTTCCAGCGTCTATTGGCTAAGTTCGGTTACTTTGTAGTTTTAAAAGTTTTTGCGAACAAATCGAACTCTATTAGCTAAATTCGATTATTTTGGAACTCAACATAGTGGCCACAACAACACAGTTCGATTAGACTGGATTTGGTTTTCTTCGGTTCTAAGGATGGAGTTCGGTTACTTTGTAGTTTTAAATTTTTTTGCGAAACAACCGAATAGAGAGTTCGGTGACTTAGTTTTAAATCCAATAGAACCGAACTGTTCTTCGTGTTCTTCATTTTCAAGAAGTTCGGTTAGTAAACTAGGTTTTTTTTTGGAAAATCGGCCTAACCGAACATGGCTCTGTAACTCCTATTAAAACCCTATTTTGATGATTTCTATTCGATTGAAGCAATCAAAATCAAATTAAAGTGAAGGGTTTGTTGGAAAATACCTCTGGAGTGGTTCCATGGCAGAATCAGGTTGCGGCTGGCGTCTTTTATACTCGATAAAATTATTATGTAACCGAACTTAATTGTGATTGCATTGATGTTGTTACATTTCTTAAATAGGCGGTGGCGGCGGTGGTGGGAGGAGGTGTTGGTGGTAATCGGTGGTTGGTGGTGGTGATAATCGCAGGTGGTGGTGGTGGTAATCGGTGGTTGGTGGTGGTGATAATCAGAGGTGGTGGTGGTGGTAATCGGCGATGGTGGGCGGTGGTGGTGGGAGGAGGTGGTGGTTATATATATAGGTGGTTATTAGGTTGGTTTTAAATTAAATTAGGTTAAGGGTAGATAGTCATTTCAAAGTTTTAGGACACCCCCTTATCACTATAGGGAAGGTGGCCTAATAAAACCATGGTCCCCTCAAAAAAACCATGGTCCCTAAAAAATCATTCATTATAATACACACTCATTTATTGTTAGCCCACTTAGGCTTCTTTCTTCAACCTGTCCATCACTGTATTCAATTTTTTCACATACTTGATTTATTTCAGTTTCGCTATTAAACATCGCTTTTTGCTGATTTCATTCTCAATGCTTGTCAATTCTAGATGATGAAGTTGCTAAATAATATTAGGGCTTCCATCAAGATTGGAGAATCTGTTGCACCATGTTACTACAATTATTGAGTTATGTCATAGACCTAGTCAGTGTAAGCCCACTATGATAGTTGTACTGAATGGTATCTATATTAATTGTATTGGGCTGATAACTATAACCAAACTTGTGAGTCTGTCCCCTTATCCTAGCTAAGGTGTTACCCAGTAGCTGTCTTGGCCAATGGCCTTATATTGTACTCGGTTGGTCATTGGATTCGACCAATGAATTATTAATCCAAATTATCTTTTTACTAAAATATTTGTTTCTCTCTCTGAGCTCTCTGTTCTTGCTGTTCTTCCCTCAGGTCTCTTCTAAAACCCTTCTCAATCACTCAAAATCCCTTAATTCACCTTCCTTTGTAGTAGAGAACACTACAAACTGGTATCAGGAGCATCATCTTCACCGGGACCTGTTATGGCTTATAAAGCAGCTGTTGAGGAACTTACTAAGAAGATCGATGAGCTTGCTAGAGCTAAGGCTGATTCAAATAAGAAGATGGATGAACTCACTAAATCTCAAAGTGATTCTTCAGTCAAATATGATGTTGCAGAGATTAAAGACGATCAGCGGCGCCCTACTGTTGAGTTCATGAGTGTGATTAATACTGCTTTCAATGTTCAAATGGACCGTTATATTGAAGCTTCAAACATGAGGAACTTAAATCGAGACACACAGGCTGGTTCTTCTGATGGAGTTTTGGGTCCTCCACCCAACGGAAACCCATTTAATTCAGGTGAAAATATCATACAACCTCACTATCATGATAATCATGAGCAAAATCAATTTCTTCAACCAAGACCTAAGATAGAATTCCCAAAATTTGATGGTACCAACTCCCGATCTTGGATTCGTAAGTGTAGAATTTTTTTTCTTCTTCACAATATGTCAGATTCACAAATGGTTAATATAACTTCCATGTATCTAGAAGGCAAAGCTGACATATGGTTTCAAGATTATCAAATTGGTAAACCATTAATAACATGGGATGATTTTGTTAGGGATATCTGTTTACGTTTTCAAGAGCTTGGTCATGATGATGTTGTAGGGGAATTTAACAAACTCAGTCAACTTGGATCAGTCCTAGATTATCAGGAGGTCTTTGAGGAATTGAAAGCATTAATGTTAGCGAAAAATCCTCACCTCACTGAAGCATATTTTACTTCGAGTTTCATCGGTGGCTTAAAGGATGAACTCAGGTTACACGTTCAGATGTTTTCACCAAAATCACTTTCCAATGCAGTATACTTGGCTAGAATGCAAGAGGCACTCCTTGAGAATGCGGCCAGAAAACAAAAATTCCATTAAGAACCCCACCATTATCTGTTCCAACCAATTTTTCTCAAAGACAACCTACTTCACCAGTTACAAGCCCCAACAACCACTCCCGAAATTTTTCATCAACTGCTATCACTTCTACACCACCTATTAAGAAGTTGTCATATGCAGCGATGCGCAAAAGACGAGAAAATGGTCTTTTCTATAACTGCGATGAAGGTTTTCAGGATGGCCATAAGTGTCTTAAGCAACAAATTTATATGTTGGATGCTGATGATGAAGAGTCGACACAATCTGGTGAAGAATCACCTGTCGAAACTCCATTGTCTCCTACTCTAGAAGAAGAAGTCGAGATTTCATTTCATGCTCTAGCTGGAAATGTCTCCCACAACACCATTAGGATAGAGGGAGATTCTAAGAAGCATCCACTGACAATCTTGATAGACAGTGGCAGCACTCATAGTTTTCTCGACCCAGCTGCAGCTGCTAGATGTGGAGGGAATCTTGTTCCTACAGCCTCATTGTTAGTATCAGTAGCAAATGGTAATAAAATGGTTAGTAATGCTAAGTGTCCATCTTTTCAGTGGCAAATGCAGGGACACCAATTCCAATTTGATATGCGTCTCTTAACCTTGGGGGGCTGTGACATGGTGCTTGGAGTGGATTGGATGAAAGGTATGAGTCCAATGGTTTTTGACTTCAATAAACTGACTGTAGAATTCTCTCTGGAGGGGCATCCCATCAAACTACAAGGTAACAGTCCTACAACTCAGCTTTCTATGATGACTAGTAAGGCTTTGCGTAAATGGGTTAGGCAGAATAAACATGGAATGGTTGGTAGGTTATTTGCTATTAATGCATGTGAAGAACAAACTGTGACCCCTACCCCCATTTTACCCTTATTACAAAAATATGAAACTGTTTTTCAAGAACCCAACACTCTTCCCCCATCTAGGGCTCATGATCATCATATTCCATTAAAACTACTCACTACACCTTCAAACCAAAGGCCTTATCGTATTCCTTATATTCAGAAGGAAGTAGTAGAAAAACTGGTGCAGGAAATGCTCAAAACTGGTGTGATACAACCTAGTAGAATCCCTTTATCTTCTCCAATATTACTTGTTAAAAAGAAAGATGGCAGCTGGCGATTTTGTGTCGACTATAGAAAGTTAAATGAAGCTACTATTAAAGACAAATACCCTATATTCCCATTATTGAGGAGATGAGCTGTGTGGTGTAAAGGTGTTCTCCAAGATATATTTACGTGCAGGGTATCATCATATTCGTGTGTTTCCTGCAGACACATACAAGACGGCTTTTAAGACTCATCAAGGGCATTATGAGTTTATGGTGATGCCATTCGGCTTAACCAATGCTCCAGCCTCCTTCCAAGCATTAATGAATGATGTTTTTCAGCCGTACTTGAGGAAGTTTATCTTAGTGTTTTTCGATGACATATTGGTATACATCCCAGATATGACTTCCCATTTGAGACATCTAGAGATCACTCTTAAAACTTTACAAGAACAAACACTATATGCCAAGCTCAGTAAATGCACTTTTGGTCAACCAAAAATCGAGTATCTGGGACATATCATCAGTGGTGAAGGAGTCACAACTGATCCTACAAAAATCTCTTGTATGCTCAATTGGCCAGTACCAACTACCTTGAAGGAGCTGAGGGGATTTCTGGGCCTTACAGGCTACTATAGAAAGTTTTTGAAAGCCTCCATTTGTAAGCCTTTGACAGAATTACTTAAGAAGGAGAGCTTCAAGTGGAATGATGCTGCACATAATGCTTTTCAAGCCCTCAAACAAGCTGTCACCACCACTCCAGTGCTAGTGCTCTCTGATTTCACATTTCCATTTGAAATTGAGACGGATGCTTGTGATACAAGGGTGGGAGCAGTTCTTATGCAGAATAAAAGGCTAATTGCTTATTTTAGCAAAGGCATGGGAACAAGATTTCTTTCTTTGTCCACCTATGAGAAAGAATTACTTTCCATTGTGATGGCAGTTACTAAATGGAGGCCATATTTGCTTGAAAATAATTTTACTATTTACACAGACCATCAAAGTCTGAAATATTTTTTGGAGCAAAGAATTCACACCATGGTGCAACAAAAATGGCTCTCAAAATTGTTGGGTTATGATTATGCTGTGGTTTAAAAAAAGGGAATTGAGAATAAAGTGGCTGATGCTTTGTCAAGGGTACCTCAAGCTTCATCACCACAATTTCAACTCATTTCTCAATTACAGCCTGCCTGGTTTGGAGAAGTGCAAGCTAGTTACAATTCAGATGCTTTGGCTGCTGAAATCATTCCACAACTCACACTTTCTCCTTCCAGCAAACCTCCATGCACTTTTATTCAAGGCATTCTGAGATAAAATAACAGAGTATATGTTGGCTCAAAGGGAACCTTAAGGCAACAAGTATTGGCTGCAGTCCATTCCTCATCTGTGGGAGGACATTCTGGCAATCAAGCCAGCTACCAAAGAGCAAAAGAGTATTTTTACTGGGTGGGAATGAAGAAAGACTTAATTCAGTACATCAAGGAGTGTGACATTTGTCAGCAGCACAAGGTATCACACACAGCCCCTGGAGGATTGTTACAACCATTACCCATTCCTGACCAATCATGGAAGCACATATCCATGGATTTCATTACAGGACTTCCCAAATCTGAAGGCAGAGAGGTCATTATGGTTGTGGTGGATAGGTTAACTAAATACAACCACTTCCTTCCACTTAGCCATCCATTCACAGCTGCTTCTGTGGCCAAGGTATTTCTAGACAACATTTTTAAACTACATGGTTTGCCTGCTACAATAGTATCAGATAGAGACAACATTTTCCTTAGTAATTTCTGGCAAAAATTATTTACAAAAATGGGAACAGCTTTGCACATGAGTTCTGCTTACCATCCACAAACAGATGGACAGACTGAAAGAGTAAATGCTTGTTTAGAATCATATTTAAGATGCATGACTAGTTACAGACCATCTACATGGGTTAGCTGGTTATCTTTATCTGAATGGTGGTTTAACACTACTTATCATACAAACCTCAAGACAACACCATTTCAAGCTCTTTATGGTTACAGCCCACAACAATTTGGGTTATTCTCTCACCAACAATCTGTCAATGTTGTTGTGGAGGACTACTTATAGAAAACACAAGCTATGGGTATCCTTCTCAAATCTACACTTGAGGAGGCTCAACACAGAATCAAACAACAGGCTGACAAGAGGAGAACTGAGAGAGAATTTCAGGTTGGAGACTGGGTATACTTGAGATTACAACCTTACATGCAAACATCTGTGCAACTGAGAAGAAGTTTGAAGTTGTCAGCCAAATTCTTTGGTCCATATCAAGTCACTGCAAAAATTGGGAAGGTAGCCTATAAACTCAATCTTCCTGTTACTTCAAGGATTCATCCAGTGTTCCATGTATCTCAGTTTAAGCCAAATTTGGGAGCAGGATTGTTACCACAGACTACACTCCCATCTCTGGACTCTAATGGCTGCCTGAAGGTCACTCCTTTTCAGATTCTTTCCACCAGAACTGTAAAGAAGAACCAACAGTTAGTGGAACAAGTCTTGGTGCACTGGAATCACTCTGCAGCTGCTGATGCTACTTGGGAAGTGATAGACGCATTTATGTGTCTAATTTTTCCTCAATGTTTCGTATTGTTAGTACTCGTTTTCGTCCTTATTATGGTGTTTTTATGTGTGTTTAGGTATTTTTGGAGAAATAAATGCTTACGGAAAAAGTTGTTGGAAAAGTGGTTTTTGGACCCCCCGGAGAAAATTACTAAGGGCACCCTCATTTTGGATAAGGGCACCCCTAGGCATCCCAGCACCCATGTTTTGGATCAGGGCACTTCATCCTCTACATTTCAAACATTCAGTTTTGGCGGGAAAACTGGTTGTTTCTTGCAGATTTTTTCTCATCGATTTTGGGAGGAATTTAGCAAGACTCAATGGCTGGATTTTCGTGGGAAGACTTGATTCAGTCTAACAGGCGTGTTAGAGTCATTTGCAACGATCCAGTTTGGCTGGATAATAGAGTTGAAGAAAGCAGGGGAGTACGTGGAAAAGAGAAGATATGCACGGATATTCACGGGATTGTATGTGTTTTTTCTGTGCATGGCGTGAGATGGAAGTGTGATTGACTACATCTGAGGCGTGTACATGAAGATTTGGAACTTTCTGGAAGAAGATTAACGCGTGTTGAAGATAAAAATGGAAAAGAAAATATTCTTAGAATATCTTTCTTTACTGCCGAGTTATGAAGATTATTTGGAGTAATGGCGAGGATTTTCTTAGCCCGGTTGAGTATAAATAGACTCTTGGGGTATCACTGAAGAGGGGAGGGAGATTGGGATAGTTGCAGAGCATCAGAGAGTCGAGATAATCAAGTGGCAGGAAACCACCATTTCTGCTGCTGTGAAGAACACGAAGAAAATAAGACCATCCTAGACAGCCGTTCATGCTACAATAATTGCAACACAGAAATGGCAGTCTTAGAAGCTACAGTAACATCGACTGACATTTGACAGTTTTATATACTACAGTAACAACGACAGTTTGCATTTATCGTTCTTTGTAACTTTAACCATTCTCATCATTTGTAAACCATTTTTGAGCATAAATGAAATCAACTTTTGAGCGTGTTTCCAACATGGGGCGATGGAGGAAGTTGTTGTTTCGGTAAAAGTGATATATCTTTATTTTAATTAATTATAAGAACTCTATTATGATTTTTCCATTGAACTCATAATTGAGTATATGATTTTTATTTGTTAGGTGTATTTTTTCTTGATAGAATATGCTTTCTTTAGTGTTTTGATATTCTATGATTGGATTAACATCTATTCTTTTGGAAATATACATGTCTAGGAAATACTATTAGAATCAATTTGAATGTTGAGTTGCATAATTATTGTTTCATTGAATCACTAATATCGACCAATGGTGGAATCCTAGCCCCGGTCTTTCTCTAATTTTTACATCAACTTTTACTTGCTTTATTTTGTTATTCTTAAAATTTAAATATAAAAGCACAACCTTCACAAGTCTTGAACGAACTCTATTATTTACCACTTCTACAACCATTGTGAAAATTACCATCAATTTTTGGCGCCGCCGATGCGGACTTGTCTTTAGGCTAGAGTTTTTAGATTTTTTTTTCTTCTTTTTTAGGTTTTTATTTGTTTTTATTTTTATTTTTTTATGTTCTTCTTTACGTTTTTGGGTTTTTGTCTTTTGCTTACATAATTTGGAATTTGGAGCGAAAGAAAATTTTGCCAAATCTTTTGGTGAATACTTAAAGACTTGGAGTAAAAGGCAAAGCGAAAGGAGCGAAAGAAGAAGATTCTTTTTATTTTATAAAAAAGAGAGAAAAAAGAAAAAAGAATAGAGACATTTTTTATTTATTTCTTAGATTTTTTTTCTTTTGTACTGTGGACTTTATTTTATTTTATTTTTTTTTTAAATTTTTTTTTAAACCCTACGGAAGGGTAGTTTAAATATAAACTGTTTGCAGAGAAGGACGACGATTACGATATCGCCTCGGCCCCTCGGGTTCGTACATGACATAGGAGTCGTGGCCCGAGTCGACTTCAGCGGTTCATCCTCTGTCTGGAATGGGAGGAAAGTTTGTCGAAACACTCGCGAATCCCCTGTCAGCGAGTTATTGTCTTCCTTCGTGTGAATATATGTCGAGGAACTGAATACGGCTGCTTTAATTTCCTAGTAAAGGGCAAGGACTGGCCATACAAGATAAGGGTTCGGATTTCATCACCGTTCTCTTCTTGCCCGCCTTAGGAAAACGATACCAAACGTGAACCTAAGCTTAAAATACTGACTAGAATGAGACCTATAGGGTAACGAGCTTAATAGGAAAGTCGTTCGAAAAATATTGGTTACTCTTTTAAGCATACTTAGAAGTTCATGATGGTTTCTGTGAGTTGAATGCGTGACTGCGCCACCTTGTAATGCAGTGAGGCCTTGGGTATCAAAGCTCCATGTAGCTTCCCTCGCCTCTATTCAACTTACTTTGACTCGGATTGATTCCAGAGGGGTTTTCTTAAATTGTAACGAATTCCCTTTCGAAGGATTAGAAGCTGGTCTAGAAACAATCTAAGTGGAGCCATCATGCTTTTTGTTTGCTAGAAATTAGTAGGTTTGTTGTGGTGAAGTCAGCCTTGTTTGTGTTTGCATAGAACTTCCCTTCCTTTTAGGACTTTTCTTTTTCTTTTGTTTTTCTAGTGTATGCCCGAGGTTATTAGAGAGCGGGCTTGGAAAAGAAACAATCTAGGTCGTTTGATTAGTGATAAACCTAGTAGTTCTTCTTGTGAAGGCGGGGAGCTCGAAGACTCTTCTTTTGAGAACCCCGTTTTTGGAAACTTCAGTTTTGAGAATCTATCTCTCTGTGAAGAAAGTATCCCTAGTACTTCAGCTGTGCCAGTAATGACAACTTTGAAAGATTACATGTTCCCAACTAGGACCAACCGAGCTTCGTGCATTAAATTGCCATCCAATACGTCTAATTTCGAGATAAAACCTAGTATTCTTCAGATGATCCCTATATTCTTAGGAAAAGATGATGAGAACCCTTATTTTCATATTAGGGACTTTGAGGAAATTTGTGGGACAGCTAGAATAAAAGACCTTACTGATGAAGTTTTGAAACTTAAGATGTTCCCCTTTTCCTTGAGAGATAAAGCCAAGACCTGGCTGAACAACTTACCATCTGAATCCATTAAAACATGTCAGGAACTTATTGCTGCTTTCTATATGAAATTCTACCCTAAGCATAAAACTGCAGCTGTAAGGCAGAAAATTAGTGCTAGTGTGCAACAAGAGGGAGAGTCTTTTTATAGGTTTATAGAGAGATTCAATGATCTCTTATCCCAGTGTCCTCACCATGGATTTGATAAGATGAAACTTGTAGAAATTATTTATAAGGGTTTAGACTATTCGACCAAAGCCATGGTCGAGTCTATGTGCGCTGGTGAGTTCACTAGTAAAAATGATGATGATGCTTTTACCTTCTTAGGAGTTGTCGCTGAAAAATCCCAACAGTGAGAGTCTTGTGTTGAACCCCCTAAAAGAATCTTGGTTAATAAAAGTAGCACCAGTATGGTAGATACAAGTTTTGCGTCAGATGCTAAGTTTGCTGCTTTGTCTAGAAGGTTAGAAGCTTTGGAAATGGGTCAGTCTAAAATTAGGTCCCTTATCGAACCTAATAGAGCCTCTCAAGTCTCTAGTTGTGGAATAGAGCCCTATAACTCATTTTGGGAAGGTCAGGTTAGTGAAGAGCAAGCTCGTGATGTGTTTAACAATGCTAGGATTGAGAACCGCTAAAATTTTGACCCATACTCAGAGACCTACAACCCTGGTTGAAGAAACCATCCTAATTTTTCTTGGTATAAGGGCCAGAATCAAGGTCAGTCTAGTAATTCTCAGCCTCCCCCAGGTTTTGGTTATACTCAGAACCCTTCAGGTCAAACCCAGTTTCAGAACACTTCTGAGAAAAAGATCTCTACCTTAGAAGAAGCTCTTACTATGTTAGTAAAGAACCATGATATGTTATCAGCTAACCACCTTAGCTTTCAACAAGAAACCAGGCAGAACCATAAGGATAATTCCCAGACTCTTGTTAAATTAGAACTTCAAGTCGGCCAAATAGCTAAGTATTTAAGTGAGAGAGAAGAAGGTAAGTTTCCTATTCAAACTCAAGCCAATCCTAGGGGGTCCATCAAATATCTTTAGTTGGTGAGGAATCATCAAACCATGTGAACTCGATAAAAACCCTTAGGAGCGGTAAAACAGTAGACAATAAGGTAGCCATGCCTAATGAACATACTGTAGTTCCACCTTCTACTTTCCAAGAGGAACCCGTAACTGAGGAAACTGAAACAATCCCTAAGGAGTCCCAAGAAATTCCTGATAGGACTACCTTTGTGCCTAGAGCCCCATATCCTCAGTTGTTAACCCCAACAAAGAAGGAGTCAACTTTCAACGAGATAATGGAAATATTTAAGCAGGTGAACATCAACATTCCTTTATTAGAAGCAATTAGGCAGATGCCTTATTATGCCAAGTTCCTTAAAGATCTTTGTACAAGAAAGCGCAAGCTTAATGTTCATAAGAAAACCTTTTTAGTTGGTCAAGTAAGTTCAATTCTTCTAAACCAAACACCCCCTAAGTATAAGGACCCTGGATGCCCTACCATATCTTGTGCAATTGGTAACCACACTGTCGATAAGGCATTACTTGACTTAGGAGCTAGTGTTAACTTACTCCCGTATCATGTATACACCCAGCTAGCTCTTGGTAAGTTGAAACCGACTAAAATGACACTACAATTAGATGATAGGTCTGTCAAAGTCCCTCGTGGTGTCATAGAGGATGTTCTGATTGAGGTTGATAAATTTATTTATCCAGTGGATTTTGTTGTTTTAGACACCCAACCAGTTCAGGACCCAAGTGCTCAAATCCCGGTGATTTTAGGTCGCCCATTTTTAGCCACAGCTAACGCTGTCATCAACTGTGGGACTGGACTTATGAACATATCCTTTGGTAATATGACCGCTGAACTAAATGTCTTTAATGTTACTAGACAACCTTCTGAGAATGATGACTTAGAAGAAGTGAATATGATTAGCACTTTAGTTCAGGATTTAGTTCAGGATAATTGGCATGATACTCTATTGGGAGATTCTTTAGATGAATTTGAGGAAACCATTCTCTTAGACCAGATGTGTGATCAATCTTTAGAAGAAGCCCTTGAGTATTTTAAAGACTCTACGGACCCTGAAATTCAGACAATAGTGTTAGTTCTTTCTGAGAGTAATGATAACCCTAAGTTTGGGGGTGGAGAATTGGAAGAATCTCTTGAGTTTTTTAAGGACTCTGAAGATCCGGAAATTCAAGAAATAGTTAGAGGTTTGTCTGTGAGTAGTGAAAACCCTAAGTTTGGGGGTAGTGATGGTTCTTGTGATTGTCACGTATCGCTAATTAGAGTCCCTAACTTGGGACTCGAGATTTGTGCATCTGAGATATCACTGGAGTCTATTCAGGCTCCGCAACCCGATCCACCTGATACTGTCCAGGAAGTAACTCAGGTATTAGAGACCCGTTTTTCGGATGAATCTATTTATCAAGATACACATAAGAAACTCAATTATGCTACCCAGATAAACCCAGTTGTCTTGACAGAAACCTTAGACGAGGATGTGCTCCTTCTTTTCATTTTTCTGAACCAGTGCAGTTGTCTCATATTTTTGTTAGCTCTATTTGGTCTTGTGGACCCACAATTGTTTCGACTATTGGTATACGACTTTGGAAGGTGACAATATTTTTTTGAGGTATTTGATGTCTAGTTAGAGACTTTAAGATTAGCATTTACTGGGAGGCACCCGCGCTCATGCGACACGGTAATATCCTTCCTTGTTTCTTTTCCTCAAGTGGTAACGATTTCTCCTTGTTCATGATTTTAATTTCATCTTTAGAACATTGAGGACAATGTTAGATTTCAGTTTGGGGGTAGGGAAGAAACTTTTTGTTAGTTGCAATAAATAAACTCCAGAGCCTAGAAATTTATGTTTATTAAGAATGGCACTAACCAATCTAAGTGGATGGAAGCATTTTGGTTGTAGGAGTTGAGGAACCAATCTGATTAGATGGAAACATCTAGAAGAGTCTATTCATAAAAGCACAGAGCTCAGGTGTTAGGAAAAAAAAACATGGTAGCTTCACCATATCATCGTGATGGAAACATCGAAAGAATCCTGATCACTTTTTTTTTTACCATTGCTAGGGTGACATAGAGTGACTGAGAACAACGACAAAAAAAAAAATTGAGACCACACCACCAGACCAACCGGAATAAATACAATAAAGTCGACCACTGGTACTCTTGTATATGCCAGCTGAGTTGACCTAGAGTTAGGATTATCGAGCACTGGTTCCCTTGTATATGCCAGTGTGTTGTTATTAGTCTAGACCAGTATCTCAGTCCATTAGGATAGGTTCACCTTAGTCAACATCATCCACGTTTTTCTCTACATCCATCTTCTTAATTTATTCATGTGATTGGTTGACTCCGGTTTATGATGTCCAGAAACTATCTGAGTTGAGCTCTGTCACTTTATATGAATTTTAGTATGCTTGAGTGCAAACTCATGTACAACAATTGGAATTTCGCATCAGGGTACTTCCTCCTGTAGTCAATAAGTATGCCAATCAAGGAGATTCTTTAGTGCCTTCCAAGGTTCTGCATAGATAGCTAGGGTCTGGAGTAATGGTTTTGTGGGTACACCTCTGGTAAACCCTCCCGAGATTAACTCGGTTTTATTTTTTATTAGTTTTGCTCGAGGACTAGCAAATAATAAGTTTGGTGGTATTTGATAGACGCATTTATGTGTCTAATTTGTCCTCAATGTTTCGTATTGTTAGTACTTGTTTTCATCCTTATTATGGTGTTTTTATGTGTGTTTAGGTATTTTTGGAGAAATAAATGCTTACGGAAAAAGTTGCTCGAAAAGTGGTTTTTGGACCCCCCCCCCCCCCCCCCCGAAGAAAATTACTAAGGGCACCCTCATTTTGGATAAGGGCACCCCCAGGCATCCCAGCTGTTAAAGGCACCCATGTTTTGGATCATGGCACTTCATCCTCTACATTTCAAACATTCAGTTTTGGCGGGAAAACTGGTTGTTTCCTGCAGATTTTTTCTCATCGATTTTGGGAGGAATTTAGCAAGACTCAATGGCTGAATTTTCGTGGGAAGACTTGATTCAGTCTAACATGCGTGTTAGAGTCGTTTGCATCGATCCAGTTTGGCTGGATAATCGAGTTGAAGAAAGCAGGAGAGTACGTGGAAAAGAGAAGATATTCACGGATATTCACGGGATTGTACGTGTTTTTCTGTGCATGGCGTGAGATGGAAATGTGATTGACTACATCTGAGGCGTGTACATGACGATTTGGAACTTTCTGGAAGAATATTAACGCGTGTTGAAGATTAAAATGGAAAAGAAAATATTCTTAGAATATCTTTCTTTACTGCCGAGTTATGAAGATTATTTGGAGTAATGGCGAGGATTTTCTTAGCCCGGTTGAGTATAAATAAACTCTTGGGGTATCACTGAAGAGGGGAGGGGTATTGGGATAGTTGCAGAGCATCAGAGAGTCGAGATAATCAAGTGGCAGGAAACCACCATTTCTGCTGCTGTGAAGGACACGAAGAAAATAAGACCATCCTAGACAGTCGTTCATGCTACAGTAATTGCAACACAGAAGTGACAGTCTTAGAAGCTACAATAACATCGACTGACATTTGATAGTCTTATATACTACAGTAACAGTGACAGTTTGCATTTATCGTTCTCTGTAACTTTAACCATTCTCATCATTTGTAAACCATTTTTGAGCATAAATGAAATCAACTTTTGAGCGTGTTTCCAACATGATGATGAGCTAAACCCAATCCTTGGGGCGATGGAGGAAGCTGTTGTTTCGGTAAAAGTGATATATCTTTATTTTAATTAATTATAAGAACTCTATTATGATTTTTGCATTGAAATCATAATTGATTATATGATTTTTATTAGTTAGGTGTATTTTCTCTTGATAGAATATGCTTTAGTGTTTTGATATTTTATGCTTGGATTAACATCTATTCTTTTGGAAATCTACGTGTCTAGGCAATACTATTAGAATCAATTTGAATGTTGAGTTGCATAATTATTGTTTTATTAAATCACTAATATCGACCAATGGTGGAATCCTAGCCCCGGTCTTTCTCTAATTTTTACATCAACTTTTACTTGCTTTATTTTTTTTATTCTTAAAATTTAAATCTAAAAGCACAACATTCACAAGTGTTGAACGAACTCTATTATTTACCACTTCTACAACCATTGTGAAAATTACCATCAGGAAGACAAGGCTCTCCTCAAACAACAGTTTTCAAAGATAATTCTTGAGGACAAGAATCAAATTGAGTAGGGAGTATTTGTCATAGACCTAGTCAGTGTAAGCCTACTATGATAGTTGTACTGGCTGGAATCTATATTAATTGTATTGGGCTGATAACTATAACCCAACTTGTGAGTCTGTCCCCTTATCCTAACTAAGGTGTTACCCAGTAGCTGTCTTGGCCAATGGCCTTATACTGTACTCGGTTGGTCATTGGATTCGACCAATAAATTATTAATCTAAATTATCTTTTTACTAAAATATATGTTTCTCTCTCTGAGCTCTCTGTTCTTGTTGTTCTTCCCTCATATCTCTTCTAAAACCCTTCTCAATCACTCCAAATCCCTTAATTCACCTTCCTTTGGAGCACATAACACTACAAGTTACAGCACACTTGAGTTCTAGTTCTCAAAATAAAAATCTTGCATATAATAGAACAGAAATCTTCCTTACCTGTCAGCTCATATGTATGCAAGTATGGAAGAAGTCCTTTCACACGCTAGATAGATTTGTCCTAGTAGGCAGGTTGGCCAGTTATAACCATTTCATATGAAGCCCGCCATTATACCATTGTACACCAAGTGGAAAAAATAATTAATGCATTAGAGCATGCATCTGATTTTGACATATATATCTTATATTTCTATTGTTCATAGTTCACAATGTGTTATGCCACCAGCAAATCCGTCAGACAATGCTCCCCATCAGACATCTAAATATCCGTTAAAATGGGATATTGCTCAACTTAAGTAATTTCACCGTATGACCCATTCCAAACTAATCACATTATTCATGGGTGAGAATAATTCATCGGTTCCAACATATTTTAGATGCTGCAAATGGGATGCATCCTCATGGGACTGTGGATGCTCATTAACTTGCATGTGTATTGCTTTGCAATGTGAATGGTGTTTCTGACAACACCGTATTTTCATGAAAAGGTAATATCTCTAATTTAGGCTCATATTCACAATGATCAAAAATTGTTTTCTCAAAAACATTAAAATTTAAAATTATTAACTCAATTAGCTTAACAATAACCTGATTCAGGGGAATAAAAAAATCAATTTTATAATTCAAACTGTCAAATCAATTAAAAACCTGATTTTTGACCAAATCACTTGTGTAAGTTGAAGTAGTTCTCCAATTCAATAAGTCAATCTTTGTTATTAAATAATATTGAATTTGATCAGTTTCTAGACCCCAATATGATGATAGATAGAGAATAACTAAACAGATAGAATCAAAGATGAACATATTGCAATAGAAACATTAAACTTTATTTCTTGTTTGAAAAGAGTGTTACAATGTTTTCCTCGAGGCTTATTGTGAAGTACACTTGCACCATTTTCTCGGGGCTTACTCGGTGATGGTCCAAACGCCCGATTGTTGAATATTTATTACTAATTCATGAAATTCAATTAAGAATGATTCATGAATCGGAGTAATAAAATGAGTTTAGCATCTATTACTAATCCATGGAATCCAGCTAGGGATTCAGGGAACGGAGTAATGAGATAAAGTGGTTATCTATTACTAATCCATGGAATCCAGTTGAGGATCAGCCATGGAACGGAGTAACGAGATAAAATAGATTATTTTTTAGGATTTCAGTTGATGAATGACACACTAGAATTAATCTATTTACAGAATCGAGATATGAGATAATTGAAGCATCATACTTGTTTTGAGGGAGAACAACAAGCGACGTGACGTCCTGAAGGCGTTAAGCTCTCTAACAAACATTACGTCCAGGAACCGCCCAATCATTAAGAGATTTTATACACGGCCTCTCTACGTAATCAGGGAACAACGAGCAACGTGACGTCCTGAGGCGTTAATCTCTCTAACAAACATTATGTCTAGGAGCCGCCCAATCATTTATGTAGAGGTGATGATGAAATGTGTGAAGCGTCGAACGCTTAGCTAGGAGGCCTTTCGAGAAACATATTCATCATAGACCTGAGAGGAATGTTCGCTCAGTCAGAAATCGTGAAACGGTTCACGGATCATAAAATATGAATCTTCATACATTCCTGAAGCCGTGTCAGAAACATGTAGCATCATGATTTTACGATATTAGCCCTTGCCGAAAATACGCCATCAACAAAGGAATCAATTAAAATTTGAATTTATAAGTTATATGGTTAGAAACAGTACAAATACATTGTTGTTAATCATCAAGATCGAAAATGAAACACTGAAGACTAGTTTATATATGGATACAGTCATCATGTTATATTTTCTAAACCAGGACGACTAATAGCAAATTGGACACACGAGAAATTGTTTCTGTCAGCTATTATTCGTTATGGTTTAGATTTTTCATTGAGATTTTTCTTACTAAATTATTCCTCGTCATATTTTAAGGATGGAACCCATGAAGACTCGGGTAATTCTATTTACAATTAAGAAAAATTGATAAAAGTCATCATGGTGCTCATTCAACGACATAACGACTACATAAAAACGTAAAAAATCGTCATGGTATATGAAACAAAACCATGATATCCAAATCACTAAAATTCAACCTAGATCAATCTGTTGACGTAATATGACATTCAAACAGCAAAATAAAGCAACAGATTCAATATGAAACACTTACTTTCTTATTCTCGCCATTTCTTTAGAGGATTCAGATTCTACTTTTTCACCAACTGATTTTTGTTTATTTGTATTGTTAAACCATCTTACCAATTTTAGCATCATCTTCATCAGGGCTTCTACTAATTTTTTTAGTACACTTCATGTTTGAAAAGATTAATTGACGATGACATTTTTTGAATCGACCGCTATCAGACAATTAATCAACATTTTTTTCCATTTGAAAATAATGAATAGAGACAGAGAGGATAATGTTTACACTTAAACCAAATGGGTAAACTTTAATTAAAATTAGAGAAGAGAAGTGGGGTAACTTTACACCATTTCGATACCCCTTAATACAACACTGTGAAATTTGTAACCTCCAATTAATTTGATTGTACCCTAATTCATGAAATAAAATAATGTATATGGTTCTCATATAGTTCTTTGGATTATGTTGGTTGCTCGTACTATTAAATATATGCCCGCGTAAGTTTGGGTTCCATGCCCCCCCCCCACCCCCACGTTTTGAATCACATTTTCCATGTTTTCCCCAAATTCGGGTTGGACTTTGGCTATGCGGATTGAACCAACACAAGTCTCACCTCTAAGAATCAATATATAGAAAAACATTGTTTGTTAAGTCTGTAAGAAAAGTATACTAAGTCAGGAAACAAATTTCTTGTCATAAACTAAACAAGTTAAAATTTTATCTTTGTGACGTTTTTCCAAACACTTTATGTGCAACAGATTCATATACTAATGTAAAAAATAGCTCGATAACAATTGTATACACACCTGGAATATTAATTGTATTCAACCAAATCCAATTGGTGTAGTCTACCGAAATTATATTATTGATATGATTCAAACATTCATTCACACAAGTTCATAAAGGAAAAATAAAAAGGACAAGGAGAACAGGGAATAGAAATTACTAACTTGGATTGAGGCTACGAAAATTCTCTATGTCCTTAAAACGATTACACCCCCACAGTGATGCCATATGGTTAGTTGGCGCTCGTCTCCCAGGAAACAACAATCTCCTTCTTATTGATGAAACACTTCAAACAACAAGAAACTTCAAACTAAATTGTACTAATGTAATCTATTTTGAATCTTAACTTTAACACAAAAAAGAGGTTGAAAATTGATTGTCCTGACAAGGAAAACAAATCGAATTTATAAGGGAACGAGGAATGAGAAAAAAGAGAGAAGAAGATTGTTTCAAAGGGTACCACATCTGGTCCCAGACAGTCTTCCCTCTTAGAAAAATCTATTTGAAAATACACAATTGTTGGTAGTTAGGAACTGTATTTTTGTGGTTATTGAAACCATTTAAACATCCCACATGTTGCCGACAGAACCATCTCTTGGATTAGTTCCTTTTCACAATTTCTATTCAACTCATGAAGGAATTAAACCTTATAATTCCAACAATCCCCCACATGAATATGAGTTACATACTTAACAAAAATAATGTTTTGAAATACAGTTAAAGAGATTACATATTGAAAATTACAGCATTGGGAGAGGTGGCTTTTGGATTTGAATCTTCCCTAGTGAATTTTACCGAATTTACTAGCCACCTAATGACCATTTCTTGAAATATTCAACTTTATAATGTAAATTGAAACAACAAAATTCACACAGTTCCTTTCGGTACCTTTAGTTCTTACGGTTGTATTCATTTTGGCACTGAATAACTCCAGTTTTCATGAGTGATATTAGAGAAAATAGCCTAGGTATTCTCGTAGAAATGGCCACGTTTCTCACTCATATAAGTGATCTCCCATTAAGAGTAAATTGTCTTGATCCACTTATTTGTAAGTATATAAATCATTATAAGCATGCTTACCCTCTAGTACTATACAGACAACACTGTTTGGTTTTACCATAGGAATGGGTTGAACAATGTTCTACTTTGAATTTTACATACGTTTGTTGTCTCCTTGAACTTAGATCATGGGATCTCCAATCAACTAGGTATATTTTCTGTTATGAAAATTAATTTTTCAGTAGCTTAAACCCATTCCCCTCGATAATCTCTCAACTTGCTCTTTTGGAAAACCTTTAGTAAACAGATCCGCTAGATTTTCTTTTGACTTAATATAATCAATTGCGATTATTCCTGTTGGGAGCATTTTCCTAATGGTCTCATGGCTTAATCTTATAAGATGAGACTTACCATTATACAATGTATTTTGTGACCTAGAAATTGCTAACTAACTGTCGCAATTTATACTAATCGCTGGCACATGCTTTGGCCAAATAGGAATACCCTCCAAGAATTTTCGAAGCCATTCCGCATATTCAACACATTTCTCTAAGGCAATAAACTCAGATTCATGGTAGACCTTGATATAAGCGTCTGTTTGGAGGATTTCCATGACACATCCGCTCCACTAATTGTAAAGATATAACCACTTGTGAATTTAGTGACTTGCGTATCGCCAATTCAATTGACATCGGTATATCCTTCTGATATTGCTGGATATTTTGTATATAGTAATCTGTAATACTTTGTGTATCGTAAATACCTTAGAACTCGAACTATTGCCTTCCAATGGTCCCGTCCTGGATTACTAGTAATATACTAAGTTTGCTAACCCAATATGCTATATCTGGTTGCGTAAAATTCATAACATACATCAAACTTCCTACAATCCTTGTATATTCCAATTGTGTTTTTCCTTTCCCAATATTTTTCACCAAATTTAAATTAGTTTCTACATGATTTTTTGCTATGTTATCGTTCTTGGTAAATATTTCAAGAATTTTATTAATGTAATGTTATTGAGATTAAGCTATTCCTTGTGACGTCTTAGTAATCTTTATCCCTTTTATGACATCTGCAATTCTAAGATCTTTCATATCAAATTTCTTTGATAACATGTTCTTGGTTGCTTTAATAATGGATTCGATACTTCCCGTTACTAACATGTCATCTACATACAGACATAAAATGACAATCCATCTTTGGTGGTTTCCGAATACACACACTTATCACATTCATTGATTATAAATCTATCCGCGACCATTGTGTTACCAAACATTTCGTTCCACTGTTTTGGCGCTTGTTTTAATCCATACAGGGATTTCACAAGTTTGCACACTTTTTTTTGACCCGAAGATACAAATCTTCGTGTTGTTATATATATAAATTTCCTATTCTAAATCACCATTTAAAAACGCAGTTTTAACATTCATTTGATGATTTCTAAGTTATATAATGCTGCAATATCTATTAAAATACGGATAAATGGTATCCTTGTTACTGGTGAATATGTAACGAAGAAATCAAGCCCTTCCCTTTGGCTAAAACCTTTTGTTAGAGTATAGCTCGGTCGACCTCGCACGCGTTTCTATATCAAGCATGTTTGTCAATGTTAGTGATCAAAACTATGAGTCTTGATTTCTAGTCTATTATAGCTAAGTCTCGGACTAGGATAGAAAAGTGTAGTTGAGCTCAAGGACTTCATGGCGATTCATCATACAACGACGAAGATCTACACAAGGAACCGTGGAACTTCATCAACAAAAAGGTATGTGGAGACTTGAACTTATCTATCACTCAAAAGTCTATCTATTCTATCTACTACTTCTTATGAGACAAAAAGCCGTATGTTATATAGACTGGATCATACGCATTTGAAATTTTGAGCTGAGTAAGTAAACACTACTTATATTTTTCTCGAAATCGTGTGTTGGTAAAGGGTTTCTCTTTGATCAAGTTTATCTTCACCTAGTGACGAAAGTCATGAAAAGTTTCAATTACTCTGAGAATTGCTCTGACTGAAACGGTATGTGAATAACGGTTATATAACGTCCTCTGAGAATGTCTAAATGATTGGAATGAGAGTTTAGATTACATAACCATGTATTTCTTAATCCGAAGTTTTAGAACTTTGTTGATTGAGAGAAACCGGAGGAATTGGCTTTGCCAAGTCCGCGAACTCAGTCCGCGAACTAACGTAAGTTCTCTTACCGAGAATTTCTGCTGGGATTTTCCAAAAACTCGTTTGCGTGTTAGTCCATGAACTCAGTCCGCGAACCTAGTCCGCAAACTGGCGGAAGTCTCTTTGCCGAGATTTTCTCCTGAGTTTGGAAAACTCTGCCGGTTGTCTTAAGTTCGCGAACTTGTTTGTGAGCTTAAGTGGTTATGATCTAAAGATGTGCCCTGAACATGAAACTTAAATTACTAAGGAATGCTTTATGAAAATCGTGGCTGTAAATTTCATGAGCCGATTCATCGAATCGAATCATCTTTGTTTCAATTGTGTCTTGTGTAGTTACATAAGATCTCGTAGCAATTGAACAACTCTCTAACTAGTTCATTTGAGTCAATTGAACTAGTTATGGTAAAGAAGAACTAGGTTAATATGAAATGCTCATATGGTTAACCTTTTGGGTTACTATGTTGAACTAACATACACGTACACGTTTGGGCATGGTTTCCGCAAACCCAGTGAACATCTACCCAAGTGTGTGTGACAAGCTAAGTTTTCGATCTAACGGTTGAGAAATATTAGCTTGAATCTAAATCAGGTTATCATCTATTGGTGAATACGGATTGCTTTGTAACTAAGGAAAAACCTCATTTGAAGGTTATATAAAGGAGACATCTAGCATTGTGCAAAACTAATACCCACATGTCTGTGTGATACTAGTGCGCTCGTTAGAGTCGATTCTCCTTTAACTTTTGGTTTTCTTCTCGAAAACCAGGTTAACGACTTAAAGACTTCATTGGGATTGTGAAGCCAGACCGATGCTACTTTTATCGTAGTTGTGTGATCTGATCTTGCATCTTCTATCGTATGAGTACAATCTTTGATTGGCTTGAGATCGTGAGAGTTCTCCGATAGGCAAGATAAAGAAGTCACAAACATCTTCGTCACATTGTTTGTGATTTTCTCGACATCTGCTTGTGTAGTCAAGAAAGATCGTTGAGAGGTGATTGATTAATCTAGGATGTTCTTCGGGAATATAAGACTGGATTATCAATTGGTTCATGTTCACCTTGATTTCATATCATAAGACGGAAGAAAACCTAGGGTTTTTCTGTGTGAGACAGATTTATCCTTTGATAGACTTTTCGATGTGAGACAGATTTGTTTATTACCAAGTATGCAATTTTGGGTTGCAGCAACTCTTAGTTGTGGGTGAGATCAGCTAAGGGAATCAAGTACGCAGTGTCCTGCTGGGATCAGAGGCGTAGGGAGTACAACTGTACCTTGGATCGGTGGGAGACTGATTGGGTTCAACTATAGTCTAGTCCAAAGTTAGCTTGTATTAGGCTAGTGTCTGTAGCGGCTTAATACAGTG
The DNA here is from genome assembly GCF_003573695.1 of Papaver somniferum. NCBI lineage: Eukaryota > Viridiplantae > Streptophyta > Magnoliopsida > Ranunculales > Papaveraceae > Papaver > Papaver somniferum. The sequence continues at coordinate 174,255,283 of NC_039360.1, read as the reverse complement.
TGTATTCAATCTGGACTAGGTCCCGGGGTTTTTCTGCATTTGTTGTTTCCTCGTTAACAAAACTTCTGGTGTTTGTGTTATTTATTTTCCGCATTATATTTTATATAATTGAAATAATACAGGTTGTGCGTTAAGATCATTAATTGGAAATCCAACCTTTGGTTGTTGATTGATATTGGTCTTTGGTACCGTCCAAGTTACCTCTCTTTGATAAAGACTCGCAGATTTCTATTTGCTTGAGTAAAGATCAAATCGAGAGATTGAGATATAAACTCTTTGATATATCTTTTTATTGATTGAGTGTAACTGTCTAGTTGATTCTCATAAAAAGTATATTGGAGTTTGTCCATACATATTTTTAAGCGAAATATTGGGTGGTGTTGTTAGAACCCCGCTTTTTTAATTGGTATCAGAGCAGGCAAACACGTTTAAGACCTTACAAGTCTCTGTTTGTAGCGATCTGACTATATGGACCATAAATTCTCAATTAACGCTTCACCAGGTTTGAAAAACAACCGCAAGAAAAGGTCTGACAAACTGGTGTCTCTTCAAAAGGGGTTGGATGAAAAAATCCGGATCAACTATGGTCTTGTTGCAGAAATTGCAGTTCTTAAGGATTTGATATCTGGAAATACTCCCTTTGAGGTTTTGAAAAGTCTCAGTTGTTCCTCTCTCAAGAAAAGTCATAAGTCATATAGTAATCAACGACAGGATGTTCAGAAAACTGATATGACAAGGAACCGGTCAGACAATCTTCAAAGCATAGGCTCATGTTGTGGTCCATCCGATCACATACAACAAGCTTGTATGTCTTTTCAAAAGAGTCTTAAAGTTGCAAGTAATCTTTGTAAGAAATCTAAACAACTGTATGACTCTCTAAAAGTTCATACAACACTACCAGGAAACTCTAAATCGAGAAGTACTAGTAGTATGGGTGCCTTTGCTTTAAGATCTACATCTTCCTTTCAATGGTTTCTTGATAGTGGGTGTAGTCGACATATGACAGGAGACCTCACGTGGTTTGTTTTGTCTGTTGACTACGAAGGAGTTCCTGTAACGTTCTGAGATGGAAGTTGTTGCTACATTAGAAAAAAGGGAACGATCAAGCTACCCGGTATTCCAGAAATTCATGATGTGGTATACATTAAAGGTATGACTGCTAATCTTCTTTCTATTAGTCAAATTTGCGACAAGGGCCATCGAGTTATCTTCAATACGAATGGATGTGACATTGTTGACAAATCTGGGAAAGTGATTTTCCAAGGAACTCGTGGTAAAAACAACTGTTATCTTCTTGATACTTAGTTTAGCAACCACTACAATTTGAGTAAGGTGGAATCTACACATCTTTGGCATGAGCGTTTTGGTCACATCAATTATCGCCTTCTAACTAAGATCATCAACAAAGAACTTGTTAGAGGCATTCCCAAAATCAATGCAAAGATTGAAGGTGTATTCGGTGCCTGTCAAAAGGGTAAGCAAACGAAAGTTCACCATAAATCATCACGATATATTCTCACTAAAGCTCCACTTGATTTAATTCATACGGATCTCTTCGGACCAATTCAACAACCCACTGTTTCCGGTAAGAAGTATGCTTTATTTATGGTAGATGATTACACCAGATTTACTTGGGTTGCATTCTTATACCATAAGAATGAAACCCTTGGTGAATTCAAGATTATTGTTAAAAGGATCCATAACGAACAAGGTCGCAATCTAAAGAAAATTAGAAGCGATCATGGCATTGAATTCAAAGACACCAAGGTATTTGAGTTCTATGAAGAACTGGGGATCATTTAACAATACTCACCACCAATTACTCCTCAAGCTAATGGAGTTGCTGAAAGAAAGAGTATGAACATCCAGGAAATGGCCAGGGTAATGCTCCACAACAAAAACTTACCTTTAAGATTTTGGGGAGAAGTTGTCTTTACAGCATATTACCTGATCAACCGTGTGTATTTGCGGTCTAAAACCCTTAATAATCCTTATGAGTTACGGTATGGAAGGAAACCCAACCTACACTATCTCAGGGTGTTTGGAAATAAGTGTTATATTCTTAAAGATCGAGAACAGAAAGGGAAATTCGACACCAAAAGTGACGAAGGTATCTTTCTTGGCTATGCTTCTGATAGTCGTGGTTTTCGAGTTTTTAATCTCAGAACACAATTCATGATGGAATCTTCTAATGTTATCATCGATGACATTAGTAATTTTCGTCAAGATAGTTCTCCTGCTGAGTTTCCTCCAACAGAGACAATTGAGAAAGTCAAAGAAATTCCAGAATCAGTTGAAGTTATCCCAACTGTTAATGATCCTGACATTTCTAGTGACGAGGAGAAGAGCACTGATCAAGCCATTCCTGATGAACAAGGACGTGTCCCTCCATAACATCTTTGGGTTCAAAGGAATCATGAGCCCAACAGTATTATTGGGGGGGGGGGGGTCAACTTCAAAATATATGCAATTTTGGTTGTTATCTTTCGCAGGTGGAACCAAGGAATATTGATGAAGCTCTGAAAGATCCCTTTTGGGTAAATGCGATGCATAAGATTTAAATCAATTTTAAAGACAAGATGTCTGGGAACGTGTACCTTGTCCTCCAAATCTCAATATTGTTGGTACCAAATGGATATTCAAGAACAAGTCTGATGAATTTGGCACAATTGTCAGAAATAAAGCTATACTTGTCGCTCAAGGATATTCACAGATTGAAGGAATCGATTTTGAAAAAACCTTTGCACATGTGGCACGTCTTGAGTCCATTCGACTATTATTGGCCCATGCCTGCTTTCTCAAGATTAAGTTGTTTCAGATGGACATAAAATCAGCGTTCCTGAATGGAATTTTAAAAGAGGAAGTTTATGTCGCTCAACCTAAGGGGTTCGAAAACCCTGATTTCCCAGATCATGTGCTGAATCTCAAAAAGGCGTTATATGGATTGAAGCAAGCACCAAGATCCTGGTTTGAGAAACTTACTACCTCTCTTATTAGAAAAGGATTTTCAAGAGGAGGAGCTGATAAAACATTGTTTACCAAATGGAGTGGGAAAGATGTTGTCATTGCTCAAATCTATGTAGATGATATCATCTATGGATCAACTTCTGAACAATTCACAAAAGACTTTCAAGTCTCTCTTGCTAAAGAATTCGAAATGAGCAATGTTGGTGAATTAAAATTATTCTTAGGATTCCAGATTCAAAAACATAAGGAGGGTAATTACTTATCCCAAGATAAGCACGCACGTAACCTTGTGTCAAGATTTGGTCTGGATTAGTCGTCTCCTAAGTTGACTCCTATGCCTACTACTGGTAAATTGCACAGGGATGAGAAAGGAGCAAAAGTGGATCAAAAATTATATTGATCCATTATAGGTAGCCTTTTGTATCTTACAGCTACTAGACCTGATATTTATTTCAGTATTGGTTATTGTGCCATGTTTCAGGCGGATCCAAAAGAATCTCATCTTGCAGCTGCAAAGAGAATCATACGATATATAAATCACACTGTTGGGTATGGTATCTCGTACACTTTTTATACTAATGCTGACCTTTCTGCTTATTCTGATGTTGATTGGGTAGGATGTGTAGAAGACAGAAAAAGTACATCAGGGGTTTCTACTATGTAGGTCTCAATCTTGTAGCGTGGCATAGCAAGAAGCAAAACTCTCAATCCCTGTCTACATGTAAAGCAGAATATATTGCTGCCGGATCATGTTGTACTCAACTCCTATGGATGGAACAGATGCTTGCTGATTATGGAATTGATACTGGAATAATGAAGATCTTTTGTGAGAACTCCAATGCGATTCGAATTACTGAGAATCTTGTTGAGCACTCAAGAACAAAGCACATTGACATAAGGTACCATTTTATTCGTGATCTTTATGAAATTGGTATCATCAGTATGGAATTTGTTCCTTCCAAACAACAATTGGCTGATATTCTCACCAAACCCTTAGACACTGCAACTTTTCAACACTTGCGGAAGTCTATTGGTGTTGTTTTGGTTCATTAAAACGTTTCATTGACTCTTGCCCCTATGTTTATCCTTATCTTTTGGGCAATTGAGTATGAAACTCCAGTAGGTACTTTCCAGTTCAGTTTCTACAGGATTGTCGTTATTGTCTTTTTAGTATCTCTGTAGTGCTTCAAAATCCTTCTTTTCTTTCGAAATTAAGGTCGCTCTTGTTGTTCTCTCGGGAATGACATCAAACGGGGGAGAGTTCTTTTGAACTTGTGCTTAATGGTAATATCTTCCGGGGTGTGCGGCTGTGGAATTTTATAGGGGTTATATTGTATCTTAAAAATCCTTGATGAATGCTGTTAGCTTCGGCTATGAGATTGCATCTAAATAAGTTGATGTGTTTTCTTTCTTTTGTTCATGAAATGTCTCTTACGGAAATGTTATTATGATCCCATTCTTTTACCTTTGCCAATTTTATTGACAAAAATGGGGAGAAATAATGTAGTTCACACTACAAATACATATGGTTTTCGGATCATTGTGTAAGGGGGAGTGGTTTCCATAATCGAGATGGATTATTGACTGAGGGGGAGTAATACATATCACCATACTATTGTTGTTAAAGTTGTGATGCAATAGGACTTTAATGTTACATAATGATACTATAACACTGTATAATAATGATCGAGAATCTCGACTTTTGTCATTATTATAACTACGGATCTTCAACAACGGTGGTGCTAAACTACAACCTTTGGGATCATTTGAGTACTTGGAAGGACGAAGATTCCAAGGAACGTTGAAGATTATACTATGGAATAGGAGCCACTAAAGTTTATTTTTTTATATTTCATATGTATTAATAGTTTTTCCACTAAAATTGACAAAGGGGGATATTGTTAGAGCATAGCTCGGTCAACCTCGCATGCGTTGCTATACCAAGCATGTTTGTCAATGTTAGTGATCAAAATTATGAGTCTTGATTTCTAGTCTATTATAGATAAGTCTCGGACTAGGATAGAAAAGTGTAGTTGAGCTCAAGGACTTGATGGCGATTCATCATACAATGACGAAGATCTACACAAGGAACCGTGGAACTCATAAAAAAAAGGTATGTGGAGACTTGAACTTATCTATCACTCAAAAGCCTATCTATTCTATCTCCTACTTCTTATGAGACAAAAAGTCGTATGCTATATAGACTGGATCATACACATTTGACATTTCGAGCTGAGTATACACTACTTATATTTTTCTCGAAATCGTGTGTTGGTAAACCGTTTTGCTTTGATCAAGTTTATCTTCACCTAGTGACGAAAGTCATGAAAAGTTTCAATTACTTTGAGAATTCCTCTGACGTGAATCAGTCTGTGAATAACGGCTATATAACGTCCTCTGAGACTGTCTCAATGATTGGAATGAGAGTTTAGATTACATAACCATGTATTCCTTAATCCGAAGTTTTCGAACTTTGTTTATTGAGAGAAACCGGAGGAATTGGCTTTGCCAAGTCCGCGAACCTAGTTCGCAAACTGACGGAAGTTCTCTTACCGAGAATTTTTACTGGGATTTTCCAAAAACTCGTTTGCGTGTTAGTCCGCGAACTGGCGGAAGTCTCTTTGCCGAGATTTTATGCTGAGTTTGGAAAACTCTGCCGGTTGTATTAAGTCCGCGAACTTGTTTGTGAGCTTAAGTGGTTATGATCTAAAGATGTGCTCTGAACATGAAACTTAAATTACTAAGGAATGCTTTATGCAAACCGTGGCTATAAAGTTCATGAGCTGATTCATCGAATCGAATCATCTTTGTTTCAATTGTGTCTTGTGTAGTTACATAAGATATCATAGCAATTGAACAACTCTCTAACTAGTTCATTTGAGTCAATTGAACTAGTTATGGTGAAGAAGAACTAGGTTAATATGAAATGCTCATATGGTTAACCTTTTGGGTTACTATGTTGAACCAACATACACGTACACGTTTGGGCATGGTTTTCGCAAACCCAGTAAACGTCTACCCAAGTGTGTGTGACAAGCTAAATTTTCGATCTAACGGTTGAGAAATATTAGCTTGAGTCTAAACCAGGTTTTCATCTAACAGTGAATATGGATTGCTTTGTAACTAAGGCGAAACCTTGATTTGAAGGCTATATAAAGGAGACATCTAGCATTGTGCAAAACTAATACCCATACGTCTGTGTGATACTAGTGCGCTCGCTAGAGCCGATTCTCCTTTAAGCTTTGGTTTTCTTCTCTAAAACCAGGTTAACGACTTAAAGACTTCATTGGGATTGTGAAGCCAGACCGATACTACTTTTATCATAGTTGTGTGATATGATCTTGAATCTTATATCGTACGAGGACAATCTTTGATTGGCTTGAGATCGTGAGAGTTTTCCGCTAGGCAAGATAAAGAAGTCACAAACATCTTCGTGTCACTGTGTGTGATTCCTCGACATCTGCTTGTGTATTCAAAAAAGATCGTTGAGAGGTGATTGATTAATCTAGGTTGTTCTTGGTGAATATAAGACCAGATTACCATTTGGTTCCTGTTCACCTTGATTTCATATCATAAGACGGAACAAAACCTAGGGTTTTTCTGTGGGAGACAGATTTATCCTTTGATAGACTTTTCTATGTGAGATATATTTGTTTATTACCAAGTCTGCGATTTTGGGTTGCAGCAACTCTTAGTTGTGGGTGAGATCAGCTAAGGGAATCAAGTGCACACTTTCAATTAAGTTGATCACTTTTGTGGTTTGATTTAGTTGCGTATTCAAATTGAATTAATCATGTGTTTACTTGTGATTAATTTGGTTGAGTTTTGGATATAGAAAATCATTCTCATGGTTTTTGGTGTCCAATAAAAAATCCTTCTTTTCTTTCGAAATTAAGGTCGCTCTAGTTGTTCACTCGGAAATGACATCAAATGGGGGAGAGTTCTTTTGAACTTGTGTTTAATGGTAATATCTTGCGGGGTGTGCGGATGTGGAATTTTAGAGGGGTTATCTTGTATCTTAAAACTCCTTGATGAATGCATTTATCTTCGGCTTCATGATTGCATCTAAATTAAGATGATATGTTTTCTTTCTTTTGGCCATGAAATGTCTCTTGTGCAAATTTCATTAGGATCCCATTCTTGTACCTTTTCCAATTTTATTGACAAAAAGGGGGAGAAATAATGTAGTTCACACTACAAATACATATGGTTTTCGGATCATTATGTAAGGGGGAGTGGTTCCCATAATCGAGATGGAGTATTGACTAAGGGGGAGTGATACATATCACCATAGTATTGTTGTTAAAGTCGTGATGCAATTGGACTTTGATGTTACATAATAACACTATGACACTGTATAATAATGATTGCGAATCTCGATTTCTCTCATTGTTATATCTATGGATCTTCAACAACGATGGTGCTAAACTTACAACCTTTGGGATCATTGGAGTACTTGGAAGGACGAAGAATTCAAGGAACGTTGAAGATTAGACTATGAAATAGGAGCCACTAAAGTTTATCTTTTTTGTATTCCATATGTATTAATAGTTTTTCACTAAAATTGACAAAGAGGGAGATTGTTAGAGCATAGCTCGGTCGACCTCGCATGCGTTGCTATATCAAGAATGTTTGTCAATGTTAGTGATCAAAACTATAAGTCTTGATTTCTAGTCTATAATAGCTAAGTCTCGGACTAGGATAGAAAAGTGTAGCTAGCTCAAGGACTTCATGGCGATTCACCATACAACGACGAAGATCTATACAAGGAACCGTGGAACTTCATCAACAAAAAGGTATGTGGAGACTTGAACTTATCTATCACTCAAAAGTCTATCTATTATATCTCCTACTTCTTATGAGACAAAAGTCGTATGCTATATAGACTGGATCATGCACATTTGACATTTCGAGCTGAGTATTCATTACTTATCTTTTTCTCGAAATCGTGTGTTGGTAAAGCGTTTCGCTTTGATCAAGTTTATCTTCACCTAGTGACGAAAGTCATGAAAAGTTTCAATTACTTTGAAAATTGCTCTGGCGTGAATCGGTCTGTGAATAACGGCTACATATCGTCTTCTGAGAATGTCTCAATGATTGGAATGAGAGTTTAGATTACATAACTATATATTCCTTGAACCGAAGTTTTCGAACTTTGTTGATCAAGAGAAACCGGAGGAATTGACTTTTCCAATTCCACGATCTCAGTCCGAGAACTGACGGAAGTTCTCTTACCGAGAATTTCTGCTGGGTTTTTCCAAAATCTCATTTACGTGTTTAGTCCGCGAACCTAGTTCGCGATCTGACGGAAGTCTCCTTGCCGAGATTTTCTGCTGAGTTTGGAAAACTCCGCCGGTTGTCTTAAGTCCGCGAACTTGTTTGTGATCTTAACAGGTTATGATCTAAAGATATGCTCTGAACATGAAACTTAAATTACTAAGGAATGCTTTATGAAAACCGTGGCTATAAAGTTCATGAGCCGATTCAAATCGAATCGAATCATCTTTGTTTGAATTGTGTCTTTTGTAGTTAATAAGATCTCATAGCAATTGAACAACTCTCTAACTAGTTCATTTGAATCAATTAAACTAGTTATGGTGAAGAAGAACAAGGTTAATATGAAATGCTCATATGGTTGACCTTTTGGGTTACTATGTTGAACCAACAAACACGTACACGTTTGGGCATGGTTTTCACAAACCTAGTAAACGTTTACCCAAGTGTGTGTAACAAGATAAGTTTTCGATCTAACTGTTGAGGAATATTAGCTTGAATCTAAATCAGGTTTTCATCTAACGGTGAATATGGATTGCTTTGTAACTAAGGCAAAACCCTGATTCGAAGGCTATATAAAGGATACATCTAGCAATGTGCAAAATTAATCCCCACACGTCTGTGTGATACTAGTGCGCCCGCTAGAGTCGATTCTCCTCCAACCTTTGGTTTTCTTCTCTTAAACCAGGTTAACGACTTAAAGACTTCATTGGGATTGTGAAGCCAGACCGATACTACTTTCTCGTAGTTGTGTGATCTGATCTTGCATCTTCTATTGTACGAGTACAATCTTTGATTGGCTTGAGATCGTGAGAGTTCTCCGATAGGCAAGATAAAGAAGTCACAAACATCTTCGCCTCACTGTTCGCGATTCTTTTACAAACCGCTTGTGTAGTCAAGAAGGCTTGTTGAGAGGTGATTGATTAATCTAGGCTGTTCTTCGGGAATATAAGACCGGATTAACAATTTGTTCCTGTTCATCTTGATTTATCAAAAGACGGAACAAAACCTAGGGTTTTCTGTGTGAGACAGATTTATCCTTTGATAGACTTTTCTGTGTGAGACAGATTTGTTGATTATCAAGTCTGAGATTTTGGGTTGCAGCAACTCTTAGTTGTGGGTGAGATCAGCTAAGGGAATCAAGTACGCAGTGTCCTGCTGGGATCAGAGGTGTAGGTGTACAACTGTACCTTGGATCGGTGGGAGACTGATTGGGGTACAACTATAGTCCACTCTGAAGTTATCTTGTAGTAGGCTAGTGTCTGTAGAGGCTTAATACAGTGTGTATTCAATCTAAACTAGGTCCCGGGGTTTTTCTGCATTTTCGGTTTCCTCGTTAACAAAACTCCTGGTGTTTTTGTTATTTCTTTTCCGCATTATATTTTATATAATTGAAATAATACAGGTTGTGCGTTAAGATCATCAACTGGAAATCCAACCTTTGGTTGTTGATTGATATTGATTGATCCTTGGACATTGGTCTTTGGTACCGTCCAAGTTATCTCTCTTTGATAAAGACTCGCAGATTTCTATTTGCTTGAGTAAAGATCAAATCGAGAGATTGAGATATAAACTCTTTGATATATCTTTTTATTGATTGACTCTGACTTTCTAGTTGATTCTCATAAAAAGTATATTGGAGTATGTCCATACAGATTGCTAATCGAATTGTTGGGTGGTGTTGTTAGACCCCCGCTTTTTCAATTAGTATCAGAGCGGCAAACACGCTTAAGACCTCATCAGTCTGTATTTGTAGCGATCTGACTATATGGATCATAAAGTCTCAATTGACGTTTCACCAGGTTTAAAAAACAACCGTTGGAAAAGGTCTGATAAACTGGTTACTCTTCAAAAGAGGTTGGAATAACAAATCTGGATCTACTCTGGTCTTGTTGCAGAAATTGCAACTCTTAAGGATTTGATATCTAGTAAGAGTCTCTCATTGAATCTGAGAGAATCCAGTTGTTACCTTCTAAATATTGCTCACCATTCAGATAATGTTCAACGATCGCTTGTTGAGAAAACTGATGTGACTAGGAACCACTCAGATAAATGTCAAGAGTTTGGCTTATATGGATGCTCATCCGATCATCTTCAACAAGCATGTATGTCCTCTTTAAGGAGTCTGGAGGCTGAAAGTAATCCTTGCATGAATACTTTGCAACCTTGTGTTACTCAAAAAGGACATACAATTCATTCAGGAAATTCCAAACAGAAAAAAGTACTGATAATATAAGTAATCTTGCATTGTGTTCTACCTCTTCCCTTCAATGGTGTAGTGACAGTAGGTGTGGTCCTTTTCTACATGTGTTAGGCGATTCTCCACTGTGTATGTCTTCTATCGATTCTAAAAGAGGAGTAGACTCTACAACCAAAACAAAATGAGATCTTCAGGTTGATTATTTATCATCTCAATTAGAACCAGAACATATTGATTCAACTCTAAACAACCTCTCTTAGAAAAAGATAATGGATGATGAGTTTGATCAACTTCATAGACAAGTTGTGTGGAATCTTGTACCATGCAAGTCCAAAGTCTATAATAGTGTTTCTAAAAGTGTTTCTAGGAATGAGGGAGATTATTTAGACAGTTTCAGAGATAATCTCAGGCTCATTCCTCAAGGACACCCATATATTGAAAAATTTGAGTCTAACTGTAGCATGTTCTATGTGACAAGCACTTCCAGGAACAAAAGAAGAAGAATCTCTGCTCATGTGTCTTATCTTAGAAAGTCACTATCGAATAAACAAGGGGATCTTTTTGGTCCCATCGTTTCTACCTAACCCTAGACGTTCGCGTCCCCATGTTTGTCTTGGAAAATTGGGGATTTGCGTCTTTTGGCTCAAGGAGTGTATTTTTGGTTATTGTTTTGTTTTTATCTATATATATCTCTAAAAATACAAAATCTTTTGTTGTCCAAGGTTTTAGTCGTTCACATACGGAGAGTCTCAAAAGTTTCTGTTCCATGGCACCTATTAATAGATGCAGCACAAGCAGGAATGCAACTCTGGCATCTAACGTACGTCGGTGCACTGGGATTCCTTCCATAAGTGTGAATAAAGTGAAGACTACAATGAATGGTAAAAATCCTTCCTTAAACTGGTTCTTGTCTTCTTATCAAAGTGATGAAAATTTCAGGAACCTGGTAAAAGATTTCATCAGCAAAAGAAACAACTTAAAGTCTCGGATCGCTGCATCCTTAGATGATATAATTCACTATGAACGAATGTTGTCTCAATCTACAAACATTGTACGAAAACTAGAAAATGAACTTAGTAAGTTGACAGTGTTTTCAAAAGATTTGGAGGAGTTGAATGATTCCTTTGTCAATGAACTTTTCAATAACGAGAAAGAGTTCTCTGAAGAATCTTTGGAAAAGTTTATTAATGCCTAGTATGTCTTGTTTTTGGATTAGTTGGAAGAATAACTAGTGTTTTGAATAGCAAGGATTGTGATTACACATAAATATTTTTGTTTTCATCTTCTTATGTTATTTTTTAGGTTTATTGTTTTAAATTCTAAAAATATTTGGAGGATGATGATTATTGCAGTATTAATCTGGTTGATTTATGAAGTATTGCAATATTTTTTATGGGATATGTATTGTTTGCGTCCGTGAACTTGAAGGTCCCATATGTTGTCAAAAGTAAAGTCGTTCATGAATCGGTATTCGTATTGATGAAAGGACGATTGGACTTTTGACATATACAAAAGTTATGCCTATGCAGTCATTTAATTGATGGAAAATAGGATAAAATCTTTTGTGTAACAAGGATAAAGTCTCTTATGTCGTTTTGATGGAAAATATAATAGATCCTTGTTTGTTATGCACGGTATTGATCTTCATTGATAAATTTTATTATGTTTTACCGTGAAGGCTCCATTGTGTGTCTTATGTTGAGTACCTTACAACTAAGTCGATTTACCTTGGATTTGTTGGTTGTTCCATGAGATGTTATATGTTAAGCATTATGAACTAAATTAATCATCTTGTGTGGTTATTTAGTTATTTGCTCTGAATGTCTTCTTTTGTCGAGCAAAACCTTTACAATTCGATTGATTACTTCGGTGATTAGTTTGGTTGTATATTCCAATTAGATTAATTATAGGATCTCTTGTAATTAATCTAGTTGAGTTTTCATATATTCCAAAAGTTCTTGTGTTGAGTATATGAAAGGCTACACTATCATGTCCTATTGGTTAATGTAGTCATATATTCCGTAAGGTCTTCCTTATGTTGAGTATTTGAACGGTTAAGTTAGTCATCTCCGTATGATTGACTTAGTCTTAGGTCCGTAGGTTTACTTATGTTGAGCACTTTCAATTAAATTGATCACTTTTGTGGTTTGATTTAGTTGCGTATTCCAATTTAATTAATCATGGGTTTACTTGTGATTAATTTGGTTGAGTTTTGGATATAGAAAATCATTCTCATGGTTTTTGGTGTCCAATAAAAAATCCTTCTTTTCTTTCGAAATTAAGGTTGCTCTTGTTGTTCTCTCGGGAATGACATCAAATGGGGGAGAGTTCTTTAGAACTTGTGCTTAATGGTAATATCTTACGGGGTGTGCGGTTGTGGAATTTTAGAGGGGTTATCTTGTATCTTAAAACTCCTTGATGAATGCATTTAGCTCCGGCTTCATGATTGCATCTAAATTAAGATGATGTGTTTTCTTTCTTTTGATCATGAAATATCTCTTATGCAAATTTCATTAGGATCCCATTCTTGTACCTTTGCCAATTTTATTGACAAAAAATGGGAGAAATAATGTAGTTCACACTACAAATACATATGGTTTTCGGATAATTGTGTAAGGGGGAGTGGTTTCGATAATAGAGATGGAGTATTGACTAAGGGGGAGTGGTACATATCACCATAGTATTGTTGTTAAAGTCGTGATGCAATTGGACTTTGATGTTACATAATGATACTATGACACTGTATAATAATGATTGAGAATCTCGATTTCTCTCATTGTTATATCTATGGATCTTCAAAGACGATGGTGCTAAACTTACAACCTTTGGGATCATTGGTGGAAGGACGAAGATTTCAAAGAACGTTGAAGATTAGACTATGGAATAAGAGCGACTAAAGTTTATGTTTTTTGTATTCCATATGTATTAATAGTTTTGTCACTAAAATTGACAAAGGGGAAGATTGTTAGAGCATAGCTCGGTCGACCTCGCATGCGTTGCTATATCAAGCATGTTTGTCAATGTTAGTAATCAAAACTATAATTCTTGATATCTAGTCTATTATAGCTAAGTCTCGGACTAGGATAGAAAAGTGTAACTGAGCTCAAGGACTTCATGGTTATTCATCATACAACAACGAAGATCTATACAAGGAACCGTGGAACTTCATCAACAAAAAGGTATGTGGAGACTTGAACTTATCTATCATTCAAAAGTCTATCTATTCTATCTCCTACTTCTTATGATACAAAAGTCATATGCTATATAGACTGGATCATACACATTTGACATTTCGAGCTGAGTATTCATTACTTATCTTTTTCTCGAAATCGTGTGTTGGTAAAGCGTTTCGCTTTGATCAAGTTTATCTTCACCTAGTGACGAAAGTCATGAAAAGTTTCAATTACTTTGAGAATTGCTCTAACGGCTACATAGTGTCCTCTGAGAATGTCTCAATGATTGGAATGAGAGTTTAGATTACATACCATGTATTCCTTGAACCGAAGTTTTCGAACTTTGTTGATCAAGAGAAATCGGAGGAATTGGCTTTGCCAAGTCCGCGAACCCAGTCCGTGAACTCAGTCCGCGAACTGACGGAATTTCTCTTACCGAGAATTTCTACTTGGATTTTCCAAAATCTCGTTTGGGTGTTTAGTCCGCGAACCTAGTCCGCGAACTGGCGGAAGTCTCCTTGCCGAGATTTTCTGCTGAGTTTGGAAAACTCCACCGGTTGTCTTAAGTCCGCGAACTTGTTTGTGATCTTAACAGGTTATGATCTAAAGATATGCTCTGAACATGAAACTTAAATTACTAATGAATTCTTTATGCAAACCGTGGCTATAAAGTTCATGAGTCGATTCAAATCGAATCGAATCATCTTTGTTTCAATTGTGTCTTGTGTAGTTACATAAGATCTCATAGCAATTGAACAACTCTCTAACTAGTTCATTTGAGTCAATTGAACTAGTTATGGTGAAGAAGAACAAGGTTAATATGAAATTCTCACATGGTTGACCTTTTGGGTTACCATGTTGAACAAACATACACGTACAAGTTTGGGCATGGTTTTCACAAACCCAGTAAATGTTTACCCAAGTGTGTGTGACAACCTAAGTTTTCGATCTAACGGTTGAGAAATATTAGCTTGAATCTAAATCAGGTTTTTATCTAACGGTGAATATGGATTGCTTTGTAACTAAGGCAAAACCCTGATTTAAAGGCTATATAAAGGAGACATCTAGCATTGTGCAAAACTAATCATCACACGTCTGTGTGATACTAGTGCGCCCGCTAGAGTCGATTCTCCTCTAACCTTTGGTTTTCTTCTCTAAAACCAGGTTAATGACTTAAAGACTTCATTGGGATTGTGAAGCCATATCGATACTAATTTATCGTAGTTGTGTGATCTGATCTTGTATCTTCTATCGTACGAGTATAATCTTTGATTGGCTTGAGAGCGTGAGAGTTCTCCGATAGGCAAGATAAAGAAGTCACAAACATCTTTGTCTCACTGTTTGTGATTCCTCGACAAACCGCTTGTATAGTCAAGAAGGCTTGTTGAGAGGTGATTGATTATCTAGGTTGTTCTTCGGGAATATAAGACCGGATTATCAATTGGTTCCTGTTCACCTTGATTTATCAAAAGACGGAACAAAACCTAGGGTTTTTCTATGGGAGACAGATTTATCCTTTGATAGACTTTTCTGTGTGAGACAGATTTGTTTATTATCAAGTCTGCGATTTTGGGTTGCAACAACTCTTAGTTGTGGGTGAGATCAACTAAGGGAATCAAGTACGCAGTGTCCTGCTGGGATCAGAGGCGTAGGAGTACAACTGTACCTTGGATCGGTGGGAGACTATTTGGGGTTCAACTATAGTCCAGTCCGAAGTTAACTTGTAGTAGGCTAGTGTTTGTAGCGGCTTAGTACAGTGCGTATTCAATCTGGACTAGGTCCCGTGGTTTTTCTACATTTGCGGTTTCCTCGTTAACAAAACTTCTGGTATATGTGTTATTTCTTTTCCGCGTTATATTTTATATAATTGAAATAATACATGTTGTGCGTTAAGATCATCAATTGGAAATCCAACCTTTGGTTGTTGATTGATATTGATTGATCCTTGGACATTGGTCTTTGGTACCGTCCAAGTTATCTCTCTTTGATAAAGACTCGCGGATTTGTATTTGCTTGAGTAAAGATCAAATCGAGAGATTGAGATATAAACTTTTTGATATATATTTTTATTGATTGAGGCTGACTGTCTAGTTGATTCTCATAAAAAGTATATTGGAGTTTGTCCATACAGATTGCTAATCGAATTATTGGGTGGTGTTGTTAGACCCCTGCTTTTTCACTTTTTCGCAGTATATTTTATATAATTGAAATAATACAGGTTGTGTGTTAAGATCATCAATTGGAAATCCAACCTTTGGTTGTTGATTGATATTGATTGATCCTTGGACATTGGTCTTTGGTACCGTCCAAGTTATCTCTCTTTGATAAAGACTCGCAGATTTCTATTTGCTTGAGTAAAGATCAAATCGAGAGATTGAGATATAAACTCTTTGATATATTTTTTTGTTGATTGAGTCTGACTGTCTAGTTGATTCTAATAAAAAGTATATTGGAGTTTGTCCATACAGATTGTTAAGCGAAAAATTGGGTGGTGTTGTTACACCCCCCGCTTTTTCACCTTTGGCTACCAGTCTGGCCTTATATTTGTCTGTAGACCCATATGGTTTCAATTTTCTTTTGAAAATCTATTTGCATCCCAAAGGCTTAGTTCTAGAAAGAAGATCGATTATTTTTCATGTTTAATTAAGCATTATAGAATCATACTTATTATAGGTGGCTTCTTCCCATAATGGTAATGGACCTTCGGGAGTCGATAATGCTTGTTTAAGGGTTTTAGGTTCACTCTCTACCAAATATGTTAGGTAGTCAAAACCAAAATTTCTATTGATTTTTGCTCTTTTACTACGCCTAGGTTCTGGTTTCACCAACTCATTTTGAATTGAGTTTTCACTGAAAATGGATTCATAAATTCTTTTTAAACTTCTTTTTTTCCTTTCCTTACATGGGAATATGTCTTCGAAGAATGAATCATTCCTTGACTCAATCACATTATCCTCATGTATATCTGAAATTTCAAATTGGTGGACAAGGAAAAGATTATTGTTTTCAGCATATCATATGAAAACACTTTCTTACGTGGAAGTGTTAGAGCATGGCTCGGTTGAACCCACCAAACATTGGTATGTCTAGTTTGGTTGTCATATTTTAGTGAATCAAAACTCATGTTAAGAGTCGCTTGATTAAGTACTAGAGTCAACTTCGTATAGGTTATCTTGAACGTATTAGGATATGAGACATTACAAGTATTGCGAAGTCTTGAAGATGTGAAGAAGCAAGGAGCTACAACGACAACAATCATCCTTCCACATGAGGTTAGTAATATTTGACTTGAACCGTTTCATTCCCTAACGTATCTTTCAAGTCGTGCATATTGAAAACAAAACTGCGAAGCATATTTGAACTCTAGATAGACATAGTATTAAGGAATACAATACGAGGTTTATTGATTAACCATTAAACTTTATAGATAAGACATCGCCATAATCATTTGAATGATATTGTGATTATGTATGGGTATGAGGTGAGAATTTCATCGTAGGGAACAATGTTTTACATGTGTTCTAAGGAAGTAAGTTCATAAACTTGTTTGTGAACCGAAAAGGAAATTGTCAGGTGTTATTGGTTTTGTTACCATTGGATATCTTATGAACAACCAATATGTGTGATTGAGTATAACCGATCTTATTAGTCAGGCCTTTCTTGGTAGAACCATTCACAAAGGCCTGACTTATGTATTGGTATGACTTTCATTAGTAAAACTGATCTTAAGTAATCACCTGAGATGCTATGATCGGGTTTGTGATTTTTGTATGACCAAATATGGGAAAGGGTAACGATCCTAGTAAGAGGTGCAGTACATCACAAAGGGGAACCGATCCTTGTATGGGGTGCAGCAAGGTTTATAGCAGAAACGGGAACCGATCCTATGGACATGTGCAACACGTTTTTTAGGCAAAGGGGAATCGATCCTATGGACATGTGCAACACATATAAGTTAGATACCATATATATGTAGGGAACCAATCCTAGTACCTAGTAAACCGAATTATGGAAAGCTAGTGTGACTATGCACAATACACACATGGAAGGTAGAACCGTTAAACCCATGAATGTTTGTTTGATCAATCACATAGTTCTTGAAAGTCAGATGAACCAATTCTAAACTTGTTTGGAAGTGTGGCGAATCAGTTTCAAGGTTGTAAGTGTGAAAGAGAACTTACAAAGTATGGATGTCGACATACTTTGAACACGTGATGTGAATGTTTATTTCTTTAATTGTTCAAAGTTATTCCTTAATAGCTAAGGGAAGAGAATCCCAGGATCGAAACATAAGTAGGTTAAGAATCTTTTAATTAAGGTTATGAATTTCGTTTTGTAGGGAAATATAAGGATTAGTAATGTGCATTTACTAATTAGATTTTCCGGGAGATTTCGATCATTATTTTTGGATAGAGCATTTCCAGGAATTATGGAAACCGAATTTGTGTTTTAATGAATATCTTGAGAATATTTTCGGTTTTGGAAATTCCTTGGTGTCCAAACTTCCTTGTATATAAATAGTTGAAGTTTGCCTTTCTAGCAAACTAATCCTTCGTAACAACAGACTTCCTCTTTTGTTATTGTTACTGGTGTAGCCGCCTATTCGGAGAGGAGGGTAACCTAATTAGGAGAAATCTTTTACGGTCGCTCAGTTTAAAGTGTTCTTTGGGATTGAGAAGAAGCTCTAGTTTGTACCGTTGGTGGGAAACTAGATAATTGTTGTTTATTTGTTGTTTTCGATTGATTTGATTGACTAACGGTGGTTGAAATATGATTGCACCTAGTTTGTTTATGCTTGAGAATCTTCTCTTCTGATATAAGATTCACTTAAACTAGTCCATAGTTTCGAAAGGGATCTTTAGACTGTTGTTAGTTATAAAGACGATCTTGTGATAATCCATTGTTAACAGATTCCGTTCTGTGCGTGATTGATCACAAGAGATTCAAGTGATTGTGTGCAGGTTTTTATTGAAGATTTAAGAAGATTTGAAGACAAAGAAGATATTGAAGATCTGACTTGGGTTTATAATCTTTGGTGTGCACAGTACTTGTTTTGGTAAAAGAGGATCTAATTAATAATCAGTTTATCCTTGTGGTAGATTGGATTGATTAATTAAGTAGATCGTCAACACAATTCTTTGGATTAAGAGTGTTGTTGGCTTAATCTTAAACGATTACTTCGGTAATTGAACATAAGATAGATCTAAGGACCTGACGAAGGAGTTTATATTAAGATAAACGGAAGAGACTTTGTCCGACTTATATCACTTGGTTGAAGAGAGTTGACACCAAACACATTTGTTGTTCCTTTACTATTTGGAACACGAACCAAAGGAATTGTTCCAAGTACGTGACTTATTTATAAGTTGGAGGCATGGGAATACAGACGGAACTAGATGAACTATAGGTTTAGTTGTTTGGTCTCAACTATACGAAGTTAGGTGTAATTTTGTGTAGTGTCTTAATCCTGAGAGTATTCAATTTTGGAAAAGGTCTCAGGATTTTTCTGTTTTTGCGGTTTCCTCGTTAACAAAATCTTGTTGTGTCATTTACTTTATATTTCCGCATTATAATTATTTTTATTATAATTAAAGTAAATTACACAAACGTTAATTCCTATTTACTTGATAAGCAATCCTATTGTGTTTGGTTAAGTCCGAACCTTTGTATCAAGTAAACATACTTCGTTTTTGTATTGTCTCGATCTCGTATCCATAGATGATCACACGACACCGATTAGTTGTATTGTCTCGACTCAGTCCATAGACAATCGCTTTCGGAGAAAGGACTTATAGGTACGAAAAGTTTTAGAATGAGGTATATTTGGGTACCCTCGCCTTTTCAGGAAGAACCATTACCTTAGCCAAGCATACCCAAACTCTTAGATACTTGAGGTTTTCATCCCTTCCTAAATTCATATAGAGTTTTCTCTTTTCTGTTGTGGGATACTTTTTTTAGAATGTAGTTTGCAGAAAGTATTGCATCTCCCCATAAGTTGTGTGGAAAACCAGAATTTAGTAATAATACATTCATCATTCTTTTGGGGTACGATTCTTTCTTTCCGTTACTCCATTCGATTGAGGAGAGTATGGTGGTGCATATTGGTGAATAATACCAAGTTCAACACATATGTATTCCAATGGTGACTTATATTCTCCTCCCCTATCACTTCCCAATTTTTTTATTTTCTTGTTGAGTTGATTCTCAACCTCGGTTTTGAAACATTTAAACAATTCTACCGCTTCATCTTTACTTTCCGACAAGTATACATGACTGTACCTTGTATTGTCATCGATGAAGGTGACGAAGTACTTTTTCCCACCTCTAGTTTGCACTATTTTTAAGTCAAAAAGATCACTATGACTTAATTCAAATGGTTATGTTTTCATATCTTCTATTGAATGAAATGGCGGCTTTGCGAGTTTTGTTTCTACACAAGTCTCGCATTTTTGATTTATATCACTCTGAAAATTAGGCAATCATTCCATGTTAATTAATTTCTTATCTCGACCATATTAATTTCAGAAGTTACAACAACAACAAAGTTGATGTGGTAAATATTTCTAGAAACACTATCATTTTTAGTTTAATTGCATTGTTTCTTCACTGCCATTAGTTTCTTATATAATCACAGTAGAATATGAATTTGAACGCTTAATTATCAGCATTGATCGTTTTAAGATTGTAAGAAAAGTATACTAAGTACCCAGTACAAGAAACAAATTTCTTGTCGGAAACTAAACAATTTAAAATTTATATCTGTGTGACGTTTTTTCGAACACTTTTTGTGCAACAAATTCATATACTAATGTCAGAAACAGTTCGGTAACAATTGTTAATTGTATACACACTTTCTATGTTAATTATATTCAACCAGTTCCAAGCGATGTAGTCCACTGCAATTATTTTATTGATATGACTCAAACACTCATTCCCACAAGTTCATAAAGGAAAAAGAAAATGGACAGTGAGAATATAGAATAGAAATCACTAATTTCAATTGAGGCTAGAGAAATTCCCTATGTCCTTAAAACAATTACGACCCCATTATGATGTCGCATGGTTAGTTGGCGCTCGTCTCCCAGGAAACAATAATCTCCTTCTTATTGATGCAGCACTTCAAACGATAAGAAACTTCAAACCAACAAGAAACTTCAAACTAAATTGTACTAATGTGATTTCTTTTGACTCTTAACTTTGACACAAAATAGAGGTTGAAAATTGATTGTCCTGACAAGGAATTCAAATCCGGTTTTATTAGGGAATGGGCACTGAAAAAAAGAAAAGAAGGAGATTGTTAGTCCAAGACAGTTTTGTCTATTGGAAAAAGAAAAGACACAATTGTTGGTAGTTAGGAACTATATTTTGGTGGTTATTGAACCTATTCAAACATCCCACGTATTGCCTACAGACCCATTTCTTGGCTTAGTTTGTTTTCATAATTTCTATACTCATAAAGGAATTAAACACCGCTTAATTGGGGGACCCAAAAAACAATTAGGGCCCTCCACTAGAGAATAAAAAAGGTCATCCAAACCTAATTTTTGTAATCCCTTATCCAAATATTTTAGGGAATGACTAATCTATCCTTATATAATTAGTGACAATCTTATTTAATTAGTGTTAATCCTATAATCATTTAAAAAAAATATATTTTCAAGAATTTTGTTTTCAATTTTTTATTTTTTTATTTTTTATTCTAGATTTCTATAAGAAGTATTCATGATACTGTAGAGTTGTTATTGTCTTAATGACGACTCTAGAATAACGAGTCGTTACTAAAACGGGAACGACTCTTTAAAATCGGCACTAAGACAATAACGACTCTAAAATAACACTGATCAATGACGACTTTAAAGAGTCGTTGTTTCAATGGCGACCCTTCAATAACGATATTTTAGAGTCGTCTTTGAAACAATAAGACTCTTTAGAGTCGTCACCAAAATAATAACCACTCTACCATGTCTTTGAAGAGTCGTCATTTTAAAAATGAAAAAAATAATATAAATAAAATTATTGAAAAATATATTAAATAAAATTTTAAAAATATTTTTTTTTAAGAAAAGATAAATATTAATAGGGTTGACACGTGTCACTACTTTAAGGGTTAGGATAATCTAATCTTTTTGTTCTTTTTGTCCTCTAGTGTGAGGCCCTAATTTTTTTTTGACGCCCGCAATTAAACGGTGGAATTAAACCTTATAATTCTCCAGCAAAATCTCTGACCTATTTTCCTTGAATGTCTCAGTACCTTGAATGTCCCACAATCCTGCTACATGGCCAGCTAGATAACAGCTACTTGACAGCTGATCCCATATGACAGGTCCAATTGTGGGATGAGGTGTCTATTTTCCAGTTCCACGTCAATAGAAAATCATAGATCTCTTAGAGCATCTCCAATGGCACATCCGTTTCCATCATATGCGGATGCAAAAAGTATACATCGTCTGCTGATTTGTACCGAGCCTTTCCATAAATATAGCAAGTCCAACAAAATCATCTCCAATCGGTAACTTTGTGAGGAAGTTGTACTGTTACAGTTGTCCTCTAATGATAGGACGAGCAGTTTTTTTCCTATGATAACCGAGATTAATACACGATTTGATTCGATTGGTAAATTAAGCAGAGCAAACCCTTCTTCCATACTTGTATTTCTACTATTACTGTAGAGATTTAATTGCATCAAATTCTTCTTCTATGTCTGTAATTCTTCTGCTCATCATCTTCATGTGGTTTTGTCGTTATGTAAACCCTATTCAAGAGGAGACTTATTTACCGAGAATCTCAAACCCATATTTGGGTTAGTCATAGAACAAAAGATTTTTCAGAAAAAGAAAAGAAAAATAATTATTGATGACATGGATTGATTAAGTCCTCTAGAAGATCCTTTGAGATTAGAGGATGTAAACCTAACCGTCTGCCACATAATCTTCACATTCCCTCTCAAAGTTCCCGTTGGAGATGATTTTCCAGGAAAAATAGCCTAATCCATTAAAATAGGAACATGACATCCTCCGGTTGGAGATGCTCTTAGAATAGAAACCAACCCTCTCTTTTGATGTTAGTGTTCGCATCCTCCCTGTAACAACATGTTTAACAATGACAAAATCTCTGAATCTCCTCAATTGATGAACGGTTGAACAAATTTGTTTGGGTAAATAGTGCTAAATTAATTTGGATTATTTGTGATGATCAAAAAAATTGATCTCTGATTATCTCAAGGATTCAAACTATGAAGTTCTCTGAATTTCTTCAACCCAATTCCTCTGAAGCATAATTTTTAGAAACTTTTTTCACTTTAATCACAACAATGAATTAATTGACCTAGATTTATAATTTCAATCCAGTTTTAATCTTTGCAAACATAATACAAATTCTTATATAGAAAAAGAGTTGATCAAAACATAGTATCCAAAAAAGGATGATAATCTTCATCTTGTGTTCTCTAATTTCATCAAGTAAACACCCATGAAATCAAGGAGAAAAAAGTGGAACCCAATATTCACTCAAAATCGAATATCTAGGGTTTAAAAAAACCCAAGGATTTTGAAGAGGAATAAAAATAAATAAAACAAAATATAAAGATTCTAATCCAGCAGATACACAGATTCAAGGAGTGTTTTTCTTTTTTAAAGCATGATTCATGGAGTTATTGTTGACAGTTGGAATCTCAGTTACAAACTTAAAAGAGAGAAGTGGTAAAGAAACGATGACGTGGTGAAAGAGAAGAAACACATCTTCTCACCATTATACATGACACGTATGATCAGCTGTCACAAAGCTGTTGTCAAACGGGTCATATAACATTTTCGAATGTCTCAACAGGTCAGAGAAAAATTTGTTTAACTATCTTTTAATAATACAACCTAGGAAGTGAAAACTTCCCAACGTAGGACCAGTCACCAATACATTTCTCATTCAAAAAGAAAAAGATAAAAAACATTGTAAAGTGACCTGGGAAGCAAACGACATGACACAGACTTAGGGACGTCCAAAACTCAAAATCTTAAGGACACGGACACGTTTCTATATATACTAATTAAATAATTTTTATATATTAATATCATGGTCTTATGGTATATCAAATACATTAACGAAGAAAACTCAATTTTATGTCGTTGGATTAGTACATATGTAGAAAAATTAACTATTATACTAATTTTTATGACATAACAGATTACCCAACTAGTAAAATAGAGTACAAATTTTTACACATGCGTCGTGTCGGTGTCCCACACGCGTCCTGTGTCCGACGTGTGTCGGACGCGGACACGACACTAGTACCGGTGTGTCCGTGCTTGACAGAAAGTGACCAATAGGGATTCGAAACCGCATAGGATAGATAACTTATTTATTTCATTAAAAGCTTTAAAATTCATTATTGTTTTCCTAGCAAGAAATCCATCAGTCAGTGTGATTGAACGAAGCGTACTTTGCCGGTGTATGAGCAGTTACAGCAGCTTCTTTTTTGACATGCTAGAAAGAATACTCCCGCAAATGCCTAGGGCATGATATGCACAAAATCTCTAATGCGCACGAGTATGGTTCAAACCCTTACGAAGAAAATACAATATGGTTCCTAATCATGGAAAAAAACACACTGGTTTTTTATTTAAAAAAAATGAAGAACGACTTGCATTACATGGATTATAAGCACAAGGAGCCAAAGAACATACGTATATTGGCTTAATTGGAAAAAAAAAACTTTTAATTATTAGGAAAGGAGATCGAGATATCCTAGCCGATTCCCTTGGCTCGGAAACAGATTTCGTAAAGAATAATAACCTTGTTTATTTGGCACACATATAGAGACAATTAATTAGAAAAGAAACGATCAAGATCGACTAGCCTGGTTGAGGTGATTGTCAGGAAGGTGATGAGGATACATAATATGCCAAGACTGCATAGAGAGTCTGAGTGATAGCAAGGATCAGTAAAACAATAGCAGCAAGAAATGAGAACAGTGCCCATGGAGTATTGAAGTAATCACGCATCAGAACTTCTCGCCATTTATACCAGGTCCCTTGGATATATCTGTTGCATCTGCTACAAAGACCATCGTAGCAGAAATGTGTAATGCTAACTCCTTTGCACATACTGTTAATTATGAGCGACATCTCTACGTCATCTCCTAAGTAACTGCGAATAATCTTTTTATCACGAAGCAATTTCACATCTCTCTCGGAGTTCATCAATATATCCAAAAGTAAGACATACGATGTGATCTGGCGCGTGGACATCCTATCACATTGCTCCATTGCTATCATATTCCTTAGAACAACATCAGTACTTTCATCGAAATCGAATGGTGGGATATTAAAAGTTCCTTTGTGGAATTTAATATCCAGTAAGCCATCAGATTTATCTTTTCTCACGAACTTCACTCCAGCTTCTGAAAGAGATGTGACACACCGAGTGAATTCCCAGCCTGGATCACCCCCTGCATTCTCCTCATGTGCCGACGAAGGCAGTAAATTACTGCGCAACAGATCCAGCATATGTCTATGTCGGCTTCTATAGTTTATTTGTCTGTGTTGGCTTCCGGATGAGTTTATTTGTCTGTGTTGGCTTCCTGCTTGCGTTGTAGGCATACGTACCACCACGGTTTCTTCTGGATTGGGTAGAAACTCATTTAATTGGATTTCTGGCCCTTGAGTTATAGGCAACATAGATTCTCGTGAACAGAAAGGTGATTGAATAAAACGTTCGATGGCTAGCAGATAACCCAATATGTATCTAGCTGATCGTACTGGTAGTGATTCTTGAGTTGGAGCAGGTAATTCGCTTTCTATTGAATATGGTAACATGGTTTTAAAGAAGCGAAGGACAAGCTGGTCAAGAGATTGATCATTTTGTTGACTATACGTACGGGTTAAACGGTAAAGCTTCTCGAGAATGATAAAAGGAATCTGATTTTCTATTAGAACCAAATCATGCTGTAAACTAGAAAGCATCCAACCTGTAAAAAATATCGGATCATTTGCATCTCTTGCCCCTTCGTTAGCATATCTGTGAAGTAGCTCAAGTATAAAAGAGCCATCAAGTATCATCATTTTAACAAATGTATCACTATCATATCCATCACCCGCCTTAATGAGATCACGACCAAGGACTAAGTCATGGTAACATTCACGAGCTTGGCTTTCTATCCTTTTAATGGCAATAATCAGATTTGACAGAGTTAATCTAGATGTCAATGTTGGTAATGTACGACGCAGAAAAGCTTTGAAATACCTTTCTTTGCTCGATTCCATGGAGTGAAGACCTTCAGTGTTTCGATGATAAGGACCAATTGAGATGATCTGCGGTTTGTATGCTTCATGTTTAACTTTACAAAGTTTTTCCGGGACTTTGTATATGCAAGAATTTGGTGATGGTAAAGGCAAAAAGCCACATGCTTCTAACTCATCTTCTAATGATCTAGCTGCTCCCTCTTCGATATTTTCATCCATTCCTTTTTGTTTTTCTTCTCTTTCTTTTTGGGTTTTCTTTTTTCTATGTGATGGTAGCCTCTTTTGATGAGAATATGTGTTTAAATACAACTTGGAGGGAGAAAATTTGAGAAAACAATAAGCTGATTTAAAAGTAACTATTTGTCTTTGTGCTAGTCGCTATTGTCCCATAGGGGATCCTGAAATCACCACAGATCTGTTATTTGTGGCATAAAGTTGAGTTTTCTTCCTCCATCACTCACCCTGTTCTTTGTAGTAATATTGTGACGCCATAATTAAGTGTCACAACCCATAGACCTACTCGTATGTATTTTCTGATTGCGAGGGCTTGTCGACTGACGTTAGAGAGAAATATGTCTCAATTATTATTGGGGTTTCACACTTGGGCGATATATACTAAAATTTTGTTTCTTCTTGGTTGACTTGCCCATTTACGTGACACTTTCACCAATCATGCATGAAAGAGAAAAAGCCAGACAGATTGTTCTGTCGTCCTATAACATACACTATGATTAAAGGTTGGTACGCAGGAAATAAACAGGGACGTAGTGCCAGACCGCCAGACACCATCACTAGCGCGAATTGTGTGGTAGATATGATAGAATCTTCTGCCAACGCTGTACTGGTCTTAGTTTATCCACAGGCATGTTGTTTTAGACTCGTTTGAGTCGCCATGGAAACTCTCAGTCCGCTAAGACTCGCACATGTGAATCAAGTCCGAGGAAAATCAACTTGACTTGTAATATGTTAAATACAAGTCAATAATCACCGATTCACAAATCTTCCTAGTTTTTTGCTCTCTGTTTCGTGCGATGCAACTGCAAACACCCCTACCAAGAAGATAGTCAGAATAGGTCTTTGTCACCATTAGTCATTGGTATGTTAGGGTGACACCAGACATGCGTCAAATAGATTATGTTTACAAAATATTATGGTAATTGACTGATATTATGTTACAAAATATTTTAAAATTACAAATTATCCTAAAATTGATTATGATTTCTAAAAAAATCCTCTCGGTCGCTGTTTTTTCCTTTTTCGTAATTGTTTTTTCCTTTTTCATAATTACATGAACCCGGAAATCCATTGGATATATCATGCCTTGTAATCTTAGTTTTATTTTAACCATACTTTCTGCGTTTTATTATAGCGTTTGGACTCCCATATTTGAATCCGATGAGAGATTTTATATTTAAATCGGATGGGAGACTCTAGCATATCTTTAATACGATTGAATTTTTAATTTTTATTTTTTTTCCGCACACAAATGGTAAGTTTTGTCGGTAATGAAGAAAAAGAAAAAAATATAATTATCATAAACCCGAACATTACCATAACTCATATAATTAGTTACAATTGGTTATAATTTTTTAATGGACGATACATATGTTCCCTGAACCTAAACCAGTATGAGTTTCGCTATATGAATACACCCAACAAAACTAGAGTCGATTCGAAATCAAGGAGAAAGGTTTCTAAGTTTCGGAAACTGTACAAAAGCATTTTATCAGGAGGTTGGCTCGAAATCGATCTGAGATGGTTTAATAGAGAATTGTTATTTTCCAAATTATCATAAAATTATATTAATAACAATTTTTATCTGTTACAAATATTTGACATTTCAATTTTTTAAGAAAAAGCCGGCCATAATAGTAATAAATTCTTAAACCCGTCAGAACGGCTGAAGTAGTAGTTATCAACTTGGGATTCGACAAACATATACGTATTATTATTTAATGTTTTCTTCCTTTTTATTCCGTTACCATCACTCTTTTAGTGTCCTCCACCCCACCCACCCGCCCGATCAGCACCACCCCACTACTCATAATACTTAAACAATTGAAAGTGAAAAAAAGAAAAAAGTCAAGATATTCCTCTGAAATTCCAAGAAAGCACCAGTCCTTTATTCAACCCATTTTAGGTTGTACGTGCCTTCTAGAAAGTCATAGTTAAACTGCTAAGACATAATTAAAATGGAAGAGGATGAAATCCATTGATTCTTCTTCATTAAAAAAAAAACAACATTGTTGATATCATATATTACAACGGTAAGCTCATATAGATGATGATACCAATGATCTGGGTTCGAAACGCCACGATTAGGTAGGCCTTTATGGCCAGATCATGCCCCACCACGTGCCAACGCCAACTACCACGTTATTGGCACATGCACCAGTGCCAACCCCACGACCATGTGCTCCACGGCCACGCATTCCCCCATGGCCAGGTTATTCCCCATCACAACGTTGGGAGATGCTAACACCAACTAAATCCAAGGAAAACCAGTGTTTCCCACGGCCATGCCAAACTTCTTACATTGAGCAAGCTTTGCCTTTCACACATGTCAAGGTCATGTCGGCCATGCCTAGCCTTACTACGGCATTGGCACATGCCAATGCCAACTTGACCACGACGCTGGGTCCATGTGGATGTCACAATCGTGCGCAATCCTAGCCTATCCTTAGCAATACTCTATGCTAGCCCATCGCCTCTTTATTGATAACGCATGCTTTATGTTAGAGAAATGCTCGGTTGAACTCAAAAATTTTGTTATCTTCAATGTTAGTTGATCAAAACTATATCTTGATTTATAGTCAAGTCCAGGACTAGGCATTGAAGTTGGTAGTTAAGTATCAGACATCACCATTGAAGACCGAAGATCGATGAAGATCTTTGGAGAACTTCATCAACAAGGTATGTGAAGACTTGACCATTCTATTTACTCATATGCATCACCATTCTATATATTTGAGACTATGTCGTATGACTTTAAGTACATTCATTGCAAAGAAGAAATTTCGAGTCAAGCTTGTCTTGTTAAGCATCTCGAAATGTGATTCAACCATTAGATGTTCAAAGGTCCTTAATAATATTAGTTCGAGATAATTTATTGTTCAAGAATTAATTTTTTGGATCAATTGAAATTGCTCAAGAAATGATTTTATCATTTAGGAATGTTTCAAACATCAAAAGAGGGAAATTCAGAACTTCTAAAAAGAGGGAAAATTGCTCAAGAAATGATTTTACCATCACTCTTTTTTGAATCGTGAAGTATGCCTTACGGTTCACGAACCGTAGACAGGGAGAACACACACACATTGTTATCCAAGTGTCAATACTCGAGTTATATATATATATAATAAATTGCAACTACAATAATAAAAATGAAATTAAGATTCACATGGTCACCATAGAAGGACTTTACCACTTGGATCTTCACAACTTGTATTGTTTTTGTATCATAAACTTCAATAACCTAACATATTTTGATAATCTTCGTCCTTGTACTTAGTCTTCAACTTGGTATAGAATTATGCTCATTGTTTGTTGTTTTACTTTAAATGTAGAATTTTTCTATTTTTTGTATTGTTGCTTGTAAAACCTCCATTGTCTTCAACTTTATACATAGATTTGAATATCACTCGTTTGTTGATGATGATGTGTTTCTATGGACATGTTGTTGCCGAGAGACAGAATGGTGCTAACTGCAAATCAAACTACAACAAGGAGGTTTTCATCTTTAGACGTCACGCTCATGATTGACGGAATTAGCACTCAAGAGATCAACAATAGTGTTGGAAATGATGCGAAGTTGGGTAGTTCACCATTCTACCCGGAATTAGCATAGGGTGACATACACTCCAAAGGACATTTTTTAGACATCTACAAAGAGTTGAAGGTTGATACCTCACTTGATGTAACAAAAGATAGTCTCCACTAATGGTGATTACAACTCTAATACTAAATATCTTTCTGCACGTAATTTTCCACCAGAATGATTAAATCTAATTTTAACGCTTGAACAAGTAAGAAACCCGAATGTTGTTCACTAGCAATTCCAAGTTCAGTTAGTCTAGTCAGAACTCTCTATGTACACTTAGCTAGAAGTATACCAGTGACTCTAAGATCTCTACAAGTTGGAGGTTTTATGCAAATCTTTATAAAAAATAAAATAAATTATATAAGTGTAAACTCTATATGCAAAATACTCAAAGACTCCCCCAGACTTAAGCTTTACAATCTCCTTAATGTGATTGACTCATCCAAAGTAAAACTCAAGGTGGGAAATCCTAATATGATATGCAAAACTAAGAAAAATTAAAAGCAAAAGATAGAAATGCAAAACCAATTTTTGCCTCTCATTCATCGTTTAGTTTAACGATCTCAGTCTGACCTTCTTGTTATCGTCCATACACCAAAAATATGAAAATCTGGGGATCTACCCAAAAAAAAATCTACAATGCTGATAAAAGCTTCATAAAAACGTTTAACACAAGATATAAATATTGAAACTGTTACTTTATGTAAGCTTTCACCACACTTAGTCCTTTCTATATTCGGAAGTGGATAGAGAACATAATACATGAGAACTTCAAAAGATTCCTGTCGGTGAACCTGCACAATGCTAGAATCAAACACATCCAGTGGTGGATACTTGGAAGCAAAGTAATCCGTCAAGATTTTGGAAGCACAAAACTCCAATCCTAAGTGAGAGGTATTTTCTTAAAAGATGGGTCAACAACCCTTTGGAGAACTACTTCAATTAGAGGAAAAAGATCAATAGATATAGAACTATGCAAAGATTATATAAACCTTGAACGGAATCCTTATCATTTTTAACTAACTTCATTGAATTATTTACCTCATGTGTATCGTGGTCCTCTATCAAGCTTTTTGAAAGCCATTTTTTATCAGTTTCTGCTTTAACCGAATTCTCAGCATCTTAATAATTTTTCACAAGATCAATTGGGTCTTCCACGAAATTGATCAATTTGGTTTCATTCTCAATTACTATCTTTTCATCACCGTCGTCATCTGAATCGGGACACTCTGCAAAAAACAATTCTTCGGTGTGAATCCTATGATCCTTGTTTGAGTACGTTACACCATTTATAACAATAGATATGTCATATCCCGACTCTTCCTTTTGAATAAGCGAATGATAATTATTACGACCTGAAATTGAGTTAAATACATCTTTGTTACAAGGAATTTTAAAAGGTTGTTCCTCAATCAAATAGTCTTTATCGTCCTTAGGAATTTCAGAATAGTTGTGGTTTTGATGCTTAACTTGTTTTGCATTCCTTGTCTCGCTAAGTTGAGAAAATTTGTATTTTAAGTTGTCCATATTCCTTTGTATTTCTTGGAGTGATTGATTAACTTTTTATTGACGTTACTCTAATCCATGATAATATTTTTCCATTTGCAGTTGAAGATCATCCATCATGGTACATATCTGTTCTGTAATACTTGAAGAAATAGGATTAGAATCATATTTATCTTCTTCCCCTTGTGGTTGCTCACTTGCATGCCCGTCATAACGTTGTTAATATGTAAAAGAATAACCAAAAGGTTTTGTAGGGTAATGATCGTACGTACCCATGGTATGGTTGGTAGTTGTTATAAGAACGAGCTTGATTACCACTATTATATGTGTGATCATGTGCTCCGTACATGTTATGCCTGTAAGGAAACATGACGACTCACAAAAAAAAATAGAAAATATAAAAACAAAATTGATACTTACAACTTGTTTCACGAATTTACCTCCCTCTTTTGACGACTGGCTAACTCCTTCAACTAATTGTTAACACCACGAAAACCTAAAAACCTTTAAACACTAAAGAAAAGCGTAAAAATTTCCTAAACCAAAAACAAGCTAAGACAAGTAACAAATCAATTAGCAACTGCTTCCCGGCAGCGACGCTAAATTTTGATGTGTGTCGTAAGTACAACAAATTACTCAAAATATTTTCCACTAATAACTAGTAATATAGTGTAGTAAGGATCATTCCCACAGATAGGTTAAGTTGACTCTAGCGGAGAAATTATGTATGATGAAAGCGATGGAAAACCGTGGTCTAAAACCAAATAAATTGAAATGCATGTCTTCACTCCTCGAAAGTAGGTAAGGTGAGAGGGGATTTAGAAATGGGTGAGGTATGGATCCTCGCCAGAAAAAAGTGAAAAGCGAGGTTTCAATCCTCGCTTACTCTTTTATTATAATAAAAAATCTAATAAAATATATTAGTACTAGATTTTGGGCCCACCTTTAGTATTTTATATAAATAAAATACTCTTATTCATTAATTCCCTCCCTCACCACTAAACTGAGGACTTCCCTCCTCCTTACTTGTCACGACTGTTCAAGTACCCATTGTACCTCTCCATTAGACTCAGCCTTATTTGGATTAGCAAAATTAGAATAAAATAAAAGACAAAGGGGGTTGGCAGATCATTTAACAAAAAATAATAATAATACCAATAAGAATAAATGAAATGATCAAGGATCCTTTGTTGTTACCAAGCATTAACAGAATTAGTTATTAATTTATCATTCGTCAGAACCATTCATCACCAATCGTAGGATAACATGTACTCTTAGCTATACCCAAAACTACTTGTATCACCGGATAAAAGGTATGCTTAGTCACTTGATTCTATCCAACTGATCCACTTTGAGGTACACTTACAAGGTGTAACTCAATCGAACGCATTAGGGTTTGTGAATTTGGGTTTGATTCTAGTAGTTAGACTTAGTACGCTCGGTCCACTTGCAAGTTTTGTCTTCACACACAATTGCTACACATAATCCCTCTTCAAGGTCTCACGTTTTATACTTGTGTAGGAGATGATCGACAATTACGGATTGCTCAACTCTCTACTAGAAATAGAATGATCAACAGACTAACCAGTTACGCACCACAATCAATCTAAGAATCAACCATAAACCATAGATATAGTGAAAACAAATGATAATGGTTAAAACTCCAAATAAAATCGTATTTCTAATAAAGCTTCACGCTTAGAACATTGAATTCATCCTTAATCAAGAAAATTTTAGCTAGTATGATCACAAAGAATAACAATATGGAAAAGTGGATGAATTATGTTAAGTGCGTATTTCACGTATATTTAGTGTCAATTCCATGCTATTAATTGCTTTTATTCTTGAAAATTATTGTATATTACGTTTGTTTTCTCTTATTTGTGTTTCATTAGGTGAATCATCCGAAAAGAAGTGAAAAGAGCTCTAAAGTGAAGTCTACAAACGGAGAAGGGCCAAATACCAGGTGGAACTTGTTCAAATCCAGGACTTCTTGCTATTACCTTGAAGAGAACAAAAAGACGAAGCGAACGATGAAATAATGGAGTCATTCCGACATCGTATGAAGAAGTTACAAGCGTTCGAAGTGAGATGAAGATGCGGAATTTTTGACACATAGCTATTATAAAGGCACCTGTAAAATTACTCAAGGCAGTCAAGGAAACAAAATAAATTGTCAGTCTCACAAGAGTGACAGTTGTACTGAAAAGCATTAAAGGAACCAGCAGGATTTACTACGGGATACACCTTCTTGTTCAAACACATTTCCCGACCAGTTCAGTCGTGTCCGGCTCTTTATTAGAATATGCTATAGAGCGAGAGGAGTAATATATAGTTGAAGTATTGGTTGCTGCTATGGATAGTTGATGAAGCTCATTAAAAGAAGGCAGTGAAGACGATGACCATTGATGGTTTTGCTCGAGTTTGGTTGTTGCAGTTGTTAGAGCATGGCTCGGTTGAACCCACCAAGCGTTGGTATGTCAAGTTTGGTTATCATATTTTAGTGAATCAAAACTCATGTTAAGAGTCGCTTAATTATGTACTAGAGTTAAACTTCGTATAGGTTATCTTGAAAGTATTAGGATATGAGACATTAAAAGCATTGCGAAGACTTGAAGATATGAAGAAGCAAGGATCTACAATGACAACAATCATCCTTACACTTGAGGTTAGTGATATTTGACTTGAACTGTTTCATTCCCTAACGTATCTTTCAAGTCGTGCATATTAAAAACATAACTACGAAGCATATTTGAACTCTAGATAGACATAGTACTAACGAATACAATACGAGGTTTATTGCTTAATCATTAAACTTTGTAAATAAAACATCGCCATAACCATTTGAATGCTATTGTGATTATGTATGGGTATGAGGTGAGGATTTCATCCTAGGGAACAATGTTTACATGTGTTCTAAGGAAGTAAGTTCATAAACTTGTTTGTGAACTGAAAAGGAAATTGCCAGGTGTTATTGGTTTTGTTATTCATTGCATATCTTATGAACAACTAATATGTGTGATAGAGTATAACCGCTCACAAGTTGTTGTGTTCTTGGTAGAACTATTCACAAAGGCCTGACTTTTGTATTGGTATAACTTTTATTAGTAAAACCAATCTTAAGTAATCACATGTGGTATGATCGGACTATGTCTGCCTTGGGGAAAGGGAACCGATCCTTGTAAGTGGTGCAGTACATCAAGGGGAACCGATCCTTGTATGGGGTGCAGCAAGGTTTATAGCAGAAAGGTGAACCGATCCTATGAACATGTGCAACACATATAAGTTAGATACCATATATATGTGGGGAACCGATCCTAGTACCTAGTCAACCGAACTTTTGGGAAGCTAGTGTGACTATGCGTAGTACTCACATAGAGGTAGAACCGAAACTTGTTTTGGGTAGAACCGTAAACCCATGATTGTGATTGAATGTTGGTTTGATCAATCGCATAGTTCTTGAAAGTCATATGAACCAATTCTAAACTTGTTTGGAAGTGTGGCAAATCGGTTTCAAGGTTGTAAGTGTGAAAGAGAACTTACAAAGTTAAGATGTCGACAAACTGTGAACACGTGCTGTGAATGATTATTTCTATAATTGTTCAAAGATATTCCTTAACAGCTAAGGGAAGAGAATCCCAGGATAGAAACATAAGTAAGTTAAGAATCTTTTAATTAAGGTTATTAATTTCATTTTGTAGGGAAATTTCAGAATTAGTAATGTGCATTTACTAATTATATTTTCCGAGAGATTTCGATCGTTATTTTTGGACAGAGCATTTCCAGGAATTATGAAAACCGAATCTGTGCTTTTATGAATATCGATCTTGAGAATATTTTCGGTTTTGGAAATTCCTTGGTGTCCAAACTTCCTTGTCTATAAATACACGAAGTTTTCCTTTCTAGCAAACTAATCCTTCGTAATAACAGATTTACTCTTTTGTTGTTGTTACTGGTGTAACCGCCTATCGGAGAGGAGAGTAATCTAATTAGGTGAGATCTCTTACGGCCGCTCAGTTTAAAGTCTTCTTTGGGATTGAGAAGCTTTAGCGCGACCCGTTGGTGGGAAACTAGATAATTGCGGTTTATCTTTGTTTTCGATTGATTTGATTGACTAACGATGGTTGAAATATGATTGCACCTAGTTTGTTTATTCTTGAGAATCTTCTCTTCTGATATAACATTCACTCAAACTAGTTCAGAGTTTCGACGGGGATCTTTAGACTGTTGTTTGTTCTAAATACGATCTTGTGATAATCCATTGTTAACAGACTCCGTTCTGTGCGTGATTGATCACAAGAGATTCAAGTGATTGTGTGTAGGTTTTTATTGAAGATTTAAGAAGATTTGAAGACAAAGAAGATATTGAAGATCTGACTTGGGTTTTATAATATTTGGTGTGCACAATACTTGTTTCGGTAAAAGAGGATCAAATTAATAATCGGTTTATCCTTGTGGTAGATTGGATTGATTAATTGAGTAGATCGGCATCAACACGGCTCTTCGGATTAAAGGTGTTGCTGGCTTAATCTTAAACGATTACCTTAGGGTGATTGAACATAAGATAGATCTAGACCCGACGAAAGAGTTTATGTTAAGATAAACGGAAGAGCCTTTGTCCGACTCATATCACTTGGTTGAATAGAGTTGATTCCAAAAAGATTTTTTGTTCCTTTACTGTTTGGAATATCAACCAAAGGGATTGTTCCAAGTATGTGACTTATTCACAAGTCGGAGGCGTGGGAATACAGACGGAACTAAGTGAACTATAAGGTTAGTTACTTGGTCTCAACTATACAAAGTTAGGTGTAATTTTGTGTAGCGGCTTAATCCTAAGAGTATTCAATTATGGATTAGGTCCCGGGGTTTTTCTGCATTTGTAGTTTCCTCGTTAACAAAATCTTGTTGTGTCATTTACTTTTATTTTCCGCATTATAATTGTTTTATTATAATTAAAGTAAATCACACAAACGTTAATTCCTAGTTACTTGATAAGCAATCCTATTGTGTTTGGTTAAGTCCGAACCTTTGTATCAAGTAAACATACTTCGTTATTGTATTGTCTTGATCTCGTATCCATAGATGATCACACGAAGTGTAAACCGATTAGTTGCATTGTCTCGACTCAGTCCATAGACAATCACTTTTGGAGAAAGGACTTATAGGAGGAAAAGTTTTTGCTTGGGATATATTTGGGGTACCCTCGCCTTTTCAATTGGTATTAGAGCAGGAAAACACGAAAAGATCTAACAATATGTGGTTGGTGCGATCCAACCTATAAGAATGAATCTAATAAGTGATTTCGTTAACGTTCCACCAATATTTAATGGAAGTAATTATCCATTTTGGAAATCGGCTATGAAGGCCTTTCTTCAATCCCGAGATTTTAATACATGGCTATTAATCGAAGACGGATGCTGTGGCGGGCGGCTTTTTTCTTTCACAATAAGACCTGGACGATTATCCCTACCCTAGGTAGCTTACGAGTTTACGTCCATCCCTGGTCGGAGTTTCCTTTCGATTCCTCAGATTTGATCTTTTCGAACTCTGTCTGTAACTCACTAGAGGCCCGGGAAACAAAGAGAAGATGTGTACGAACGAGATATCCAGCAACAAGAAGAAGCAAAAGGATTGAATAAAGGAACTCCCGAGCATTTGGTGATCTCAGATGTATCCATATCAATGGAACGGGTGACTCATTATTTCGATGAATCAAGATTCTTTTGGCATGATCACATTCCGCTGGACAGAACGTTAGGGCCAGGACCTTACAACATGTTTTAGCTATAAACCTTTTGCATAGGATTTTGTTTATCTCGGTCGGAGCCCCCGGATCCAACTCATTACATCATGTATGATCGACAAAGCGATCAGTCCCTTTCAATCGTCAGAGAAAAGCTATTGCAGGCCAATCGGTGAATGCTCTTGATTGAAGGTTCCATCCATGGGTATTTAGGATAAGACCTTCATCACCCACTCAGGCACTGGATACAGTTATTGAATATAGTGACCTTTAAAAGTCTGACCTAAACTCTTTCGACTGAATAGAATGAAACCTATAAAACAACCAGCTACTATCATTTCTTCATTATAGATTGAGATATTCTTTGAAATTGATGCACAAAGAAAGAGAATGGCGGGAAATAAAATCTTTTGACATCCGATAGATTATTCGGAGTCTGATTTCAAACGACTAGCGTCGTATACTCTTGAAGAAATGATTCTTGAAAAACATAATTCTGATAGTTTAAACGCCATTATACATGCAGTTAGTGATGATCTTCTTCATCATGTGCTGTCTTGCAGAACTTCTAAAGAAGCATGGGATACTCTTGAGACTGTATTCGAAAGAGATGAATCTGAAAAAGAAGCTAGACTTCTCATCCTTTCATTTGAATGGGAACATCTCCATATGGATGATAACGACACCTTAGAGGAGTTTAACGCTAAACTTTCTGAGATTGTTAATGCATCTTTTCTCATTGGAAAGGCAATACCTGAAAAGGAAATAGTTTGTAAAATTCTCAGATCGTTACCATCCAGATACGAGTCTAAGAAACATGCCATAATAGAAGGAAATGATCTTTCTACACTTTCTCTAAGCTCCCTTGTAGGAAAGTTAAAGATCTTTGATAGAGAAATTTTGTTGAAGAATGAGACTGGGAAACGTTGCCAAAAGGTTATGACACCTGTTGAAAAGGAGCTTTCCTCAACTATTGTACTTCTTGCGCAACGAATTAAAAACATTTTATCTTGTGATAAAATTGTTTCTAATACATTATCAGCTTGCCATAAAAAGGTTAATGATGAAGTTCAATGCTTCAAGGGACGTAAAATCGGACATATGGCAAAACACTGTCCCAGCAGAAAAACTAGAAGTGCAATAGGGTGTATGTCTCTACCCTTGATGATTTTCCGGAGGAAGAACCCAATGAAGAAATATCTAATTGAAATGCACTTATTGCCAACTCTAATCGTGATTTTTCAGTGAGTTTAATTAACTTCTTGAAAAACTTGAGTTGAAAACTAAGAAAAGTGAAAGGTTAATAATAGAAAACCTTTTGAAGACCATTTCAGATAAACCTTATATGGTAGAATCTGAACCAGAAAAATTGGGTGGAATACCAAGAGAACCAGAAACTAGTTTTTCTGATAACTCAACAAGTTCTTCATGTGAACAAAATATTCTCGCTACAATTCCTTGCGAAATCAAACTTATCCAAGCTCTTCGAAAAGGGATAAGGAAGACTGGTAAACTTATTGGTCTTCAAAAATTGTTTGCAAACTCTCGAAATTACGAAAGAGAGAAAGAACAGGAGAAAACACAGTCCACTGTGTTGATAAATCATCCCAAGGATGTTTCTGCTACGAATGGTGAGAATACTTCTCACCTCAACACACACTGATGGTGTTGAGATTTGCATCCTCACTTGTTGCCCAAAAATTCTGAGTGTGAGGAAGCATAAATCTGGGAAAGTTATTCATGTTTGTTTCTTTAGCGAAAAAAAATATATTGAATATTTATTATTTTTGGGAAAGAATAAATTCGGTTTCCTTTAAACCAAAAGTTTATATATTCCGTGTTTTTCTCCCATATTATAAATCTTCTTCATGTCCGAAAGAAGACTGTCATATTTCAATGGAGAAGTCGGAAAAAGAAAAATCATCTTTTGATGAACTAGCACTTTGTGCATCAGTTATGACTGAAACTCATGATGTTCCTCTTCTTGATGATCCTCAAGACTCTCTAAGAAAATATATTCACTCTGTCAAAGGTTGCATTAGGTATCATGAACTGATGTTAAAGGATTCCAAAGAAGTACTAGAAAACCTTCATTATCAACTACTGGAGATGATCATATCTATTGAAAGAGGAAGTACTCAGAGAATTTGAATCTAGATTTTGAAATAAATCTTCACAAGAAACGAGAGAGCACTTCTAGAGATTAAGTTATTTTCTGTATTACTTAATCTAGTTTAATAGACATCAATTGTTGATTTCTTTCATTGATTGTATTGGTTTATTACGAATAAAACTATTATGAATAAAATTATTGTTTGAGTAATTTTTTTTGTGATAGCTTTCGGTTTACATAGCCTGTGCTTAATTTCTTTTACCTTATTGCTATGTATGTTTATGGGATGTTTGATTTCGGTTTTACTACCTTAATATTCGATCTCATATATTGTGAACTCTCATGGTTTGGGTGACTTTTTGATTTAACGGGATTAAATTCTAGCCCTAGTAGGTAGGCTTTATCAAAGGATTATGAGGGGTTCTGATAGAAACAGTATGTGAAAAAGTCACAATATGTTGAATCGTTTTGGTTTAGCATAAAAGCATGTGTTTCGACGGTTTTCAACTTTTGCTTGCAATAGTTAAAACCGGTTTTCAAACTTTCTCTGGTAAAGGTTGAGGTGTATTTTTATTCCTTTGTTTATGCATAAGGATGACAACGTGGTGATATTTCGATATCAATTCTCCCTGGACGAAGATTCAATCATATTGGAGAACTGGATGCGAAATTTGAGGTAACAATCTTATTAATTAATTGTTTTCCTGTCTAAGAAAAGCCTGAGTTTATATTATATATATTTTTTTCTTTTGCTTAACGAAATTTTAGGTTCAATTGATATTTATTTCATGATGTGTGTGTGGATGTGTGTTTCAATTGGTTCATGTTAAGAAAAACTATTGTTATCTTGCTTTATTGTGTAGTATCAATCGTTTAGGCTTACAAAATTTCGGTACAATTTATGTATGTGTGATTCAATTGGTTCCGGTTAAGAAAAACTATTGTTATCTTGCTTTTGTATGGTATCAATCGTTTAGGCTTACAAAATTACGGTGCAATTGCGCTGCTTATAATGTCTATTGTTGTTTCAATTGCTTCCATGAGGTGAATAATTATGCAAGTTGATTTATTTTGGTTTGTATGAATTATTTATGGATTAACGAAATAATATGTGTACGGGATGAGTTGTTTAGTCCAATTCGATTTCGGATAAGAAACTAAGTTAATTTGATCTTAGTTTGTCTTATCAAAGTAAGGTTTCGGTTATTCAAGTCTAATCGAATGCCTAAACAAGAAAATACTAGTTAACTAATCTAGTATTTGGTTTGTTTAAAATTTAAAGGTCTAAGTTTATGGATAATTAGAACCTGATGAGAAAAATGGAGTTTATTCTTTATTTTGGTCTTATCGAATTAAGCGGTTGTTTTTGCACAATCGGTTTAGCAAAGGGACTAATGTGATTAGTTGTTTTTTGGTTTGCTAAACTAAATGGGAAAAATTGTTTCGGCAATTGTTTCCTTGGTAACATATCAAAATAAGACTACTTGAAGTTTCGGTTTTGATATTGGTTATCAGAACGTGATGTGTGGAACCCTCGTGCCTAACTTTACAGGTTTGCAAGTCTATTATGAGATTTGTAAGATTCTTTTCGTGTTGTCCTTTATTTTTTCGTTTCTTTGTCATTTTTGTGACAAAAATGGGGAGAAATATATGGAGTAAACAAGTGATACTTGCATTGATTTTATTTTAATTGGTATCACTAAGGAAAAGAACATTGGTACATGAATGTTTTATTTAACGAAATAGTGAAAGCACAGACTAAGGGGGAGTAACATGTCATTTTGATTAGTATAACAAAGACGTGCAGATTGAATATCTACCTCTCTTCCTTAGGGGGAGTATTAGCTTTGTTATTATAATGTCAACAATGATATTTTCAAGGGTTGAATGTAAGCAGTTTATCCATATGATGTAAGAGTTTTGTCACTAAAATTGACAAAGGGGGAGATTGTTAGAGCATGGCTCAGTTGAACCCACCAAGCGTTGGTATGTCAAGTTTGGTTGTCATATTTTAGTGAATCAAAACTCATGTTAGGAGTCGCTTGATTATGTACTAGAGTTAAAATTCGTATAGGTAGCTTGAAAGTATTATGATATGAGACATTACAAGTATTGCGAAGACTTGAAGATGTAAAGAAGCAAGGATCTACAATGACAACAATCATCCTTCCACTTGAGGTTAGTGATATTTGACTTGAACTGTTTCATTCCCTAACGTATCTTTCAAGTCGTGCATATTAAAAACATAACTGCGAAGCATATTTGAACTCTAGATAGACATAGTATTAAGGAATACAATTTGAGGTTTATTGCTTAACCATTAAACTTTGTAGATAAGACATCGTCATAATCATTTGAATGCTATTGTGATTATGTAAGGGTATGAGGTGAGGATTTCATCCCAGGGAACAATGTTTACATGTGTTCTAAGGAAGTAAGTTCATAAACTTGTTTGTGAAATAAAAAGGAAATTTCCAGGTGTTATTGGTTTTGTTATTCATTGCATATCTTATGAACAACCAATATGTGTGATAGAGTATAACCGCTCACAACTGGTTGTGTTCTTAGTAGAACTATTCACAAAGGCCTGACTTTTTTATTGGTATAACTTTTATTAGTAAAACCAATCTTAAGTAATCACCTGTTGTATGATCGGATTATGTCTGCCTTGGGGAAAGGTAACCGATCCTTGTAAGGGAAAGGGAACCGATCCTAGTAGGGGGAAGTACATCAAGGGGAACCGATCCTTGTATGGGATGCAGCAAGGTTTATAGCAGAAAGGGGAACCGATACTATGAACATGTGCAACACATATAAGTTAGATACCATATAAATGTGGGGAACCAATCCTAGTACCTAGTCAACCGAACTTTTGGGAAGCTAGTGTGACTATGCGTAGTACTCACATGGAGGTAGAACCGAAACTTGTTATGGTAGAACCATAAACCCATGATTGTGATTGAATGTTGGTTTGATCAATCACATAGTTCTTGAAATTCATATGAACCAATGCTAAACTTGTTTGGAAGTGTGAAAGAGAACTTACAAAGTTTAGATTGAAAAGGCGGGGGTCTAACAACACCACCCAATATTTCTCTTAGCAATTTGTATGGACTAACTCCGAAATACTTTGCTAGAGAATCAAATAGACAGTTAGAATCAATCTAGATAGAAAGTATATCAAGGAGTTATTATCTCAATCTCTC
Source organism: Papaver somniferum (assembly GCF_003573695.1). NCBI lineage: Eukaryota > Viridiplantae > Streptophyta > Magnoliopsida > Ranunculales > Papaveraceae > Papaver > Papaver somniferum. The sequence continues at coordinate 174,213,048 of NC_039360.1, read as the reverse complement.
GATTTGATCTTTACTCAAGCAAATAGAAATCTGCGAGTCTTTATCAAAGAGAGATAACTTGGACGGTACCAAAGACCAATATCCAGGGATCAATCAACTACAATCAACAACCAAAGGTTGGATTAGAGAAGTTGATGATCTTAACGCACAACATGTATTATTTCAATTATATAAAATATAATGCGGAAAAGAAATTACACAAACACCAGAAGTTTTGTTAACGAGGAAACCGCAAATGCAGAAAAACCACGGGACCTAGTCCAGATTGAATACACACTGTATTAAGCCGTTATAGACACTAGCCTACTGCAAACTAACTTCAGACTGGACTATAGTTGAACCCCTATCAATCTCCCACTGATACAAGGTACAGTTGTACTCCTACGCCTCTGATCCCAGCAGGACACTGCGTACTTGATTCCCTTAACTGATCTCACCCACAACTAAGAGTTGTTGCAACCCAAAGTCACAGACTTGACAATAAACAAATCTGTCTCACACAGAAAAGTCTATCAAAAGGATAAATCTGTCTCCCACAGATAAACCCTAGGTTTTGTTCCATCTTTAGATAAAAAATCAAGGTAACATGAACCAATTGATAATCCGGTCTTATATTCCTAAAGAACAGCCTACATAAATCAATCACCTCTCAATAATCCTTCCTGACTACACAAGCGGATTATCGAGGAATCACAAATAGTGAGACGAAGATGTTTGTGACTTCTTTATCTTCCCTACCGGAGAACTCTCACGATCTCAAGCCAATCACAGATTGTACTCGTATGATAGAAGATGCAAGATCATATCACACAACTACGATAAAAGTAGTATCGGTCTGGCTTCACAATCCCAATGAAGTCTTTAAGTCGTTAACCTGATTTTAGAGAAGAAAATCAAAGGTTAATGGAGATCGACTCTAGCGAGCGCACTAGTATCACACAGACGTATGGGGATTAAGTTTTTGATCAAGCTAGATGTCTCCTATATATAGCCTTCAAATCAGGGTTTTGCCTTAGTTACAAAGAAATCCATATTCTCTGTTAGATGAAAACCTGATCTAGATTCAAGCCAATATCTCTCAACCTTTAGATCGAAAGACATAGCTTGTCACACACACTTAGGTTCACGTTTACTGGGTTCGTGAAAATCATGCCCAAACGAGTACGTGTATGTTGGTTCAACATGATAACCCAAAAGGTCAACCATATGAACATTTCATATTAACCTTGTTCTTCTTAACCATAACTAGTTCAATTGACTCAGATGAACTAGTTAGAGAGTTATTCAATTGCTATGAGATCTTATGTAACTACACAAGATACAATTGAAATAAAGATGATTTGATTCATAGAATCGGCTCATGAACATTATAGCCACGGTTTGCATAAAGCATTCCTTAATATTTAATGTTTCATGTTCAGAGCACATCTTTAGATCATAACCTCTTAAGCTCACAAACAAGTTCGCGGACTTAAGTTAATCGGTTGAGTTTTCCAAACTTAGCAGAAATTCTCGGTTCGAGAACTTCCGCCAGTTCGCGGACTTAGCACACAAACGAGTTTTGGAAAAACCAGTAGAAATTCTCGGTCGAGAACTTCCGACAGTTCGCGGACTTGGCAGGCCAATTCCACAATCCTCCCGATTACTCTTGATCAACAAAGTTCGAAAACTTCGGTTCAAAGAATACATGGTTATATAATCTAAACTCTCATTCCAACCATTGAGACATTCTCAGAGGAAGCTATGTTGTCGTTATTCACAGACCGATTCACGTCAGAGCAATTCTCAAAAGTGATTGAAACTTTTCATGACATTCGTCACTAGGTGAAGATAAACCTGATCAAAGCGAAACGCTTTACCAACACATGATTTCGAGTAAAAGATAAGCAACGAATACTCAGCTCGAAATATCAAGTGTGCATGATATAGTCTATATAGCATAAGACTTTTGTCTCATAAGAAGTAGGAGATAGAATATATATACTTTTGAGTGATAGATAAGTTCAAGTCTTCACATACCTTTTTGTTGATCAAGTTCCACGGTTCCTTGTGTAGATCTTAGTCGTTGTCGTTGAATCGCCATGAAGTTCTTGAGCTCAGCTACACTTTTCCTATCCTAGTCCGAGACTTAGCTAATAGGATAGAAATCAAGACTTATAGTTTTGATCACTAACATTGACAAACATGCTTGATATAGCAACGCATGCGAGGTTGACCGAGCTATGCTCTAACAATCTCCCCCTTTGTCAATTTTAGTGACAAAACTATTAATACATATGGAATACAAAAAAGATAAAATTTAGTGGCTCATATTCCATAGTCTAATCTTCAACGTTCCTTGAAATCTTCGTCCTTCCAAGCACTCCAATGATCCCAAAGGTTGTAAGTTTAGTATCACCGTTGTTGAAGATCCGTAGCAATAACAATAAGAGAAATCGAGATTCTCGATCAATATTATACAGTGTCATAGTATTATTATGAACATCAAAGTCCAATTGCATCACGACTTTAAAAACAATACTATGGTGATATGTATCACTCCTCCTTAGTCAATACTCCATCTCGATCATGGAAACCACTCCCCCTTACACAATGATCCGAAAACCATATGTATTTGTAGTGTGACCTACAATATTTCTCCCCCTTTTTGTCAATAAAATTGGCAAAGGTACAAGAATGGGATCATAATAAAATTTTCACAAGAGACATTTCATGACCAAAAGAAAGAAAAACACATCATCTTGATTTAGATGCAATCTTATAGCCGAAGCTAATAGCATTCACCAAGGAGTTTTCAGATACAAGATAACCCCTCTAAAATTCTACAGCCGTACTCCCCGCAAGATATTACCATTAAGCACAAGTTCAAAAGAACTTCCCCCATTTGATGTCATTCCCGAGAGAACAACATGAGGACCTTAATTTTAAAAGAAAAAGAGGATTTTTATTGGACATCAAAAACCGTGGAAATTATTTTCTATATCCAAAACACAATCAAAATACTCACAAGTAAACCCATGAATATTTTAATTGAAATATGCAATCAAATCAAAACCACAAAAGTGATCAATTTAATTGATAGTACTTAACATAAGTAAACTTACGAAGCTACGACTAAGTCAATCATACGGAGATGACTAACAAAATCGTTCAAGTACTCAACATAAGGAAAACCTTACGGAATACACGACTACATTAACCAATAGAACATGATAGTGTAGCCGTTCATATACTCAACACAAGAACTTGTGGAATATATAAAAACTCAACTAGATTAATTACAAGAGAACCTATAATTAACCCAATTGGATTTTACAACCAAACTAATTACCGAAGTAATTAATCTAATTGTAAAAGATTTTGCTCGACAAAAGAATACTTTTGGAGCAAATAACTAAATAACCACACAAGATGATTAATTTAGTTCATAATGTTCAACATATAGCATCTCATGGAACAACCAACAAATCCAAGGTTAATCGACTTAGTTGTACGGTGCTCAACATAAGACACACAATGGAGCCTTCACGGTAAAACATAAGAAATGGATAAATGAAGATCAATACCGTGGATAACATACAAGGATCTATTATATATTTGCATCATTATATGAATAACAACATAATAGACTTTATCCTTGTAATACAAAATATTTTGTCCTATTTTCCATCAATTTAATGATTACATAGGCTTAACTTTTGTATATGTCAAAAGTCCATTCGTCCTTTCATCAATAAGAATACCGATTCATGAACAACTTTACTTTTGACAAAAATATGGGACCTTCAAGTTCACGGACGCAAACAATACATATCCCATAAACATATTGCAATATATAAAAATCAACCAAATTGCAATAATAATCATCCTCCAAATATTTTTAAAATTTAAAAACAATAAACCTAAAAAAATAGTATAAGAAGATGAAAACAAAATAGCTATGTGTAGTCACAATCTTCGCTATTCAATGCACTAGTTATTCTTCCAACTAAGCCAAAAAGAAGACTTCCTAGGCGACAATGCCTTTGAGAAACTTAGCATCATTCCCGAACTCCTTGTTTTCAACAACCATTGGAACGTACGGTTCACGAAGATAGGAGTTTATATCAACGAACTGTCTTGGCTGACTATGTCATACCAGGGTTCTCTGAATTTCTAAGGACTTTGACACAAAAGCCTTTATTTCACGAATCTCCTTTCTTACTTCCTTCAACTCATCAAGAACATCGGAAAACTTCTTAGAGTTAGGAGGCACCGCCTTTGGCTTTCTTGTATTCCTCGTTTTTCTTTTTTGGGACGGAGTTACAGGATATTTTTCTTTTTCCTTGATTGATGGCTTAACAATCATGTTGACATCTTTTATCTCCATAGACATTCTTTGAGAACAGTTATAACCAACTGATTTTTGTGGATGGAATTCACAATCTCATTAGGTCTAGAGAAAAAAAGGATATCAAGAAGGAAAAAGGAATGTAGGGTTCGAAACCTATAAACAGGTTCGTGGTCGTTCAACTCTAAACCCTATAAAGAGTAGAATTGTCGATAATAACCCTTTCTTTTATTTGATAGACAAAAAACAACAACCCTAAAGAAAAACTTTTCTACAAGCATGTACGTTTGCGATCTTGTCTCTTTCGATCAGGCACATGAGACAATATACGCAACACAACACAATTAATTTGTGATGTGGTGAAAAACAATTTGTCCACCACTTTCCTCAAGAGAGGAATCTTCAGGCTTCTGTCTATCAAAACGATTTGACCATACTTTCTTTTCAAATGGTCTTATTCTATCCCTGGAAACCAACTTCTTTGATGAAGATAAGATCCTACATACATTGGCGGTCTTCTTAGCAATTTCCAACTTTCTTGCTAATCGATCTGCTCTTCATTGAAGTTTGTTAGCGTGCCTCATTTGATGTTTGTATTTGTAACATCTTGATAGTTCGTGTCCCTTCATCGAACAAAACGAGCACGTCAATCTTGGATAATATTCAAGCATCTGTGGTGCGACAGTAGCTAAGCACATAGTAGATCCTGAAACATCACGATCAGAGTTTCCATAGGATGAATCAATCGAATTTTCCAGCTTGATTGGGTTTCCTTCTTCTCTGAACCCATTGAGGTTGATATATGTATTGCTACAAGTATCAAAATCGATGTTTTCACCAAGAAAACCTACACTTGATTTCATATCTTCATCGGAATCATAGGTTTCAGACATTTCATTAAGTGTTACAGCTAGACCTTTGTTCCCAGTGTATTTTCTACGATTTGGGCATTCGTTAGTAAAATGGACAAAACCCTTACACTTAAAGCACTGAGGCATGTCCTCGTCAGCATCCCTATTTTTAGGAGGTACGCGACCGTGAGGTTTGTCTCTTGAAAACCGTTTACTTCTCTTCGTCAGAAGATCACTAAACTGTCTTGTGATCAAGGAGACTGATTTGTCAATATATTCATCCGGAAAATCATCCTCAAACTGATCATCCTCAGAGACATGAACACTTTTACCTTTGGAAAGTAATTTAATGTTCTTCTGTGCTTTCAAGGCAACATCCTTACCGACTTTGGATGAATGCTCATGGTCAAAGATATTTAGCTTCCCAATCAAAGTGTTTCTGGAAAGATTATCGAGGTTATTCCCCTCAACGATGTCATGCTTCTTAGACTCGTATCTAGATGGTAGCGAACTGAGAATTTTCATCACAATGTCCTTTTCTGGAATAGTCTTACCCAATGCAAAAGATGCATTAACAATTTCAGACACTTTGTGATTAAACTCATCAAATGTTTCTTCATCTGCCATACGAAGGTTTTCCCGATCGGAATTAAGGTTTTGAATCCTAGCTTTCTTTTCACTGGAGTTACCTTCAAATACGGTTTCTAAGATATCCCAAGCATCTTTAAACCTGGTGCAAGTAGACACGTGGTGTTGAAGACTTGGGGAAGTGGCATGTATGATAGCATTTAACCCTTCAGAATTCTGCTTTGCAGCAAGAATCTCGGCAGCATTATAATCACCAATATCCTTAGGAAAAGTTCCATCTCCAGCTGCAACAACGGGTGCATTATAGCCATTGACAACATATACCCATGATTGAAAATCACGCAATTGAAGAAAAGCTCGCATAGCAATTTTCCACCATAAGTAATTTGAGCCATCGAATACTGGTCGTACGTTAATAGAGATAGCGACTCTGTCCATAGAGTCAGATCGCTACAAACACGGACTTGTTAGGTCGTAAACGTGTTTTCCTGCTCTGATACCAATTGAAAAAGCGGGGGTCTAACAACACCACCCAATATTTCTCTTAGCAATCTGTATGGACTAACTCCGAAATACTTTGCTAGAGAATCAACTAGACATTCAGACTCAATCTAGATAGAAAATATCTCAAGGAGTTATTATCTCAATCTCTCGATTTGATCTTTACTCAAGCAAATAGAAATCTGTGAGTCTTTATCAAAGAGAGATAACTTGGACAGTACCAAAGACTAATATCCAAGGATCAATCAACTACAATCAACAACCAAAAGTTGGATTAGAGAAGTTGATGATCTTAACGCACAACCTATATTATTTCAATTATATAAAATATAATGAGGAAAAGAAATTACACAGATACCAGAAGTTTTGTTAACGAGGAAACCGCAAATGCAGAAAAACCCCGGGACCTAGTCCAGATTGAATACACACTGTATTAATCCGCTACAGATACTAGCCTACTGCAAACTAACTTCAAACTAGACTATAGTTGAACCCCTATCAATCTCCCACTGATACAAGGTACAATTGTACTCCTACGCCTCTGATCCCAGCAGGACATTGCGTACTTGATTCCCTTAAATGATCTCACCCACAACTAAGAGTTGATGCAACCCAAAGTCACAGACTTGACAATAAACAAATCTGTCTCACACAGAAAAGTCTATAAAAAGAATAAATCTGTCTCCCACAGATAAACCCTAGGTTTTGTTCCATCTTTAGATATAAAATCAAGGTAACATGAACCAATTGATAATCTGGTCTTATATTCCCTAAGAACAGCCTAGATAAATCAGTCACCTCTCAATAATCCTTATTGACTACACAAGCGGATTATCGAGGAATCGCAAACAGTGAGATGAAGATGTTTGTGACTTCTTTATCTTGCCTATCGGAGAACTGTCACGATCTCAAGCTAATCACAGATTGTACTCGTACGATAGAAGATGCAAGATCAGATCACACAACTACGATAAAAGTAGTATCGGTCTGGATTCACAATCCCAATGTAGTCTTTAGGTCGTTCACCTGATTTTAGAGAAGAAAATCAAAGGTTAATGGAGATCGACTCTAGCGAGCGCACTAGTATCACATAGACGTATGGGGATTAAGTTTTTGCTCAAGCTAGATGTCTCCTATATATAGCCTTCAAATCAGGGTTTTGCCTTAGTTACAAAGCAATCCATATTCACCGTTAGATGAAAACCTGATTTAGATTCAAGCCAATATCTCTCAACCGTTAGATCAAAAGACATAGCTTGTCACACACACTTAGGTACATGTTTACTGGGTTCGTGAAAACCATGCCCAAACGAGTACGTGTATGTTGGTTCAACATGAATACCCAAAAGGTCAACCATATGAGCATTTCATATTAACCTTGTTCTTCTTCACCATAACTAGTTCAATTGACTCAAATGAACTAGTTAGAGAGTTGTTCAATTTCTATGAGATCTTATGTAAATACACAAGACAGAATTGAAACAAAGATGATTCGATTCATAGAATCGGCTCATGAACATTATAGCCACGGTTTGCATAAAGCATTCCTTAATATTTAATGTTTCATGTTCATAGCACATCTTTCGATCATAACCTCTTGAGTGATAGATAAGTTCAAGTCTTCACATACCTTTTTGTTGATGAAGTTCCACGGTTCCTTGTGTAGATCTTAGTCGTTGTTGTTGAATCGCCATGAAATTCTTGAGCTCAGCTACACTTTTCCTATCCTAGTCCGAGACTTAGCTAATAGGCTAGAAATCAAGACTTATAGTTTTGATCACTAATATTGACAAACATGCTTGATATAGCAACACATGCGAGGTTGACCGAGCTATGCTCTAACAAAGATGTCGACAAACTTTGAACACGTGTTGTGAATGTTTATTTCTATAATTGTTCAAAGATATTCCTTAACGACTAAGGGAAGAGAATCCCAGGATCGAAACATAAGTAAGTTAATAATCTTTTGATTAAGGTTATTAATTTCATTTTGTAGGGAAATTTCAGAATTAGTAATGTGCATTTACTAATTATATTTTCCGAGAGATTTCGATTGTTATTTTTGGACAGAGCATTTCCAGGAATTATGAAAACCGAATCTGTGCTTATATGAATATCTTGAGAATTTTTTCTGTTTTGGAAATTCCTTGGTGTCAAAACTTCCTTGTCTATAAATACACGAAGTTTGCCTTTCTAGCAAACTAATCCTTCGTAACAACATATTTACTCTTTTGTTGTTGGTACTAGTGTAGCCGCCTATCGGAGAGGAGAGTAATATAATTAGGTGAAATCTCTTACGGCCGCTCAGTTTAAAGTCTTCTTTGGGATTGAGAATCTCTAGCGCGACCTGTTAATGGGAAACTAGATAATTGCGGTTTATCTTTGTTTTCGATTGATTTGATTGACTAACAGTGGTTGAAATCTGATTGTACCAAGTTTTTTTATTCTTGAGAATATTCTCTTATGATATAAGATTCACTCAAACTAGTTCAGAGTTTCGACGGGGATCTTTAGACTGTTGTTTGTTCTAAGGACGATCTTGTGATAATCCATTGTTAACAGATTACGTTCTGTGCGTGATTGATCACAAGAGATTCAAGTGATTCTGTGCAGGTTTTTATTGAAGATTTAAGAAGATTTGAAGACAAAAAAGATATTGAAGATCTGACTTGGGTTTTATAATCTTTGGTGTGCACAATACTTGTTTCGGTAAAAGAGGATCCAATTAATAATCGGTTTATCCTTGTGGTAGATTGGATTGATTAATTGAGTAAATCGACATCAACACAGTTCTTTAGATTAATAGTGTTGTTGTCTTAATCTTAAACGATTACTTCAGTAATTGAACATAAGATAGATCTAAGGACCTGACGAAGGAGTTTGTGTTAAGATAAACGGAAGAGCCTTTGGCCGACTCATATCACTTGGTTGAATAGAGTTGATACCAAACAGATTTGTTGTTCCTTTATTGTTTGGAATATGAACCAGAGGAATTTGTTCCAAGTACGTGACTTATTTATAAGTTGGAGGCGTGGGAATACAGACAGAACTAGGTGAACTATAGGTTTAGTTGCTTGGTCTCAACTATACGAAGTTAGGTTTAATTTTGTGTAGAGGCTTAATCCTGGGAGTATTCAATTCTGGACTAGGTCCCGAGGTTTTTCTGCATTTGCGGTTTCCTCGTTAATAAAATCTTGTTGTGTCATTTACTTTTATTTTCCGCATTATAATTGTTTTATTATAATTAAAGTAAATCCCACAAACGTTAATTCCTATTTACTTGATAAGCAATCTTATTGTGTTTGGTTAAGTCTGAACCTTTGTATCAAGTAAAACATACTTCGTTGTTTTATTGTCTCGATCTCGTATCCATAGACGATCACACGAAGTGTGAATCGATTAGTTGCATTGTCTCGACTCAGTCCATAGACAATCACTTTCAGATAAAGGACTTATAGATAGGAAAAGTTTTTGCTTGAGGTATATTTGGGTACCCTCGCCTTTTCAGCAGTTGGCGTTAGTGAGAATGTTGATTGATGGTACTGTTGGGATGAGTATTATATGGAGAGCTCGATGTGGCAGTAATGGCGATGGATGGCAATAGTGTTGTTACTGCATATACGGTTGGAGAAGCTAGAGTTTACTTCCGATATGGAAAACAGGAAGAGCTGGCAGTCATGGAGAGTCTAGGTGATTGAGCTTGACTGGCAGAGATATGGGCATCAATGGAGCTGAGGTTTAGGAGATGCTGCCACTATAAATGGTTGGTATTGATTGATTATTGCATGGATGGAAGAAAAGAATGATAATGAGATGTTGCTAATGAGATTCGAGCTTGGCAGTGAACTCTCGTTGCTTACATTACAAGATCGAAGGCAGCTGTATTCGAAGGGAGGTATTGGTAGCGATGATGAGAGTGGAGATGAGGCTGTGGTGGTTCGAGCAGTTGATGCAAAGGGAATATGGTGTTGATCGCCGATGGAAGGCATTGATGCAGCGGTGTCGTGGTGTCTGTCATGGAGTTTGCTGTGAAGATAATGAAATGTTTCTGTATGTTTCATTGGCAGGGTTGAAAAGTGATGGTTTAAGGGATTATTGTGATGGTTAATGCGGAGTAACAAAAATTCACAGAAAGAAAATTGGAGAGGAGTAAAAGAAATCAGGGAAGCCCATGGATTGGTCCTTCCAACCGTATTTTATCACAGCTGAACTTACGGTGCGATTTTCCCCACTGATGATAACCTCAGAAAAAGCTATGGAGAGGTTAACCAATTGTAATTAAACCTAGGAAGATAACACGGGGAATAGAGGTTGTTCGTAGAAAAGTTAAGAAGTGTACTGACACTTGAGCCATGAGATAATGGGTTGGACTCCTTAGTTGCACAAGCCTATTTTGAGTTGCTGCGTATAATTCTTTCATACAACCACACATTGGCCGTGACCTGCTTTTGGAAGTTCAGCGATTTTTGGCAACCACTTTAGAAAAAACGGGGGTACAACAACCACACCCAATATTTCGATTAGAAATCTGTATGAACTAACTCCAATATACTTTTAAGAGAATCAACTAGACAGTCAGACTCAATCTTAAAAGTATATCAAATAGTTATATCTCACTTTCTCGATTCAATACTTACTCAATCAAATAGAAATCTGGGAGTCTAATTGAATACAAGAGAAAACACTTGAACGGTACCAAAGATCGATGTTCAAGGATCAATCAATTTCAATCAACAACCAAAAGTTGGATATCCAAATTGATCGATTCAACGCACAACCTGTGATATTTCAATTATATAGCAAAATATAATGCGGAAAAGAAATAACACAGAGACCAGAAGTTTTATTAACGAGGAAACCGCAAATGCAGAAAAACCCCGGGACCTAGTCAAGATTGAACACACAATATATTAAGCCGCTACAGACACTAGCCTACTACAAACTAACTTCGGTCTGGACTGTAGTTGCACCCCAATCAATCTCACACTGATCCAAGGTACAGTTGCGCTCCTTACGTCTCTGATCCCAACAGGATACTACGCACTTGATTCCCTTAGCTGATCTCACCCACAACTAAGAGTTTCTACGATCCAAAGTCGAAGACTTTAATAAACAAATCCGTATCACACAAAAAAGTCTACGGTAATAGATAAATTTGTCTCCCACAAAAATATCTATGAGTTTTGTTCCGTATTTTGATAAATCAAGGTGAACAGGAACTAATTGATAACCCGGACTTATATTCCCGAAGAAAATCCTAGTATTATCAATCACCTCACAATAATCTTAATCAACTAGCGAAAGAAGATATTGCGGAATCACAAACGCTAAGAAGAAGATGTTTGTGACTTCTTTTATATCTTGCCTATCGGAGAAATCAATCTCAAGCCAATCTTTAGGATTGTACTTAGTACGATAGAAACAACAAGATCAAATCACACAACTAGGAGATAGTAGTATCGGTCTGGCTTCACAATCCCAGTGAAGTCTTCAAGTCGTTAACCTACATGGTCTCGGTAGAAACCTAAGGTTAAAGGAGAATCGACTCTATCTTATACAACTAGTATCACACAGGAGGTGTGGGGATTAGGTTTCCCAATTGCTAGAGTTCTCCCTTATATACTCTTTCAAATCAGGGTTTGCAATCTAAGTTACCTTGGTAACAAAGCATTCAATATTCATCGTTAGGTGAAAACCTGATTAGATTCAAGCTAATATCTTTCAACCGTTAGATCGAAACTTATATTATTACACACAAATGAAATGCACGTTTTTAGGTTTGTGTAACCGTACCCAAACATGTACATTTAGTTGGTTCAACAGTAGTTAACCAAATGGTTAGCCATATGAGCACTTTCACATCAACCATATTCTTCTTTACCATAACTAGTTCAAATGACTCAAATGAACTAGTTAGAGAGTTGTTCAATTGCTTAGATCTTTATAATAGACACAATTGAAACAAAAAAGATTTGATTCACTCGAATCAATTCATGAACTTTATTGCCACGGTTTGCAATTATGCATTCCTTAGTTTATATAAGTTTAAGTTCACAAATAATCGTTTTTAGAAAATAACCAACCTAAGTACACGAACTGGTACGCGGACTTAAGTACCCGGAATATTTTTTTTTAGTTTACAAACTCCAGCAGAATTTCTCGGGATGAGAACTTCCGACAGTACGCGGACTTGGTACGCGGACTCTAGTTCCCGTTTTCCTGAGCAGCAAAGTACGCATACTTTGGTTCAAGGAGTAAGGACTTACACACATATGTGTTACCACAAAATTTTTATATCCTTCCATGGTTATATAATATAAACTCTCATTTCAATCATTGGAACATTCTTAGAGGACGTTATATAGTTGTTATTCACAAACCATTTTTTGTCAAAGCCATTTTCAAGTGATTGAAACTTAACATGACTTTCGTCACTAATAAAGATGAACTTGGCCAAAGCGAAAGCTTACCAACACATATTTAGAGAAATAGATAAGCGAGATAAACTCGGCTCGAAATAGAAAATGTGTATAGTCTTAGTCTATATAGCAAAATGACTTTTGTCTCAAGATAGGAGATAGAGTAGATAGACTTTTTAGTGATATATAAGTTCAAGTCACCACATACCTTTTAGTCGATGAAGTTCCACCAGTTTCTTGAGTAGTTCTTCGTCTTTGTATGATGATCGTCATGGAATCTTGAGCACAACTACACTTTCTATCCTAGTCCGAGACTTAGCTAATAGCAGACTAGAAATGAAGACTTAGTTTTGATCAATAACATTGACAAACATGTTTGAGATAGCAACGCATGCTTGAGATAGCAACTCACATTTGGTATTTCGAGCCGAGTACAACTGTACCTTGGATCAGTGGGATACTGATTGGGGTTCAACTATAGTCCACTCCGAAGTTAGCTTGGAGTAGGCTAGTGTCTGTAGCGGCTTAATACAGTGTGTATTCAATCTGGACTAGGTCCCGGGGTTTTTCTGCATCTGCAGTTTCCTCGTTAACAAAATTTCTGGTGTCTGTGTTATTTCAGTTTCCGCATTATATTGTTTTATCTTTGTAATTGAAATAATATAGGTTGTGCGTTTAGATCATCAATTAGTATAATCCAACCTTTGGTTTTCGATTGTCATTGATTGATCCTTGGACATTGGTCTTTGGTACCGTCCAAGTTATTCCTTGTGTTTGATTAAAGACTCGTTGATATCTATTAGCTTGAGTAAATCAAAACAAGAGAGAGATATTAACTCCTTGAGATACTTTTTCCTAGATTGAGCCTGACTGTCTAGTTGATTCTCTAGAAAGTGTTTCGGAGTTAGTCCATACAGATTGCTAAGAGAAATATTCGGTGGTGTTATTAGACCCCCGCTTTTTCACTGACAACTTTGCACGCGATTAATGCACGTGGGATTATATAACTTAGAGACTATTTAAAAGACACTTCTTAACCTAAATAATATATCATACATCTCATATACACTTTTGTTCTTCATTTATATTTTAGGAGGGGAAACCGGAAAACGGTGTAAACATGAGAGGCTAAAGTTTTATTGGTTAAGGATGAATTCAATGTTTTAGCGTGAAGCTTTATTAATTATATAAATCTGTTCGGAGTTTTGATCACATCATCGTTTGTTTTCACTATTTTTAGGGTTTATGATTGATTAATTCGATTGTTTGGAGTGCACGCTAGATTAATATTTTGATCATTTTATTGCTAGTATTGAGTTAGGAGATAAGTAATCGTCAAATAATTCATACACAAGTAGAAATCGCGAGACCTTGCAGAGGGATTCTGTGAAGAAATTACGAGTGAAGACAACATCAACAAGTGAACCTTGATCTAAGAGTTTAACTACTAGGATCAACCTAATTCACAAAGCCTAAAGCGTTCGATTGGATTACACCTTGAGTGAGCTACTACTTGGTGGTTCGGTTGGATAGAATCTGATATTGGAGAGCTTCCGTACCCGTGGTGTAAGGAGTTTTGGGGATAGCACTAAGCTAGTTACCATTCTACTGTTGGTGATGAATCGTTCTAACGAATATAGATAAGTATACTAATCCAGTTATCGCTTGGTAACTGCGAAGGATTCCTTGATCATCTCTTTCTTTTATTTGTTATTCTTTTTATTTTACTTTAATCATACAATCCTCCTTGTCTTTTATTATTTTGCTGAATCAAATAAAATATCAATTACACAGCTCTCTGTGGGAACGATCCTTATTATCTCTATATTACCAGTTAATTAGTGGGAAATATCTTGATTAATTTGTTGCACTTACGACACGCATCAAATTACCTTAGATATCTTGTGTAGAGCCTTATATGTCTTATTTTATAGCTTTCAATGTTTGGTCCTCAAGTCTACTTCCTTTATATGGTTTAGAGTCTGTCCATAATCATGTTTCCTTGTTTTAGAAGTCAAAATACGTCCCTTGGGTTAGCCACAGTCGTCATAGTCGAACTCCAATGAGTCGTGGGTCAAAATAACTCTCAATCTCTACCCCTAAACTTGTTTCAGTCAGCATTGTCGATTTCCTATGATCAATGCCGATTCTTGCGGTAAAAAATACACTTTCTATACCCAAAAGAGTGTTACAGACTTACAGTTGGTATTTCTAGTAGAAATGCCGATTGGTGTGATGTAGAGCGTCTTTTCTTCGTCTTGACTATTTTGGTCGTAACTTCTTCGTCAGAACTCGGAGGTACCTTATTCTTTTTGCATTCACTTCGTATTCTCGTTCTCTTCAAGATGGTATCAAGAAATCTTGGATTTGAGGTCTTTGGCCTTTCTTCATCAATAGTACTTCACTTCCTTGCCCGTTTAAGCATTGTGTAGCTTTTTTCTGGATGATTCACCTAATATGACACATAAACTAGAAAATAATCATATTAATAATTAATACGCAAGAATTATAGCTAAAAAAAGTATGAATTTGACAATCTAAACATGTAAATTATGCACTTATCAGATATCACGTTCAATCATAATCCAAAGGGTCGAATTCATTCCAAAAATTCAATACACTAAATAATAACAAGTTACCAATTCGTGTAATATTGATTCACGAAGTCCATAGATAAAATATACTTTGAAAATCCATATACCTAAGATGTATGAGACAACTATAATATATCTTTCCTTTATACTTTGATCATAGTATAATGACCAAGTCACCGACACTAGAGATAATTAAACAAACTCTACTTTATATGTTATTTTTCAATAAATATTAACTTGAAAGAAGAAGATAGAATCAGAACAACTCAAGTGTATTGTTATTAACCTCGAAATGAAGAATGATGTGCTCATTGATGCCGATACATCTTTAGGTTCTTCATGAGTAACACGAACGATTCTTAATATATTTATGTTCCTAGTCTAATCTAATGAAGTTGACTCTAATAATCAAATTAAGCAACTTCGATTATTGGAACTAAAATATGACAACTGAAAACATTGGGGATACCAAATTACAACTTTTTCTTAGGCAACCTGTATGGAAAAAACCTAAATACAATTCCAAGAGTTCAACTTAATGAATCTCAATCGAGGAAAAATATTCAGAAGTGTATCTATTTCTTTCACAATCAGAAAGTTCACATAACCAAATCCATGAACTTGATTTACGTGTGAGATTTCTTAGACGATCTCAAAAATCAATATCCAAGAATCAATCAAGTCGCATCCAACAAACAACGATGGATGTATCTACTTTGTTTGATTACGTACAACCTGTGATATTTCAAGAGTAGAAAACACAGTTTGGCTAAGTTAGCCTGTGAAAGTGGTGGTCCAGATTTATCTAGAGAGAAGATAAATCCACGGTCATGGTTCGTTCAACTTAAATATTAATTAGTATAAGTGTTTTATTAATTGTTATCTCATTAATTTCTCATAATAAATTATCTATTAATTTTACATCATTAATGTCCCTTCATTAATATATTAATACATATTTCCATCAATAAGTAATTTTGATAAAAATTATTTCAATAGATATTAGTGGTGCCGGTGGTAGTAGAAGAAGTAGTAGGTGGTGGAAGCGGCAGTAGGTGTTAGTAAGTGGTGGAGGCGGTAACATTAGTTTTGGTGGAAGAAGTAGTGGCGCTGTATGGTTTTAATGGTGGTAGTATTGTTTTTTTTCTTTTTGAATCAAAATAATAAAAAAAAAATTAGATGATGGGTAACATTGTATTGTGAAAAATATAGTTGGTTGTTTTTGATATGATTAATAAAGGCGGGTAAAAAATACGTATGGTATTAAAGGTTAGAAGTGCAACCAATATTTTACGAGGGATGGGCAGTGGTGGTGGTGGAGAAAGAAGTGACATCTTGTGGTTTTGTGGTGCTGGCGGGTATCGGTGAGTAGTAATTGAGTCTATTAATTTTGTGCCGCTACAAAAGGATAACACTATAAAGTATAAATGTGGTTGATCGTCTTAATGCTGAAATAAACTCGGTTAAAATACATGACAATTAAAAAGAACACCGGGATGTCATATTATGTAACTAGGTCTCAACCCGTGCCATTATGGCACGGGAAAAGATATGTGTTTCAAATGTATCCATCGATTCATACATGTTGTAGTTGTCTGAGAATAATCGAACCGATCGATACAGGTCTAATTGTTTTGAGGAGTTGGTTAATAAAAATGTCCTTATCCTCCAATCTTTTAATATTGTGTATGCAAGTTATACAACTCTTTGGGACAAACATAATTAATCATTAGAGCAAATCCTATGGGCAGTAGAACATTATTTCGTTCACTACTTCAAAAAAATATCATCAAAGGTCATTCACCAAACTTGTAACAAAAGTAAAAACACCTAAAATTACTTTCAAATCAATTAGATTAATCTTGCAAAATCTGTTACCATTAGAATTTAATTTTTCTCTTTGATATAAATTGTTGGGTTCCCAATTTACATAGATTTGTGTTTATTCATTTTCCTAAAATTTATAATAATATTTAATTCTTGATCCATTTCTTTTCTTGTCTCTTTACCTATTATCATGAACTATTTCTCAAGCATGCGTAATTACACGAAGTTGAGGAAAAATGACAAAAACAGAAATCATGACAAAAAAGGGGTATAAAGAGAGATGTGAGAAACTGAAACGATTACAATTAATTCACGCATAGCCTTGCATAATCCCATGAAGTATGGGAGAAATAATGATAGAAACAGAAACCATGACAAAAAAGGGGAATAAAGAGAGATGTGAGAAACTGAACCAGGTACAATTAATTCGTGTGTAGCCTTGTGTTTGGTCAATTCTTTTTTATAGGTTTCATTTTTCTTCATGACCCCTACCCGGCAAATCTTAAAATCACAACATCTTTTTTGGAAAAATCTGACCTTTAAAATTTGTTTTAATTTTAGAAAATAATAAATAAAAGTAATTTGAAAACTAAAATCAAACAAAAAAAAACAAAGAAAAATTAACCAAGGGTGACTAAATAATTTACCAATCTTAGGACACCTTTTCTCACCCTACTACCACTACTTCTTCCACCACCACATTATCGTCACTACTCCACTAGTCTCACCAATACCCACCACCATTATCCCCACCGCCGATCCACCACCACCACCCACCATCAAAACCACCATTAGTGCTTATTTTACCTATATCTGGACCATTTTTCTCACCCTACTACCACTACTTCTTCCACCACCACATTATCGTCATCACTCTACCAGTCTCACCAATACCCACCATCATTATTCCATACCATTGTCCACCATCACAACCACCATTAATGCTTACTGATGTGGTTAATATCAGATAAATTTATTATGTATCAACAAAAATATATTCATTTGATTAATTAAAGAAACATTTATTTATTATGAAATATCAATTGAACATTTATTATTAAATTTTAATTAAAGGTGATCATTTATATCGGTAGATTTATGTTCTGTAAGTATAAATTCGATTGTTCTATACCTAGCCTAACTTGTCCAAACTTTGTTTTGTATTATGGAAATGTAATCAATTTTATTTTAATACTAAAAACCGTGATTTATTCGATCGGGTACTATATATAGCTGGGATCCCATTTGGGTGATCCAGCGGTCATGATCATATTGTTTTATATGATTTAGTATCCTCCTCAAAATATTTGTTTTTGTCCTTACCAGTTGTGCTAAAAACAGTCAACTACATCTATCACAATAAAATGTTGTCCATTTTGTAAAGACTCAAAATTATTATTATCCACTACTATTCACTAACATCCATCATTGTACGTAAAAACCAGTCACACCCACTATTTTTTCCACCACCAGTAATGTTATCACCTCCACCACTCACAAATATCCGCCATTGTTTCCACCACCCACTGCTTCTTTCACTACCACCATTAAAAATTATTAGTATAATTTTTAATCGGGATCACTGTAGTACAGTGGTAAAGTCAGTGGGTGATGATATCAGTTACCTGAGTTCGGAACTCGCCTGCACCAAACTCTTTACCGATCAATATAGTATATAGTTTTTAATAACCTTATTTATTAATAAAAATATGCATTTATTAGATTCATTAAATGAACATTTACCATGAAAATTAATTAATCATTCATCATGAGAAATTAATAGAACACTAATTAATAACGTATTTATAATTAGTTGAAAAAATCATGGCCATAGATTTATCCCTCCTAGACAAATCTCGGTCGCTCTTTATCTAGCCTAACTTAGCCAAGCTTTGTTTTGTATCTTATATAAATACTAAAAAGTACATAGTTAGTATCAAGATTTCTCCCTCCGATAGATAAATCTACGTTTATATTGAGATCCCGTAAGCAGAGCGCAAGTTGGCTCTTGGATTTCTGAACGATAATAAATATAGTGAAACGCTCCCTCTTTGTTTCTCCAATGAAACCCGAAACCTTCTAAAAAAAAATCAATCGAACAACACTTAGATGGAGCGCATCATCACCAGTGTAAACTTCTCTGAATTGTTACATATCCTGTGAAATTTCTACAGATTAATTTGGTTATTCCGTCCTACCGTAATTTTTAGTGAGGCATGCAATTAAATCTCTAATAGTGATTTTAAAGGTATTTAATAATTACAAAATTCTCATATAAGTTTGTTTATACAAGTATTGACTAGGATATGACCCGTGGCGTAACGGCCCGGGATATGGTCATACTAACAGTGTATTAAGATGTCGAAGGGATGGAATTCTTTATATAAAAATTCAGCAACATTAGGAAGGCATTTGACCGGCACGGGCATTGAATTGTTGCTACTATAGAAAATGATTTTTCGGTTATACTGGTTCAAGATACACACTCCTTCAATTCAAGATGCATCTATGTCGACAATAGGACCACAGATTTTATGTGCCATTGGAATTGGGATAATATGCATCAAACGAATTTTTTCATTGTCAAATTTCATTTATGTGTCAATCCATCATGGGAAAATATGAATTTCAACCCATGTTTGGGCAAGGAAAGATGAATTGTTTCTAACCGTATAACTAAAGAAAATGCTTCAAATGTTGTGGAAAAAATATTTACCACACATTAAACCAAGCTCTGTTACTAAATCAATAAACCGTCAATAGATATTAATTCAGTCATACATTTTTTGACTGCTTAAAAGAAAATTAGATTGCAATTGTTTAAAAATTCAAGTCAGGGAGTCCCAAATCCCTAGTAACTCAAAATCCTTGTGCATGAGCCGATTATCCTGTAAAGGGAAAATAATGCGAACAATTAAAAAGAACATTCCCTTAAACACAAACCCTAGTTTAAATTCACAAAATAAATGATTATAACCAAAATTATATGTCGCCAGCAGAGAAAAAATAGTCATTGTTTGAGGTTTTACCTAAGTTGGATTACATATTGGGCGGCGGAGAGGCAAGTAGTTGTATGTATTTCTTATCCAATTGGTAGTCCGTATTTACATATGCTTTTGACAGATATACCCAGTTCAATCAAAAGTAGAATTTTCGTAAAAACATATTTGATTACACATATGAACACCGATCACATTCAGTTAGAAGTACAAAATTCACTTATGTACCATGCACGCAATAAAACAGAGCAGCAAATTACATAGTCAGCACATTCCTTGATATTCTTCACGAATCATACAGTACTGCTCTTACCTTTGCATTCATTCGATTCGACCACCTCCTGATCTCAGCATCTAGAGTTTCTGATTATCGCTGCAATCAAAACTCAAAATTAGATCTAGGAGAGTAAGTAACATATTTACTTGTCAACATTTTTAAGAATTCTTAAGATTGTGAAAAGACTATTTAGTATTTATATTTCTCTCTTCTTGCTCTCTTTGGGCAAGAAGACGCTGCACATTCTTTTCCATCAAAGCTTTTTCTTGGAAGAGAACAGAAAGCATGAGAACATTTTAGTTTTGGTGAACCAACCCATACAACGTAAAAGGAAGAATTTAGCCTTGCTGCACACTCAACGCGCCTCTCTAACCTGGATTTGCTGCTCTGAACTGATTCAAATTTCAAGTCCTTGACATATATTGCTAACATTTGATATCGCACAATGATATTAAAATAAAATGGGGAGAAGTCGAGCAGCAAAAGGAAATGAAAGCTATAAAAGGAAAAGAAAAAAAATGATAAGTAGTAGTTGAGTACATTTCAAAATGGTTTGAAGATTTAAATCACTACTACATATAATTATTCTTTTTCTCCTGGTTGACATGTAATTAAGATGTGTGCACTCACATTCTTGAGTCCTTCATTGCGACTCGAAGTCTGGAGCTATGGTGTTTCTGCAATTCATAGATATCCATTAATAACACATTTTAACCATAAGAGATTGTTGATAAACGTATAAGATTTTAATTTCCACTCTACTCAGTAATTTATATAATGTTAAAAGAGAGGCCTTGGTGTCATTATAAGGAGAAGCAAATATTGCTAATCAGGAGTTTAGGCGTTCCTGAACAACCCACATGTACAGGGATGGCACATTCCTCACTTCCTTGATGCTTACCATGCCTTCTATTAAGAGATTATTCGGCAGACCTCTATATATGTAGCAAATGCTTGACTCTAACATGCCTTGTAATTCATTCAAATAAATAAGTTTTCTCAAAAAGTTGTGGGGGATGTATCTAGAATTAGCTAATGAAATTATCCACTTTACACTAATTAGTTCTCCAAGTTGCACATGAAAATAACATTTTGGGTACCTCTGCATGTTCAATTTTTGGACCTTCATTTTATCATTAGACCTGGTGAAGGAAAACAGACCAACAACTCATTAGCATAATTCAAATCAATAGACACAGTGAATCTAAAATTAGTTTCCAATACGGTTTCTTTGTATTTGAAATAGATACGACTAATTGTGCTCAGCAATACTAAGAGTACCATAATTAACGAATTAAAAAACTCAAATACCTACATCGAAACTCTTTGGCGCCAAAGCATATTTTAGTTTCTATCGTAGATCTCACCCAACTCACCTATTAACACTAACTGCTATATCTCTAGAACACAGATTGACTGAGTGCTTACTTTCTGTAAGTGGGCTTGCGTCGGACTAAACTGCTAACAGATATTTCTCTCTGCGCTACTCAAGAACTTAAGCTGGTCCTACGTAAAAATTTACTAAAAACATATAGCCGAAATGACCCTCTCGTCAGTGTTGTCACACATATCCTTATAATCTTATATGCTATCTGATTAAAATCAAAATTTTCACCAGAGATCGCTATCCTATCTTCTAATGGAAATTCTGGTATAGGAAAGCTTCAGACTGTATCATTTCTATATGATCTGCTCTCTTCCTTTAGTAATCCAAGTAAATAAACTTATCGCTTATTTAAACTGCACTTAAGGGACTCTTGATCCTACAATTGGACTGGTTCCCGAGATAGACAGACAACCAATTGTACACCTAAAAAAAAACATTTGCATAAATCCCCAGACATAATAATACTCAATTACATTGCTTCTACCATCTTGGTTATTGCACTGATCGCTTTTAATCGTTGCATAGATTATTGTAAGTCTTTGGCGCATGAAATAGATATAAAAAAAAATGACTGACCATCACTTTCATCTTCACTGTGAACTGATAATCTAGCAGGTAGATTACCAAACCCAATTTTCCTGCAAAAGTTCAGAGAGGTTTTTTCTGGTAGATGACCTGTTGTGATTGGTCATGCAGGTGTGCGAGCAAGGCTTATGGTTAAGATTGAGAAGGTTTGGTGTTAGTAAAGTTTACCCGTCATATTAATGGTGTTAGGTAATGAAGCTGCGTAAAAAAGATTGTGTTGTGATAGTACTTCTCAATAATGTTCTGTGTCTAATAAGTGTAAAGAGTAAATAAACATAATATTGTTGGTAGCTAAGGCTTTGGAAAGTATGAAATGACAAAAAAACATCAAATGTGCCAAGTTTGATCTTACTTTGTAGTTCTGACATCCAAAATGCCCCTATTACAGGTCATGCATTCCTGTATTCATTAAGCTCGGTAGAGAAAGCTTGATCAAACAACACACTTAAAGCTCATATTCAATGAAGATTGGAATCAGCTATTATGGTTGTCGAAGTAGTTTGGCTAGCCGAGTCAACCTATATAAGAGACGGACACTGAGAGGTTATTACATCCTAACCGTCTTTGAAATAACCACAATCGAAAATGATGAAATAAGAAAACTAACTTCAACTTGACAATCACCACTAACTTCAAATCTAAGAAATTAAACTATGAAATTTCAAATTCAATATACTAACCTTAAAGTGCAATATATTTAACTTCACCGCGTAGAATTTAGTTTTCTTTGGGCGTTCAACTTTAATGAAACGGAATTGTCATTCAAAATAATTTTTGCTTCTGGATACTCATTTTTACTCTTTTTCTGTAAGCAAACAATTAGTATTTATAAGTAGAGCCAATCTTTAATGACTGCACAAAAATTCTCTAACACTTTAGTTTACGCGACTCGCATACGTTTTCTAAAAAGAAGGCGCGAGATTTATATATTTTACTAAAAGAAACTCTGATTTTAATTTCTCTAAATACACTAATTTCTGGCTGACGATGCCTATGGGCTGTGTCTTTCAAAATGCCACAAAAAAATATGGACTGCACAAAATTATAACATATCAGCACGGGAAAAACTTCTTAGAAGGCATGTGGGATTTTACCAAACATCCTCATTCTCGTTTCAGTCGTTTGCAGCTGCAGGCATAAATGAGAGTAAAGACTTGATTCAAATGTTAGAAGCGGGAATCAATTCAATATGCATCAAAGAACACATAAAAATGATATCCATCAACAAATTCATAAGGTTATCATTCAGTACTATTTACCTGAGATAGATGGTAGCTCTTTTTCCACTACACCAAAAAAAAAATCTACAATTATACAACAAAACTAGTCATAAAAACCCAAGGTGACCAAACTTGTGGTACAAAAATCCCACTCAAATGTTGGGATCCATTAAAACTCCATTGTAAACAAAATTGATACAAAACCCCAAATTTTTAAAAATTGATACAAAACCCCCCAATTTAAATGTTGGTTTCATCAAATTTTATTTTGGTTTCATCATAAACCAACATTTAAATTGGTGGTTTTTGTGTTACTTTTATTTTGATGGGGTTTTTGTGTTACTTTTATTTTGATGGGGTTTTTGTGTTACTTTTGTTTTGATGGGTTTTTTGTGGAAGGATGGTGACACCTCTGGGGTTATAACTCGCGGACCGTTTATATTTTTGTGTTAAGTTGATGACTTTTTAATTTGAATACATGTTTGGTTAACAGAATTTGAAACACATAAGGTGTTCTATTTGTAACACTGGTGTTGATCTCTCATTTTCCCGTTAGCACTCTGTTTCGATCCCGGATTTGTAGATATTATTTAACTAATGTTGGGGGATTTGTTTAATCTCAAGGCCGATTAAACCCAGTGTGTGTTCTACGAATTGAAGGCGACAGAAGTTTGTGTCGGCTCTACCTTGAAACTAATAATTTTTCCTCGTAAGGTTAGTTGAATTTATGTAGATACATATATCAATATGACTATGTTCTATATTTCTCCAAATTACTTGAGTAACACCAGATTTGAGAACGCTACTCATGCGCTACTTAGCATAGTTGGTGTGAAATTTTGTTATCCACGAATTTATTTAATTTTATGTTATTAATATGATTGAGGAAAAATCTTACACATCTTTTGATTTACTTTTATAAGTTTATTTTTTCAGCTCACACATGTATATCCCAGCTTTCCAAGAGCCAAGGGTTCTTCACACATCTTTTGATTTACTTTTATAAGTTTATAACTCTTACATTTGAAGAAAAAAAAACTTTTTGTCTATTGTAGGAAAAATATTATGGGTTTTTGCTTCACTCCATAGAACCTTAGTTATCAATAATTTCGGATCTCATGCATTCATAAACATCATGGAGTTGGTTTGGCAATTTAGGCATATGTATTGTTATATTATGAAATATTCATTTTGAAATTTAAAACTATGGTGGATGCAATAATATAATGGGAAAATAACTATTGTTTTTTTTTTCTTCATGTTGGGACAACATTATTACTCCAGATAGGTAATAAATTGAAATAACATGCTTAAGTAAATAAAAAAAATCAGGTAACCCATTATTTGCTGGCCAGAACCTATTTGAATATCAAAATAATTATCCACGAAAAAATGAAGCTAGACGAATGTGAATAATATCGTATTAGAGGAAAAACATCATGTGTCGTTACGGAACGGGTTAATCCCTAGTCAATTATAAAGATAAACAATATAATGCAAAAAAAGAAATAACACAGACACCAGAAATTTTGTTAACGAGGAAACCGCAAGTGCCGTAAAACCACGAGACCTAGTCCAGATTTGAACACTAAACTGTATTAGCCGCTACAGACACTAGCCTACTACCAATTAACTTCGGAATGGAATGTAGTTGAGACCGAATTAAACCCTCACAACAATTCAGTTATAGTCGCATTTCTTATGCCTCTTGAATCCCAGCAGGTCTCCGCGCAAATGTTTCCTTAGATGACGTCCTTTACAGCCTAAGAGTTGCTTCAACTTAATTGAAGACTTTAAACCAATCTGCGTCTCACAAATAAGTTATATGGTGATTTCCTTTTTTTATCGTAGATCAAGGTGAGACTGCAAATCGATAGCAATAGACAAAGTCTAGCTAACCTCAAAATCTAGACTTATGCTTTCCGAAGAGCATCCTAGATTATTATTCACCTCACAACTATTAAACCTGTGGAATCACAAAATCTGAGACGAAGATAACTTTGCGATTTATATCTATCTTGTTCGAGTGAGAAACTCAACAATCGAACAAGATCAGGATACACGAACTATCAAGATAAAGGATAGTTGGACTTGGCTTCACGAATCCCTGTTAATTCTTTTTAGTTGTTAAACCCTAGAATTTTTTAGGAAAAGGACGACTCTAGTTTACAACTAGGACACACAAAGTGTATTTTCGGGATTCAAATATCCTAGTTGCTTGAGGTTCCCCTTTATATAGACTTTCAGAGTAAAGGTTGCTTTAGATTTAAGCTAAGATAGCTTTGGAACCAAGCAAACAATATCCAGCGTTAGATGAATCTTTGAAATTATATTAACATAACAATATATACACTCTGGTTAGGATGAACCGTAACCGAATCGTGTACAAATACATTGTTCATGGATGGTTAGCCGAAACTAGCCGATTGATCCATAAGCTTAATCATTTTCATAAACACTTAAGACTTTTAAGTTTGAATCATAATCATAGTTATAATGTGATCAAACATGTCTCCAGTGTTCTTAGAGATTTATTCAAATGCTAATTATCTCATAGAAATAATTCTATGTGCATCTGAAAATATTCGACAGGGAAAGTACGTGTACTCAGCCTTTGTTCATGACTATATTTTTCATGGTACATGTACTGGGTATGTGTACGCTTAAGACAAATATAAGTCCCGGAACTTACAAAACTTTTCCAGTTTGCATACCGGGTATGTATACCACACCGGTTTCAAACCAACAGTTCTTTTTTGGTATGCGTACTAGGTATGCGTACCATTCCATGTTCACGAGTTCACAGACTTTTTGTGGTATGGATACCGGGTATGCATATCACTAAGTTAATGTCGACATATAGCTAATCTGGTACGTGTACTAAGTACATGTACTCTAGTTCCGGACCTATAACAGTTTTCACCAGTATGTAAGCTGGTATGCGTATTATCCTGTAGTTCTATATTTCTCTCTAAATCAATTCGAAACATTCCCCGATAACATCAATGACACATATCAATGTTCCAAGATATTTTCTAAAAATAATTCTTGAATCATTGTTGATGGTGGATTTTAGTTCAGGGCTAAATTTGTAAAACCGAATTTATATGCTGACATCCTGCAAAGGATAAAGCCATTAATAAAGTGATGAATACTTCTTTACTTTCCTAATTCACCTAGAATGGAGCATGTGGCAACAATCCCAGTATTCTGTGAATCAAATACACAAAATTCATCCAGATTGGAGCATGTGGCAACAATCTCTTGTACCATGTGAATTTATAGCATTAATACATGACTAGCCTTGTATTTCCTGTTCCGCTAAACTCTCATTATTAGTGCGGCATGACGACTGAGTGTTTCTCTCAGCAGAGTAACATGAATCTCTAAACATTGATAATGAGGTATGCACGAAATACTCATACAGGCTACATCTCTCGGTGTCTTATACTAGCCCGATTAAACATATTTGAATCTAGACTATCCATATCAGTCTCAGAAACAATCACGGCCAAACAAGTCGGCCGCACGATTTAACCAGCCTAGACGATCCTCAGAAGGAGCAGGCTACTACATTAATGACCATCAGCAGGCCCACTTATGCCCTGGTCGGTCGAATACCTACCATGCCTTCCAAACTACCACCGAACACCAGCCTGAAGTTGGATGTCCAGACTGGTATGGAGCAGCTTGGAGGAATCGTACAAACAAAGGTCGCCTATGGCAGTCTCAAGTTCATCACGTCCGTCCAACTTCACCAGCGTGGTTGGACGGCGTGGATCAGCCCAAAGCCAGTCGAACAAGCGTCGCGGTGTACACCGGCGGACCTTCTTCCTACCTGCATGACCGACTCTTCCATAACCTGACCAGATTGCAATACACGTTTGTCCAAAGTTGTGTCAGCGTGAAGAATTGAGGGTCGCAGGAAATTCCACTAAAGGTCCCAAATTGATCACGACCATCCAATTTCACCGGCATGATTGGATGGCTTAGATCGGACCCATAGCCACCAGGCAGGTATTGACACGTTCACCACCGGCCCAACGTGGGCCCCACATGGTCGTCCTCCCCAAAAGAGAAGCGTGGCTTTCCAATTCGTCCAGACAAAGCAGTGTGGATGTAAAACCCTAATTAGGGTTTGCGGCACATCACATGTGTCGCAAATCAGTCTCAACCATCCATCTCCGCAGGCATAGATGAAGGGTGTAAATGTAGATTAAAAGGGCCCAAAGCATGTCAGCACAATCACCGTGGGCCCTCCTACATACATGACTAATCGGTCAATACCAACTATGGTTAGTCGTCTCAATTCGTGCGCCTAAACTAGGCATGGCCACGCGTTTTCAACTGCAAATCGATCTCGACCACTCAAATTTTGCGGACAAATTGAGTGGCTTAGATCACATCTTCACGGGACAGTAAGGTACGGCCGTGTACACTGGCCTTCCTACTGCATTCCTGAATGATCGTCCAAGATCGACCATGGTTGGCCGTCTCAAAACGCGCGCCTGAAGTAGGCACGACGTGCGGTCTTCAATTCCTTTGCGGCATGGGATTTCTGTCGCAAATCAATCTCAGCCGCTCCTCTTTGCCAGACAAATTGAGTGGCTTAGATCGTATCTCCATGGGACAGTAAGGTACAGACACCTACATCAGCATGCCGTCTACACGCATGCCCAATCGGCCCTGCCAAAAATGTGTCCCATGCTTGGATTCGGCCAAGCTAAAGGTTGGTGTTCGAGCACCTCCTAAACCCTAATCTGACGGTCGCAGATGTGGGTCGCAAGCCATCTCGTCCTTCCAACTTCACCAGCTTGGAAGGACATCCTAAGACAGGAGTTAGGAGACCAGTGAGGCATCACCACGATCACCGTCCACCACTCTTCCACACAACGTGATCGGCCAAGTCAGGACTTACCTGTACAGCCTCCAACCGATCACTCGAAGATGGATGGATGTGATGTTATTTTAAGATGCTTAATCCGCGACTTACTCCGTTAAGCCTTAAAACAGCGATGCTTCACACATGCTGAATATATTCGATGCATTACCTGCATAAAAATACACACGATACTTCACAAGTATCGACTTCCTAAATAACTTAGTTATTTAATCTAGCATCACATTCTACTTTTTGTGGGTCCCACGATCCACACATTCGAGACATCAAACATGTCACAAACTGGGGGATACTTACTGGGGTATTGGTCTGGCGGTTTACAAGGTGCAACGCACAACGCGCCATCACAAGAACGTGTCAGGAAGACATAGACGGTTAGTGATGATGGGAGAAGTGGGCAAGACTGGTCGTGTGACACTAACACACGCAACTCCACTACTCCATCACTCCACTTTCTCCACTTCCCATGAGAGACGTGGGTTAGGCTCAATGACTTGTATAAATAGGTTTTCCTCCCTATTTCCAAGACAGAACAAGACAACAGAAACCAAGTGTTGATACAATCGTATTCAAACACCAGAACTGATAGCTTACATTCTGCAAGCCAGTTCAACTTTCTGATACAAGTCATACACAGCCAACACCTTCATAATCTCAACACCTTCCTCGCTTCCCTCCCTAAGATCAACCCCATCTCCTTCACTTTGTGACCGAAGCAAGTCTGGAACGGCCATTTCTTGGTTTAGGCCAGAGTTGTATAGATTGATTTCTCGAATCTAAAGCACTCCCGTGCATTGCATTTGTTTAGGGTTTAGATTCATTTCTCATCCACACACCCCAAATTACCAAAACCGGCAGAAATATTTTTCACCCATAAACAATTGGAGACCACAGTGGGAGATTAATCTCTCGGTTGCAAAATTAAATTCTCAATATTCATTCCAACCTTCTCAATTTTGGGGATAGATCTTGGTTTCGATTCAATCATTAACCTATTCATCTTCGGTTTTCATGTCACAATGTATCTTCACCCGCTAGATTCTTCGGAAACCATAAATAATTCAGATATCATAGGAAGTGTGGCTAGCATGCTGGAGGATGTCTTGGCAAATCAAGCTGGTATCGCTAGAAGGCAGAGCGAAACCTTCCGCCTTTTGAATGATATAGCAGCTCAATTACAAGAAAGATCGGCAAGCATTTACCCAGACAATGCAAGAAATGCTGAATCCTTATCTAAAAGTCATGCCTTTACCAGTGGAGATACAGAGAGAGAGCGCAGCCACAGGGGACTCAAGAAAGACGAACAACATGGTCCAGCTGACGAAAAAGACTCGAGACAACTCCATAGAAGAAAAGACTTGTCCGGGATGCCACAACGTCTGCCGGATAAAGAAAAGGAGCATGTAGCTTAAGGAGCCTTGCTGGAAGATTTGTATCTCAAGACTATTGTCGAAGCTCAGAAGACTGCCCAATCCACAGCGACCTTTCAACCAAGTGAAGAAATGCCCGAGGAAGGAGAGATCAATCAAGGAACACGTGAGTACAGATGATGGGAGCGTTCAATTAATTCACTCAGCAGTAATATTACGACGCCTTCCGCATTTCGTCACCCGGTCAAACGATCCGCGGATATGATAATACACGCTGGTCTTCCAACTCCGTCTCTGAATCGTGCTTCACATCAAAGCCACGTAGAGATGTCACGACGTCTACTAGCGCAAGAACAGATAGACTCAAGGTATCTGCATTTCCCGTTCCCAATGAAAAATATTTTGGAGATGTTGGAGGCGTGCGTACGAAACGGAGAGGTGGAGCTGCCTCCTGTATGGCGTCCACCGACCGATCAAGAAATAATGGATCCGAGATATTGTCATTATCACCGGTTCCTTCACCACCCTACCAGTGAATGCAACGCCTTGAAGCGCATTGTTCAGAAGAAGCTTAATTCAGGAGAGTAGCTTTCCCTCTCTGAAAATTAGTGCGGACGATTTCCTTGGAGAGGTTGCTCGGGAAGATTCAGTTTCGTGCAAATGAGGCTCCAAAGAGCAAGTAAGTTCTATCAAACAATTTTATGACAGAGATAGTTTTAGAACTTACTGGGGACTTGACATCCCACACACAGAGAAAGAGATTCGATGATCAAACATCATGTTTGTTTCCTTTTCACACGATGTTTACAATTTCATGTGACATGTATAATCATTCGTAACCAAGATGCAAATTCTATTTAGAATAATCTCTTTCAGAAAATCAATTATTCACAAAACTATCTCAAAAACCAATTCAAAATTCAACCACCTATTAGTTCAAAACCTGAAATCAAATTATGAAATGAAATCCTCACAATCACTCAAAAGCATCTAAAGAAAGAACACAAGTAGGCGGCACGAATCCTTCAAGGAAAGTCCTTCAGCAGCAACTCATCCTTCTGAGCAAGAGAAGCTTTCATCCTTTGGAGTGCGGCCTATTTCAGCTTCAACTCCTTAGACAACTTTTCAACCTTTTCTTCCTGGAGAGCAATACAGTCTGCAGAAGGAGCTTCTTCTTGCAATTTCTGAAGGTCTTGGATTTCAGAGAACCCTTTGAAGAACCAAGTAGCGTTGAAGTCGTACTGCACAAACACGTCCCGATGGCACTTCCAGTCTTCAATTACCTCCTCAGACACTGCAACCGGTCGTGACGCTCATCCCGTGAATGGAGAATAAATCTTCTTGGACGCGATTGACCAATGCAAGGAGACTTTTGATCTTCGTAGTGGTATCAAAGTGGCCGTGCTTCTTCCATTTCACCGTGTATAACTCCTCGAACTGAGACAGCACACTAAATCCCCCAACCAACACATGACCTGCATGAGGGGTATCAAAGGGAGGATCGAAGATAGCCCTAGTAACAACAGGTTGCCTTGCCAATACTTCATCAGGAACCTTGTTAGATGCAAGAGGCCTTTCAGAAGAAGTCACCATGACTGCCTTATCAATGGGAACCTGCTCAGGAAGATCTTTAAGGGGAGCCGCCTCAGCATTAGCAGATGTTGTCTCTCCTGCATTCCTCCGGATGTCCACTTCACTCTGAATGCTGATTTCCGTCACGACCTCGTCTACAAGCTCACTAAGGTTACCACTTGGGGAGGCACTCCGTTCAGTCGAGCTTGCACCATCTTTGTCATTATCTTGAAGAGGATCAGTATCACCAGACCTCTCCTTAAAAGCATCGCCAGACTTCTCATGAAGACCAGCATCGCCAGACTTCTCATGAAGACCAGCATCGCCAGACTTCTCATGAAGACCAGCATCGCCAGACTTCTCATGAAGACCAGTATTGCCAGACCTCTCGTTATGACTACGAGCCAGTCTTGCGAAAGCATTTTTTTTCGAGATTCCCTGATCGCCAACAAAGGATTACCTTTAGTGAAAGTTGCCCAGGAAGAAAGAAACCAAGGGTTCAAACAGAAAGAAATTTAAAATACCTGCATATTAGAGGAATTGAGGATCACCGAACCACATGCCTGCTTCTTAGACCTCACTCCTTCTTGGGGAATGCAGTCGTCAGCTCTGGTTCGTTTACCTGGGAGTGGTTTCAACCGAAAATGCTCCTTCAAAACGTCAGAAGATGGTTCGCTGCGGGAATCTGTCACAACATCCTCCGAGAATTTCTGAAAGGTTAACAATTGCTCCCTTCAAAATTCCTTATACCTGTCGGTTACCGCTGGTTTTCTTCCGATAGGCCAGAAAGGAAGACTCTGCACTGACGAAAATGTATCAGGATTAAGAATGTCCGGGAAAAGTTCTTTTGGAGCCTCCAACGGACGAAGAAATGGAACACCCTGGTCAAGTCCCATTTGTCGGGCAGCCCTGTCAATATTGTACGGAGTCACGGTGAATGTTTCGTCAAATAAAGATGGGATATATCCCGGAATGCAGCTTCACAAGTAAATAAGTTTCCCAAGACTCATGGTTTCGGCATCAGTACGCAACACAGCATCAGGAACAGTAGCAAAAGTCGTTGGTTGAACAATGGAAGGGTGGGTCGGTCCCCATGGGCGGAAATCTATGGATTGCACATTGTCGAAGACATCCACGAGCTTCACACCGGCCCTGGGACGTATTTTCTGCCAACAAAGTATTCTCGAACCACCATACAAATTGTTGAGTGAAGTTGCAGCAACAGGAGCATAGCTTTTGAAATGTTCCCACAAAAACTCCTGAAGAAAAACGATGTGGATATGCGACTCCACCTTCTTATACCCATTGGAAACATGCATATCCGTTGCTAAGGCGTCCAGATGAGAATACAGTGATCCAAGAAACAAGGCACCTAGGGGAAGGACCTCACCTTTTGCCAGCCTTATAGCAAACATAACAAGGTCACCTCTTATAGTCTTCCTTCCAGAACCGTCGTCAAATATGTCTCTGGATAACCACAAAGACAGGAATGCAATCACGCTGAGCTCGTCTTCCAACTCCTGACGGGTTTCGGGTCTGCATGAGACCACTCCGACACCCACCAAGTGTAAAAACATTTCGTGTCTTTCTTCTCCTTCTCCAGATCATCGAATTCTCCCGCCTTTCGAAGTATAGCATTATAATCACGACGTTCTGCATCAGAAAGTTTATAAAAGAAGCTTCCGGCAACAGGCAGGTTCATCAGTGCAGCAACGCTTTCCAGATTAATGGTCATCTCTTCCCATCTACATATGGTTGTATGAGTAGATGGACTCCACCGAGAAATGAAAGTGATCAAGCCTGCAACATCCTTCTTAATCTGAAGAGAGGCGGATGCCATGACCGCATCAAGGATTTGCGCCTTAATCAAATTAGCTTTAATACTCTTATTATTCAGCATGTGTTTCATCCATCCTTCATAAGGACCCAGTGGGGTATGGCAGATCTTGAATTCAATAGGAGAAGGTGGATACTCATTTCTCCGAAGACAGAATCTCATCATGAGTGCTGAAGAAGAGGATGGATCAGCTTCCATATTTTCTGAACCAGAGAGCAGGACTATCTTGTGAGAAGGATGTTTTCTAATGTTCGGAAAAGGCACGGTGAACAACTCATCATCTATGTTTGGCATATCTTTGAAGCTGTCAACACTCCCTGACTTGGCATCAGCATTATCCCCAGGAGACATCTTAACAGGAGCCCTTTTGTTCATTCTACAATAAAAGGCAGGGGAGTCAGTACTTGCATGAAAACGAATGGGATGTGTAGTCACACACGACAGAACACACATTCACGTTGGAGTACACAAGGCTGAGACAATCATACAAGCAAGGCTGGTATTGGGCCACGCAAACAAGACTGATATCATGAAAGTAGGCTGGTGTTGGGTCACGTCAAGCCGGTATTGGTCATCAAGGTCACAAGTCTGGTGTTGGGTCACGTCAAGACGGTATTGGTTAGGACCGATCAAGGTCAGAAGTCTGGTATTGGGCCACGTCAGCAAGCAAGACCGGTCGAGGTCACGAAACTGGTATAGGGTCGATGTTCAATCAGGCGTACATAGTGGGACTCACATTCAACCGAGCATATATGGTGAGGCACGCATTCATCCGCACGTATTATAACACGATTTTCTTTATTCATGGGAGTCGTGTCTATGAAATTCAAGCCAAGGGTTTTTCAAGCTATAGCCTAAAAGCTAGGTTTTGCATGCAATAATGGAAAAAAGAAGCAAAAACAACATATTCATTGAATCACGGCTTGTTTACTAAGCAATCCTAACAATATTGGCGGTTTTGCTATCAACTTCGGCGAGGAACTAATCATGATATGTCTTGCAAAAGGAGTTTACCTAAACAATTAGGGTTTTCAAAAAAAAAAAAACGAACAAAGAGAGGATGACGAAGCACCTACTTGACGGACGAATAGCGGCGGCGGCATGAGGTCCAGCGACGTGCGGTAGCGTCAGCAACACGTCCGGAAACGGCAACGACGAGGATCGTGAATGGGAGGAGCTAGGCGAGCGAAGGAAAAAAAAAAAAAAAAAAAAGAGGGGTCGGTCCCCTTTTATACAAGAGCAATTAAAGAATCCCAATAGAAGCAGGATTCCTTTACCAGCTCGAACACCCAAGGGAGGAAGCCAGTCCCACCAAGACTCCGCGGTCACACCCGGCACGGGCGGTCAAGGCTTCTCCAGGTAAAAATTCCTTTATCTCGACCTCTTATGTTGTATGCGTTACCATCTCATGCCTACCCCACAATGATGCAAACATTATGTGCTAGGCAGGGGACTTAATGTTGATGGTGGATTTTAGTTCAGGGCTAAAATTGTAAAACCTAATTTATACGCTGACATCTTGCAAAGGATAAAGCCATTAATAAAGTGATGAATACTTCTTCACTTTCCTAATTCACCTAGAATGGAGCATGTGGAAACAATCCCAGTATTCTGTGAATCAAATATACAAAATTCATCCAGGTTGGAGCATGTGGCAACAATCTCTTGTACCCTGTGAATTTATAGCATTAAAACATAACTAGACTTGTATTTCCTATTCCGCTGAACTCTCATTATTAGTGCGGCATGACGACTGAGTGTTGCTCTCAGCAGAGTAACATGAATCTCCAAACGTTGATAATGAGGTATGCACGAAATACTCGTACAGGCTACATCTCTCGGTGTGTTATACTATCCCGATTAAACATATTTGAATCTGGACTGTCCATATCAGTCTCAGAAACAATCACGGCCACACAAGTCGGCCGCACGATTTAACCAGCCTAGACGATCCTCAGCAGGAGCAAGCTACTACACTAATGACCACCAGCAGTCCCACTTATGCCCCGGTCGGTCGAATACCTACCATGCCTCCCAAACTACCACCGAACACTAGCCTGAAGTTGGATGTCCAGACTGGTATGGAGCAGCTTGGAGGAATCATACAAACAAAGGCCGCCTACGGCAGTCTCAAGTTCATCACGAATGTCCAACTTCACCGGCGTGGTTGGACGGCGTGGATCATCCCAAATCCGGTCGAACAAGCGCTGTGGTGTACATCGGCGGACCTTCTTCCTACTTGCATGACCGACTCTTCCATAACCTGACCAGATTGCAATATATGTTTGTCCGAAATTGTGTCAGCGTGAAGAATTGAGGGTCGCAGGAAATTCCACTAAAGGTCCCAAATTGATCACGACCATCCAATTTCACCGGCATGATTGGATGGCTTAGATCGGACCCATAGCCACCAGGCAGGTATTGACACGTTCACCACCGGCCCAACGTGGGCCCCACATGGTCGTCCTCCCCAAAAGAGAAGCGTGGCTTTCCAATTCGTCCAGACAAAGCAGTGTGGATGTAAAACCCTAATTAGGGTTTGCGGCACATCACATGTGTCGCAAATCAGTCTCAACCATCCATCTCCGCAGGCATAGATGAAGGGTGTAAATGTAGATTAAAAGGGCCCAAAGCATGTCAGCACAATCACCGTGGGCCCTCCTACATACATGACTAATCGGTCAATACCAACTATGGTTATTCGTCTCAATTCGTGCGCCTAAACTAGGCATGGCCACGCGTTTTCAACTGCAAATCGATCTCGACCACTCAAATTTTGCGGACAAATTGAGTGGCTTAGATCACATCTTCACGGGACAGTAAGGTACGGCCGTGTACACTGGCCTTCCTACTGCATTCCTGAATGATCGTCCAAGATCGACCATGGTTGGCCGTCTCAAAACGCGCGCCTGAAGTAGGCACGACGTGCGGTCTTCAATTCCTTTGCGGCATGGGATTTCTGTCGCAAATCAATCTCAGCCGCTCCTCTTTGCCAGACAAATTGAGTGGCTTAGATCGTATCTCCATGGGACAGTAAGGTACAGACACCTACATCAGCATGCCGTCTACACGCATGCCCAATCGGCCCTGCCAAAAATGTGTCCCATGCTTGGATTCGGCCAAGCTAAAGGTTGGTGTTCGAGCACCTCCTAAACCCTAATCTGACGGTCGCAGATGTGGGTCGCAAGCCATCTCGTCCTTCCAACTTCACCAGCTTGGAAGGACATCCTAAGACAGGAGTTAGGCGACCAGTGAGGCATCACCACGATCACCGTCCACCACTCTTCCACACAACGTGATCGGCCAAGTCAGGACTTACCTGTACAGCCTCCAACTGATCACTCGAAGATGGCTGGACGTGATGCTATTTTAAGATGCTTAATCCGCGACTTACTCCGTTAAGCCTTAAAACAACGATGCTTCACACATGCTGAATATATTCGATGCATTACCTGCATAAAATACACACGATACTTCACAAGTATCGACTTCCTAAATAACTTAGTTATTTAATCTAGCATCACATGCTACTTTTTTTGGGTCCCACGATCCACACATTCGAGACATTAAACATGTCACAAACTTGGGGATACTTACTAGGGTACTGGTCTGGCGGTTTACAGCGTGCAGCGCACAACGCACCATCACAAGAACGTGTCAGGAAGACATAGACGGTTAGTGATGATGGGAGAAGTGGGCAAGACTGGTCGTGTGACACTAACACACGCAACTCCACTACTCCATCACTCCACTTTCTCCACTTCCCATGAGAGACGTGGGTTAGGCTCAATGACTTGTATAAATAGGTTCTCCTCCCTATTTCCAAGACAAAACAAGACAACAGAAACCAAGTGTCGATACAATCGTATTCAAACAGCAGAACTGATAGATTACATTCTTCAAGCTAGTTCAGCTTTCTGATACAAGTCATACACAGCCAACACCTTCACAATCTCAACACCTTCTTCGCTTCCCTCCCTAAGATCAACCCCATCTCCTTCACTTTGTGACCGAAGAAAGTCTGGAACGGCCATTTCTTGGTTTAGGCCAGAGTTGTACAGATTGATTTCTCGTATCTAAAGCACTCCCGTGATGTGCATTTGTTTAGGGTTTAGATTCATTTCTCATCCACACACACCAAATTACCAAAACCGGCAGAAATAGTTTTCACCCATAAACAATCATATTTTAGATTATGAATATAAAATTGCTCTTAACCGAAATTCTTCAAGTATGAACAAATGTCCATTAAGCTTAGTCATATATATTTCGAGAACTAATTACCAAGATAAACTTAACTCGAAATTCTTGTTATGCTTGCAATAGTCTAATTGGTTATGCGACAACGTCTCGTAGATATATACGGATGAATATAACTTGAGAAATAGGTGGTTCAGTCTTCACTTACCTTTTTTTGAAGAAGTTCTCCAAAAGCTTCAGTTTATTTTCAACTTCAAACGGTAGAACATAGTGATGTCTAATTCTCAACTACATACATTTATCCTAATCCGAGACTTAACTAATTGTGGACTACAAATCAAGATATAGTTTTGACAACTAATTCGACAACAAGATTGAGATAGAAACACTTGTGTGTTCGACTTAGCATTTCTCTAACAACAACTAAACTTGACATACCAACGCTTGGTAGGTTCAACCAACTAATGATCTACATATTATTATCATCCTCTTTATATTTTTATTTTCCTTCTCACTTCATATTATCTAATACATATCTTCTTTTGTGTAAAATCGTAGGAAAGATGTTCTTACTTTTTT
Source organism: Papaver somniferum (assembly GCF_003573695.1). Lineage (NCBI taxonomy): Eukaryota > Viridiplantae > Streptophyta > Magnoliopsida > Ranunculales > Papaveraceae > Papaver > Papaver somniferum. The sequence continues at coordinate 174,175,012 of NC_039360.1, read as the reverse complement.
CTCCCCCAGGATGTATGAAATGAGCTTGATTTCGTAAAAGCGGGCACAACACGGTCAACATATGAAGGGATCATGCCAAGTCTCGACGTATTGATCATGAAAGTGTCCTTGCTAAATATTATGATATTGCGATGTCATTGTAGGAAATATGATAAAGTTATGATAGGACGGGAGTTGGAGAGAGTTGATGATGCTTTGATATATGATTCAGAGGAATATAATAAGTCTAACCTTTGTTGGATGCATATGTTAGATCTTTACGGTATCCATCGTCCATTATTCATTTTATCGGGCATCGATTTGTTAATGTCAGTTGTTTTTTCCAATTGTAAATTTCATAACTGTTAAGGTCTCTATTTGTTTTCCTTCACTTGTTGCACCCTATTTGTACCTATAATTATTTAATATATCAATTTATTTATTTTGTTGGTTCGTTCATCCCATTTTTCTGCTTTGGTATCCTGCTTCATTTAACTGGTGTATGCTCCAATTATGGACTCCTTTATTGTCTCATTTCATAGTTGACTCTTGCAAGGATTTTCACTTGAATCTTATCCGGATTCGGGTAAACCGAAATATCACGTGTTATCCCAGTCTATTTTTCATCTTAATGTATCCTAACTTAAGTCGGTAAGTACCCTCGTAAGTCATTCACATAAGTTCATTTTTCTTCTGCTATACGACTATACAATAATTATTGATCGGGGAATAAAATTGATAGAAATTACCAATGACTCTCCGTCTTAGACCTTGTAATTTCACAATATTTATATTTGTTCTTAGATTGACCTCGTGATATAGATTCGATTAGGCATTTCTATAACATTTTAAAGATAGGAAATTATCATAATTGTCGAGGTTTGCTTGATACCGTATTTACCCTTGAAGATCCATCACAAGCAAACAGATTTCTTTACCTTGATTGAATATGTTTTTGAATGAAATCAATAGGTTATATTTTAAAGGTCGGGTAAGTTAAATGCTTCAAAGCAACACTAAGGCTTGTAAAGGACACAAATTAGTGGAGTCAAGTCCAAGTAATGTAAGGAATACGTCAAGAGATGAATTGCTAGGAGGGTCAATTAGGTCTTAACCACATTCCAGTCCAAAGTATGATAGGATGCTAGTGTTTGTAGCGGTTTAACACAATGTGGTGTTCAAGATGGATGAAGTCCCGGAGTTCTTATACAAAATTGTAGTTTCCTTGTTAACAAGATTTTCCGGTGTCTTATAGGGATTTTTTTCCCGCAATATCATTTATATTTATAAGTAAAATATCACAAGTAATACCTTAATCAACCTAGATACTATTTTAAATCATACGTAAAGAACTTATAAGACTTGTTTTTGTGAATTCGAATCTTGAAATATAGATTACAAAGACTTATTCTTGTTGGAATTCGGTTTGTGTAGATACTAGATTGATCTTGATTTACAATCAAGTATAATGATTTTATTTTGAACGGTATATACATATAGATTATCGGTATCATGGAACTGAAACTTTCCACCGTGGCTCAATTCTGCTCCATGACTCACAAAAACCTGCTGACCAAAAATATTAATCGCGTTCGTTGCCTAATTACTGCCAAGTGAACCCAATATTTATCTTTGAGTTCTCGGAGCTTTGGGAAATGGGTACCTCATCTAGGCGCTGAAATGCTGATGTTGACGCTTGACAACCCTCTTCTGTATCATTCCTTGTATTAAAAATATTAGTTGTCCGGGATGAATTTGGTCTTCAATCAGACCACATAAAGTAGATCTTACAAAGAGAATTTTGTTGTTGTTAGTGCTTGAGATAGTTGTTCCTTCACGGCTTCACCTAAGCTATTTGGTGTAATCTTATCAATCCAAGCGTTAATCATTGTTAGTTTTGGGCTTTTGTGTTTCAGTTTTGATCTTGTTATCTGCTTCAGAAAGATAAATCATAATTCCGGGCGCTTGTTATATTACTAGTATAATAATACTAACAATATGGATAAGAGTATCAACAAGGGTTTAGAAAGAGATGATATTTTAGATCTGAATCCAAACCCAGTGGAGGAACAACAACAACAAAATTCAAATGTTCATAGAGGTCTTGAGTCTGGGGTTGGATCTTATATGGATCTTTTAAAGTCTTATCTTGTTCTAGGAGAATTTGATGTTAGTTTTGATGATTTTGATGTCAACAACTTAGATCCTGACTCATTTCGTCCTACTAGAGCATATAAGAAGCCATTGCAAGAACTCATATCTCAGTTTGAAGCCAATATTTCATGTTATCTTTCTTCTATTGATGATGAGTCCTCAGCTAATGCTCATGTCAGCCTAGATGATACCTCTCAATCGCCTAACTCTTATCCTTCCTTTCATGGGACAGTTTCTGAGCAAAACCAGTTTAAGCGTCTCAAAGCTACTACTCCAAGTGCTAATGCACGGGTACAAATCCTACTCTTTAAGTCACAGCATAAAAGTTCATCTCAATTTTATTTATACATCAAGCTTGAATTTCAGTTTGCATGCTATAACTCTTTTCTTCAGTTGAATAATTATTCTAGCATAATGAAAATTTTATCTTGGAATGTTCAAGGATTTGCTTCCAAGGAAACTAGAGATAATTTATCTGATATAATAAGAGATCACCAGCCAGATATCATTATTTTTATGTGAAACCAAATAGGGGAATTAAAAGCTAAAACTTTAATTCAGGCTTATTCTTATCCAAATTCTCTTGTGGTTAGTTCAGTTGGTAGAGCGGGAGGTTTAATTTTGTTATGGAAGGATGGCTTCCCTTGTGATGTAGTTTGTGTAAAAGATAATATCATTCACCTTTTAGTGACTTCTAATCCTGCTAGAGAATAATGGTTATTATCGTGCATGTATCGGTCTACCTATGATGATGTTAAAAGATTGCAACGAGACTTTTTGAAAGAACTCACTGACAATCTTTTCCAACCATGGGTGGTTATAGGTGATTTAAATGTTCATCTAAAATTGCAGGACAAACTTCTAGATATAAAACTACTAATAATTGGGTTTGTCATACAATTGAAGAGGCAGGTCTGAAGGATTTGGGGTACATAGGTAAAAATCATACTTGGACAAATCAATCAAATGGTAAAGGAATAAGGAGAGCTAGAATTGACATGGAACTTCATAATAGTAAGTGGTTAATGCAATTTCCAGACTCTAAAATACATCACTTACCATTTATTAGTTCAGATCATTGTCCTCTCCTTTTGGAGACTGAAAGTTGCAACCAAATAAATAGGAAAATTTGGAAGTTTTACAAATGTTGGTTAAATGATCCTTCCTGCACTAAACTCATTTGATCAATCTTGGAACTCTGTTTCTTCTAATTTCATCAATAAAATTGCTTTAGTGAGGAAAAAGTTAGCAAAATGGAAAAGACGACATTTTGGGGAAATCGATAAACATGTGGATTTTCATAGGAAGTTGGGGGAACATTATCAATCTCTTCCTTATAGTGATCATAATGTTTCTCAAATCTAGTGCAACTTAAATGTCCTTAAGTATTGAAAAAAATAGAATCGGAATACTAAAAACAGAAATCGGGTGACAAATGATTAGGGAAGCGGATAATAATACATCTTATTTTCATACTATGGCTAAGAGAAGAAGAGCAAGGAATAACATTACTGCTTTGCGTGATCCGAATGGAGACTGGTTATTTACAAGAGAGGAGTTAGCTACATTTCTCACTTCCCACTTCTCAAAAATAGGTACTACCACTTCTCCCCAACTCAATGATTACTTTTTTGACCACATTCATAATAATATTTCTTCTCAAGAGAATAACTTACTAATGAGTGTACCTTCTGAGGAGGAAATCAAAAATGCTGTCATGAGTTTAGCTAGTTTGAATTCGCCTTGAGCAGATGGATTCCCTGCGGGCTTCTATCAATCGTAATGGAACACTATAGCTCCAGATATTGTTAGCCTTGTTCAAAACTTCTTTATATATTATCAGCTTCCATAACACCTTAATGAAACTGCTATCTGTTTAATTACGAAAGTCAGTAACCCTGTAACACCAAGTGACTATAGGACCATAGGGCTATGTAATAATAGCTACAAGATAATTTCTAAATTATTAGTCAAGAGAATGCAGCCTTTGTTGGAGAAAATTATATCTCCAACTCAAGATGCTTACGTCCCAAAAAGATATATCAATGATAATATTATCATTGCTCATGAAGTTATACACTCAATGAAAAAATCGAGAAGTAAAAAAGGTTTGATAGCTCTTAATATAGACATGTCAAAGCGTTTGACAGGGTTGAATGGTCCTTTTTGGATAAAATGTTGCAGTCAATGGGTTTGTGTTCTGAATGGAGAACTCTAATACATCAGTGCATTGCAACAACTACAATTTCAATTAGGTTAAATAGTGGTCCTTGTGATTCATACATTCCATCTAGGGGGTTACGCCAGGGAGATCCATTATTTCCCTACCTTTTCATTATTTCCATTGAGTATCTTACAAGAACTTTACTCAAAGTAGAACAAGATCACTTAATCAAGGTACCATATGGTTTTTGCGGATGATTGCTTGTTATTCTTTTAAGCAGATGATAAAACTATCAATAATGTCCTCAATATTTTGGAAGATTTTGGTTCTCTTTCGGGACAGATGATAAATTTTTCAAAATCAGCTGCTTTTATTGCAGGAGACATTACACGTGAGAGGAAAAATTATATTACAACTAAATTAGGTGTTAAACAGCTATGTTCCCATGATAAGTATCTTGGTTTACCAATTCTGTTAGGTAAGTCTAAAGCTACTTCTTTTGGGAATTTATCAAAAACCTTTGCAAAGAGATTAAGAGGATGGAGTTACAAAACTTTGAATCAAGCAGCAAGAACAACTCTTGTTAAATTTGTGCTAAACACCATTCCATCTCATTACATGAAAAATTTAAAATTACCAAAAAAATATCATCAGAAAATTGAACTCTATTCAGAGAACATTCAGGTGGGGTCATAAAACTAATAAAGGGCTTAATCTTCTAGCTTGGGACTCTCTTAATGCTTCAAAGCAGGAAGGAGGATTGGCTTTTCGCAATCTGGAGCAATTTAATAATGCTCTAATTGCTAAGCTAGCATGGAGGTTATGTACAGAGTCAGACAAACTCTGGGTCCAAGTTTTAAAACCCAAGTATGCTCCTCACTGTAATTTCTTACATTTGCAAGAAGAACATCAAAACTCTTCTTGGATATGGAAAGGAATAGAACAAGGACTTAAATACGTCAAACAACAACATAGATGGGCAATAAAATCAGGTACTAAAGCTCTAGTTTGGTATGATAAGTGGGTTTATGGTCTTAATGAACCACCTACCCCTAATTCCTCTTTTACAGAGCCTGCAAGAATAGTTTATGTTTCAGACCTAATGCTTGCTACTCCAAAAAGATGGAATGCTTCTCTCGTTAGGAAGGTCTTTGATGCACATGTAGCTAATTTAATTCTCAACATGTATCTTCCTCAGCATGGAGAAGACTCTCTTATATGGGAACCAAATAGGCAAGGTACCTTCACTGTTAAGTCAGCATATAAAGCTTTAACTTCTGTGACAAGTACCACAAACCAGAACTCAAATAAGGTTCCTAAGTTGGTCTGGAAAAAACTGTGGAGCATGAATGCACCACACAAAATTGAACTTTTCATTTGGAAATGTTTGAAAGGAATTGTCCCAACTTTGGTGAAGATAAGTCATTATACACCAAACATTGATATTATGTGTCCTCATTGCAGGGTGGACAATGAAACCATAAAACATTTGTTGATTACTTGTCCATATTCATCTTATGTCTGGCTTGATATGAGTATAAATGTTTCTAACATACAACATCAGCATACAGTCATTGATTGGATAACAAGTTGGTTTTCCAATATTCAAAATATGGATGTTAAAAAACAGAATACTTGGATTATGTCTCTCACGATCACTGCTTGGCAAATATGGAGAAACAGATGTGACTTAACTTTTTGGCAAAAAATTATGAATCGATGGGTGACACATAGCAATATTAGATGGCTACTAGATCAATGCATAAAAGAACATCAGCAACACCAACACAAGTCAACTAAAATAAGGAAAACTAGCTGGTCACCTCCAACAAACAACCAATTTAAGATTAACATAGATGCATCTTTTGATGAAGTAGCAAAACTATTGGTATCGGGATAATAATCCGAGATTTTGCAGGTAACAGCAAAGGCTTCAGAGGCAAGTACTTCAATGGAGGAATAAATGCAGAACAAGCTGAGTGCTAAGCCATAAAAGAAGCACTAAACTGGGCTACCAATTTTCATCTCCATCCTATTTTGCTTGAGTCAGACTGTCATAATGATGTTCTCTCTACAAATGATGATGTCCCGTATGTACATTGGGTTAATCAGGGTCTTGTAAATGAAATAAAGCATCAGCTATCTACTAGGCCGGATATTACTGTAGTTGGAACTTTAAGAGCTTCTTTTGATATTTTGGATGATATCCCAGCTGATATACATACAGCTATAAGGGATGATGTTGTCAATCTTAAGTTATGTACTTAACCTTTTATTAATGAATTTCTGTTTCATAAAAAAAAAAACTATTACGAGTTTACGACAGATTTTTGCCAGTATAATGTTGCCTGACCGAAGAATGTAAATCAGGTTGTTCTCGCATTTCTTGCTCCCTAGCAAATAGAGCAAAACAATTCTCTTTGATCGACACTAGGGAATAGAGAATTGGCAACTGAGAGTGCTTGAACTATTCCGACTTCTAGTAATGCCGGTCTATGGGAAAGTTGCCAAAAATGAAAATCAACCAGAACTGCAGTACATTCAGACTACAAACATGAGGGATTCAGAAAAGTTCTCCAAGATTTAGCAAAGCTTGAAGGACTGAAAGGGAAAAACCTCATTCATAACTTAATAAGCTTGTCCATTGCCAGTAACAAAGAGAAAAGAGTAATGTACTGTGCTCCCAACTAGAAACACAACTACCTAACAGAGTTCAGAATTGGAGGCCATGCTCCCGCGCTGCATCTGCAAGGGCTTCAATACGTCCATGGTATGGGTAACCACCACGATCAAAAGCGACCTTCATGATTCCTTTCTCTAGACAGGACTTGGCAATGATTTCACCTACCTTCTTTGCTACTTCCTGTTGTAAATGACACTCATCCAGTGAGTTGTTTGACATCTCAACAATATCAATTCCTTAAGGGAGAAAACAAATACACATCTAGTGCTATCATAAGTCTCTTACAAGACTGGAGACAAAGACTCCTCCTTGACACAGACAATAACAAATGGTCTCCTCTAGTTGAAGTAAACTAGGATCTAACCAACATATGAAACTCAGACAGCCAGAAGATATCAATGCAGTTACTTGAAAAAGCAATGTTGAACTAGAATTAGCTTGTCTCCTTGATAATTGTTATCAGCATACATACAATGGTAGGTCCAGCAGTAAAATCCAACTGCTCAGAGATGGCCTTCTGCATCGTCGACGCAGAAGCAAGGGTATGCATTTTAGAGTCATCTATGACCTGGGCATATATATGCTTGTTGGAACGAAAAACAGATAATCTTGGTCTCTCTGGTGTCCCTTCAACCTGATGGGAAAACATAAGAACAACAGTAACTTATACATCATCACCACATCAAGCACTACAAACCAATCAACCAATTAATCAAACATGTCAAAGATGTTATCAAAAAAACACTAGATAGATATATTCAAGCTAAACCAAATTTGTCCAACACATTTGAAAGGGTTGAAACATCAATTCACAAATGAGAAGAAGAAGAAATGAGTGAAAATGTGGACCTTCTTTCTGATACGAACATGGCGAGCTTGTCTGTCTTCTCTTCTAGTTCTAGTCTTTGCTTCAATTGTTAAAGCAGCTCCAAATGTTGAAGATGATGATGATAATTTGGGACGGAAATTGCAGAACTGGTGTGATTGTGAACAAACAAATGCACTCTGAGCAAATGAAAGAGACGACGCCATTGTTGTAAACTTGTAATCTCAACAGATATCTCTTCTTTCTTCTTCTTAAGCCCCGCTTTATCTTATCCTTTTCTCAGTTTCTGTCTGTGCATTTACCACATGGGCCTTGAGGCCCAACATTATTCAAGTAAGTGAAAGGAAACGTCCTTAGCCTAAAAACCCCTTGTCCCAATCCGCCAACCCGAAACCATCCGACCGATTACGGGTGGGTGCCCGAACTGTTCTCTAATGTATGGGACCTCACCTGGGTGGTTTAAAATCCGATGGACGTTCAGACTCACTGGCCTTTTCTTTTCTTTTTTTGAAAGTAGAATAGATTATCAAAGGCGGAGGGTTAATCCTTTGATTCATACTCATTTGGAATCAAATCAAGTTGATTTGTTCCGCCGATGACTGAATCTGTAGAATTGACACCATCTGTAGAAAATACAACAGAGTTAGGTTACAAACATTTTGAGTTTTGACAGTGTCGAAAGTAATTGAAGGAATTAAAAACATAGGTACATAACTAAACCAGTAATCTGCTAGATCTTCTTTTCTTCCTTTGTTTGCTAGAAAATCAGCAACTTTGTTGGCACGCCTGTCTACATGTTGAAATCCCAAACAAGACTCTAGTTTTGCAGCTGAAATTTTGACTTATTTTAATATTGCTAAGTTTTGCCAATGTACTGAAGTCTCTTTTCCTTGTAAATAGTTGATAGTCACTTGGTTATTTCCTTCTATGACCAGATTCTGCAAGTTGTTTTCTATGGCCCATTTTGTTGTGTGCAGAAGAGCTAGAGCTTCTGCCTCTGCTGTTGTTGATGCTCTGAAAACTCCCATTCCTGCTCCTTTTCCTGTACCTAGCCAATTGCGCAACACAAAACCAAAACTTGCATTAGTATCTTTTGACACCCAAGAGGCATCACAATTTAGTTTAATGGTGTTTCTGCTAGGAAATATCCATTGTGTGTTCCTTGCAGTATTCTTCCTGTGATTGTGTTGATTAATACTAGAGTTATGTGGGTGCCAATATGTGAAGTGACGTAAAATATCAGTTGCAAACTGTTCTGGTGTTCTTTGTTTGTTTTCAAAGACCCTGAGACATCTATCTTTCCAAATGAACCAGCATTTAGTTGCAGCTAATTCCATAAAAACAGAATTTGTATCTCCTTTGAGTCATTCATTATAATTTTCCAAGAAAGAAGTATTTGTATAGTTAGAAATTACTCCATGTATAGACATTGGGGCCAAGTTCCAAACTGATGTAGCATAATCACATTCGAAGAAAAGATGATAAGTTGATTCTACAGCTTGTTGACAGAAAATGCATTGTGTTTCTACATCTAGTTGTGAGCCTAATTTTTGTCTTGTTGGTAAAGTATCATGTAGACACTTCCATGTAAAATTTTTAATTCTTTGAGATGTGTCCATGTTCCATAAACCTCGCCAAAAGATTTTAGTTTCTGGTGCAATTGTTCTCATTGGATTTAACAGCTTAGCATACAAAGATTTGACAGAAAATTCATCATTTATGGTAAGAAGCCATATCAGTTTATCTTTTTTCAACCTACCATAATTTGAGATATATAATCTAATGTTCATAATTTCAAAGACTAAGGATTGTCGAAAAGAGAAAGTAATAAAGGTTCATTCCACTTCTGTGTGTCATGATTTATCAAATCAGACACAAGTGTTATATTGGAGTTATAAGAAGTACAGTTGATCAAAGGTTGATCTCTATTAGGTAACCATTTGTCATTCCAGATGTTTATAGAGAAGCCATTCCCTACTTCCCAGAAAGAGTATTTTTTTTATGTGTTCAATGCCTTGTAAGATACATTTTCATATCCAAGAAGTTGAAGACTTCTTCTTGGAATGTAAAGCACCAGTTTTTTTTTGAAATATTTTCCCTTCAGAATTTTAGCCCAAAGATCATTAGGACTACTAACTAGTCTCCAAGCTATCCTACTGATCATGGATTGATTAACTTTATTGGCCTCTTTGAAACCTAAGCCTCACTATCTTTGTTGGATTCTAAAGATGTTAACTACATTTGAATTTAAGACACTCTGTTTTACTCCATGTTATGATAGGATTAAGTTTATGAATCTGAAGATCATTTACTGTTACGAGATCAATACAATTTGTGACATAGAGACTATGCAACATAGTGTGAAGGCCATCTTTTTTTCAAGTGCTTTCAACGGTATTTCAGTTACAAAAAATTGTTATGTTTGTTATCTTAACTGTATTAAAATTAAAAATTAACAGAAAGGAAGTAACGTCAAAGTTAATATAAGTACTTGTTATATACTTAAAATATGTGCTACTATGATACCTAAGTTCTCGGGCATTTGCATATCTGTCCATCGATAGCTTCAGAGTTGGGTGTGATTCGTTTCGAAAAATGATATTATGTCTATTCAATTCAGTTTCCCTTCTGAAGTAAGATTCATCTCATTTATCTTCTAGTTTCTCTTTTGTTGTGCAATCCGCATGAGATCCTTTTGATTCAATAGTTTTTCATGTATAGTCGATTGAAGTTAGTTCAATTGCCGAAGAACTGATAGGGATGTGCATTTCTCAAGCCCATGAAGCTTATCTCCTTATCAGGTTCCCTTTCAAGTATTTTTAAAGCCTCATCCTGCATTTGTTTTAGTATAAAGTTTCCATGATATTTTAATCTGGATTTTAACATACATCAAATTATTTATGAACCCAACTATCATGTTTACGGTACTCGCGCTATTTGACGTATTTTCTTAAAAGTAGCATTACATCTAGCTTTCTAGATGTGCCAGATAATTATACTACAAAACTCTGGCCATCCTACTATGTCATCTACCCTATGTTTATCAGTAAACCATTAATTTAACCACTCATGAAAATTATTACAGTTCTCTCTTACATAATTCATATCAAAATTTAAATGCATCCATACTTGAATTGCGAAATTACAATTGGGGAAAAGATGTGTTAGGGATTCTTCTTCTTCATTGCATAGGCTACACTTGTGTCAATGTATGGAAGTATTGAAGCAACTCCAATTCATGTTGGTAGAATGAGTGTGTCGCTTTCCACATGAACAACTTTATAATTTTAATTCCCATATTCTATTCCAATCAATATTGTTATTAATATCACTACTATTTATTGAATTGTGGAGTGACTTTATAATAAAAGTACATTTAGTGTAAAGATTCCAGCGTGCTGCATCATTTATATCATGAATAAGCATGTGAACTTTTTTTATCTTCTCAATTGTATTATCATCAAAACATACACTTAACTTGTTAGAGCATTGCTCGGTCTCATAAGTTTTGCAATCTCAAACTTGTTTCCAAATTTAGTTGTCAAAATTATATCTTGATTTCTAGTCTACATTTAGCCAAGTCTCGGATTAGGATAGAAGTTTGTATTAAGTACCTGACATTGCTGCGTTCTACTGTTTGAAGGTGGAGATCAACCGAAGCTTTTGGAGAACTTTATCAACAAAAGGTAAGTGAAGACTGAACCACCTATTACTCAAGTTTTCACCTTTTATCTATGATACTATGTCGCGTGACTAAGTTAGATTTTTCCATGCACAACAGAAATTTCGAGTCAAGTTTATCTTGTTAATTATTCTCGAAATATGTATGACTAAGCTTTAAAACATTTGTTCATACTTGGTGAATTTGGATAAGAACAATTTATTATTACTGACCTAAATCTTGATTCAAGTTAACCATTTGAAAATAGTCTGCAATAGTGATATGTGTCATTGATGTTATTCGGAAATGTTTCAAAATGATCATTAGAGAGATACAGAACTACTGTAAATCTGGATACAGGACAGTACGCATACCAGCTTACATAATGGTGTAACTGTTATAGGTTCGGAGCCGTAGTACACGTACCGACGTAGCTATAGTTAAGCAACGAATTTGGTACACATACCTAGTATGCAAACCTAAAAAGTTCTGTTGATTCGTGAACTCAGGTTGGTACACATTCCCAGTATGCATACCGAAAAAGTTATGTGAACTTCTGAACTCATTTTTTCTTAAGGATATACAAACCTGGTACACGTACGATGAAAAAATAACTCACGAACTGTAAGTAACAGTACAGGTACCTGATACATGTACTTACCCAGTCGTATATTTTCAGATGAATCAGAATTATTTCTATGTGATAGTCGCCATTTGAACAACTCTCTAAAAACACATCTAGACATATTTGATTACATTATAACCTATGCTTGTGACTCAAAATTAAATTCCTAGAATGAAAATGATTAAGCTTATAGTTCGTTTGGCTAGTTCCGGTTAAACTTTCATGAACATGTCATTATACACGTTTAGGTTATGGTTCATCCTAACCAGAGTGTATATTTTGTTGTGTTAATCTCAAACAAAGATTCATCTTATGGTGGATATTGGTTGCTTGGTTCCAAAGCTATCTTTGCTTAAACATAAAGTAGCCTTTGATTTTGAAAGGAGAACCTCAAACAACCGGGTTTTTGAATCCCTGACACTTTTCTTGTGTGTCCTAGTTGTAAACTAGAGTCGTCCTCTCCTTTAAACCTTTTAAAGTTTAACGACTAAAAAGACATCGCTTAGGGATTCGTGAAGCCAGGTTCGACTATCTTTATCTTAATAGTTCGTGTATCCTGAACTTTCTACGGATTGTGGAGTCTCACTCTGATAAGGAAAGATAGATAGAAATCACAAAATTTCTTCGTCTCAAATTTTGTGATTCAACGGGTATATTCCTCTATAACGATTCTTTGTTGAAATCGAAGTATGATTATTTGTGAGGTGAATAATAATCTAGGCTTCTCTTCTGACGTCATAAGTACCAGATTTTGAGGTTTGCTAGACTTTGTCTATTGCGATCGATTTCCTATCCCACCTTAATCTTTGATCAAAACGGAAATCACATATAAATTTATCTGTTAGAGGCAGATTCTTTTAAAGTCTACAATTGATTTGAAGCAACTCTTAGGATGTAAAGGACGTCAACTAAGGGAATTAATTATGCAGAGTCTTGCGAGATTCAAGAGGCGTAAGAAGCGCGGATGTAACTGAATCAGTGTGACGGTAGATTCGGTCTCAACTACATTCCATTCTGAAGTTTTGATAGTAGGGTAAAGTCTGTAGCGGCTTAATACAGTTTGGTGTAAAAGAAATGAACTATGCTTTCGATGGATTGCAGGAAAATGACTAACAAAAGTGCAGCGAGTTGTGGAATTACATTTCCATATTAGTGATATAGAGTACATATTTTGCTTTGTCAATTTAGTATATATTTTGTTTTCCTCAGTACATGTGTATATGTATCATGATATCTACTTAACTAAGTACATACCGATATGTACTAGGTTTTGACAGTTCTGTGATAGACGCATTTATGTGTCTAATTTCTCCTCAATGTTTCGTATTGTTAGTACTTGTTTTCGTCCTTATTATGGTGTTTTGTGTGTTTGTAGGTATTTTTTGGAAATAAATATTGATGGAAAATTCGGCTCAAAAAGTTGTTAAAGGCACCCCGGAGGACATATGTTATTCGGACTCCAGCAACGGATAAGGGGCGACCACTGGATAAGGGGTGACCTTCTTTAACAAATTCAAAATTTTGTTTTGGCGGGAAAATGGTGAAGAGAACTGGCATATTTTCAATCGGATGTTTGGACGTGATTTAGTGAGATTCAATCCCTGAAACTTCATGGGTAGATGTGATTTGTCATAACAAAGCTGGTATGGGTGTTTTTTCGATCAAATTTGGCTAGATAACCCAAGATATGAAATCAGAGCATCACGGGTTGGTTTTCCATTCCGAGTCCTGATTGAGTGACCAAGAGATTTTCGCGTGGCTGCTGCATGTTGGAACACTTCTGGACAATGACTGGATGCGTTGAGAGTAATTTGGCGTGGGGAAACAACGTGAGAAACTAAATCAGGGAAGAAAATATTCCCAAAATATTTTCATCAAGGCCGAGTTAATAGAGAATTATCTTGAGTTATAGCGAGATTTCTTGGTGCTATTGGCTATATAAAGGGTGCTGGTGTTTCATAAAGGGGGATAGAGAGTTTGGGAGAACTACAGAGCACCAGAGAGTCGAGAAGATCAAATTGCAGAAACTCCATTTCTGCTGCTGCAAAGCTGAAGAACACGAAGAACAGACTTACCAGGACAGTCGTTTTCCAAGAGTGACAACGACACTTAGCAGTGGGTCGTATAGCTACAGTGACAACGACAATTCTCATTTATCGTTCCCTGTAACAGCTGGTTTGTAACAGAAATAAGTGTTACAAACCCGATTTTTAGTATTTTCTCTTCATTCCATCATTTGTATACCACCTTTGAGAAATAATAATGATTTTTGAGCGTGTTTCCAACATGAAGAGCGGCTAATTCTCTCACAACCAAGGCAATGAGGAAGCTATTTACGCATGAATAATTGGTAATTATTTATTTTCTCTAATTTATAATTTATAATTCACTCAATCACTGCTTTTGCAGAGTTTTTAATTGTTTGCAAAAATTTCTTCATTAGTTGTGATTCAATTAGATAGGTTATGCTTTGTTTAGATAATCTATGCTTAGGGGATACAATTAATTTTTGAGAATTTGCCTGATTATTTGTGAATTAAGAAATAAGAGACTTAAAAGATAATTACAGTTTTGAATTATTTACCATAATTTATTCATGTGTAATAGTGGAATCAGTGTCTTGGTTGTTCCTAATATCTTGATATCACTTTATTTGAGTTTGCTATATTTTTAGTTTAAAAATTAAATCTAGAATCTTTTGCTTTCACAAGTCTTACGAACCTTTTTACTACAACATTTGAGTCACATCAATTTTTGGCGCCGTTGTCGGGGACTTGTCTTTAGGCTAGAGTTTTAGATTTTTTTTCTTTTTTAGGTTTTTATTTTTTTTCTTTTTTTTGTTCTTCTTTACGTTTTTGGGTTTTTGTCTTTTCCTTACAGAATTTGGAATTTGGAGCGAAAGAAAATTTTTCCAAAGCTTTTGGTGAATACTTAAAGACTTGGAGTAAAAGGCAAAGCTAAAGAGCGAAAGAAGAATAATTTTTTTTAATTTTATAAAAAAAAGAGAGAGAAAAAAAAAAGAGATATTTTTAATTTTTTTTTTTTTTTACTTTCCTTTTCCCTTGTACTTTATTTTTTGGACTTTGTACTGTAAACTTTGGGACATTATTTTTAAACCGTACAGAAGGGTAGTTTAAATATTAAACTGTTTACAGAGAAGGACGGCGATTACGATATCGCCTCGGCCCCTCGGGTTCGCACATGACATAGGAGTCGTGGCCCGAGTCGACTTCAACGGTTCATCCCCCGTCTAGAACGGGAGGTAAGCTTGTCGAAACACTCGTGAATCCCCTGCTAGCGAGTTACTGTATTCCTTCGTTTGCATATATGTCGAGGAACTGAATACGGCTGCTTTAATTTCCTAGTAAAGGGCAAGTACTGGCCATACAAGATAAGGGTTCGGATTTCATCACCGTTCTCTTCTTGCCAGCCTTAGGAAAACGATACTTATCGCGAACCTAAGCTTTAAAATTTGGAATAGAACGAGACCTATAGGGTAACGAGCTTAGTAGGAAAGTCGTTCGAAAAATATTGGTTACCCTTTCAAGCATACTTCAAAGTTCATGATGGTTTCTGTGAGTTGAATGCGTGACTGTGCCGCCTTGTAATACCGGTGAGGCCTTGGGTATCAAAGCTCCACTGAGCTTCCCTCGTCTCTATTCAACTTACTTTGACTCAGATTGATTCCAGAGGGGTTTGCTTAAATTGTAACGAATTCCCTTTTGAAGGATTAGAAGCTGGTCTAGAAACAATCTAAGTTGAGCCATCATGCTTTTTGTTTCCTAGAAATCAGTAGGTTTGCTGTGGTGGAGTCAGCCTTGTTTGTGTTTGCTTAGATATTCCCTTCCTTTTAGGATTTTTCTTTGTATTTTTGTTTTTCTAGTGTATGCCCGAGGTCATTAGAGAGCGGGCTTGGAAAAGAAACACTCTAGGTCGTTTGATTAGTGACAAACCTAGTAGTTCTTCTTGTGAAGGCGGGGAGCTCGAAGACTCTTCTTTTGAGAGCCCTGTCTTTGGAAATTTCAGCTTTGAAGACTTGACAATTAGTGAAGAAAGTACTCCTAGTCCTTTGGTAGTGCCAGAAATGGAAACTTTGAAATCTTTGTTAAACCCAACTAGGACTTCTCGTCCGTCTTGTATCAAGTTAGCTGAAACCGAGGCAAATTTTGAACTGAAACCTGGGACTTTACAGATGCTCCCAATGTTTTTAGGAAAAGAGAATGAGAACCCCTATTTTCATGTTAGGGAATTTGAGGAAGTTTGTAGTACTTTGAAAATTAAAAACCTAAGTGATGATGCGTTGAAACTTAGGTTATTCCCCTTTTCCTTAAAAGATAGAGTCAAATCTTAGTTGTATAGTTTGGCCTCTGAGTCAATTGAAACCTATGACCAACTTACTTCTGCCTTTATACATAAGTTTTTCCCAAGGCATAAAACATCGTCTATTAGGACACAAAATCTGTACTTTTTCCCAACAAGAGGGAGAATCTTTATATAGGTACTTAGAAAGGTTCAATGACTTGATATCTCAATGTCCTCATCATGGTTTGGAGAAGGTTAGGTTAGTTCAGATCCTCTACGAGGGTTTAGATTATTCAACAACAATCATGGTTGAGTCCTTATGCACAGGTGGGTTTGAGAATAAAACTGTTGATGAAGCGATGACATTTTTGAATGATATCGCTGATAAGACACAACAATGGGAAAATAGTAGGGAACCCCAGAAAACAATTCTTCTAAGTAGAGGAAATTTTAATAGGTTAGAAGGAACTTATGAGTCAGATACCAAAATAGCAGCTATAGCCAAAAGGTTAGAAGCCTTAGAATTAGGCCATTCTAGTGGTAGTAG
The DNA here is from genome assembly GCF_003573695.1 of Papaver somniferum. Classification (NCBI taxonomy): domain Eukaryota; kingdom Viridiplantae; phylum Streptophyta; class Magnoliopsida; order Ranunculales; family Papaveraceae; genus Papaver; species Papaver somniferum. The sequence goes on along the minus strand of NC_039360.1, from coordinate 174,158,071 downwards.
TGGAAGAAATAAGCCTTTTTGGGAAGGCCTTGCTGTTGAAGATTAAGCCAATGCTCTTTATAACAACACTAGGTTTGATAACCGACATAAGTTTGACCCATATTCATAAACCTATAACCCTGGATGGAGAAACCATCCAAACCTTTCTTGGTCCAAGGGCCATAATCAAGGTCAGTCTAGTAATGCTCAGGTTCCCCCAGGTTTTAGCTATACTAAGAATCCTTCAGCACCGGAACAGTTTCAGAACCCTTTAGATAAGAAGATTATGAGTTTAGAAGAGTCTCTTGCTTTGTTAACTCGTAATGCTGTGCAGTTACAGCAATCTGTTGCTCAAGGTTTGGAAGAAAATAAGAGAATAGGTCAGGCTAACTCTCAGGCTATTTCCGAGTTGAAAAACCAGGTTAGTCAGATAAATGAGTCTTTAAGAGAAAGAGGTAAGTTTCCTAGTCAGACTCAACCCAACCCTAGAGAAATTAATGAAATAGGTGAAAGACCATATGATCATGTGAATTCTGTTACAACCCTTAGGAGTGGGAAGAAAGTTGAAAATAAGGTCACCATGCCTGAAAGTGAACATGCTGTAGTTCACCCTTCTAAGCCAGAAAATGAGGAGACTGATAGAGTCTCTAAAGAGACCAATGAGGGTCTCGTTGAGCCAGGCTTTGTTCCCAGAGCCCCGTTCCCCCATCTGTTAGTTCCAACTAAGAGGGAGTCCAACTTTAATGATATATTGGAGGTTTTTAAGGAGGTAACTATCAACCTACCATTGTTGGATACGATTAAGCAGATTCCCGCTTATGCCAAGTTTCTTAAGGACTTGTGTACACGAAAGCGTAAGCTTAATGTCCAAAAGAAAGCATTCCTAGATAGTCATGTGAGTTCCATTATTCAGAATACCACTACTCCTAAGTATAAATACCCAGGGTCCCCTACCATTTCTTGCACAATAGGTAAACACCGTGTTGAGAAAGCTTTGCTTGACTTAGGAGCCAGTGTGAATTTACTTCCACACCATGTGTACCTCAAGCTAGGACTTGGTGATATGAAACTTACCCAGATGACACTTCAGTTAGCTGATAGGTCCGTTAAAATTCCTCGTGGTATGATCGAGGATGTTCTTATTGAGGTCGACAAGTTTATTTATCCAGTGGATTTTGTTATCCTAGATACCCAACCTGTCCCTGAACCAGAGAACCAGATACCAGTGATTTTAGGTCGCCCACTTTTAGCAACATCTAATGCGATCATTAATTGTCGAACTGGTATTATAAATTTGTCTTTTGGTAATATGACTATTGAGTTGAACGTCTTTCATATTAGTAAGCTACCCTCTGAACTAGATGAGTCGAGTATAGAAGAGGTAAACATGATAGGAACATTAGTCGAGGAGTCATTACCAAACACTTTGTTAGAAGATCCGTTAGAGAAATTCCTAGCTCACTTTGGGATTGATTTCGATGATGGTAATGTGATTAATGAGGTGAATGCTTTGTTAGATTCAAGCCCTTTGTTAGATACTAGTAACGGATGGAAACCTAAGTTCGAACCACTACCAGTTTCTAAGTCTACCCTAGTTCCGTTGTTAGAAGAGCCTCCTAAGTTGGACCTAAAACCATTGCCAGATACCCTGAAGTATGTGTTTTTGGACCCGTCTGAGACTTTACCTGTGATTGTTGCTTCCGACTTGGATAGTGATCAGGAAAGTAGGCTAGTGACCGTCCTTCAAAACAACAAAGAAGCTTTAGGGTGGACCATAGCATACATTAAGGGTATAAGTCCTACTGTTTGTATACATAAGATCTATTTAGAGGAAGATACCAAACCTTCTAGGGAGATGCAACGAAGACTGAACCCTAATATGAAAGAAGTAGTTCGAACCGAGGTTCTTAAGCTGTTAGATGCAGGCATTATCTACCCCATTTCAGACAGTAAGTGGGTCAGCCCCGTTCAGGTTGTTCCCAAAAAATCCGGTATTACTGGAGTTCAGAATGATAACAATGAGTTAATCCCGACCCGAGTGACCACGGGTTGGCGTGTTTGTATTGACTATAGGAAATTGAACAAGGTCACTCGGAAGGACCACTTTCCCCTTCCCTTTATCGACCAAATGCTAGAGAGATTAGCTGGACATAGTCATTACTGTTTTCTAGATGGCTACTCAGGCTACAATCAGGTCGTTATTTCCCCAGAAGACCAAGAAAAAACTACTTTTACCTGTCCCTTTGGTACCTTTGCGTATAGACGCATTCCTTTCGGGCTACGTAACGCCCCTGCGACTTTTCAGCGTTGCATGATGAGCATATTTTTCGATATGGTAGAAAAGTTTTTAGAGGTCTTTATGGATGATTTTTCAGTGTTTGGTTCGTCTTTCTATGAGTGCTTGCATCATTTGTCATTAGTGTTGACTAGGTGTAAGGAAAAGAATCTAGTGCTTAATTGGGAGAAATGTCATTTCATGGTTCGATCAGGAATTGTTTTAGGGCATATCGTATCTTCTAAGGGTATAGAGGTAGATAAAGCCAAAGTTGACCTTATCAAGACTTTACAGGTCCCAAAAACCGTAAGAGATATTAGGTCATTCTTAGGAAATGCAGGTTTTTATCATCGATTCATTAAGGATTTTAGCTTGATTTTTAGACCTCTTTGCAACTTTCTTGCAAAAGATGTTAAGTTTGTATTTGATGATGCTTGTTTAGAGGCTTTTGAGAAGCTTAAGACTTTACTCACTACCGCCCCCATAGTCCAGGCACCCAACTGGAACTTACCCTTTGAGATCATGTGTGATGCTTCAGATTATGCTATTGGTGTTGTGTTAGGTCAGCGAGAAAACAAATTACTTCATGTAATTTACTATGCTAGGAAAACTCTGAATGATGCCCAATTGAACTGTAGCACTACCGAGAAGGAACTGTTAGCCATTGTGTTTGCCTTAGACAAGTTTAGACCCTATCTCTTAGGTTCTAAGATCGTCATATATACTGATCATGTTGCTTTGAAATATCTTTTGTCTAAGAGGGATACGAAACCTAGATTGGTTAGGTGGATCCTTTTGTTGCAAGAGTTCTCTCCAGACATTAGAGACAAAAAGGGTGCCGAAAATGTAGTAGCAGACCACTTGTCTAGGCTAGTTGTTGATTCCCCTGATGATTCCCTTCCTATAAGGGATAGGTTTCCTGATGAACAACTTTTCTTTGTTACCCAAGCACCTTGGTATGCGAATATAGTGAATTATCTTGTCACTGGTCGAATGCCCCAACATTGGGGTAAACAAGATCGTTCTAGGTTTTTAGCCGAGGTTAAGCACTTCTTTTGGGATGATCCTTATTTGTTTAAGTATTGTCCAGACCAGATTATTAGGAGATGTATACCTGAGAGTGACTAGTCCAGTATTATTTCCTTTTGTCATGATCATGCTTGTGGGGGTCACTTTAGTGCTAAGAAGACTGCTGCCAAGATATTGCAGTGTGGATTCTATTGGCCTTCGTTGTTTAAAGACTCCCATAGTTACTGTGTTACTTGTGAACGTTGCCAGAAATTAGGAACATTTCCCAAAGGAACATGATTCCCTTGAACCCGATTCTAATTGTTGAGGTCTTTGATGTGTGGGTTATAGACTTTATGGGTCCGTTTCATAATTCTTTTGGTAACCTATACATCCTTGTCGTTGTAGACTATGTCTCTAAGTGGATTGAGGCGGTTGCGTGTAAAACCAACGACCATAGGGTTGTGATAGAGTTCTTGAAAAATAATATACTTACACGTTTTGGTACACCGTGAGCTATAATTAGTGATGGAGGGTCGCACTTTTGTAATGGGATTTTAGGCTTCTGATGAAGAAATATGGTATTACACATAAGGTAGCTACCCCGTATCATCCTCAGACTAGTGGTCAGGTTGAGGTTTCCAATAGGGAGATAAAACGTATATTAGAGAAAACAGTTAATCCTAATCGGAAAGACTGGTCGTCTAGGCTTATTGATGCCTTATGGGCTTATCGTACTGCGTTTAAGACCCCCATTGGAATGTTGCCTTACCGGCTTGTGTATGGAAAGGCATGTCATTTACCTGTTGAGTTAGAACATAGAGCTTATTGGGCTGTTAAGGAGCTAAATTTTTCACTTGACAAGGCAGGAGTCCATAGGAAACTCCAGCTCAATGATTTGGACGAGATTCGTATAGATGCTTACGATAGTGCGAAGGAGTATAAGAACAAAATGGAACTTGTGCATGATAGAAATATTTAATGGAAGTCATTTTCTCCAGGTCAAAAAGTTCTTCTGTATGATACCCGCTTGCATCTTTTCCATGAGAAGTTACGTTCTCGGTGGACGGGTCCTTTTATTGTTCGCACTGTCTTTCCTCATGGAGCTGTTGAAATTGAGACACCGGATGGTAGTAGTTCTTCGAAGGTTAACGGTCAGAGATTGAAACCCTTCTTAGAGAACTTTCCTACAGGTGATGTTGAGGAGGTCCCTCTGGAGGACCCTGTTTACCCTTGATTGACCATCGAGGCGATTGTATGTTGTATATTAGTCTTTGATTTCTCTTTTCACCCAGGTACTATCTTTCCGACTTCTCTGTTTACTGATTCCTCATGTTACTTTACTTTTTGGTATTGCTCTTTGATTAGAAACATTGAGGACAATGTTAGATTTAAGTTTGGGGGTGGGCAAGAAACTTTTTAGCTTTTAGTTGCAATAAATATACTCCAGAGCCTATAAATTTATGCTTATTAAGGTCGGCACTAACCAATCTAAGTGGACGGGAACATCTTGGTTGTAGGAGTTGAGGAACCAATCTGATTAGATGGAAACATCTAAAGAGTCTATTCATAAAAGCACAGAGCTCAGGTGTTAGAATTAAAAAAAATGATAATTTCACCATTTCTCGTTGAATCCTAATCCTTCTATTTTTATTTTCTTTAAGTGATTTGGTGGGGCACACGATTCAAGAGTGATTGAGATTTCAAAAAAAAAAAAAGTTGAGTATTGAGACCAGACCGTCAGACCAACCGGAATAAATTCAATAAAGTCGACTGCTGGTGCCCTTGTATATGCCAGTTGTGTTGACCTAGAGTTAGGATTATCGACCGCTGGTCCCCTTGTATATGCCAGTTGTGTTGATATTAGTCGGACCGGTATCTCAGTCCATTAAGATAGGTTCATCCTGGCAGAGGCCTTCAGACAGATATGGGAAACACCGTTCACTTTAAACCATATTTTTCTTTATCCATCTTCTTAATCTTTCCATGTGATTGGTTGACTCCGGTTATGATGTCCAGAAACTATCTGAGTAGTGCTTTGTCACTTTATATGAATTTTAGTATGCTTGAGTGCAAACTCGTGTACATCAATTGGAATTTCGCATCAGGGTACTTCCTCCTGTAGTCAGTGATTGTATGCCAACCAAGGAGATTCTTTAGTGCCTTCCAAGGTTCTGCATAGATAGCTAGGGTCTGGAGTAATGGTTTTGTGGGTACACCTCTGGTAAACCCTCCCGACATTAACTCGGTTTTATTTATTTTTTTTAATTTTGTTCGAGGACTAGCAAATAATAAGTTTGGGGGTATTTGATAGACGCATTTATGTGTCTAATTTGTCCTCAATGTTTCGTATTGTTAGTACTTGTTTTCGTCCTTATTATGGTGTTTTGTGTGTTTGTAGGTATTTTTTGGAAATAAATATTGATGGAAAATTCAGCTCAAAAAGTTGTTAAAGGCACCCCGGAGGACATATGTTATTCGGACTCCAGCAACGGATAAGGGGCGACCACTGGATAAGGGGTGACCTTCTTTAACAAATTCAAAATTTTGTTTTGGCGGGAAAATGGTGAAGAGAACTGGCAGATTTTCAATCGGATGTTTGGACGTGATTTAGTGAGATTCAATCCCTGAAGGGTGTTGGTGTTTCATAAAGGGGGATAGAGAGTTTGGGAGAATTACAGAGCACCAGAGAGTCGAGAAGATCAAATTGTAGAAACTCCATTTCTGCTGCTGCAAAGCTGAAGAACACGAAGAACAGACTTACCAGGACAGTCGTTTTCCAACAGTGACAACGACACTTAGCCGTGGGTCGTGTAGCTACAGTGACAACGACAATTCTCATTTATCGTTCTCTGTAACAGCTGGTTTGTAACAGAAATAAGTGTTACAAACCCGATTTTTAACATTTTATCTCCATTCTATCATTTGTACACCACCTTTGAGCAATAATAATGATTTTTGAGCGTGTTTCCAACATGATGAGCGGCTAATTCTCTCACAACCAAGGAAATGAGGAAGCTATTTACGCATGGATAATTGGTAATTATTTATTTTCTCTAATTTATAATTTATAATTCACTCAATCACTGCTTTTGCAGAGTTTTTAATTGTTTGCAAAATTTTCTTCATTAGTTGTGATTCAATTAGATAGGTTATGCTTTGTTTAGATAATCTATGCTTAGGGGATACAATTAATTTTTGAGAATTGTCCTGATTATTTGTGAATTAAGAAATAAGAGACTTAAAAGATAATTACAGTTTTGAATTATTTACCATAATTTATTCATGTGTAATAGTGGAATCAGTGTCTTGGTTGTTCCTAATTTCTTGATATCACTTTATTTGAGTTTGCTATATTTTTAGTTTAAAAATTAAATCTAGAATCTTTTGCTTTCACAAGTCTTACGAACCTTTTTACTACAACATTATTGAGTCACATCATTCTGCGACAGAAGTTGGACGAAATGAAACAAGCTATGGAGTCTCAGAAAAATCTTAAATTCAAAGAAGTAACAACAGTTGCAACTATGGCCAAATGGAGATGCAGCATACAGGGCATTGAGGTTAAAGGACTTGCGGGCATCAAGGCTGATAGATAGACTAAATGAATCAACTTGAAGAATCTAATACTCAGAACATATCGACATCTACTATTGTTTCACACAGTACATGTCGATATGTACCGTAGGATTATATGGGAAAAGAACTTATATACAAGTCCTCATAACAAGTGCCTAAGAGACAGTCTGTTTAGTCAAAGTGTATTTTTAAAAGTATAGTCTTCTACTTTTATCACCATATTATAAGAAAACATTTAACTAGAGAAAATGCATTTTTGGGTCACATCAAGATGTTTATTTGATTACAGAATCCAGACTGTCCGGACGGTACAAATGATGAATGGGCATTTAATTGTAAATTTAATGCTAGATTGGGGGAATTTTCATTCTCTGTCAGGTTTTCGCCTCCCACATCAGATTTTTGTTTTTTTAATTTTTATTATCGAGTCACAACTGTAGAAGTACATTCTTTTATATGATAATAGCAAATCGGTCATTCATTTAAAACTGTAGAACAATTCCTTTGTTATTTGATCAAGTAAAACAAATACAGTATACTCTTATATATGGTTTCCTTTTAATTACTTGCTAGTATTGACGATCAAAACTACAGGAATTAACAATTATAATGGAACTGTGAAAATTTAATTACAATTTGATGATGAAACTGTGAAAATTTCAATAAAGTTTCAACCTTGCAAACTTCTCACTAGGATTCTGTAGTTGACATTTTTTCCAGCTTCAGATGTGTAAACTTCAAACATAAAGAAAGATAAAAACCTTAACCTTGAAGCAATCTCTATCACATGCTATTGTTTAACATCAGTAATCCCCTTTGTCATGTTGTAGCATCGAGATGACCATCTCAGCATATCTGAGATTTTTTGCCTAGATATAGCCTCACATTCTTAAGATCCATACAACCTCACCTTGTATATCGTAGAATTCTTCCGTTCATGGATGGTGGTGGAGCTGGACTTCGTATATTGTTATCCTCCCATTGCTCTACGTTGCCCTACATACTCACATTAATGTCAAAGTTTTGAGTATATGCAAATAACAAAGTTTGATTTTTTTAAGTACGACACAATATGTACTGCGGGATTATGCTATAAAACTTAATATGTAGCGCCCCTAAGCTAGCAGCTGACTAATCCAAGGGATTAACTAAATAAAGAGGCACTAAGAATCTAAATCATTTACTTAAACAATTAATTAAGAAATCTGCTACAAAACTTAACCCAAAACTAGCCCCGCTCATAATTATATATACAAGAACTCCTCTCAAATAATACATATACAATAGTCATTTGGTTTACAAATAGAATATAATAATAAACATAGCAGAAGTTAACTAATTAACGGAGTCAATTCCTCGAAGCTTTCACTGCACAACTCTGATCTGTCTCTGAAACTGAAAGTGGTAATGGGTGAGCACATCATCCCTAAAAGGGGTGCCCCGCAGGAATAACATTTAACTTTTAAGTAATAAAGGCAAGATTTGGAAAACAATAATGTTTTCCGCGAACATTAAAAAGTGACCGAGTCACTGAAATAAACAAACAGGTATATGGACAAACTCCTTCTTCAAACAATGTATAATATTAATTCCAATTCCACACCGATTAAACATATAATAGGTATAAATGCGAAGGAGCTAATCCTATATACCACAAGTGGAAATTGTTATTTCCCATAACAATTCGTATTTACAACAAAACAATACAAGTTCTTTCCGAATCGTGGAAAGTTTCAAAGAATCAACAGAACAATCATAATGCAAACTAAACATTGTATGGAATATACAAACGGGCAATGCATGAGTTTGTAAACATAAACTTTTGTAAAAGAAACAATAATGGTTACAAAAGAGTTAAAGTATTCCCACCTCTTTTGACGACAAGCCACGCCTACTTCGAGATCCACGATCCACTGATTCATCCTTTGAATCGATCGTTGTTAATATAGACTAACTGTTAATCACACAAGAACGCTAAGAATCTAGCCGAAATGGCTCACACAAGAAATCATACAAGACTTTCTAATGATTCTAGGCCCATTTAAGGTTCTACCCCTTTTAATTATCTATCTTTAACATATGTAAGATTTACTAATTCAATTAGGTTGGTTCCATAGTCCAATAGCTAAGTCTTACGAACATCCACAACTTTGTAGGATGAACCAAAAGCTAATTCAGACCACAAAGGTCCAATACACGATCCTTAAGAAAACTGGCTATAAGCCAAAACTCACTAAACATATCCATTAAACTAAGGCCCAGTGCAATAGGATCAACTAAGGGTCACTAGTTGTCAAACTAACAGTCAATGTCAGTCAAAGGTCAAAGTCCATGGTCAATGGTCAAAGAAACCAACTCAGTCGAGGTTCACTGAGTCAAGTCTGGTCAGGTCTGGTCACTGAGTTAACTCAGTCAGATTTACTAAGTCAGATACACTGAATCAGTCTAACATCTGACTGAACAACAAGGGTTAAAGCTAAATCCTTTGCACAAGCCAGAGCCATTGCTTAAGCCAAAGGACACTAATGCATAAACACAGTGCAACACATAACCCAGTAAGTCTAGAATGATGCAAACATATATTACAATTATACTAACAAATTATGAATTCCAATTACAATAAAAAAACTATGCCTGCCTTCAATTGCAGCTTTTCCAAGCTTCTACAAGAGAGGTTCAACTCCATACAAACAAACATCTAACCCATCAATCACCTGAGCTACAACTACACTTCATCTTTATCCGGAACATACATACAATTCCATATAGCCTTGAACTCCACAGTTCAACTTCAACCTTATTCGAACTGTAATTACACATCCATAAATAGCCCATTCTAACTCGCAATTCGATACAACATCATCACCACAAGAAAATCGAATACAAGCACTCCAACAACAACACTAGACTTCACCACCACTAATACATCTTCAAAACATCTAAACTCAGATCACCTACAACACCACTACCAACACCATCAGTTCAATTAGTTACCACTGTAACTCAGTTCAACATTCAGCAATTCCTTGTAGCTCACCAACAACTTCAGAACTTGCAACTTCATTTCAGCACCAACACCATCTAATTCCATCATAGGACTCCAAATACAATTCCAACCTCAGACCATGAACTCAACTTCATCGTCTCAACAGTATCTCCACCTAACTGTCACAGCAACAACTAAGCGCAATCATTTGCTGGCTCAACTCAATCTCTTCTTTCAATTATGTTCATTCAGTACCAACACCCGCAACTCAGATCAACAACAAACTCCATCTTCATTTCAATTCCTCTTCTATGTTGGTTACTTCTTTTCTTTTCAATTGCATTATTCTATCAGCAGACCTCCAATCTCATCCCTGCATTAAATAACATCACAACAGACACATAACAACATCAATATCCCCATTACATTTAACTCATATTCTCATATTCGCTGAGACCTCAAATCACATACCAACCCATTTCTAGAGCATAACCCCGCCAATTACGTCATCTCACAAACAACACCAACACCTACAGAGTTAGCTCATGATACAACTTGCAACTCTATGAAACCCTCTAACATCTAAAACCAACACACAACCAAAACTCAATCTCTACCATATCAACACCACTTCTAACTGGAGTGACAGTTCCACTATCCAATCATCTCAACCTCAGTTTCAAACACAGCACATGTAAACTCAATGAATCTCAGCAATTCAACTCAAAAATACCAAAGTTAAACAATTAGAGGCTTACCAAAGAATTAACATCTTCTGAATCGCTGGTTCACCAAAATAATTCCACTGAAACCTTAATTGATCGAACACCATCATCAATTCATCCTCTGAGACTTGACTTCATCTAAGATTCCACTCTAACCCCTCCAGTTACTCATAACCCACCTCATATCAACATCCTAGAATGTCAATTTCATCTTCTAAATAATCTTTGAGTTCTTCTTACAAACCTCAACTCTTCGATTCATCACCGAATCAACTGAGAACAAATGATAATTCTTCTTCCTTGTTCTAATAATGAAACCTCATCCTCTATTGCTTGATTTCATCATCAATTCCTCAGAAATCTTCAATCAACATCAAAACTCAGAAACCTTAATTCTAATTCATTTCCTCCTTCGAGTCTGAATCAACAACAGACACCATCACCATCACCACCTAACTGCATAATCTTCCCCACCTTCTTCCGATTACAGAACTTCCACTTGATTTCTCTCAAACTCGCAGAGAAGAAGAAGGAGAAAAATGAAGAAGAAGAAGAAAGGAAGAAGAGAAGAAATGTACGTCTATCTGATCGATTTGGTTAGGTGAGACCTAAGAGAATTTTACTGGGACACTCGGAAATAGGCTAAGGCAGCCACACAATACCCCAAGAAAAAGACGCTTTTACCCTTCATGTTATTCCAATGTTATCTTCTTCGTCTGGTATCCGATTGACACATTCGAGTAGTCCATTCCGCGTAGCTTTTCGAGCTCTATCTAATGATACTAGTTTCGTTTGTAAATCGTTGTTAGATTAGTTCCAATTAATTAACGTTCGTTTTAAGCTAATCGAGTTATTATCAGCTAAATCATCTCTTGACTGGTCCAATAGCGTTCACGAGCTTGAGGGTCCTTACATTCTCCCCACCTTATACATTTTCTTCCTCGAAAATAAAATCATCCTTCTAGTCTTCAAAACTCCCCACCTTATAGAACAATTCCATCTCTTGTCTAAGCGCAAACAACATAAAACAAAGCACCAACTTATGTGGCTTTCTACAACTAAAATTTGTGGCTCTAGGTTCAACTATATTGATTTAAGTTTTATCCAAGAAGGAAGTATAAGTTTCTTATACTAATTTCTATTTCAATAACTTACTGGTTATAAGTACATTATAAGATAATCCATAATAAAGTTTCTACTTAAAAATTTGGGATATATTAGTTCACTATCAGAAGCAAGTTTTCCTTCTATGCCTAGTTATACAAGAATGCAGTTGCCCTGTCTAGGTTCGCGATGCCCGACAATGCCTACCTACGTAACAAGCATCACCCGAACACATCAAAATTACCAACCTCACTATTCCCCAGTGTTGGATTAACTAAATATTAATTTGTCTTTAACTTTTATCTTAACTGGTGCATTATGATAAATGTACTTCGTAAAATATACAAATAGTTCTCATCATTTTAAGAAATTAATTATGAAGATTTATTTCTTCTTCTTTTTTAAATTATCACGGTTATTATTTATTTATTTTAATTAAATCGAATTTTAATTCCAATGCAACTATATTATTATAACTAAATAATTTTTAAATTCATGTACTATTAAGAATAACTTAATGTTATATCCATTATCCAAATGTTACTATTATTGTTATTCTTATTATTTTCAACGTATCTATTTGCTTATTTCATTATGTGACTTGATATAAGTAAAAACAGCTAACAATTTTTCATAATTGTTTGGTATTAACAATTTTATTAGTATTATTATATTTATTTCTTATTTCTTAGAACGATAAAAATTAATCATAATTAATCGTAATTCCAAGTTTAAATTTTATTAGTAATATTAGACTTGATTTGATCAAACTTTATTTCCTTAAGTTTATATTATTGTTAAATAATTCTTAAGTTGTACTATTAATACAAATTACATTTTGGTATTATTATCCAAAAGACATTTACAATAACTCTAAATTTTATAGTAATTAGTATTATATAGTATTATTATTTGCTTATCTTATCAAAAATTATTGTCTTAATTAAATTATCATTTTCATTATTCTTAATTTAATAGTCCAGTTGGTATACTAAGTATTAATTTTCTAAACTATAATTTTACATTCACGTAAGAGTTGATATGATAGATTTTACTTATTCATATTGAGTCCATATACTATATCTCGTTCAATGTTGGCGTTGGTAATTTAATATAATTTAAATTTGAGTCTACACACAATTTATGATATATCCTTATTGAAATTTTAGTTAAACCAAGTTTAATATAACACTAATTGATAAATGCTAACATTACTTTATTACAATTATTATTATTTTTGTTATCATCTATAATTATTATTATAATATTTTTGTTATCACCACTGATGGTCGAACTATGATTCTAACTACTCTTAGAAATATTATTCAGTCCCAAAAATATTATTAATATTTATGTAATTATAGTTTGTTTAATCTTCATAAGTCAATGTGTTCAGTAAATTTCCATGTGATTCACAAGATTTATCAAAAATACTAATTTCACTATTTTTATAGCATTAGATTATCTACACGTTCATATTTTATGGATTAATTATTCTTCAATCCTTATTAGCTAGAGTTACTGGTGTGTCCTACAATTTTTACTTCACTAGATACATAAACAATCAAACAAACAAACAATCAAATAAGTCTTTTAATTATTAATAACTTTTAGTGATTAAAATTTATCTCACAACCCAACCCAGTTCTAAACTAATCAATTTCACTAACTGGCACTGGTTATTCCTATTGTTTCCCATATAAGATCTAATAATGAGCTCTGATACCAACACTGTAGCGCCCCTTAAGCTAACAGCTGACTAATCCAAGGGATTAACTAAATAAAGAGGCACTAAGAATCTAAATCATTTACTTAAACATTTAATTAAGAAATCTGCTACAAAACTTAACCCAAAACTAGCCACGCTCAGAATTATATATACAAGAACTCCTCTCAGATAATACATATATAATAGTCATTTGGTTTACAAATAGAATACAATAATAAACATAGCAGAAGTTAACTAATTAACGGAGTCAACTCCTCGAAGCTTTCACTGCACAACTCTGATCTGTATCTGAAACTAAAGTGAGAATGGGTGAGTACATCATCCCTAAAAGGGGTGCCCCGCAGGAATAACATTTAACTTTTAAGTAATAAAGGCAAGATTTGGAAAATAATTTTTTTATCGCGAACATTAAAAAGTGACCGAGTCACTGAAATAAACAAACAGGTATATGGACAAACTCCTTCCTCAAACAATGTATAATATTGATGCCCACTTCCACACCGATTAGTAATATTGATGCCAATTCCACACCGATTAAACATATAATAGGTATAAATGCGAAGGAGCTAATCCTATATACCACAAGTGAAAATTCTTATTTCCCATAACAATACGTATTGACAACAAAAAAATACAAGTCCTTTCCGAATCGTGGAAAGTTTCAAAGAATCAACAGAACAATCATAATGCAAACTAAACATTGTATGAAATATACAAACGGGCAATGCATGAGTTTGTAAACATAAACTTTTGTAAAAAAATAATAATGGTTACAAAAGAGTTAAATTATTCCCATCTCTTTTGACGATAAGCCACGCCTACCTCGAGATCCACGATCCACTGGTTCATCCTTTGAATCGATCGTTGTTGATATAGACTAATTATTAATCACACAAGAACGCTAAGAATCTAGAAGAAATGGCTCACACGAGAAATCATACAAGTCTTTCTAATAATTCTAGGCCAATTTAAAGTTCTACCCCTTTTAATTATCTATCTTTAACATATCTAAGGTTTACTAATTCAATTAGGTTGGTTTCATAGTCCAATAGCTAAGTCTTACGAACATCTACAACTTTGTAGAAGGAACCAAAAGTTAATTCAGACCACAAAGGTCCAATACACGATCATTAAGAAAACTGGCTATAAGCCAAAGCTCACTAAACATGTCCATTAAACTAAGGCCCAGTCCAATTGGATCAACTAACGGTCACTAGCTGTCAAACTAACAGTCAACGTCAGGCAATGGTCAAAGTCCAGGGTCAATGGTCAAAGAAACCAACTCAGTCAAGGTTCACTGAGTCAAGTCTGGTCAGGTCTGGTCACTGAGTTAACTCAGTCAGATTTACTAAGTCAGATACACTGAATCAGTCTAACATCTGACTGAACAGCAAGGGTTAAAGCTAAATCCTTTGCACAAGCCAGAGCCATTGCTTAAGCCAAAGGACACTAATGCATAAACACAGTGCAACACATAACCCAGTAAGTCTAGAATGATGCAAACATATATTACAATTATACTAACAAATTATGAATTCCAATTACAATAAAAGAACTATGCTTACCTTCAATTGCAGCTTTTCCAAGCTTCTACAAGAGAGGTTCAACTCCATACATACAAACATCTAACCCATCAATCACCTGAGCTACAACTACACTTCATACTTATCCGGAACATACATACAATTCCATATAGCCTTGAACTCCACAGTTCAACTCCAACCTTATTCGAACTGTAATTACACATCCATAAATAACCCATTCTAACTCGCAATTCGATACAACACCATCACCACAAGAAATCCAATACAAGCACTCCAACAACAACACTAGACTTCCCCACCACTAATACATCTTCAAAACATCTAAACTCAGATCACCTACAACACCACTACCAACACCATCAGTTCAATTAGTTACCACTGTAACTCAGTTCAACATTCAGCAATTTCTTGTAGCTCACCAACAACTTCAGAACCTGCAACTTCATCTCAGCACCAACACCATCTCATTCCATCCTAGGACTCCAAATACAATTCCAACCTCAGACCATGAACTCAACTCCATCGTCTCAACAGTATCACCACCTAACAATCACAGCAACAACTAAGCGCAATCATCTGCTGGCTCAACTCAATCTCTTCTTTCAATTATGTTCAGTCAGTACCAACACCCGCAACTCATCTCAACAACAAACTCCATCTTCATTTCAATTCCTCTTCTATGTTGGTTACTTCTTTTCTTCTCAATTGCATTAGTCTACCAGCAGACCTCCAATCTCATCCCTACATTCAATAACATCACAGCAGACACAGAACAACATCAATATCCCCATTACATTTAACTCATATTCTCATATTCACTGAGACCTCAAATCACATACCAACCCATTTCTAGAGCACAACCCCGCCAATTACGTCATCTTACAAACAACGCCAACACCTACAGAATTAGCTCATGATACAACTTGCAACTCTATCAAACCCTCTAACATCTAACACCAACACACAACCAAAACTCAATCTCTACCATATCAACACCACTTTTAACTGTAGTGACAGTTCCACTATCCAATCATCTCAACCTCAGTTTCAAACAAAACACATGTAAACTCAATGAATTCAGCAATTCAACTCAAAAATACCAAAGTTAAACAATTAGAGGCTTACCCAAGAATTAAAATCTTCTGAATCGCTGGTTTACCAAAATAATTCCACTGAAACCTTAATTGATCGAACACCATCATCAATTCATCCTCTGAGACTTGATTTCATCTAAGATTCCACTCTAATCCCTCCAGTTACTCATAACCCACCTCATATCAACATCCTAGAACGTCAATTTCATCTTCTAAATAATCTTTGAGTTCTTCTTACAAACCCCAACTCTTTGATTCATCACCGAATCAACTGAGAACAAATGATAATTCTTCTTCCTTGTTCTAATAATGAAACCCCATCCTCTATTGCTTGATTTCATCATCAATTCCTCAGAAATCTTCAATCAACATCAAAACTCAGAAACCCTAATTCTAATTCATTTCCCCCTTCGAGTCTGAATCAACAACGGACACCATCACCATCACCACCTAAATGCATAATCTTCCCCACCTTCTTCCGACTACAGAACTTCCACTCGATTTCTCTCAAACTCGCAGAGAAGAAGAAGGAGAAGAATGAAGAAGAAGAAAGGAAGAAGAGAAGAAATGTACGTTTATCTGATCGATTTGGTTAGATAAGACCTAAGAGAATTTTACTGGGACACTCGGCAACAGGCTAAGGCAGCCACACAATACCCAGAGAAAAAGACACTTTTACCCTTTATGTTATTTCAATATTATCTTCTTCGTCTGGTATCCGATTGACACATTCGAGTAGTCCATTCCGCGTAACTTTTCGACCTCTATCTAATGATACTATTTTCGTTTGTAAATCATTGTCAGATTAGTTCCAATTAATTAACGTTCGTTTTAAGCTAATCGAGTTATTATCAGCTAAATCATCTCTTGACTGGTCCAATAGCGTTCACGAGCTTGAGGGTCCTTACACAATACATCACAATATGTACTGCTAGATAATACTATAGTCAGAAGTGAATTAAAACAAATTATTAGGTTTTTCACTCAGTATATGTTAATATCTATTGTTGGATCATAGTGTGAAGCATATTACAGAAGTTTGTTACTCAGTATATGTCCATGTCTACTGTTAGATAGTAGTGTGAAACACAATAAATAAATTTCACTCAGATTTAAAAAGTTTACGCACTAAACGGATTAATCCAAAACTCATCATACAAATCAAAGATCAGAACCTAAATCAAACGTTCAAAAGTCCAAATCCTTAATTTTTAATCATCAAAACGCAAGTTTCTAATCAACAATCATTAAACTATGAAAAAAAACATTGATGCGAAGAACAAGTATAGATCCATATGAAATCAACATTGCAAACAAAGTGGTGGAAATCATAATTACTTGCAGCTACACACATAGCAAAAGCACAATGCACACTAGTTGCACTAACTTCAAAAGAAGTAGCAGCACCAATCTTTTGAAACAAATCAGCATCACACATAGCTAGGTTAGCTTCTTCTCAGAAAGAAAAATGAATAAAAGATATTTACACCATTATTTGTTGATCTCTCTCTAGTGACTAGACTGTAACATACTAGTACCACATATGGCCAAGTACTTATCAATATTCATTGCTTGACACAATGAAACACTTTTTCGTTAGGTACATATCAATATGTACTGCAGGATCATGTTTAAGCATAAACTAGAGGTTTTTACAGTACATAATGATATCAACAGATCATAGTTGAAGTCAAGTGTTTGTTGCTCAATTGAAAAATAAACAAAAATATTTTTCAGAATTATGGCTTGTTTATGTTATTATGTAATTGGGATGCTTTGATGCAAGCGCCCATGTAACTTTCTCAGCTTGGTCACTCTTTGGTGAATGAGTTTCTTTTAATAAACTTCGCACTTTCAAGTTAAAAAAAAACAAGGGTTTTGTGTTAACCCATATCTGTTTTATTCAATATCTCATACATTTTGACAACAAATACTTGTATCCAAAGCAGCACAAAAACAAACGTGACGTGAGACCCAAGCTTACTTCTAATGACATTAACCAAATTTCTTGTCAAAGGTTAAAGAAAAAAATCATGAAATCTAGTACTCTAACTCAGAATTAGTCCACCACATAACAATAAACCTGGAATAAGATAGAATTTATGTGCTCTTAATAATTTAAATTAAAGAAAAGGGATGCACATGACAGCAACCGTAAGTTAGCGGCACTATTACAGATAAATTTGGAAAACTGAAATGATGGAACCTATCGATAAATGTAAGAAATAAGTACCTTCATATTCTGGATAAGAGGAAAGCCCATACTTCCATATTAACTTTATCTTGCTGACAAAGCTATTGTCGAAATGTCAACAAAAATATCCTAGTTAAATCAATCAAAGCCTATGAAAAAAGGTACGAGTATCTACGGATAACATAAAAAAATTTGGAAGTGAATAACTGATTCTCATTTTGGTTTCCTTTGCTTACCAGAATGAAGAAGATTTGAAACGATGAACTCTTACTCCTTCAGCACCGAGACAACAAATCACTTGAAGCTCTTTAAAGGCCAGCTTTATTAGTATTTTCTAAATACATCTGAAAACATGAAAAACTCAGGGATAACTTTTAAGTTCAATCGTGTTGGCCAATTATATCTGCAAGTCGGGTAATTAACCTTGCATTGCTTAAGTTGACTTAGAAATTTAGCTTCCCTTGTTTTTGAGTAGTATAACACTCTTGAAATTTATCAATTTGTTGTTATTAAAAAAATACATTAAGTTCACTGCCGGTGTATTCTCTATTCCGAGTCATGATTATGGACTACATATGGCTACTTTCAGCCGAACGCAAGGAGTGGGCTTCTTGACACATTCTGCCTTTGAAGTTGCTTAGTCTCTCGGTCTTACTTACTGTCTAGTAGATGCATTTTTCCTGCAACTACCAAATTTTCTCGCATTTTCCTTAAATTTGTATAAAACTCTAAGAATAAGTTTGACTCGAACAACAACCGAGATATATAGTAGCTATATATATCTTATCTAATCTAAAGTAATCAATAGTTACATGAGAAGGCAAGAAGTGTAAGAATGTACCATCTATCTTGTTTAATCTTCTAGATTAGACGTAGACGGCTTCCCAGTATCTCTCCGTAAAAACACTTCTTGACAGGATAATTTTGTCAGCTGCATACAGACGAATAATAATATTCATGTGAATTTCACGTATTTATATTCGTGCTTAATTAATGAATTTATAATTCACCCATAAAAAAATGAATTTATAATGCTAGTGAGGTGATTGAGGGGGTACTTGACATGTGACATTTGTTTGAGAACTCCAGTTTTATTGAGAACTCTGTTATTGGCGTTATAATCTGGCTTGGGTTCCGTTGTAAATAAATGTTTTGTGGATGACAACACCCTTGCCCCACCATCAAACTCTTTGGTCTTTCATCTTCCTCAACATAACAACATAACTTTGTAACTTGTATACACTGAATGCTAGCATGAGTGCATGCCATTAACCTTCATCCTTAATGATATTCAATACCTAGCTATAGAGTAACTTATAAATAGAGAGACAATCTCTTTGTAATACACACAACTAATGAGAATTTCTTCTTATTTTTCTCTACTTTGGATGTCTCCTTTTAGTTTATAACACGTCATCAGCATGCTCTACACCGAGCTTCAAAATTTCTAAGAAGAAAATCAGTAAAGGAGAATTTGTGTTATAAAATTTTTTTCTCTCTAACAATTTAAATTAGTAATTGTTTTATAAATCTCTAAATATGCTTGCACGATTATGGTATTTTTTTTTGTTTGATTTTTTTTTTCGTATGTACTCTACTTGGCTGGACTAATACAACTTTGATGCACAAGCAAACAGAGACAATCGATGGTATTGTTAGCTTCATTGCTAACACATTTTTATACCAATTTTGTTCAGGTATTTCTGTAATATCTTTTAATTATTTTCTTGGATGATAACTACATAATTGATTATTGAATCAATTTAGTTAGCCTTATTTGGCATATTATTGTTTTTTCTTATTGAAGATAAAAAAAAAACCATGTCTATGAGATCATAAAATATTTTCTCGTTAGAATGATTTTTTTTCTTTTCTGCGATGGATTTCATATCTTCGTTGCACCAAATTTTAATTTTTGTGTGCAATTGAATTAAACCTAAAGAGACATGGTCCATATACAAATGGGGTGTAGGTGATCAATATCAAAAATTGATTTCCTTTCTTCTAAAATTTTCTTTTTATAAAGAAAAAGAAAAATAAAAATCCACCGAAAGATGATGCACATTTTCTACTCCTTTAATGAAACTCTAATCACCAAAAATTGGTGTTATCGCAATTTAGTTACCTATCATGTAACTAATCACGTGCATGGTTGAAAAATCTACGACCAAATTTTTTGGTATCTTCGTTCAGCGGAGGAAGATCATGTGACTTTATATTCGTTTTCTATTTACCTACAAGAAACCTTATGTCTAACCAAAAAGTGGATTTTGACTTTGCAGTAACTAAAATGACAATATCTATTTATTTTGTCAAGACGAGAGCTTGATAAATCGTATAAACCAATTGGTGATAATTTTCTCCATCGTCTTTATAAGATGGAAAAACAAATTGGCGTATTTTATAAAAAAATTCCAAAAGGAGTGATTTTTTTCGACCACAAAATGGATTTTTTTTTCCAAAGAATATAACGATGATAATTTCTTTATTTTTTTAAAGAAACATTTTAAGCCGAACAAGATTGATTTTCCTTATTGATCCCAAAATGATATATCGTTAATATGGTAGATAAACAGTTTCAAATACCAATAAAATGAGGAATTGATGTATTCTTGAGGGATACTTAGCAACTTTTGATTTTTCCTCGTGATAATAATCTCTAATATTGAAACCATTTCACTTGTAAATGGAATATGGTTAGACATAAAAGATCAAAAGGTGCGCACCCGGTTAGGTAGCCTATATTATTAGTCTTTTTAGAGACTATATTGATCTTGGTATAATTTTCTTTTGATAAAGAATATGTCCATAATTTCATTTTAAATCATTATTTCATTGGACCTCAAGGTCACGAAATTATTGGAGATTTATTTGCATATTTTATATGCTTTTGTCTATAATTAAAGCTCATACACAAGAAGGTTGTTCTATTTTACCTAGCGCGGTGCCGTTCGCTGTGAGTCAGTTTACTTTACAGTTATTTCAACTATTTTAAAACTATGTGTTAGGTAATTAAAATATTAGAATTTACTCGGTTGTTATGCTCAATACTACAGGAGAAGCTACAGAATGCCCAAGATGAGATCAAAAAAAAAAAACACAGGATGCAGGTCTTCCAGTAGAAGAACCTTGTTCAATGACTAAAGCTTTTGGGCCAGATTCTAGAGGATGGGTTCGTTCTGTTGGTCATATATCTCGTATGCACATCAATCTTTCTGCTTCAGCGCGTCACAAGGTAAATGAACTGAAAGCGAATGAGGGTGGACTGGTGGGATGGTGGAAGAAATAGGTGGAAAGGTGGGTGCTCTGATTGATGGCTTTGTGGAATTGTGCCACGTAGTGGATGAAATTAAATATGCAATTCCAGTATCTGTTGGCTCGAACGTGCCCAACACCTCAAGAGATGTAGCCTCGCATACGCCATGCGGTGTTTCTGCTTCACCTCAAACAGGTTCTCATTCTACGAAAAGTTCACATGTTGGGAATAGTGTATCACCAACTGCGACAAGTTCACCGGATGAGAATACTGCATCACCAGCTTCATCAAAAGTTCATGGTTTGCCGCTTTGTTCATTACTGGACTTCGAGAATGAAGTAGTTGCAACTGGTGAGCTCTGTACTGGTGCTTTAGCAAATCAGTTTCACAGAGATCCTATACCTATACATCTTGCTAAGGTATGTATTGATGATATTATCAAACCAGATGCGATCACAGTGAAAGCTAACAAGTACGCAGCGACTTTCAGAGAAGTTGGAATTGGAGGATATGTGTTTCATCCAAAGATGTGCCTCTCAATCAAAGACGTGCCATCTCTTACTTTTTGAGCTACTAGATCTCAGCCTTTTTGAGCATCGCGTAATATCTGCCTTGACTTATACGGATCTTTTTGTTATACTTGTGCGGTTCAAACTTTTGTACGTATGCTGACTGATGTGCATACTCTTATGCAGTTGTGCATAAAAAGTATTTAGGATCTTTTTTTGATTTTTTGGTAGTTCACACTTTTGTACGTATGCTGACTGATGCGCATACTCTTATGCAGATGTGCATGAAAAGTATTTAGGATATCTTTTGATCTTTTTTGGCGGTTCACACTTTTGTGTGCAGTGACTCGTATGGATACTTTTATGCAGTTGTGCATAAGAAGAGATTTACCTGAAGCAACTTTTTTTGGTCCAATGTAACTTTTTTCTATATATGTGAACACAAACCGGCTTATGAATGGATATTTTCTTTCAGTTCATCATTTTTTGTATATATATGTAGGTGGTTTTTGTTATGTCATATGTGAATGCACATGGATTCACACAGGGTGAGTTGAAGCAGTAGTAGCCAGTTGGGTAAATATCAATCCCTGATAAGTACTTCACTTGGTTATACTTATACTGTTAAAAATTTGTGGATTTGACACTCAGTTTATACCTGGGAGGTATTGCGCTGGTGGGAAGTGAACTGCAGTGGGGTTGGAATCAACTTGTGTACCTTTTAGATTAACA
The DNA here is from genome assembly GCF_003573695.1 of Papaver somniferum. Classification (NCBI taxonomy): domain Eukaryota; kingdom Viridiplantae; phylum Streptophyta; class Magnoliopsida; order Ranunculales; family Papaveraceae; genus Papaver; species Papaver somniferum. Next base: position 174,135,357 of record NC_039360.1, on the reverse strand, counting down.
GGTAAGTACTTCACTTGTATACTTGATTGATTTCCTGTTACTTACAATTGTACTCAGTTCTGGTGAGAGAGCTTATGGATTTTGGTTTGTTGCAGGACCAAAGATAGTGCCAACTTATGAAGCTTCATCTTACCTAGTTGCAGTTAACTAGTTAAGTATCTTTTCCTTTCCTAATTTCATATTCTATACTGCCAGAATACAGATGAATGACTAGGAGTAAAGCTCTTAAAACTCTTGACCTGCAAATTAACAAAGCAATATGAACATCTTTCTTAGCCAGGGAAAAGATCTATCCAAATAACCTTGTTAGTGCCAGTTTATCTTGACATCTATTATTCAATCTCAAATGCTTGGACATGGAGTCTCATGTTCGCTACTTCTTAAAGACTTGAACAATTAATCATTCTTTTATTAACTCTACTAGAACTGAAGCCGTCTGTTTAAGGAAAACCTTGGCATGGTCTGAGAAGTGGTGCTAACACATACATGTTAATGTCGATATGCAAGACACTCAAAGAAGAGAAATATGCTTCCCGGAGAGGGATTCTCCCTATGCTTCAAGCCGAAGAGGATGAAAGGTGAAATCTACACTGTCAATCCCCTTTAACCGTCTAATCACACATTTCTATGTGAAATAAGGACTAAATCTTACCTAACTTTATATCAGATTCACCATCCAATGAAAAAAGTATTTAGACTAGAGGAAGAAGCGAGTATCATGACGGATGTTCCAGGCTGGAAGGTCGGTGAAATCGTTTAACACTCTTCTGATGTCTGGTAAGAGGCTTGCATGTATAACTTTGTTAAAGTGGATTTTTTTTTGTCTTGGTTTACAACTAGTGGACATAGTTCTTTCAGTTCGGATTTCTCTGCTCCTTCTTAAATCAGATTCTGAACCATGATAATATGTTACCTGAAGTCAATTTTAATAGACTGTGTTGGTTTGTTGTATGGAGTTTAAATATTGGATAATAAAAGTACTCATGTGTTACAGATGCTATGTTTAGTGTGTTTTGAGTTATATGTGAAGATGACGAAGAATACTCTGAGGAGGATTTACTTGCTGCGTATTTTGAGTTGTGTTTTGTTGCTTGTTTGCATTTTGAGTTGTGTTTTATTGCTTGTTTGCATTTACTTGCTACGTATTTTGAGGATTATTTCTTCCAGTTTACTTGTCATAATAATGATGCCTGTTGTATTTTGCAGGATTGCCTACATTGAGATTTCTGATGCCCAAGCTTTCAAAAAACCAAGCCTGCAAAGGATATAAAGCTTAGTTGCTCTATTTCATCAGAAAGGGTGGAGAACAAAGCAGCTTCAAGATTTCTAAGTTCCATTTCAAGTTTTGTAGGCAGTTAGTTTCTATGTGTTCCCTAAGAAATTTGGAACCTTCCATGTATTCCTTTATAAATTTGATACTTCACAAGAAAAAAAAGTTTGGTACTTAGAAAAATTTCAGTTCTTTTGTTATATGAATCTGATATGAATTGAATGAATGTGATATGAATAGATTGAAGAAATTGTTGTTGAGTGTGTATGATGAATGTATTGAAAGGTGTATGCAGGGTATTGAATTTAGAATTACGGCTTATTTCCGGAAGAAAATGAACTGCCAGCCAGCCTTGACTGACCAATTTTGACCATGTCAATGTAGACTTGCAGTAATTTTTTTGTTGTTACAAAAAAATTTGTAAAGATTCGAAGATGTTTCAACTTGCCACGTAGTAACGGCTCCGGCATGTTACTAATTTGCCACGTAGTCAAAGATGTTACGACCACGTTGTTACAAAAAAATTCGTAACGGCCCTCAGCTGTTACCACATGTCAATTCGTAACAGCTCGCAGTTGTTACTAACGCCGTTAGAATCCAAAATTCGTAACGGCTCCATTGTCGTTGCAAAAAAATTGTAACACCCTCTTTTGAAATAGGCGAAATCCGTTGCAACCCCGATTCGTAACGGCTTCGTTCTGTTTCTAACCCCAAATTTTGGTGTTGGCTTATAGTATTAAAAAATACGTTGTAGGTTATCTTTTTTTTTAATACTTATTGGTTTTGTAGATGTTTCCCCCTTCTATAAATAGATTGTAATGAGTAAAAAATAAGAATTACTTTTCTTACTTTTTACTAGTCATGGCTTTTGCGTAAAAGTGAGGATCTATAGACAATTTTATATGTATACTATCTCCATACAAGATTATTATTTAGAGTACAAATGACAATTTGATATATAATATTTTGACGATATGTTCATCATATTGAACTCTAGCTTTCTAATAAAGTCACTTGATTTAATTTATTTTTGTTTTGTTTCTTCTTACTGTTTACCGTTCCAAACTTTTGGATGACCAAAAGTTTCTAAGACTACCGGGGTTTACCCCAAAGAGGTTATTGTATCCAACAAAATAATTTTTCATTTTCCAGGATAGATTGTAACAGTCATAAAAAATTTGGGCCACTAGGATAGTCTTTTAGATCGGTTTAGAGCAAATTTTGGATTTCTTAGCAAATTTCACTTGAAGACCCATATTATGGGTCAGTTATGAGCATCAATACTTTGTATAACTATTGTAATGTTTTTCAGAGCTAATACCATGACTGCTCATCCTAAAATTCTTGCATATCCATTCCCCATTAGTTCGACAACAACAATGTCCATATTGAGACATCGTCTTCTTCATCATCCTCAATTCCATGTAATGTTTTTCATAATAAATTTGTTTATTATCATCCTTAACATTCTTCCATCACCATGTACCAATATTTCTTCTGCAAACCTCTTTTTCTTCTTCACCACCATCCTTCTTTTCCATTACAACAAAAACAACAAAAATCTCGCACAAGAAAACAGATTACTATCTGTGAAGCCTCTGTTGGGTTGGAGGAGTTTTCTCGATTTGTCTATTATGACCTTACAATTTGCATCGTCCGGAAGTCATAAGAAAGGATTTTTAGTCATATATGTTTATTACACCTGCAAAAATTACTTCAAGCCGTAATTGCTAGTTACTAGTAGCATGTTTATATAGACATCCAGAAGCAGCTTCTCGACTTCTACAAATCAAAAAGCATGAAGTTAATTAGGTATAGATTTTCTAAATGACTTCTAAAATCAAAAAAGTCACTGTTTTAACAAAATATTTTTTGGTTGTGACTTCTGCTTCTAATATTAAAAATGTTGTAGGATTATCATACTCTTCTATATGTTACTGTTTATTGAAATGTTTTTCGCTTCTATAAATAAATTAAAGTAGAAGAATTGTCTTTCTTACTTTTTACTAGTCATGACTTTTGCCTAAGAGGGAGGATCCATAAACAATCTTATATATATGTACACTATCTCCATACCAGATTAAACCAATTCTTCTTTAGAATCCGAATGACAAGATCTAAGATTTTCATAATATGTTCTTTGTGTTAAACTTTAGATCTCTAATAAATCACTTGATTTTTTTATTTTTGTTTTTGTTTACTTTTTACTGGTTACTCTTGCAATTTGTTGTAGCAAATATGTTCCCAGAACACTCTTCGAGATTTGAATTGAAATATATAATCTTAACCATTAGGTGAATTAAGATTTATATCTGATAAATGAATTATAGACCGTCAGATGATTCACGATATTCCTCGAGATGCGTTCTTGATGATGAAGAGATTTTAGCTCAGCTCTCCAATGACTTTTGTTCTCTTAGAATTAACCTCTATTTATAGGTTATGAAGGAATTATTTATAGTCCAATGTTTGTTTGGATATATTTTGATTGTGTATCTGGAAAAAATGCACTCTAGGTTCATCCTGGTCAAAACCAATTTTCCCTTTTTTTTAGGGATCTATAACCTCCAGGTTATACCTAGTCTTATTTTATTTCCCCCTTTTTCTAGGGATTTATAACTTACAGGGTTTGAATATATACCTGGTCTTCTTAGTAACTGATTCCTCCCTTTTGTGAGGATCTGTAGCTTCCAGGTTATACATGGTCTTCTCATTAACTGATTCCTCGCTATTCTGAGGATCTGCAACTTTCAGGTCATACCTGGTCTTCTCATTAATTGATTTTTCCCTATTCTAAGGATTTGTAACTTCCAGGTTATACCTGGTCTTCTGGTGTAGAAGGATAAATGTTGAATGGGTTAAAATTATCGTTCATATTTTTACCCAAGGCCCAATACTTATATATCGGGTAGAATTATTGGGCTGAGGCACTTGGGCCCATATACTAAACTATATGGTACAAACATCGCCCCCTCAATCCTCAACTTGTTGATGGGTTAACAAAAGTCAATTCAACTGCTCTGGAATTTTAATAAGACACTCCCAAGCTACTCTTTTGAAATGACATGGTAATATGCTTGCGAACAAGGTTGCACACGGTGTTGTTGGACAAGATTTTCCGTAGTCGAATATGAACAAGGTTTGATGATTATATCACGAGTTTCAAGTTATGTGCTTGTTGTTGTAACAAATCTTCTTGCTTGCATTACGACAAGTTTTTTTTTTTTTTTTTTTTGCATCGTAGCAAGGCTATTGCAGTGACTGCTATAACATGTTTGTACTTCTCTTGGATAATGTAAATGTCTTTTGGATCAATAGTTGTTGTTGGTCTCGTCTTTGAGACAAGATCTCCTAGTTGCACTTGCGCAAAACTTGGTGAGATTTTGTGATTGTGATTTGAGAAAGAATTAAGTCTCCACTTGTGAGGAGAGGCCGTAGATACCAGCATGACTGAATACTTTCTTCTTGTATTGTAGTTGTTCTATAACTTCACAGTTCGGAAAAAACTGGCGTATTTCTTATGTAGAGTATATACCATTGTGCTAAGATCTGGATGATGTTGTATAAATATATTCCAATTGATGTTCCAATAATGATGATGATGCCGAACGTGATCAACACCTATTAAATGGTTGTCAAATATCACATCTATCATGCATTGAGAGCTTGATAAGCAATGATCTTCGAGTGATGCTTCATTATATCTCATATCTAACCAGCGGATCTTGAGGTAAAATATGAAATTCATTCCTTTGAGATCTTCATATCATATAACTGTTTTTTTTTATTCTTGTTTTTTTTTCTCATTTTGTATTTTTTGTTTTTTTGTTGACACTGTCCATCCTTGCAATTTTTTCTTCTCCTCGCTCTTTTCCTCCATGTTCAATAAAGCCTCTTCATGAGATATTTTTTATTTTATTTTTCCTCTTTTTCTCGAGCTCCAAGTATGCTTCTCTATGCATATTATTTTTTACCAATTTTTTTTACCATTTATTTTTTCCTCGTTTCAGCTCCAAGAAAGCTTGTTTATGCATTTAATAATTTTGACTCCATCAAAGATAGATCGAAAATCGATTTGATTTTTTTATCTCCTTTCGCTCCCGCTCCAGTAAAGCTCCCTTTTGCAAATATACAATTTTTTTTCATTTTCGCTTCCACTCCAACAAAGTTTCTCCATGCATTTTTTTAACTCCATCTAAGTTTCTTTGTTTTTTTTTTTTTTTTTAACTGCTTCTTCAACAAATCTTCCTTGTGTAATTTTTTTTGTTCGTTCCGGCTCCGATAATTTTTTTTTCTAATTTTCTCCATAAAAGCTTCTTCGCAAAATAACTTTTGTTCGTTCCAGCTCCGATAAAGCTTATATATGCAATTTTATATTTTTTATTATTTTTCTCTTTAGCTCTAGCTCAAGATCCGCCAGCAAAACTTTATTAATAAATATATTTATTTTCCTCGTATAATGAACTCTCATTTCCCTTAGAATGGGGTTCCATTGCCCATGCATGGAAGAAGGTCCTTGTTATTCTTGAGCCTACACTAGCCGGTTTAGGTTTAGCTTGCTCGCAAATTTGCGCAAGTATTGACTAAGATCGCGCAAGGAATATTTTTTGAAATATTTTCTCTAATCAAAGCCAAATTAGTTCGGCTCTCACTGCTCTGAAATGGGGTTTCATTTCCCATGGAACAAGGTCCTTGCTATTCTTGAGCCTGCGCTAAACCGGTCTAGCTTGCTCGCAAATTTGCACAAGTATTGACTAAGACCATGTAAGGAATATTTTTTGAAATATTTCCTCTAATCAAAGCCAAGTTATGATCGATGCTAACTATGCGAGAGTTACTGTTTAACTTCTCTGGCTAGTATGCCCGAAGTCTGATATTAGCTATGCGAGTGTTATTTTTAAACGACTCCGGCTAGTATCAAAGTATGTGGATCATGCATTTGTTTATGAATTGTGTGTTTTTATGTGAATTGTGCATTTGTTGTATGACTAGAAAATGCGAATAATTTAAGCAAATTGAGCTATCGTTTAGGCTTACCTCATGAGGCGCGAGGTCCAACGTCGGAAATATGCATCCTGAAGTCAATTGTCAACTATTGATCCAAGTTTCTGAAGTTCCAAGTTTTGGGATTCAAACGCCCCTAGTTGTTCGACTATTGTGAGTAAATTTGCAATGGAGTCTAAGTCAAACTGTTTCAAACTGGTGCAAGTTTGAACTCAGAACCATCTAAAAGAACATATCGTCGATTGGATTGCGAGATGGATGACTAGTTGGATCAACAAGGAATGTTGGGTCCATGAGTTGCATCGTTGGGGAAGTATTTTGTTTGATTGATTGACCATGGGCGCGTCTAGGAAAGCTCGGTTAGGGGGCGACCAAGTAACGTGAAAATTGGCCTAGTGATATGTTGGTGATGCATTTAGCTGATTTCGTACGAGTATACAACTTGAGCGATGAATATTTGCGATGCTAGGTTAAGAGAGCATGAATATGTTGATTGTATTGCAACTGACCCTGATAGTTGATGTTCGTGTCACTAGGTGTGTCATTGTTGACAACCTCCATCCTCACACGTGCATGATGCATGCATATTTTTTTTATGCATAACAACAAGATTGCATCCATGGCGGAATACATCGAAGATTATTCCCATGTAATCCATACGAGGTTATTGGCTTATATTTGCAGGCGACACAGAGGAACAACAATCTTTGTTTTGTGTTGCTTTTGCTTTTTCAAGTTTGTGCTTGTTTGAGCGTTGGCTTTCGAAGTTATACTCCTTTCGCTTTCGTTTGTCGAGGTACTCATTTCGCTTCTGCTCGCCGAGGTATTCCTCCCGCTCGTGCATGTTGTGTTTCCATTGGGCAGGTCCTGATTATCATTCTGATTCCTCGACGATGCGATGGCTTTCGTAGTGGTCATTCGGTCGTCGATCTTCCCTTGCGACATTATCTGCGTCAATGTCTTACCTTTTATATGATATATGTCTCAGAGTATTGGGTATTATCCATTTGCAGTCTCTTATCCACTAAGGTCTCCAGTAGTCTGTTTGACTATTTTCCTTCTCTAACTGTTGCAATATTCCGAGCAGACCCAGATCTCCGGGTGTTACTCTATCCCTTGCTACTTGCACGATATGTGAAGCTAAATGAAAGCCTCTATTGTCAAGGGAATTTGGACGCGATTTTAACATGTTCTTTTGATGCTGATCCAAATCTATTTCGTTCAGATTAGCACCTTCACTTAAAAGAGGGGTTGCAATACGTACCCCGCGATTTCTATTACTTATCTCGTGGGTATAAGTTCTTGCAGAATGACGTCCTGGTATCTTCGTGGATGGTGATGTTTCAACTTCTTCTCGTAGTGAGTGATCAACATTGTTCCGGATTCTTCGTACTCTTGCATCTGCATAAATGTTCCATCACTTCGACTTGCTTGTGATGTAGCTCGGGATCTTGATTTGTTTTTGATAATTCCTTCTGTGTCCCATGGTGGGCGCCAAAAGATGTTGTAGCAAATATGTTCCTGCAACGCTCCTCGAGATTTGTATTGAAAGATATAATCTTAACCTTTAGGTGAACTAAGATTATTACCTGATGAATGAATTATAGACAGTCAGATGATTCGCGATATTCCACGAGATGCGTTCTTGCTGATGAAGAGACTCCCCCTCATCTCTCCAATAACTTGGGTTCTCTTACACTTTGATGCCTCAATGAGTAAGATCTCTAAGCAGGTTTTTATGCAGATAGAAGGATTAAAAAATGTGTACCTTTACGCTTGAAATTGCACCTCTATTTGTAGGTTATGGAGGAATTGTATCCACTCCAATGTTTTTTTGGATCCATTTTGACTGTGTATCCGGACAAAATGCACTGCAGGTTCATCCTGGTCAAAACCAATTTTTCTTTTTTTTTGGGGATTATAACCTCTAGGTTATACCTAGTTTTATTATGTTTCCCCCTTTTTCTAGGGATTTATAATTTCCAGGGTTTAAATATGTAACTGGTTTTCTTAGTAATTGATTCCCCCCTTTTGTTTGGATCTGTAGCTTCCAGGTTCTACCCGGTATCCTCATTAATTGATTCCTCGCTATTCTGAGGATTTGTAACTTCCAGGTTATACATGGTGTTCTCATTAACAGATTCTTCCCTATTCTGAGGATCTATAAATTCTAGGTTATACCTAGTCTTCTGGTGTATAAGGATAACTATTGACTAGGCTAAAATTATCCTTTTTCATATTTTTTTACCCAAGAACCCAATGCTTATATATCGAATAGAATTATTGGGCTACGGCACTTGGACCCGTATACCGAACTATATGGTACAAACATAACTCATCTTTACCTTTTACTCTTGTTCACTATTGCAAGTTTTTTGGATGACCAAAAGCTCCCAAGAGTAACGGGGTTTACCCCAAAGAGGTTCCATAATCTAAATAAAACAAAATACTTTTGATACAATTTTCCGGGCCAGATTGGAGCAGTCATGTAAATTTTGGGCCACTAGGCTGGTCTTTTAGATCGTTTTAGAGAAAATTTTGGATTTCTTAGCAAATTTCACTTAAAGAGCATATAAATGGGTCACAATAAAAAAGAATGATTTTTTAGGGACCATGATTTTATTAGGCCACCTTCTCTATAGTGATAAGGGGTGTCCTAAAACGTTGAAATGACTAACCTACCCTTAACCTAATTTAATTTAAAACCAATCTAATAACCACCTATATATATATAACCACCACCTCCGATTATCACCACCACCAACCACCGATTACCACCACCACCACCACCACCGCCGATTACCACCACCACCTCCTCCGATATCACCACCACCAACCACCGATTACCACCACCAACTCCTCCCACCACCACCACCACCACCACCACCGCCTATTTAAGAAATGTAACAACATCAATGCAATCACAATTAAGTTCGGTTACATGATAATTTTATCGAGTATAAAAGACGCCAGCCGCAGCCTGATTCTGCCATGGGACCACTCCGGAGGTATTTTCCAACAAACGCTTCACTTTAATTTGATTTTGATTGCTTCAATCGAATAAAAATCATTAAAATAGGGTTTTAATAGGAGTTACAGATAGGGCTGCACATACTCCGGTACGGCCCGATTCTCCTATGAAACCGGCCCCTGTACCTGGTGTTGACCGGTACTGAAATTTGAGTACCGATACCTGTACTTGTACCTGGTGTTGTACCAGTACTCCGGTACCGGTCCGGTACAAGTCTGGTACCGGTCCGGTACAAGTTTGGTACCGGGTTTTTTACCTGAAAAGAAACAGTTCAAAATACTAAAAATAACGTTTCCAATTTTCCATAAGTTCAATGTTTCATAAGTTCATAATACTAAAAACAGTTCATTCTGTTACATATTTTCAATTTCCATAAGTTCATAATACTAATTTGATTATTCTAAGTACTTAAACAGCTAAACTGCATTGCTTTGGTCAGCTGAACCAAAGCACCATTTCCTCACCAACTCATCCATCCAGTCATCAAAGCACCACTTCTTCACTGCATTGCTTCTGTTAAGCTGAGCCACTACCTGCAACTACCAACTCCTTATGTACCTTCCTGCCTGCAACAACAACCATATATACCATTCAGTTTTATCCCCACAATACATACTCAGCATCCCCACATCAACAACTTCAAAAATGCATCATTTCTTAAGAGATTGCAATCAGTACTACTTTCATATGCATACAAAGAAAGTTGTTTCTACTCCTATGTATAGTTATTGTGTCCTGTCTCGAACAAATTTTTCAAGAATAAATTTAAGGAAGTTGTTACATAAGAAAACAACCTTAAAAAAAGACTACACAGAAAGCTACCAACCTTGTTGTTGGGATTTTTTGGACATCTATTCAAATGCTTTTGTAATCCAGCAGTGCCATTTACTTCATTGTGAGCAGCCTATCTTTTGTGGCAATGATGACATTCAGCATGAATATCATTTATCCTAGTTATTTCCAACCAAACACTTGATCTCACTTTGTCGTGCTTCTTTTTGCTATCTCCAACTTCAACTGCTTCAGTTGTACTTGTTGGAGTTGCAGTTTCAGTTTCATCATTTGTGTGAGATGCAGCTTGAGAGGATGATCCAACCTCTATGTGTTGAGTTGTACTTGTAGTCGGAGTTGCATTTGATGTGGCTAACAAACATAAAATACAAACACAATGTTAGACTGAGATAAAATAATGCAATGTAAGGAAAAACATTAACTGAGTAACTGTCGAAAAGCAAGAACATACAATAATTGAGGTAAAAATTCAGACTATCAAATTTCAGTCATTATTAAATAATGGTAATTTACTAATTTTTCAGAAGATGTAGAGTACCCTGCATTTGCTACTCTGCTAGTTAAATGAATCTGTAAAAGCTTTCAAAAGAAATGAAACAAGACTAAAAGGGTTTAGAAACATCCATGTACTTTCATTCAAAAGCTCAAGCACCAAATTACAAATCGAGGGAATCACTGCTACTCTGCTAGTTTGAAAAAAGAATAGAAAAGAGAAGTTCAAGCCAGATGCACTAAAAACCCCAAATCAATCTTATACAGAACGATATTCAAACAAACCCTAAAAACACCAAATCAATCTCATACAGAACGATATTCAAACAAACCCTAAAAACCCCAAATCAATCTCAAACAGAACAATATTCAATCAAACCCTTAATCAATTTCAAATCGATTCAAACCCTAAATCAATCCATGAAGATTCAAACAAATTGAACAAGAAGATGTAGAATAGTTACCTGAGACTCAGATATGGTGAGGAAGAAGAACCAATCGAAGTCTCGAACAGAGAGAAGAGTTCAGAAGAGATGTTGTTGCTGCTCTTCGAGAGAAAAAAAGAAGAAGATGAATGAACTGATTCTCGAACTCGATAGTCTATTAGACTATACCTAGTAAGGACGGTTGAGATTAAATCTATATTTAGATCTTACGGCTCACATTAACCGGTACTTATGGTCCGGTTCAAATCCGATCCTCCCCAAGAACCGGTGTCTGTACCGGTGTAGACCGGTTCTCAACTTCCAGTACCGGTGTCTGTACCGGCTACACCGGTTCCGGTCCGGTATTTCCGGTTCCACTACGGTCCAGGTCATCTCAACCGGTTCTTGTGCAGCCCTAGTTACAGAGCCATGTTCGGTTAGACCGATTTTCCAAAAAACCCTAGTTTACTAACCGAACTTCTTGAAAATGAAGAACACGAAGAACAGTTCGGTTCTATTGGATTTAAAACTAAGTCACCGAACTCTCTGTTCGGTTGTTTCGCAAAAAATTTTAAAACTACAAAGTAACCGAACTCCACCCTTAGAACCGAAAAAAAAAACAAATCCAGTCTAACTGAATTGTGTTGTTGTGGCCACTATGTTGAGTTCCAAAATAACCGAACTTAGCCAATAGAGTTCGGTTTTTTCGCAAAAAAATTTAAAACTACAAAGTAACCGAACTTAGCCAATAGACGCTGGAACTTCACATTTTTTTTGTTTGTTAAGTTCGGTAACTTCACAATTTTATCGCAGAAACCGAACTCAAAGTTCGGTTGGTTAGCTGTTAGGTTCAAGTTTGCGAAAGAACCGAACTTTGTAAACTTATATACTCTTATATTACGTAAAGTTCGGTAAGATCAAAAGTGCATGCAGTTTGGGAACCAACCGAACTTTGTATACCAAAGTTCCGTTAGTTGAGAACCAACCGAACATAACGTTGTAACTCCTAGAAATTCTATTATTAGAGAGTTCGGTAACCTGCGTGTTTGGAACAAGTAACCGAACTACACTTTCAGATGAGTTCGGTTACTTGTTTATCTCACGGGGCAACCGAACTACAACTTCAGATGAGTTCGGTTACTTGTTCTTCATATAAAGTAACCGAACTACAGCTTCAGATGAGTTCGGTTACTTGTTCTTCATATAAAGTAACCGAACTGTTCAAAATCCAGTTCAAATCCGGATCATTTTGAAGATTAACAAATATTCTAGGAGAGGATGGAGATGAAGAATCAGATGAGTTTTCATCATTTGAATATTCAAACTTAGTGAATTGGAAAAAAAAACTATTTTCCATGTTTTTCTCCTTCATCTTCTCTAACTCTACTCTCTCAATAATTCTACTCAACTAATAATAAACCCTTCTTTTAATTTAATCTCACTAATTGTTTTTAACTAAATCATTCACTAATCATAACCTAAAATTAATTAAGAGGGTAGATTAGGTATTAAATAAATAACTAGATATGGGGTGACCTAGAATTACTTCTAATGCCTTTACCCAAAATAAAACCATGGTCCCAAAAAAACCATGGTCCCCAAAAAATCATTCATAAAAATTGAAAGCATCTAAAGTATCGTTGTTGGGAATCAGGTGCACGAGGGTGTGAGACTAGAACTACTGACAATAACCAGTTGGGTCAATTCGACTTGATTGGAATTCCTCAAGCACCTCATTTAGTTCCTCATGTTACAGTTAGTATACATTCTTTCCTAGGACTTAGGGCTACACAAAACCGACTCAACCCACCAACCCAACCCACACCCGCCTGAAATCACCCGAAACCCGACCCAACCCACCTAGGAGCGGGTCGACTATAGGTCACAACATCAAAACCCATCGTATGGTGGGTCGACTGTGGGTGACAGCTTCCCTCACCCAACCCAACCCACCCACCCACCTAAATATTTCTAAGTTAATTCTAACCCTTAGATTACCTATCCTAGATGAACCACAGCCGTTGAAGTAGTGATATATAATGCTTATAAATGCTTTTTGTGGCTGTAAGAGTCAGCTTATGATGTTAGTTTTCTACACTTTTAAGTAAACACTTTTAAGTAACTTCTTATGATGTTAATTGTCTACGCTTGACTTGGGGTCAGATTTTTGATAAAAGTTATTACATCCAATCTGTAAGAGTTTTTTTTGTTTTTGAAAGTTAAATAGATTAAAAGAGCAGAAAAAGTTCACATAGAGTTACTCAATCTGTAAGCGTCTTAGTTATATGTATACAGGTATGTTTAACAGTAAAACTGTAAGTCTGTAACTGTAATGTAATGTTCATTGTATTTTATTGTGGGTAACCCACCATCCACCCGATTCAACCCGTCGTAATGTGGGTCGAGTGTACACCAACCCATTGTAATATTGGGTTGGTTGCAGGTGACAACTTCTGTTACCCACCATCAGTGAGTTGGGTGGCGGATGAAGCCAAAACCGACACAATCCAACCCATGTGCACCCCTAGCACAATCTAATAGGAAGCCAAAATAAGTAGAGAGCACATGAAATTGGGGATTTGGCAATTTAGCCAACAGTGAATGATTCTCCCTGCACAAAGTAAATACAAAAAATTGACTCTACAGGAGTTGCGGTTGTTTCTCAAGGAGTCGAGGGGATTGCTATACTTGTTCGGAATTTCTTCGGTTCATTAACAAATAAGAGTTTCAAGGGTGTGTTGGAGCTTGTTCGGGATTTCAGAGTTCTTTATACTTTGTCATGTACTACCGAAGATGTACAATCTTACCCAAAGGTAGCCAGTTGTGGCGGCTGTACACTATCCCTGCACAAATGGTAGCTGATATAAGTAAAAGCTGCAACGAATTGAACAAACAAACTGGTGAAAGTTCTTAGAAATAACTTTTTAGCCATATATTTCTACTAGTAAAAGAAAAACTAACATTGAAATCTTTTATTTATAGAGGAGGATTTACCCAGTAGAAGCATTATGAGTTGCACACCTGGGAGGTCTGATGATAGACCCTCCTTGTTACACTATTTCCGAAGTGTATAGAGACTCAATCACACAACAAGTAATACTGAAACATAATTACAAGTTACGACAGACCCCAAGATATGCACCTTTCTGTAACCAGAAAACCTTGCAACACGGATTTTGTCAGGCCCCTAAAAATGTACTCAAGACACTACAGATTTTCACTTTCTGGCAAACTTTGCAACACAGTCACTACCTGTGTTACTAGTTCTATTAACAAAATCAAAAGGCATTAGTATCCAAACATAAAGAGGTAATCTAGCTTTAACTTCTTTAATAAGATTTTTATGAATAACATTATCAGTTTCATGAGCTAAACATGGGTTGTTTTTTCACCATGTACACCTATCAAAACAACTTTAAGTGCAGATAGCATAATATGACTTGCTACATTAGAGATTCAATACACATCCAATGTACTACAGGGTATATTAACCAGCTTTCCATTTCATTTGTGTACAAAATTAGAGGAGGTTAAAAGGAGATTTAAGATTGCAATGTCTAGTGCAAAAAATGAAGGCCACTTACGCAATAATCTATCACTGAGCAGTTTCTTCTCCATGGCTGGCATTTCTAGCTGGATGGAAAAAAGGATCTTTTCCATTTTGGTAGATATCACATATATGAATCGAGTATCTTCTAGCCAGCCTCTTTCAGTCATCAACCGCTTTAGGATCTAATGTCTCCAACTCTTTCACAGACTTCTGTACGTCACGCTTGCAGTCCTCACCCATTATAAACTTGGCCAAAGTAGTCCACCAGTTAAGAGAAAATATCAATCCAGGCCAAAAGTATATGAAAATGAAAAACTAAGAAAAGATACTACTGTTGATTCTTCTCATTTCCATTTTGTACTTCGAATTAACTATGCACATTAGTTGTCTGGCTTTCCAGCCCTGTGCACGTGCAGCCATAATCAGGAAAATAGCTTGCTCCCACCATTCACATGACAACTACAGATATGAAATCTCGGGAAGGCAGCAAATGTTTTATCTGACAATCATGAAAAACTCGACCACTAAAGTTTCCTGGTCCAACCAACTCTGTTGATAATTGATATACAAAGTCCATAGTCAGTGCAGATTTTGAAATTTAATATTGACGAGGGAGGTAGTGTCGACGCCAATTATATTCAGAATTTATAACCACAAGTCTGCAGTAGAGAGAATGTGCTATATTTTTACTGGGATATGAAAAAAGGGCAAATGTATGATATTGTCATTTCCCCTTGACATATTTTGATTCCTAGGAATAAAGATAAGTTTTCAGATGTTGCGATATGCAAGTAATAAAGAAAACGGTAAACGTATGATCTGGTCATTTCCCCCAGACCGCCAAAGTGAGAGCATACTTCCCAAGGTAAAGCCAAATAACAGAGGAATTGCATCATTCATATGATATGGCTATTTGAGATGTTAATAAAATAACCTCTTAATTTTGCAGCAGAATATAAAAAGGGTCCATGAAGTAGATTGAACAATTGAACATAGACTGTATATAAATGCAACAAGCTTACAAATTCTTGCAACATTGAACAAGCCAATGCACTATCACTGCAAAAACAGTAATTTCATGCAGTTTCAAACATAATGGAATTGAAATGAAGGAAAAGTGTAAAGAATTCTTAATGTACCGAAGTATGTCACTGTGATGGTACAACCCCACTGACATTTCGTCCTCAGATATTTCCTGTCGATAGAGAGCACAAACAGCTTTCATACAGAGCTCAGGATCCTCTTCAAATGAAGAAAGCAATTCAACCTCAGATTTCCATTCCATTTCGTCTTTGTTCCTCTTTGAAGTTTTCATCGCCAGCGTATCCATAGGGTCACCAAGAGAAGTTTTTGAATGAAAAAAACTATTAGAATCTTCTGGTTCGCCCAGACTATCAGCACTGTTATCCGAGTCTGAGACCAAGTTCCCAAAAGTCCTCTTATTCACTTTCAGATGAGCTTGAGATGATGATCCATGTTGAGATGCTCTCTCTTTCAAACAGCCCCAACCCTTCCCTTCTTCGACGTCATATACATTCAGCACCTTTCTTTGGTTCTAAACTCATACAAATGAGAATCCTTGCTCCCTCCACTTCTGGTTTTAGCATTAGGTTTACTCATGTTGTTTTTACCTCTTGGCTTCTCACCACTAATTACATTCTGCAAAACTCGCACTTCGGACTCAATTTTTTTTTTCAGAATTACACAAACTCTTCACATCTCAATATGGAACCTTCATTTCTATTCCTCAGGACTAGGCTCTCCAAATTAGAAAGGCGAGACGCTTTACGTCTCATTGTCGAATATTCAATTTCCATCCTCATGACTAGACTCTCCAAATCGGAGCACTTGTTCCTCCAATATTTAGTTGCATCCTCATCTCTAGGAGCAGTCTTTGTGGTTTTGACCTCTGCTAATTCACCCTGGAGTTTAGTGCACTCAACTTTCTTCTTCTTAAGCTCCACTTTTATCTTCTCAAGCTCAACTTTCTTCTCCCCTTTTATCTTCTCAAGCTCCAAATCCTTCTGCTCAAGCTCTAATTCCTTCTTCTCAAGCTCCACAGACAACTCAATACACTTAGTCTTATAATGGTCCATATTCTCCAATTCAACCACAGGTTCACTAATTCCTGTTGATGATTTCAGTTCTCCAGACCTTCCCGTTCTTTCGACTTTCTTCCTCTTTGCCCCAGCTTCGGCAGAACCACCCCCTACAATCCTATCAGCTGGATAGAAAAAAGCCAATTAGTTAGACATTACAGGGACAGATTGATAGTTACTCCTTTTGGGTTCATAAAGGAGTTCACCATATGAAACTAAGAAATTCCCAATTAGTTAGACATTACAGTGATTATTAGTGGACTAATTCATAAATTAAACTAGGAAATTTCTCAATTGGAAGCAAACAAAACGAAAAGGGGGAAATGTATATTTAGAGTTACTCACAGCTGGTGGTGGTAGGATTACTAGTAGATGGTTGGTCCGTCAGCTGCCGCTTCCTTGGCAAGAAATGCAACAATTACCATTTTAGAGCTGATTTGTGTCTTCACTTTCGGTTTAGGTGTTAGTGGTTCCCTGTTCGCCCAGATTATTTCTCAGTATGTTATGCTGATTTGTGTCTTCAATTCGTCTGAGAATTGAAAAGACAAATCGTGGCTGAGAATGAAGCCCTTTTCTAAGCCCTAATTCCACGGCTAAGATAATTTTTTTTACTTATTCTCCTCTTCGATTACAAAATCCAATCAACACCAATCGGTACAATCCCATTAAAATCCAATTAAGCCCTAAATTAGGGGTTTTACTTCCACCAATTCTCCTCCCATTGTTTGCTGGTTACAAAAACCATTATTAACATTCAATCTTTTTGATTCAATTTCTTACGTTACCAGAACCCCTTGAAATGTTCGACTACATAAATCAAGAGATAGATTATCATCTTCCTAGGTTTCTCCGTTTTATTTTCTTCAGCATACTCTCTCAAGAATACTAGAACTGAAAATTCTTTTCTTTCGAACTCATGCTTTATGTTGGTTTAAAGGTTTGGAATCTGTTTAGGAGATTTCGGTTATGTTTAGCGATCTCCTGATATGAGTTTTGTTTCGTTGTTATTATTGTTGTGTTGCTAAATGCAATAATCATGACTGCTCCTGCACCAGATGTTGGATGGCCACCAGTATGCTCCAGGTAAAAATCACAACAATTCCAAATCAAAAGCAATCAAAATCTTCAGCTCGATTGAGGAGAGTGGCAATCTTGGTACAAGTAAGCTGAATCCTATACATAATTATCCCATGTCGCTTAAAGTGTAAGATTGTTTTGTGCAGTCAGTAAAGATTTCTTTACTTATTAATACTAATTATTTGCTTGCAGAGAAAGAGCAAAAACGAGGCGAGCATGTGATGTTTGATATGGCAATGCCTTTCCGTTAAAGTTGAATTTGAATGCCCAAAGAAAACTAAGTTCTATGCAACCTAATAGTGGGTTCAAATATATTTTCTGGTACTCATACAACAAATACCGAAACTGTATAGCAGTTTGATCACATTTGTTATTTAAAACTCATACGCTACACATACATGCGAGATCGAACTAGGTTAGCTTGATATTTTTTACCATTCCAAAGCCTTGAGTGTGTAATACGCAACATTAGCTACTAATGGACACAATCTTTTTTATGTAGCTTCATCTCCTTAATATGGCGCGTTAAAGCTTCACTAACACCAAACGGTCTCCATCTCAACCAGAAACCTTGCCAGTGCACCTATATGACCAATCATAACAGGTCATCAGCCGGCAGCTTATATGGCAAATTGGGACCCTAACTTTGTGTCTATCCCAGAACTTGGGTGTTTTTCCAGTATGTGGTGGCACGTTTCTATAGCTCTTTCTGAACTAATGCGTGTTCACCATTTTTGGCAATGGGTCATGGATATAGTTTGCACAACCTCTACTACTAAAATGTTCAAGAGAGTAGATGGCACCATCATGGTGGCAATTTCTGTCGTACTGAAGTAGTGGAAGTGGATTCTTATCTTTGGTGCATTAAGTGTAGAACTAAAGCCCCCGACGCAGTACCCAGGTAATGCGTGATGTACTACATGAATAATTTGCACAACCTCTGCTACTACCATTTATTTGTTAGTAGAAAACATGCAAACAATAGCTGAAGTGTGTAAGGGCCAATATGTGTATGCTTCCATTTTAAGGAAATTTGTAGAAAGTGGGACTAGAGCATCTTCAATTAAGAATTTTGTAAAATTTATAGAAAGTTGGTAAGGTAGTTCCATAAGTATCGAAATAAGCCTTAGAATCAGTGAACACAAACAATACGACTGTAAAATTCTCTCGATTATTTGAGTTTGGGAGCATGAACCATGATTCGAGTTTAAGGGAGAGTATTAGGTATAGTTTGTGTGAAATGTTTCATTTGTATATCTTTAACTTGTGTTAGTCCTTTGTATATCTTTATTTTGTATAGTTTTTATTTCCTTACTTTCTCTGCTTTCCATATAGCGCTAACTCATATTTCTTTTTAAGTCAATTGACTGTCAAGAAATGCAACAATTACCATTTTAGAGCTGATTTCTGTCTTCACTTTCGGTTTAGGTGTTAGTGGTTCCCTGTTCGCCCAGATTATCTCTCTTCACCACAAGGGTGGCTGGTCCTATATATAGGGATTTTACATAGTGGAGGACAGCTAACAAAGCCCTTATTTTCGGATCTTGCATGCGATGTCTTCGCACCCATGTATCTGGTCTTCTCGCACGTTCTTCTCGACTTCGTACAGATTCCACACTTCACCTGTGACTTTGTGACGTCACTGATTCCGTCATTTAAGATATGCTACGTGCGAACTCCGTTCGCTCTTTAGTAACTCAGTTGTCTCGCATGATTATTCACGTGTGCGATATTTAACCCCTACATTTTTGTTGTTGCAAAATATGTGGTACATATTATCTGTTGCCTGTTGTTGTACCTAGGCCTGTCAATGGAAGAATATCCGTCGGATATTTAGAAATCCGATATCCGACATGTTAAGCAATACCGGATATTCGATATCCGATAATATCCTATAGGATATCAAAATCAGATATCGATTCTAATAGGTTAAGCTATCGGATATCGGATATTTATCCGATAATATCCGATTCTGACAAAAAAAAAATATATAGTCTGTAAAACATATACAGAGGTGAAATTTAAGTTCTATTTCTCATACATACCATCCAAATTGTCTTCAAAAACAGTCTTAAAACATTACTCTTAAGTAGTTATGTCTTTAAGTAAGTATCTTACACAAACATACATGAAAATAAACACAAGCAAATGCTATAGAAAGTAAGAAACTTCGAAACACGAAGTATGATAAGTATCTGTCACTCTTCTCTCCATCCTCTGACTCTCTTGACTTCATTCGTCTTCGATTTCCAAATTTTCCATATCTGCATTATAACAAGTCAACATTCAAATAAGATACACAACTACATAAGTATTAATAATAGGAACTAAGAAGAATAACAGATGAAACTATGCACTGAGTTTAAGCAAAAAAAAAGAAAAAAAAAAGTTACCTTCACAAATGAAATCCGGCAACCAATCACTTAAGCACAACAATGCTTCAACAAGCTCTGGATCTAATGAAGCTCTGTGTGTTGTAAGCACTCTACCACTGGCACTGAACATTGATTTGGATGCCACACTGGTGACTGGGATAGCCAAGAAATCTCTTGCCATCTTTGCAAGAGTTAGGTACTTAGGTGCATTTAGCTTCCACCAACTCAAGATTTCAAACAGATACTCATCTTTTGGTGAGCCTTTGCTAAGCATTGGTTCTTCTAAATACTGGTCCAACTCAGATTTCTGCACCTCAAATTCAATGTTCTCCATCATAAGCTCAGCATATTCAGGATCACATACTTCGTTTGGATTGTCTGGATCCATCATACTTGATCTAGAGACAGCTGCGGGGGCCAAAATAGTGTTCATCTGCATTTGAGTTTTGTGAATCATACTCATAGAAAAGAGTTGTCAGTTTTGTTTTGAATTTGTTATACTCCACTGCATAGCCAGTTCCATACAACTTCTTATAACGAAACTCTACCCATCTTGCCTTGTATCTAGGATCTAACACAACTCCAATGCCCATAACCAAATTACTTTCAAGCCAATACACATCGAACTTTTCCCTCATCTTCAACCCCATTTCTCTGATATACCCATAATCATTGTCTTCCCATTGTTTGATGCACTTGTTAACTTCATAGACCCCATTGTAGTACAGATTTGCAGTTGGATACTTCATCCCTGCAAATCTGGTTGAAACATCATTAAACATCTCTAAACACTTGCAAATAACTACCCTTTCTTTCCACTCGTCTTCACTTGGTATACAATCGAATTCGGGATCAAGGACAACTAATCTTTGAAACCCTTTTTTCAACTCAATTGCATTTTTAAGCATAAGAAAAACTGAGTTCCATCGAGTGTCCACGTCAAGACTAACTGCCTTTCCAGATAACCTACATTGTGAGAGTGCCGTTTCAAACCTCTCTTTCCTAGCTTGTGAAGTTTTAACATACTTAACACAATCTCTAATTGATTGCACAAACTTAGCAGCAACTTTCATACCATCTAGGACAACCAAATGAATAATGTGGTTGGCACACCTCATGTGAAAAAATTCCCCATCAAGAACTAGACAATCCTTATTATTTAGCCACTTAATCAAATTTCTCATCATAACACCATTAGCAGCAGCATTATCAGCAGTTAAAGCAAGGAATTTCCTATCTATGTTCCATTCAAGAGTGCAAGTTTTGATACATTCTATGAGAACATCTCCTGTTTGTGGTGATAGCACTAAAATATAAGCTAATGTTTTCTTAACCAAATTCCATTCATCATCTATGTAGTGGCATGTTACACAACAATACCCATCTTTAGTATGCTTAGAAGTCCACATATCAGTTGTAAGACTACATCTAGAGGTCAAATTATCCAATACTACTTGCAATTCTTGTTTTTGTTCATGAAAAAACTTCATCAAATAACTTCTGGTTGTGTTTCTACTCATGATCTTAACAGCAGGGTTCAAAGACTTGCAATACATTCTAAAGTAAAAATGTTGAGCCATGTTTAGAGGGTAATCATGCCTAGCAATCATTTTAACCATGTATTCCCTAGAAACTGCAGGATCATACTGCCAATTATCTAATTTTAAAGCTTTGTTACCTGCTGTTTTCAGTGAAGTAGAAATCTTTTGTTGTTAAACCTTGTTCTGTGGTCTCTTATGGCAAATCTTTAGATGATTCCGTAACCTTGTAGTACCACTGACACTATCAGCATCAACTACCTTCTTGCAATGATAGCATGTACCTAGTACAATAGCTTCCCTCACGTGTGTTTTCTTGTTGTGTCTTACTTTACAATCCCTTTCAAATTCATCCCACACTGGTGACCTTATTGCTCTAAGATTTTTCTTCAAAGCAGTTATCAGTGGATCCTCACCAGCTTCTCCATCTTCATCATCTGTATGAGAGCCTGGCATGTTATCATCAGTTGGGTTCTCTTCTGGTTCTGGCACTCCTAGTGTCACTAGTACCCGATGTTGAGCCAATTGCTGAAGCTTGAACACTTTGTGATTGTGAACCATCCCTAGAAACGACAGCATTTGATTGAGATTGAGGCAAAGGGGTTGACTTTGAGGTTGAAACTGTCTTGCCCTTGGCTGGTTTTTTAAACATTTTTGCAAGCACCTATATTAAAATTAAACATAAAGTAAGCATATGAACTGGTCCAATATCAAACTCACAATAGAGTAACATTCCAATTAAGATCATCATATTCACAATACAGTAACAGGCCAAACAAACAACAAGAATTCTAATACATCACATTGTTTACTTACAGTTGGGGCTAATCTTAGGTATCTTCTAATCTAACCAACATAATGTCGTACAAAGCCAGTGGTAAACATGATGAACATAGATTCATAGTGAACATACCAAGAATGCATAGAGAACAGAGTTACACAACTTTTCATTCTGCTTCCATATTCATACCATTTAGCTACCAATTAAGTCTATTCTAAGAACCCCTAAATGAGTATACCAGCTCAAAAGCAATTCTAGATGAATATATGGAAACCAAAAAATTACACCTTCCACAATCTAGTGTTTTTCCTTCATTTATCCAGTCCACAGACGGTAATGTCGGGCATTTCATTCGTACACACTTCATATAGGGGATACAGATGCCAGTTCATTCTAGTATATTAGTAGACAAGACTCGACTCGTGTATAAACAACAAGTTCATTCGCATAATTCCGTTCTGCCAAAATATTTAGATTCACTAATTTCGTTCAATGAATATCCGACACCATGACCACCAATCTGACAATATCACAATTCACAAGTAACTACAACATATTCCCTTGAGCTGGGAGATCAGGAAAAAAAAAACAAATTGTATTTTATATATACTCCTAGAGTATCAGGCTACTATATTGTGCAAGTTGACATCAATTATAAATCCATGGGTAATCAACATGATTCATGTTCTACAACCTATGGTTTTCATTAAAATTTAACCAATAAAGAGAAAACCCAACTTCAATCATCATCTAAATGATTCAATTCAATCAATAATAACCAGCAAACTCAACAAGTTTATCCTATGATTGAAAAGCAAACCCAAAATTTGAAACAGCAACAGAAACCCTAATTTGCAATTTCTGATTTCAAAACCCTAATAAATTCTAATTTCATAGAAACTCATACAAATTCATCACTTTATATCATCAAATTCTATCAACAAACGACCAGAACCGCAATACTAGATAACTTTCTACACATAGAGAAGAGAAAGATTGGTACCAGCGACCAGCGTAATTTAGGGTTTCCTCAATCTTTCACACCAAGTTTAACAAATTGACGTAGTAGAAGAATCGAAGATGACTAACTCCTGTTGTTAAAACGAAAAATAACAGAAGAATCGAAAATGACTAACGTTGCAGAGATTCAGTGGACTGGAGAGGCGGTGAGAACTGAGAAGAGAAGAAAAAAATAAAAAACGAAATGACTTCTCGAGTCCTCTACTAGTGGAGTCAAATAAAATAAGGATATGAGAAAATTACAAGTACGTCCTTAACATATCGGATATTTAAACAAACGGATATAGCTTAATCTGTTTCCGATATGTTAAGGAAAAAGTATCCGATAACATATAATATCCGATATCCGATAAAACGGATAAAATCCTATAGGATCTCGAATAACCGGATATTGGACAAATATTAATAGACCTAGTTGGACCCAGTGTAGTCAATTTCGCCCGTATCGGCCGAAACATCGGCGATATTACCGGTACCGGTGGTAGAGCGAAACGGAAACTATAATATCGCGAGACGATTTTCTGCCGATAATATCGGCCGATATACACGAAAACGGTACAACCGATTTTCCGATACGTGATAGTTTCGGAACATCAGGGAAATTTAGGGATTCTCTGATATGTAATAAAATCCCTAAATCTCATGATTCTCATCGAATGTCCAGCAGAACAATTATCAGAAACCCTTTTTCGCAGCCAAAATAATTCTTCTTCTCAATCTCAATGGTGAGATTCAATTGATGCTCATCAGAACCCCCTGATAACCATTGCCGCCACCGCCACTGATAAATTACCTACCAATTATTCAGAGATGAATTTTTTTGTGCTCATTCAATTAATGTATATTTAATCCAAACTATATAGAGATTAGAGAATCAACAAAATATGGAATATCAGCTTGAATCTAGAATCTAAGATTAAATTCACCTTTTGGATCTTCAAAAAATAAGTTGATTGCATTTCAAAGCAGCGGAATTCCAATTACAGATATATAACAAGATGAAGACCCGATAAACATTCCCTTAAAAGATCAATTGCTAAAGTAAGCAGCATGATATTTTTAAATCGTTAATGGTAGAGTTGTAACTGAAGACGGTGGGTGGAGCCGTGGAGGTGGTGGTAACTGAAAATAGTTCATCCTATGATCCTATCCCTAGTTTTTACGATGATACATCCTAATACACCCTAGCCTAGATTTTCATTCCTCTGGAATACGAACCTTTTCCTATAAGCCATATGCACTTCCACGTGTATGTGAGATGCCAAAAGCTAAATAAGTCGGTGACACTTCATTCACGATCGTGGAGGCTAAATGAAACATGCTTTAATTTGTGCATTTTGGTATCCTAATATTTATAAAATAGGACATGTACCATTTAGGTCAAATTAATATGTGTCGTGTGAACACAGTTTTAATGGGTGGCCCACCATCTCAATCTCTAAATTACTCGAGCATGTTCGAGTGATTTCTCACCTCCTCTGACCGTGTCAAGAAGCTGGATAAATTTTACGTATTAAGATAAGCTGATTGTATTTAGGATAAGTCCTAACACATGTTTATTTTACCACTTGATGATGTTGGCTATAAATAGCCCTCCCTGTATCCATATGTATATGTAATGAAGACAGAGAAATGAAAGCTGGAAACTAATGAAAATCCGTAGTTCTTCCTTCATCTATTCTACTGTGCACCTAGTTGTCTTCTTATATTTGCATACAACTCCACTAGCACCATTGATAGCTTACCTTATTAATACATAATAATATGCACAATATAGGTTAGTTTTTGGTGTAATTAAAAAAGAAAAAAAGCTAACAAAATAAAAACGAATTTTGGATTGTTAGACATTGTATTTGCAGCAGGTGCCTAGCACATGCAATTTTACTAGTAATATAAAGGTTATAGATATAAATTTGATGTTTGATACAAGTGTTTATTAAAAAAAATATAGATGTAAACTTAAAGCCGATATTGCACCGATATTTGAAACCGAAATCTCCCCGATACAATGTTATACCAGTGTACCGATTCCCGGACGAGACAAACCGGTATCCGATATTAACTACATTGGTTGGACCTCATAGAAAAAAGGAATGATGCTTTGGTTCCTACTTATATGGTTCGGATCAGAACTATAAGGAGCTAAACAAGTGGTTCCACTCACTCCAGTCCACAGTGGTCTTCTTGTGGATAGCTTTACTAATCTGGATTCTGGACACACATAAAATCCTCTTCTTCTTCCTTCTTCTTCTTCATTTTAGTGAGAAACGAGGAAGATAAAATGGCGATGGATCTTCGAATCCCTTGTAGTAATTTCAACTATTATCACAAGTGGTCATCACCATCATCTTCATCATGCAAAGATTTCATTCAAAACAGTACTCATTTAGCAATTCCATCAAACAGATACAAGACTAAAAGGAACAGTACCACCAGAATCAGAGCAGTGGCAACAACAAGAGAAGATCTCGACGAATTTGACCTAGGTCGTAGTAGTAGTGGAACTAATACTTCTCAGCTTCACAAAGTCACAGTTCATGATAGGGAGCGAGGTGTTGTTCACGAGTTCTTCGTTCCCGAGGTACTAACTGAACTAATAGTTCCACATTGCTTGGGAAATTTGCGCTTTTGCTGTTAATAAACCTCGGAAAATCCTAATATTAAATTTTGTGGCTTGCAGGATCAGTATATATTGCATACTGCTGAGGCTCAGAATATTTCTTTGCCATTTGCTTGTAGACATGGTAATTCTGGCGTACTAATTCAATTCAATTATCATTATCAGTTCATGTAACATTTAGTAATCTGAGTAATAATTAGAATCAATAAGTAATGACTAGAATTTTGTGTGTGGCTTTTATGAATTCTAGGTTGCTGCACGAGTTGTGCGGTTCGGATTAAATCGGGAGAATTAAGACAGCCTGAGGCCCTTGGCATTTCGGCTGAACTCAAAGATCAGGTTATAACTAGTTATGTTTCTGTATTTTCTAGCTAGTTACAAGTAGTATCCATGTTGCTGTAGACCCGTAACGACTTTGTTAACACATTTAAAATTTGTATGTCTCTCTATCTTAGCAACAATATTAAGATGCCTGATTTCCTATGCTTTCCCATACTTATATTGATGAATGCTGAAAGTTGAGTGTTGAAATGCGATTGTATAGCATATCAATTTCATCTATGTGTTGCGTGTTCCACCCAATGCAGGGTTATGCTTTGCTCTGCGTGGGATTTCCGTCCTCTGACATAGAAGTTGAAACCCAGGACGAAGACGAGGTAATGTAATCTAGAATAATCAATTTTATTCATGTCTATTGTGTCAGAGTAAGAGTACATTTAAAAATGAACTGTTTCTCTTTTTCTGAATTTCGTTTGGAATGTTTTGTATGTGTCCAAGTCTTTTGAATGCTATGAATTTAATTTAATGTAAACATGGGGATCTTCTGTATGGTGCAGGTGTATTGGCTCCAATTTGGAAGATATTTTGCCAGAGGACCAGTTGTAAGTAAATCCTAAGCACATCAATGTATTCATATGTAGTGCATGCATACTAGATTGAATTTCCAAGTCCCTATTGTTAATTTCCGTCAAGCACATATACTTTCAAACGGGATACTCGTTTTTTGTATTTTAAAATTGTATTGGAGTTTATCAGGTGAATGCCAACTTAAAATTCAGTAGTAGTCTCGAGAATGTTTATTGATGGCTTTAAGTTCGTCTTTACTATTCAGGAAAGAGATGACTACGCGTTGGAGCTGGCTTTAGGGGATGAATGAGATAAATACTAATCAAATACGGAACTGCAGCATCTGAGTTTACTTTATATGTTTGGAAGGAGGCTAAGAGTAGAGCACTAAGCTAAGGCAAGAAACGTTTTTGTATTATTATCCTTCTCTTTGTCTAGCGTCATCTCTTGAAGGGTCGTGCAGTATGCAAACAACAACCGTAGAGATTTCCACATCCCAAAAATCTGCAGAATTGGAAGTTCTTTTCTTTGTTTGAATAGCGAAATTCCAACCACAATGTATTCCCTCTCCTTTTTGTGTATGTGTTATTAGTTTACGTCCTGCTGCCTCGTATATTGTACATTAATGCTTATTGTTGTCACACTGATGCTTATTGTTGTTACATTCCGTTTTCTAATCATATGTTCTTTACATAACTGGCCTTCGGCAGTAAGCCAGTAACTACTGGCCTGTCACTACTAGCCTGGAATGCCCCCCTAAACATAACCCAAGTGATGATAATCTTATTGTTATGTGTACATTTACTCATGAAGAGGAATATGGAATTAAAGTGAGGCATTATAGAGAAGATTTGTTTGGCCCATCATCACATTAAAAATGTTAGTTTTTCTTTTCTGGTGTTCTGAAAAGGATAGAAAATTGAGAAAAGATGGGGTAGTTGCCCCTTTCCCTGGTGGAGTGGGAATCATATTCTGCAGAAGAATTACTTTGGAATTGGGCATCCTCCCACTCACATTCCTTGGTTTTAAAAGAAGGAAAAAAAGATGGAAATCTCTTTCTTTAAAATCACTAAGTTGACCACTACTCTGAAATCAAATAGTAGAAATAAGTAAAATGAAGATCACGGCGCTTCTGGTTTTCAAGTGTAATAATAGTAATACAGAGTCATCAACAGAGATGGATCCGATAATACTAGCTAATGCATCAGATGTAAGCCAGTTTGGTTATTTCCAGAAAAATGGTGTTAAAGAATTCATCGTCTTCTTTGGACGCACTGTTGCGAAACGTACTTCACCTACTCAACGCCAATCCATCCAGCACGAAGGTAAAGAACAACTTTTCTGAGTTCATCAATTATTCGTATTCTTTGTTTTGATTTATGAGCAAGTATATTGACGATGTGGTTTATGAGCAGAATACAAGGTGCATTCTTACAATCAAAATGGTTTGTGTGCTGTTGGTTTTATGGACGATCACTACCCTGTCCGAAGCGCTTTCTCTGTTCTCAACAAGGTACCTTACCGACCTACCTACACACCAACTAGTTGCTTTTCCATTCTTGTTTTATATTAAATGCAGGTTGGATTATGTTTTTAGCACAGTCTTATAAGTCCCATGTAAAAAAATTTGTTGGGCAGGTACTAGATGAATATCAAAAAATATTTGGGGATACTTGGAGCAATTCGCAGGCAGATGCAACTGAACCGTGGCAGTTTTTAAATGATTCGTTAACCAAATTTCAGGTATATTCTTGCTCTAATTCGCTTCTCCTGTGAATTAGCAGCTCAGGCAGCTAAAAAAAGTTCATGCGAGACACTTTGTTTCTGGAGTTCTAGTTTCATTATTAAGCATTATTCATATATCCTTTCAGGATCCTGCTGAGGCTGATAAGTTGCTAAAAATTGAGAGGGGATTAGACGAAACGAAAATCATCCTTGTAAGTATCTTGCTATGGGCTTTGAGTACATTCCAATCTTACATGAGGTTTACCATCAACTA
Organism: Papaver somniferum; assembly: GCF_003573695.1. Taxonomy (NCBI): domain Eukaryota; kingdom Viridiplantae; phylum Streptophyta; class Magnoliopsida; order Ranunculales; family Papaveraceae; genus Papaver; species Papaver somniferum. Next base: position 174,106,438 of record NC_039360.1, on the reverse strand, counting down.
TAAATTCCAAACTACATATGTTAATTGTGCGTCTTAAAAACAGCACAAGACCATTGATAGTGTGCTTGAAAGGGGAGAGAAGCTGGACAGCTTAGTTGAGAAGAGTTCAGATCTTAGTGCAGCATCTCAGGTGGGTTTATAGAATAGGCTTGGCACGCATAATATGAAGCTTTCGGCTCTATATTTTTAAGTTTTTGTAGCGTGTTAATTTTCCGTTCACCATGCATCTGAGGAAGAATTGGTTTATTTGTTGTTGATGAGGCTCTTCTCTTCTTTTACATGGCCATGGATCTCCGGTACAGCTATTCTACAAGCAGGCAAAGAAAACCAACCAATGTTGTACAGTATTATAGACAACCGTCTGAAAACAACGACAAAAGATGTTTACTCCCTGCCCCTGGACTGGGAGCTGGCTAGTCAATTTAACGCTTTGCTGCTTACTAGTGTGTTACTATGTTTAACATATGGGGGTGCTTTTGAACTGAAGAATTATGTTGGAAATATCGTATTGTTTTAGTTGGTCATCATGCGTTATGATCTAAAACCTGTCATTTTGACCGAGCATTTGTTGCATCATCCAAAATCAGTTTCCAGTACCGAAATCTTTAAGGTGTTTCTGTGATCTAAAAGAATTATGTGAATTGAAATGGGCTTCTTGTGTGTACCTTATGGTTCAAATTTCAGTGAAATGGGAAAATTAGGCGCAGGCCCAAAAAAATAATATTCTCATTGTCAAGCCCACAATTAATTTTAGGTACCGTGACACCCATAATTATTTCCGTGACACCCATAATTATATGAAATTATTAAAAATGTTTGCATGACGGATTATGCATCCGCATGACGGGTTATGCATCAGGGATATAATTGGCATCACAACTTGGATATAACATATCTAAAAATACGCGCCTTGGAATTTTACAAATTTTATATCGTTGGAAATCTTTTTAAGAGAGCTACGCAATGAGTACAAACAAGAATATCAAATTTTTGTTTTTCACGAAAAAATCGGAGGTGATCATCATTTTAGGCAAAACTTTCGAAAACTTGATACACAACTATTATGCAGCCACCAAAAAAGATGCATAACACATTCTGCAGACGCATAACGAATTATGCAACCATTTTCCCCACTGCATAACAAATTATGCATTTGGATAACAAAGTTATGCATCTATAACAAGTTATATAACCATTGTTGTGGTTGATTTTAGTGGGTACATAAAAATATTAATGTATAATGCACTATGCATCCTATTTACGGATGCATATCAGGTTATGCATCTATTTTCTCGATGCATAAAAGATTGTGCAACAATTTTCTCGATGCATAATGTATTATGCAGTCGTATTTTTCGGATGCATAACAGGTTATGCATCCCTTTTCTAGACTGCATAACATGTTATGCATATATTAGTGTAGGTGCATGACAAATTATGCAGCCATTTTTTTGTTTTTGTTTTAATACTAACAAAAAAGTAGCTTCATAACGTGTTATGAAACCATTCTCTGAACTGCATAATGCATGACAATTAAATATTTACAATTTGTAAGCTCTCTGAACACTTCTATTTCTTAAGCTTTCTGAATATTCTTCAAATTCACATGAATGGTGGTAGTACTTCATTGCCCCGTATGTATCAGTGAGCTGTATACTCTTGCGATATATATAAGGATAACTTTTAAATTTCAGCCTCTAAACTCCCTCAGTCACTGTTAAATATACCTGAGTTCCAAATCAAATCGTGCTGCAAAATCAAATTGCTCGAAATAAATGGCCTTGGCGGACTGCCTAGTTCTCTACTGCTTTTACGATGAGAAGAGGATGCACGTATAGCTACTGAGCTACAGTTGAATACATTTCCAAAAACATCAGGAGAATGCATTGCCAGGCAAACCCCCAAAAACGGAAGGAGGAATAGGAATAGCACATCACTACAGAAAAGTAATGTTAATGGCTTAATATTGTGATAAGAACCGGACAACAATAGAACACCACCAACAGCAGCTCCGAATTCCATAAAAATCAGCCAGTTGATCTCTAGATCCCGTATGTATGTCCATGAAGATCTTTTAACCTCCTCTGGAGCATAAACAGTTTCACAAATTATATTTTGGCATTCATTGGCAAAATAATGAAGTTTCGAACAAAAAAAAAAAGTAATCGCTCCGGTTTGGAACTGTGAACCTACACTGAAATCGAAATTATGGAGTTAAACTGGTGTTAACTTTTAAATGTTCAATAATTGACTTTGCACCTTGTTTCTTCAAAGACGACCTCTTGATTCCACAAACATGTGAATCAACTGTTTCCAACAGTAAAACAAATCAAAGTTTGTATCTTATCTGCAAATCCTAGAAACAAATCAAAGTTTGTATTTCTCCTTGTTCTCTCGGCAAAAAGAAGAAAATCGCAAAAGGAAGATTTTAAAAGAACCGAAGGAAATCACAAAAAAAAAAAAGCGAAGGAAGAAGAAGCGAAACACTAATTTTAATAAATATGGGTTTGTGGGAAATTTTTCCTCAAATAATGGGTGCGCGCCTGAAGTTTTCTATCTGTGGGTTTCTCAATGGAAAAATGTGGGAGAATAGATCTCACTGTAGTTTTCACTTTTGAAATCTGTATCATGACTCAAAATTTGTCTTGTGATTCAAAATGACATCGTGACCAAGATCTACTTCAAGACTTCAAATTTAGGCAATGACCCAATAAATACTTAACAATCCAAAATGGTTACGAGGTTTATAATTTTCCTCGTGGCTTTAAATTTGTTTGTCACCTAGATCTTAATAAATAATTTGTTGTGTGACCCAAAATTTATTTTAAACATGCCTCGGTAGTTTGTGCAAAAAAGATAACTAATGAAAAATAGCTTCCAAACTTTAGATTTGTGGTGTGACCTAAAACTAGACTTGCAAGTCGCTATAAGTTAACATTTGCGTAATGGGTCAAATCTGCATTGTGATCCAATATAATTTGTGTCTCAAAATATGCAATGTGACCAAGATTTACTACAATTTGCTATACATTATAACCCCTATAAAATAATAGCATCCGGATCGGGAAAATTTATCAATTTATCGCGATATTAAATAATCGCATAAGTTAAACAATATTTTGTCAAAAAGGAGTTTGAGCCCAGCTTGTTGTTAGGTTACCAACTAAAGCTTTGTAATAGACTTTATTCTCTTCTTTTAATGTTTGAATTATAAATTAATAATTATTAAATTATATATTAATTAGTTTATCAAAATATTGTTTAGTTCTATAAAAAAATAATCAACAAAATGAAGCAATATACCTTATTGCATTGCAAATTATTTTCGTCATTGTAAGATTCGTTCAATGGATGGCAACGTATCAAATAACCCAAGTGAAGCGTTAGATAGTAAAGGAACTGGAGAATTTCAAAATTTAATCAATAGATTTAATTATCACTGTGGAATGGATGTTGAATTTCTTTTAAACAACCCTCAAAAGGATATTGATTCAGATATGTTGACTGACCAAGAAATAATTAAGAGTGTCATGGGAAAATACGAAAGTGATGACATGGAAGTTGAAGATGAAAGTGTAGTTACAGAGCCACCTTCCCGTAAAGAAGCTATCAAAGCTACAAAGATGTTGAATAGGTTTTTATTGCATCAGGAAATGACAACACCAAAAACTCTTCTAATGTTAAGAAAAATCCAAGATGAAATTCAACGTCACGTCAATTTTAAGGAAAGCCAAATCACAAATGAATCATTCTTTACCAAATTAGTATAAATGTAAAACTAAATTTATATAAATTGGAGAGTTATTAATTTATATATTCGAAGAGACCTGTAGAAAGCTAAAAAAAAAATATTATTTTATAAATTTAGCGAATTATAAATTTAGCACGTTGGTCCCGACTCGGGCCGGCAAAATTTATTTGTTTATCACAAAATTTATAAAAAAAGAAAAAGTGCCTCGGTGACTTGTGCAAGAAGGGAAAAAAAAAGAAAAACTAACTTATGATTTATAGTGTGCTTGAACCTAGACTTATGAGTCGATGTAAATTAACATTTGCTTGATGGGCCAAATTCATATCGCGATCCAATATTTAATTTGTGATACAAAATATGCATTATGTATGTGTAACTTGTAATCAAATTAGAAAGAGAAAATAAGATTCAATTGATTCAACAAAGAAATAGAATTATTACAATGTATAAATACGTCATACATGGCGGGGAAAGTACTGATAGGAAACTGACACGTGTTAACCAGTGTAAAAGGAAAACAAAATGAAATGTTTTATTTGTAGTATTATCACACTACCTCAAGGTAAAGTGGCGAAACCACTTTCAACTTGTTTTTCAAGAACCCAAAAAATGAGCAGCCAAACCCTTGGTAGAAATATTAGCAACTTGCTCCATGATAAGCGACTTGCATTTCAACAAGTTCTCTAGATGAAAAATTTATAGGTAGATGCTCCATCCTTTTGTAGAAAACTGGATTAAATTTAGATGCAATAGTTATTGAGGCTTTGTTGTCACAAGAAAAAGTTGGAGAGAAAGGAAGAAACACATGAAGATCCATAAGCAATTGACAGGGTCAAACAATTGAAGCAAGTGTGGAAGTTAAATATCTATACTCGGCTTTAGTTGAAGGCTTGAGGATACTTGGATGTTTCTTAACATAACAATTGAAAGGATTTGCACCAACAAAGACACCATAACCTATAATGGATATCTCATCATCAGGATTACCACCCTAATCAATATACGTGTACCATTACAAAGCTGTAAAACCCCTAGTAAGAAGAAACCATGATCATAGGTATGTTTGATGTATCTGAGAACCCTCTTGGTAGAAACAAGGTTAGAAAAAGTAGGATAATGCATAAAGTGGCAAATCTGATTCACAACAAAGAAGATTTATGGTCTGGTCGATGTCAAATATTGGAGAGAACCTACAATTGACCTGTATTATGTAGGACTAAATAATGGCTCACCATCAGAGGCACCCATCTTGAAAAAATCAGGACAATGAGTGGTACATTGAATAATTTCAACCAAACTTTTCGTTACAAGAGCTCCAACGCAAAGTTGGTATGGAACAGAAAAGATCAAAATCGTTCCATTTGACTTCCAAACCCAGAAAATAGTATAAGCTCCCCAAATATTTTAGAAATCAAACAGAAATATGAGGAATTACAGAATCACAATGAGAAGGATTACAGTCAGTAATAATCATGTCATCCACATAGACTTTAGTAAGCTGAGTACCTAACTTTTGAACAAACAAAGAGGAGTCTTCTAAATAAGGAATGGAGTCTAGAACAACTAATTAATCTAGCAATTTTTCATATCAGACCCTTGATGCTTTCTTAAGGTCATAAAGAGATTTATGCAGTTTACAAACATATGTTAAATGACCATTGTCTTAATAACCAGGTGGCTTACTCATATAAACATCTTCTTTCAAATCGACATATATAAATGTATTGCTAACGTCTAATTGTATAAATCTCCAAATAAAGTTTACAACAAGGAGAGAACTAATTTAATGGATGGGGGTTTAACCACAGGCTGAAAGTATCAGTAAAATCAAAACCTTCTAATTGATGAAAACTTTGGTATAAAGTCTAGTTTTATGCCTTTCTATTGAACCATCACAATTATGCTTAATCTGAAGACCCATTTACAACCACAAAATTTTAAACAAGGTATAGGGATATCATAAACCAAGTATCGGGTTATTTTAGAGAAAAGTATTCATTAACGTATCCTTTGTCATGCAAGAATCATAACTTCCTGAGAATAACAATTGGGATTAAAATAAAAATAATGCCAGGAAATGACATATTTAGGAGAAAATAAGATTTTGGGTTTGAAGATCCCATCTTTTGCTCTTAGCCTTATAAGATGACTGATAATTCTAACACCAGGAAATCCTTAAGTAGAAGTAATATTGCTAACATCTTGGGTGAAATGATATGTTGCTCAGGAATCCATTTACCATGGATTCTCACATAAACATTAGCAGTAACAAGTGTTGCGTAAAGATTTCTTGGTGGTTCTCTTCTTTTATAAGAAAATTTCATTTTTTTTAATACCCATCGGCAGCATGATAATACTTAAACAAATTTGACATAATGGGTTTATCACCAGAGGGCGAACTTGCTGGTCTTGGCATTGAACTAGGAGACGAGTAAAAGCCTGAAGAAAAACTAGGTAGAATACCAGAAGAAAAATGACCAGGACCTTTTCCAAAATTCTTTTTACATGAACGTCTACCAAATTGAGCATCACTTCGACCTCCTCTTGGAAAATTAGGATTGAATCCTCTATAAAAACCGCTAGCAGATCCACGACCATTAAAATTAGTAAAGAAGAAATAAATTATGGATTCAAGGTGAGAGGAAACAGATCTAGCATTGAGATAATTTCTTCACCAAGCATGAGAATGTGTAATTTAGTGTTATTTACTAGAGGATTTCAAATCCTAATTGAGATAGAAAAAATGCATAATATGTGAAAATGAGAAGGTAAGTACTGCACCACCAACTTTTTCGTTCGGGAACCTATATTAACAATCCTTGTACAATCTATACGTTCGGTTATGAAACTATATTTAAGATTATTTTAATAAGGTAAACCTAGTATACATCCGAATTGTTCATGAACCAAATTCCAACAAGAACAAGTCCTGTAATCTATACGAATTCAATAAAAACGGGTCTTGTAGGTTCTTTATAGTTGAGTTGATACTATCTATATTTAAATATGTACAACTTGTGGTATTTCAATTATAAAGATAAAACAATAAAACGCCAAAAAGAAATAACACAGGTACCAGAGATTTTTGCTAACGAGGAAAACTACAATCTTATAGATAAACCCCGGGACCTAGTCCATATTGAACACACACTGATTAAGTTGTTACACCAATTACCTACTACCAAATTTCGGACTAGATGTAATACTTTCTTCAGTTGTATTCGTGCACCAGTAGAATTCCTAGCAGAGCATTGATTCTCCTTAGGAATTTCTCTTGTAAATCTTCTACCAGAACGCCAAAATTCTCTTTAGAAGATGATCTTGAAATTCTTCTAGCATAACGTTAATTCTCTTTATAAGATACCCTTTAACAATTAGGGTTTACATGTTCTGTAGTCTAGTTGATTCTCCCTCACAAGATGACATTGAAATAATTTTGAGATATCTTGATCTATCAAATCTAGGGTTCATGAAAAACACCTAGAAGCAAGTTTTGTAACTATCAAAGAGGATAGCTTCCCCGTGCTTTACGATCCCGAAGTAAAGTCTTTTAGAATCACACTCTTGTTCGTGAAGAACAAAGATGTGGAAGAAAACCTTATGCAATACATGCACAAATTTTCATGGGATAATTTGTGGGGTTATATGAAACCTCTAGTTATAGAGAATGATCAAGGCTAGGTTGCTTGGAAACAAAGCTACCTTATCTAGGAAAGGAAATACCAAGTACTTGACTAAATAGGCCTCTAGTCATGCATTCCCGGTTTTAATTCGCCAACTGTCGCCAAAAGTTTGTATATAATTTTCTATTCATGAAATTAACTTTAGCCACAAATATAAGTGTTACTTTAATAAATTATTCAAAACTTCTTCGTTATAATTCGCAATATAGTGATTCCTGGCTTGTTGGATTCGTATTTTCGTTCACTACAACATGAGGACCTTTCCAGGAAAAAAGGTCATTCTCACTAAAGTCTTAGGCTCAAATATCCTCGAGTGTATACATAAATGTATATTTAGCGTCATATGATTTTTTCCATAGAGTAAGTACTTTGTTTCGATAGATCAAGAAATAGAGTAAACAAGAGAATCAAGTGTTTGTCACTAACCTTTCGTCAAGTTCTCCAAGATGGCTTCATGTAGTCTTCAACCTTCATTCTTCAATGATGATAGTTTTGATTTCACACTCTATTACTTAAACCTGATCTAGTCTAAAATTGGCTTTACTAAAATAAATCAAGAACGCATTTTTGGCATCTAAAGTTGACAACTGACTTGACATACCACCGCTAGTGGGCTCAACCAAGCAATGCTCTAACAATTTGGATATAGACCAGCTAAAGTAACAATAACAACCTTATCATCAGAAATTATGTATCCAGATGTAGCTAACTGATCAACTATTTGTTTAATTTCAATAGTATAAGTAGCAATAAAAGATTTTTCTTTCTTTAGAGTCACCAATTTAGCTCTTAGTTGATAACATGAGTGGAAGAAACACGATCAAAGCGTTCTTCAATACTCTTCAAGAGTTGATGGGAGGCAGTAGATATAGTATTGAGAATATTGTATCAAAAAAGTAGTGTTTATCCATATGATATTAGTTGAGTCTTCATCCAACCAATCAGTATAAAACGTATTTTCACGATTGTTGTTCTCATTTGCTCGAATCGTGAACTGAACAGGACATGAATAAGAGCCATCCAAATAATTAATTATTTTGAATATGCGAATCACATGAATCATTAAGGATTTGCATGTCAAAGAGTTGTCATTTTTTAACTCGAGAGAAACAATATAAATGAGTTGATTCATAAGAATTCGGTAATTGAATACAAAGTGGGGTTTTCCATTTGAATAAAGAGAATCGAGAAAAAGAAGAAGAAAAATCCAGATCTGAATAGAAATGTTAAAAGAAAATGTGTAAAAGACAAATTGATGAATACAAATTTGATAGAGAGTTTTAGAAAAATAAAATTGTTTGAAGAATCAGAACCGGAGAATTTGAATTTCTCTGCTCTGATGCCATAATGGTAATCAAATTAAACACAAGAAATAGGTTAAATTGATTCATCAAAGAGACAGAGTTTTTCCAAGTTATAAATACAAAAAAAAAGAAAAAACAAGTACTAATAGAAAACTAAGACGTGTTAACGGAAACCAGTTTAACAAGAGTGTAAAAAGAGAACAAAAGGAAACCGCTTTATTTGTTTTGTTATTATTATAACCTGAAAGTTTCCTTGTGACCCAAAAAGGTACGATGTGGCTTTGAACTTTCTTATTGATCCCAAATGTATCCGAAGGCCCAAAATCTATTTCATCTCGACACAAAGTATGTTATTTTGATCATAATATACCTTATGACCATAATATTCCAGAATAATCTGAAATATCCCGGTGACAAAAATTTGTAATGTAAATAAAAATATTATTGCAAGTTAGGATTTGACATGTGACCTAAATTTCATCTAGTATTCAAAATTGCATCAAAGTTACTCATCTTCTGCTCTGTAAATCAAAAAGGTTCAATAGGCCGAAATCTACATTATGCTCTAAAATTTGTCTTTTGGTTTTCAATTTGTTATGTGATCCAAAACTTACATTGGAAACAAATTATAAAAAAGCTGAAATTTATTACGTCACCCAAAATTGCTATGCGATATTAATATTTTATTTGTGCATTTGAAATCAAATAATAGTAGATTGTGTTGTTACCTCCATTTTGTCGAATGGTTCTAAATAGGGGTGTAAATTTGGCCTGGCCGGGCAGGCTTGCATATTTTCTAATCCTGTCAAGGCCTGACGGGCCTCACATTCTACTACCCAAAAGCATGTCAGGCCAGGCCAGACATGTCAGGCAAAAGCACTTGTTTTAACGTATAAAACCTGTCCAAAGCTCATTTTATTAACCAAGCCAGACATGCCAAACAAACTACGAGTTTCTTGATGGAATCCTTTTTATTAAGTTTCATAATTAGAGATGAATGGATACTCAAGTCTTCAACAAAAAAAAGAATCATATCATACAAATTTTACTAACTTGCCCAGAAAGAAGTTACATTACAAAATAAAGAAATTAAAAGAAAAGTATTGCCTCCATCTCAAGAAAATAGAGATTAACACTTTTTCATTTTAGTCTATTCTTATATGATATTTTCTTAAATAGATTTTCGTGGTGGTTATGTTTAAGGGGTTAGACACATTCAATAATTAATTGACCAAATTATTATGTCAGCTAGCCGAGTTGTTTGGGCGGATAACATTCTAGGGTATTGTATTACAGGAAAACCTGATCCCGCACTTACGTTAACCAGGCCAAGTCAGATGGCTGCTAATGAACTGTGGCGCTCCGATAGGTACAAGCTAGCTCAGACGGATACAACCAGACCCAATGCCTTTTGGCTATATTTTACATCCTAATTCTAAGACAAATTTAAAATCTTCTAATTATTCGTTATTTTCCCATTTGTCAGGTTGTTCCATTTCTGGTTCCGCGGTACTTTAGTGGTTGCTGAATCTTGGAGCGACCGTCCTTTATTTATCGGAAAATGCTGGACACATCGGGATTTTCCCGCTGAAAAGTCCACTAATAGAACTAGAAGCACTGTCCACTGAAAAGTCCACTAATAGAACTGAAAAGTCCACTGAGAGGAATTCTAGAGTTTTTACTCCAACTAGAAGCACTGTTTTTGGAGTAGTTAACAAAGCCATTTACTGTTTGTTTTGATGGGCTTTAGCAATTAAGGATTTCGAGTCTGTAAACTCCTCTACTGTTATGTCCAACTGGTGTAACATTTACTTTGATTCTTCTTAGGTTGGTAGTCTGTACCCTCTCTTTTTTGATCAATAAATTCCTTCTTTACATATCAAAGAAAAAAAGAAGTCCACTAATAGAAAGAGTCCCTGTGGCCCATTAGAAAAAAAAAGTGGTGCTTTTTACCCACCATAGGACCTACAATAATGTCACATGATTTGAGTCCTGGTGAATCTATACTTATTGGTATTTCTCACCATAAAATTGATTTTGTGGATCACAAAATGATGGGTTCCGAACTCAAAATTAGAGTACGTGCGTAGGCCTCCGATCCATTGCCAACACTCGTGGATCAAAAATGGGAACAGCTTGGTATTCTCCAGAATTTGAAACGATACTGGCTATAGATAGAAAGGATTGATAGGTACGCTGATAATCCCATGAACAAACTGTTTGGTGGGGAAAGTTTTCTTCATGGGAATCCTGAAAAGTTCATGTTAAAGATGGTTAGAGCAACTGCAGTGGTGCGATCAAAACCAAAGATCAAAGATCAAAAAAAAGATCAAATTTTGGGTTTAGTCCGTGTTGTCACGTAACGGTCCCGATTAAAATTTGGTCGCGCGTAATTTAAATCTCCGCCCCAAAAAAATTTCATCGGGCGTATCTCAAATGTCCGCCCAATCAATCACCAGGCGTACTTTAAATTTACGCCTGTCAACAGGCGTACTTTAAGTTTACGCCTCATTTTTTTTTTTTTTTTTAATTTGAATTTTCATCGGGCGTAATTTAAATCTCCGCCCGTTAACGCGCGTACTTTAAATTTACGCCCAGCAACAAGCGTACTTTAAATTTACGCCCGACTATATTAGGATTTGGTATTTGGTCGCGACCAAATATGGTCTGGAATTTGATCTTTGGCTGGGATTTGATCTTTACTCCGTCCCACTGCGTCACGATCTCATCCCAAATTTTTAGTTATACTCGCCCACTGTGGATGCTCTTAGGCCTTTGCTAAATTGGGCAAATGTTGCTTCCACCTGCACGTAACCATACTTTGTCCCTTCATATACATGTGCATCATGTAGATATGCGTTGTGTCAAATACTGTTTTCGAAGCTAATGGCCGTGCAACAAATGAAACACGAGAAATGTTGAATAAAGGGAAATAAAATGAGGAAATTCAGAAAGAGGCTCGGTTTGCACAACGCTTTCGAGTTGGTTATCAATCACCTGAAGAATAGTAATATTGCGATTACAGTAATCTGGACTGGACCACCTCGATTTTTCATATCGAGTTGTGTGAGTTGAATTCCTACGGACTCATGACGTGTAATGATCTATTCTAGATTTGAAATCGTCTGTCCAAGATATTTTTATAATCTTTCACGTAATAAACTATACCAAGTGGACGTTTTCTTTTTATGGCAAGTAGACAAAAAGATTTAGGACTTTGTGTCCCTGGTGAAGGCACAAATTATGAAACCATGACCCCGAAATAGAATTAGAATACAGGTGGCCGACCATGATTTGCGGGAGATGGGTGCCATGGGGCTGCCGCAGGAATCATCATCATCTGATCGAATACTCTCAAAGCAAAAATATATAAAAAAATAATAAAAAAGAGTGAATTATTAGGGGATAAATTTCGTTGTTGTTTTGTGTCTGACAGAAAAAGAGATGATGTACAGATGTTCATGGGTAGATGGAAAAGGGTGATGTCCTTCACGTGAAATCCATATGCCATTCAGATGGGTTGTGCAGTGTGCTTTGTTCTGGCCACCACCTCGAATCACCAGCGGCCCACCACCGTCCTAATTCCCTATATTAACCACTTTAACCGTATGTAATTTTTGTTTTTGTTTTTTTTTTTACGAGCATGGGCCGCTATGGACCGATTTTCGCCTCATCCGCGTCCAATCCATTGCACTGCGGATTTCAAATTTGACATCCGCATCCAATCCATATCCAACGGATTTGCATCCAATGGATGCACGGATGGATGGATGGATTGGGTGCGGATAATCCAATGGATTTATTTTAGTTCAAATTTATAGTAAGAAAATAAGCCGACACAAATGACTCCTTATAAAACCTACATATCATATATATGTATATAAATATAACTATGCCATGTACAACACCCAAAACAAACATCTCAAAAATTCCTAAATGATCCATAGTATTTTCTAGAACTATATAAATGCCCTTAATTTAACGGATATGGATGTCCAACGGATTTTCAAGACTGCATCCGGACCCGATCCTTTGTCCGTTGGATTTCAAAAATTCCATCTGCATCCAATCCATTAAAGAACGGTTCGGGCATCCATTCGCAAATGAACGGTTGGTCCCGATTAAATCCGCAGATTACGGGCCAAATGCTCACCCCTACTTGGGACTTCAGACTCCGAGACTGAACAAGCTATGACCAAAGAAGGACAACATTATTGATGGGTGTCAGTATAAGATAAGTTAAAATTGATAATTGAGTGTTAGATTTGTCAAAGCTGTTTATGAAAGTGCTGGTCTATTGGAAAGAGTATCAAAATTCATATAAAACAAAACAAAAAAATTACTCTTCCAATAATCCGACGCATCTGTTGACAATATTGAGATTTGCTGGGAGGGTAGCAAAAGAAGATAAATTAAAGCTGGTATCCTATTAACAGCCATCGAAGAAGAGCAGCTGCTCCAAGTCATGATAGAAAGACTACAAGTACTCCTATTTTCAGCTCTATAAAACTTCACTTAAAGATAGAGATGCGGATCCAACTATTCGCATATACTGATTCACAGTGAAAGAAGCATCTTAAATATCACGGACCAAGATAGTCACTGTAGTGTTCTCCCTCCCTAGGGTAAATATGCTTCCAGGTTAAAGCGTCACATCCAGATAAATTATGTTCACTGCATGACTCTGTATGATATTCCTAGATTTTATTCTTTTTGATTGAAGATACTCCATGATCTCATGACTATTTATGTCTTGTATAAATGAGATTTTAGAGTGATCAAAGACCATCTACATGATGAAGTGATCGTTCTGCTGTTAAATACAGAGTGAAAAGAGAAGCATATATGTTTCCTGCTGCAATTCATTAGTATCCTTCTAGAGAATTTTTTATTTTATTTTTATTTTTTTCTGGTAAAGAAAACTTCACTTTTATATATGAGTGAGGATCCTCGCACTCATAAATTCACACTATCTCATATTTGGGACACATTTTTCCTTAATAAAACTTAAACTGTAACATATTTGAACTTAAAATTTTGGAAATATGCTAGTCTTACAATGCTTTAAATACCCACGAAAAATGAGCACAATTCTGAAGTATCAACGTCACCATCTATCAATCTTAATTTTAACTGTTGAAAATTCGTTGATTTTCGACGGCTGGTTTTCGAAGTAGTGGATGGTGGAGTTATACATTTCAGAATGTGCTCATTTTTTATGGGTATGTAAAGATTTGTAAGACGAACATATCCCAAAAATGTTAGCTTCAAATATACTATTGTTTGGTTTTTAGAAAAAAAATTGTCGTCCAACAACATGTGAGATAGTGTGAAAATAGGACCTTGTTTGTTTGCAGCTGACTCGGCGTCCGGATATGAGTCAACCCTGACTCGGGTCGAGTCAGCAGTCAGACCGTTTTTTGCATTTTGAGTCAGATCTGACTCGACCTCTGACTCGGACCCATTTGAGTCAGGTAACAAAATACTCCTGACTCACAGGACCAAACCACTGACTCACGTTTTTTTGACTCAGATGAGTCAGGTCTGACTCAAAACAAACATATCGAGTCAGATCCAGATGAGTTAGGTGATTTCACTCAGATCCAGATGACTCATATCCAGACGACTCAGATGAGTCAGGAGTAAACAAACATGGTTTAGGAGTCTGAGGGGATCCTCCCTCTTTATATACTCCCTCAGTTTCAAAAAGATAGTCCGCTTTGACTTGTCAAGATATTAAGAAGACCGTAGTAGTTTACATTAGTAGTTTACATGCCTACCCTCAAGTACTTTCCTAATTTATTTCAATAAAAATGTTAGTAATAAAAACTACCACAACTTGATATGGGATTGTAAATAGGAACTAAAAAAAGAAAATTAAACGTATCTGATTTATGGAAACAATATCACCAAAGTAAAAGAGAAAATATTCTGAAAATATTGTGAACATTGTGCGGCAAAATAGGTAAGCTAGCTTTTCGTAGTCCATGGTGCTTGGAAAAAAAGAGAGATGAAAAGATTATAGAGATAAAAATGGTGTTTGGAAAAAAAGAAAAGAAAATATGAAAAGATTATAGAGATAAAAAGATTGTATATTTATGGAGTATATAACCTTTATAAGGAATTTAATTTGTAACCTTGTCTTCGAAAAGGAAAGAATGATATATTTGTTTCCTTTATTATACGGATTTCATTAATATTTCAGATTGGGTCCCATTAAAAAAGAATTTATGAATATAAAAAATTTAAGGGTATATTCGAGAGTTCATTAGAAAAATATGACTATAAACAGAAGCTGGACATAATTTTGAAACGGACCAAAATGGAATAGATGACGGTCGAGTATAAGATAAACATACAAAACTATCTTCTGCTAGATGGAGACTGCCTCCTAATCATATTAGGAGGTGTTACACACCACACTCTAGTATACATACTAGTTCTAGCAAACCTAACGAACCTGTCGGGTTTTTTACATACTCTAGTTATATAGGAAACCACACAAGAAGGAAAAGAAAATGACAAATCTCCAATATGGTATATGAGATTGAGATCTTCTCTCCTGCAACTAGAAAAGAAGTGAGAAACAGCTACAACCACACCTTTATTATCAGTTTGTACAACGATTTTATTAAACTGCAGTTTTTGCAAACATTGCAAACTCTCCAATATTGTTAAAACCTCAGCTTGGTCAATATCTCTCGTTATAGTAGAAGATAGCTTTGGCAGTTAAGAACTCTCTTGTATCATTACGAATCACAATACCCTCACATCAGAGTTGTTTTTATGACACATATATGCATCAACATTGATGAAGATCAAACCAACAAGAGGAGAGGACCAATGCATATGTTGAACAGAGATCCTGTAACGAGAATTATGATCCAAATGACCTAATACGATGTCTATATGATACGTGGTACAAAATTTCAAAATGCAGTGCATAGAAGTAGTGGGATTAGGTCTAATATGTTGAAAAAACAATGTGCATCGAGATTTCCAGATATGCCACATTTTGACCATCACAAAATTTGCCAGGGGAGCCTTGTTGTATGAAATTGGGTTTTGCTCATTAGCCCAAGAAAGAAACCACTCTTGTAAATTGTTTACAGCATATAAATGGTGCAGAATATACTCTGAAATACCAAACCAAAAAGCTCTGCATATGTACAACGGATAAAAATATGAATAGTAGTTTCATTTGCTTTACCACAAAGAGGACATAAATGAGCCTGTTGTTGAGAATACCTGAACACCATTATAGCAACTGGGAGGATACTATGACATATTTTCTAAAAGAATAAAATCAGTTTGTATGGGAGCTTCATGTGTCATAGTTTAAGCCAAAAAATTTCAGAGATAGTGAGCTAAAATGCATTGATTCTCGATAATTTATGTTCAGAATTTAATGACACTAATTCAAAAACCTAGTTTCCTTTTTGGGCAGATAATTAATTATTCAAAGTCTAGTGTATGTTTTAGCTATAATCTATCTCCAGCAGCTTGTGAGGATATTTTGAATATGCTTCAAATGCAACAAATGACTCTGGATGAAAAATATTTAGGAATCAAATTATTCACTGGCGCTAGTCGCAATGTTTTACCACTATGATTGATAAGATAACCGAAATCTAGATTACAAGGCTAGCAAGGCAAAATTTTCAATCAGGCAGGGAGATCAACTCAGATTCAATCAGTTATCAGCTCGATGACAAATTTTCATATGAATTATTTCCTTATGCCTCAATCAATAATTTGTTATTTGAATCAAATTGAGCGGCAGTACTGGTGGAACAAGTATAATTCAAAAGGTACTTGGTATGAATCTTGGAATTCATTTTGTTTTGCGAAAAGGCTTGGAGGTCTTGGTTTTAAAAATCCCCATATCTTTAATTTAGCTATGTTAACAAAGCTAGCTTGGAGGTTAGATACAAAACCAGATGTTAAATGGGTTCAAGTTCTAAGAGCAACATATTTCAGAGACAAAGATATATTTTTGATGATCCACCGACCAATGGTAGATGGATATCGAGGAGTTTACTTCAAGGAATACAAATTTTTAGATAACACTATATTTGTATTGTTGGTGATGGCAACTCCATTAATCCTTGGAAGCATATTTTTCCATTCACCTCAACTATAGGTTCAACACATCAACATCAGGGGTACACATCATTCTCCAACTATGCTTTATGAATTTTGAATTTATAGTTTTACATTTAACATCTCTTCTTCGTCTTTTTTATGCAAATATATTAGTGGAATTTAATAAATATCCCTCTATCAGATGGGATTCACAAATAAAACTACTTAACCAAGTGGCGGAGACACTTTTCTTCTGAGCATACTTGGCTAGGGCACAATTATTAGCTATTTTGTTCGTAAATATACATTTCCAACTACTAAAACATGTAAAATAAAGATAATATCTTCAACTATACTTCTAAATTCGCAGGGAACATCAGAATCTCCTCTTTGGATTGCCTTAAGTAGGCTTTGATAGTTTGTTTCTATGATGATCTTCTGCAACCCAAAGATTTGGACCAAGTGACAACTTCTAACACTCTAAGACATTTTAAGCGTTCAGAACCCATTGCTCCCATGAAATTACAACATCTTAATCCTAAGTGGACACCTGCACAATTATGAATTATTAGTCCAAATTAACCAACCAAATTTATATAATAAAAAGAGGCATCACAATTTATTTTAATAAAGTTCTTGTTAGGTGAAATCCATTTCGGAGTTATACAAACTTGAATAGCATTACCAATCTCAGTTGAGACTCTGCTAGAGCTTTTTAGGAAAGCTCTTATGTCATGATAAAGTTGAGATGGATTGATAAACTTTTTTTTCTTTTCAAAAACCACATTACATCTATATCCTTCCATAAGAACCAAGTTATGATAGGTATTTGATCCATAGTTTTAGCTTTAAACTGATCAAACCAATTTATATCCACTCATAAACACTATTTAAGTTTTGGGTATTAATTATATATCTTGCAGTCGAGAACCAAATAGCTATACCGTAAGGACACTCAAAACGGATAATTTTAGTTGTTTCACGCTCATGATTGCATCTATCTCAAATCAAAGAATCATGTCCCGGATTCTTTCTCCAAAAGGAAGAATATATCTTTTGTACTTCATAGAAACAACTTAATTCCAGGGATTATTCTATGACCAGATCTTCTCGTAGAGATTCGAATAATATTTTAAATTATAAAGAGCTTTATAGACTGGTCCGGCTGAAAATGTACCATTTTTGATAAAGTTCACACAACTTTATCTTCACTGCATATAGAAATCCTCATATTCAGAATCTTCTGAGCAGTGGAAGTATCAGATTCCGAACAACATATTTATTCCAGGAGTGGGTCTCCTTGTAAATAAGCTCAGAAACGTAGAATAGTTATTAAACTTTAGAGTTGTAGGAGAGGGTATTTGTGCCATACCCATCTGACCAATCCACTTATCATTCCAGATTAAGATTTTGGAGCCATCATCAACAAACTAAAAGTTATTATCTTTAATAAAATCGAATTCACTAATGATATTTTTGCAACTTCATATGGATTTTTTTTTTCTTGACACAACGTAAAGGATGAGAATTCTCAAAGTATTTGTTTTTGAAGGAAGAAACCAAAAGTTATCATTAATGGAGATTGTCGGTTCTTGGAGTTGGTTAAATCCGCCTGGTATTGTTTAATGACTCAGTCTAAACAATGCCAAGTGTTAAACATATGTTGAATAAAAAGAATTCAACTCAAGATGGAAAAATGAGTGATCATGGCGACAAAGTAATCTGATACAATTCGATGCAGAAACTTATATAAATTATATTCTTATCTTTAAATTATTATTTTTACTTGTTGTTGTTGTTTTTTTATGTGAAAAATGTAAAAATTGGAAATACAATAATATGTACACAAATATTTTAAAACAAATTTGGCGTCTTGATAAAATAGCAAGGTTAGAATGGAAAATCAATTAACTAATGTTGGGTGGATCCATGATCTCTGATTTCGTAGTTACAAAATTGATACAATTTTCAATGAAGAGATTGTTTCAAATGGCATCTAGGCCATCCCCTTTCCAAATATTTTATACTTTCAATTACAAAAAGATAAGATATCAACTGCTTTCTTTATATTATATATATCTAGAAGTTAAAACAAAGCATTTACTTTAAAGTTAATAGCATACCTACTTTAATTTCCAAAATCATTACTAATTTTAGATTTATTTTCTATAGCTTTGATATATCTCCTCATCAACAACATTAGACTCGGTATAAAATCACTTTGAAAGATAACCTGATAACCAATCCATCAAGTTGTCCACTGGAAGGCGACTTTCGTATCCTTTTCCTATAATTGTTCTCTTGTATTGCAATATGCATATGATCCCTTGGCTTCGCTGTGGTACGTGTGTAATCAATAAGAGTAAGCCCAATACATGAAGTAGTGATGGGATTTTGCATTTACAAAGCTATATTTATTGTTAAGCTCATAAAAGTAAATTCTCTTGCTAGTTCTATATTTAATATCTCTATCTCTTCATCTCACAGATGGTTATAGTAGAGAGTTTGTATAATATTATATGTTGGATTGTTACCATGCATCAGACTATTAATGAATGTTCATATTTATTTTGTTGTGTTGGCACTATTTTTGCTTATTTTTCGGAATGTAGTCTCACATCTTGCTTTCCAAATGTGCCAACTAATAAGATTACAAATTTCTACCCAACCTAAAATGCACTTCCCTTTGTTTTCCTCTTTGAACCAAGTATTTACCCGTTCATGGGAATTATTACAATTTTCTCACTGACATGATTCATATTATAATTCAAATGCATCCATACCTGTGTTTTTAAGTTATATATGAGAAAAAGATGAGTTAAAGATTCATCACTAGTGTTGCATATGTAATATTTTGTAAATATTTGAGGGAGTATGGAAACTCATTCTTGTTCCTGTTGGTAGGATTGAGTGTACTGTTTTCCATATAAAGAGTTTGATAGTTGGTGTTGTGTTGAGATTCCATATCTTTCCCCAAGCAGTTATGTTGTTACTATTTGTATTATCTATTGATTCATAGAGGGAATGCACAACGAATCAATCTTTAGTGTTTAAGTTCTAATTAGAAGTATCCTCTTCATCACGGGTGAGAGTGCTTATTTGCACTATCTTTTATACTGTCATTTGAGCAAACCACACATGCGGTTTGTTTGTATCCCAATTTATTTTATTTTTTTCAGCGAACAAGTGCCTCACCTTACTTAAGTTTCCAGTACCAGTTTTTGGCTTTGGAATATGCACCGAGGTGTTTGGGTTCCATTGATCTTCCCATGTATTTATAAGGTTACTATTTCCAATTGTCTAGCTGCAGTTTGTTTTTATATGTTGCGTACCACTATGTAATGCTTTCCAGACCCAACTATACCCTATTTGATTCTATATGTAATATATCATTATTTGGAAAATACTTATCTTTAAGAATACTTGTCTCAAGAGAGCTTGGATTTTCCTTTAACCTTAAACTCATCTTAGCTATCATTGATAAGTTAAAAGTTTTGTAAACCTAAACCAGGATGTTCTAGAGATTTACAGATCGAGTTCCATACTTTTAGATAAACACTTTTTTTTATATATATATTTTTCATTTTTTTCTCCATTTTCTTCTTTTCCGCACTAATATTATCTTTGAACTTCAGTTAAGGTTTTACAAAATAAACAAATAAATGAATTTCAAAGCAATTGTTGAGATTGTTTCCTTTTAGTTTTGTAATCGATTAATCTTTATTTTTTACTAAGGACTCAAAACTTTCAAAACTTTTGGGTTTCGATCTGGTTAGTAAATAAAGGAGATCCTAAATATTTGTCATTTAAGGGAATAAACTCTACCCCTAGTATTTGTTTTACTTCACTATGATTAGGGCTGAACATGTTTTCGGTTTTCCGCTGGAACCGGACCGAACCAGACCAATTAGGTTGAAACCAAACTGAACCATTTACTAATGGATTGGTTATGGTGTAGAAAGTGGAAAACCGATAGTGTTGGTTTTGGTTTGGTTTGACCTCTAAAACCGAACCAAAAACCATTGGAAAACCGATTAATTTTTAAACTTAGTTTCTAACTTGATTTACAAGTATTAGATTCTATCCATTGATTTAGAGGATAAATAGAAACCCTAAATCTAATATTTCATTATGATACTCTCCCTCTTTCTTTTTCTCCTTCTCTCAGTCGCCTCCCTTCTCCACCCCTAACTACAGCAGTCACTGCTGCTACTATGGGCAGTAACTAAATTAAAATATATTATATATATTCTTTTGATCTCTAGATTTAGAGTAAACTTTAACTATTCTTGATATATTTTTTTTTTGTCTGTAAATTTGTGTAAACCAATACTATCAGCAGCTACAATTTTTTTATCTGTAAGTTTGTGTATTTTTTTTTTGTTCGAGTCGTTTGACATAATTATTGGTTAACCAAAAACCACTGGGACAAACCGAAACTGGCTGGAACCATTTGGAAACCGAACCAATGGTTAATGGATTGGTTTGGTTTAGATTTTTAGAAACCGATAGTATTGGTTTCGATTTTGATTTGGTTAGAAACCGAACCAAAACCGACCATGAACAACCCTAACTATGATAGTTGGGTCAGTTTTGGAACTATAATAAACTCCCGACTTACTAAGATTTATTAATTGGCCTGAAGCAATTCCAAAGTATTTAAACATTTTCGCTAGATTACAAACGGTTAAAAAATTTACTTTAAAAGATTAGACAGTCATTTGCAAATAGCCGATGACTTACAGAGAGAGCAAGTCTAGATATTTTAATTCCTTTTATGATCCCTTGGTTTCGGCATTTATGATAATTCTGGATAATAATTCAATATAAAAGAGGAATAGGTAGGGAGATAATGGATCTTCCTGTCTTAACCCTCTCGTAGGTTTAAAGAAACAAGTAGGAGCCCCATTCAAGAGCACCGAAAGAGATGTGCAGGATATGCATTGGAAAACTAAGTTACATCAATTTTAAGAAAATCCTAGTTTTTGCATAGTTTCTATTAAAACTCCACTCGACTCTGTCAAAGGCCTTTGACATGTCGATTATTAATTCCATCACCCCTTTTTTACTTTTTGTATTTCCCATTTTATATATTATTTCATGTGCTATTACTATATTTTTTGAGATTTTGAGCATTCCTTTCTTTCGATTAGCCATCAATTTCGAGATAACTTTATAAGTAGTATTATTTAGAGCTACTGGTCGAAACTCCGCAACGGTAGTTAGATTTAGAGTTTTAGGTATAATAAAAATGAAAGAAATGTTTAATTCCTTTGCTGGATAAACTAGTTCTAAAAGTCTTCACCATTATAATAATACTCCCTCCGTACCATATATGTAGTCGGAAAGAGACAATTCTCTTAGATTAAGAAAAGTACATTGTATTCATAATTTTTTATGCTTTTTCATGTTTTACCCCTTATCCTTTTAATAATACAATTATCTATGTACCATTAATGAGGGTATGTGTGAAAATATTCATCTTAGAAATAGTAATCCACTATTTAATGGGACAAGCAAAATTCAAAATTCCTATATAATAGATACACCAGGAGTATCAATTTTGATGATTTCCCACTTCCGTTAGAAAAAGTTAAGCGACCTGGGATTTTGTCAGGCTCCACGAAAAATAACACCTTTTCAATTTTATAACTAGTTGGTATTGTACATAGGAAAATATTACCATCATCATCGTTTATGCATTCAGGTGTAAGATCAATGATGTGTTCCTATCCGTACTTGGGTTAACAACGAGTTATACAAATCTAGTAAAAGGTTATAATTTAAGCTAATTATTAAATTAACCTAAACTAATTAATTTCATTTACTGCTAATTAAGTAAAAGCAGTTGATAAGTCAGAATACCACGTGAGCTAAAATATCTATGTCCAGGAATAGAATGAAAAAATAAAACAAAATGTCAGTAGTTTGGTTAAAAGGCCAAATAAAAGAGAGAGAAAGTAACAAAATTAGAAAGAGAAAAATAAAAGGGCAAGCAAAACAAAAAATTATGGCGGTGAAGGTCCGAGTTCCAACTTCCAACTGAGTTTCAGACACAGCCCATCTCTACTCTCTTAATTGCTCAACATGTCGTTTGCAAAAGCTTCCAAATTCCTCTTTCTCCTCCTCCAGCAGCAGTGATGGACTACTAGATTCATTCACTTGGTTAGCTTCTCACTTTTAGTTCAACTCTCATCTACTCTCCCTGTGTACATAAGTATATATATGAAAATGCATCTTTCT
This sequence comes from Papaver somniferum, assembly GCF_003573695.1. Classification (NCBI taxonomy): domain Eukaryota; kingdom Viridiplantae; phylum Streptophyta; class Magnoliopsida; order Ranunculales; family Papaveraceae; genus Papaver; species Papaver somniferum. Next base: position 174,083,372 of record NC_039360.1, on the reverse strand, counting down.
AGTTCTACTGTGCTTTGCTAGTGGTAGAAGAAGAAGAAGAAGAAGAAGCTTAATTTGGGAAAAATCATATTTTTGTAATAATTTCTCTCTTTGTATTTGGTGTTTAAACAATTCAAAAGTGGTCCCTTTTACTTATTACTAGTACTCTTTTATCAAAAAAGAGCTTTGGGATCATATCAAATTTTCTCTCTTTCTCTCAAAAATCTTCTTTTTATACAGTTCCTCATCGTGGGGTATCTTAGATTTTCATTTCCTTAAAGCTTTATAATCCTCAGTCACTTGGACAGAAATTTCCGTGCTTCTTCTTTGTTTCTTGTTCTTGAAATACAATTAGGAGATGTCTTCGTCTAGGCCAAATCAGTCATCTTCAAGCAATTCAAGCAGATCGAAACATAGTGCTCGGGTCATAGCTCAAACCACAATTGATGCTAAGCTCCATGCTGAGTATGAGGAATCAGGAGGTACTTCTTTTGATTACTCAAGATCAGTTACTGTAACCTCTAATCAATCAACACCTGATCAAAACCAACAAAAACCTAGGTCTGATAAAGTTACTACTGCATACCTCCATCATATCCAGAAAGGAAAATTCATTCAACCCTTTGGTTGTTTATTAGCTCTAGATGAAAAAACATTCAAAGTCATTGCTTTCAGTGAAAATGCACCTGAAATGTTAACCATGGTTAGTCATGCTGTCCCAAGTGTCGGCGATACTCCTGTTCTTGGCATTGGTACTGATGTTAGAACCATTTTCACTACACCAAGTGCTTCTGCACTTCACAAGGCTTTGGGGTTCGGGGAGGTTTCTTTATTGAATCCAATTTTAGTTCACTGTAAGACTTCTGGAAAGCCCTTCTATGCAATTTTGCATAGAGTCACCGGTAGCTTGATTATCGATTTCGAACCAGTGAAGCCTTATGAAGTTCCCATGACTGCTGCTGGTGCACTCCAGTCGTACAAGCTCGCCGCTAAAGCAATTGCAAGGTTGCAGTCTTTGCCCAGTGGGAGTATGGAAAGGCTGTGTGATACAGTGGTGCAGGAAGTGTTTGAGCTCACTGGTTATGACAGGGTGATGGCTTATAAGTTTCATGAGGATGATCATGGTGAGGTCGTCTCCGAGGTTACGAAACCTGGTCTCGAACCTTACTTGGGTTTGCACTATCCAGCGACAGACATCCCTCAAGCTGCTCGATTTCTGTTTGTGAAGAACAGAATCCGTATGATATGTGATTGTCGGGCCAAGATGATTAAGGTCATCCAGGATGATAAATTACCATTCGATCTCACCTTGTGTGGTTCCACACTTCGAGCTCCACATAGTTGCCACTTGCAATACATGGAAAACATGGATTCAATTGCGTCTCTGGTTATGGCGGTTGTAATTAACGACGGTGATGAGGAAGAACAATCTGGGTCTGCACAATCACAGAAGCGGAAAAGGCTCTGGGGACTCGTCGTGTGTCATAACACAACTCCAAGATTTGTTCCTTTTCCTCTAAGGTATGCCTGTGAGTTTCTAACGCAAGTATTTGCCATCCATGTTAGCAAGGAGTTTGAATTAGAAAATCAGATGGTCGAGAAGAACATTTTACGTACACAGACACTCTTGTGTGATATGTTGATGAGAGATGCGCCTTTGGGTATTATATCACAGAATCCTAACATAATGGACCTTGTAAAATGTGATGGTGCTGCACTATTTTACAAAAATAAAATCTGGCGTCTTGGAATGACACCAAGTGATTTCCAGATACATGATATTGCCTCTTGGCTATCCGAGTATCATGATGACTCCACAGGTCTGAGTACAGATAGTTTGTACGATGCGGGATATCCTGGGGCTCTCTCACTTGGTGATGCAGTGTGCGGGATGGCTGCTGTCAGGCTAACCTCAAAAGATATGCTTTTCTGGTTTCGATCTCACACAGCTGCAGAAGTTCGATGGGGTGGCGCTAAGCACAATCCAGACGAGAAGGATGATGGAAGAAAAATGCACCCTAGATCTTCATTCAAGGCATTCCTCGAAGTGGTCAAGACGAGAAGTTCACCTTGGAGGGACTTTGAGATGGATGCGATCCACTCTTTGCAGCTTATCCTCAGGAATGCTTTCAATGAGATGGGTGCCAAGGATGAAAGTCCCAGTGTGTTAATCCATTCGAAGCTGAATGATCTTAAGCTTGAAGGGATGGAGGAATTGCAGGCGGTGACAAACGAGCTGGTCCGTTTGATTGAGACTGCCACGGTGCCGATCTTGGCTGTTGATGTTGATGGACTCATTAACGGGTGGAATACAAAAATTGCAGATTTGACTGGTCTGCCTGTTGATCAAGTAATTGGGCAGCATTTGCTCACACTTGTGGAAGATTCTTCGGTTAATGTGGTCAAGAAGATGTTGCACTTGGCTCTGCAGGGTATGTCGTATATTTTTATTTCATTGTCATCTTAATTTTTTCTCTCCTGCCGCTTGTTTTTCAGTGGTGTTATTAATATAACTAACTTTCTTGCACTGTCTTCGTTGATCAGGTAAAGAAGAGCAAAATGTTCATTTTGAGATGAAAACTCACGGTTCTCGGAAAGATAGCGGGCCCGTCAGCTTAGTTGTGAACGCTTGCGCGAGCAAAGATATTCGGGAGAATGTCGTTGGGGTTTGTTTCGTGGCACAAGATATGACAACTCAAAAGACGGCCATGGACAAGTTTACTCGGATTGAAGGAGATTATAAAACAATTGTGCAGAATCCAAGTGCACTAATACCTCCTATATTTGGCACAGACGAATTTGGCTGGTGCTCTGAGTGGAATCCAGCAATGACCAAGTTGACTGGGTGGAGACGGGATGAAGTGATTGATAAGATGCTACTAGGTGAGGTTTTTGGTAACCATATGGGATGCTGTCGTCTCAAAAACCAAGAGGCTTTTGTGAACTTCGGGGTCATACTCAATAATGCAATGATGGGTGAAGAAGCCGAGAGAGTTCAGTTTGGGTTTTTAGCACGGAGTGGAAAGTATGTGGATTGCTTGCTGTCGGTTACCAAGAAAATGGACGCAGAGGGTACTGTAACTGGACTCTTTTGCTTCCTGCAGCTTGCTAGTCAAGAATTGCAACAGGCACTTCATGTGCAACGTATATCCGAACAAACTGCAACTAAAAGAGTGAAGGAATTGATGTATATAAAGAGACAGATAAGAAATCCTCTCTCTGGAATTATCTTTTCCAGGAAAATGATGGAGGGAACTGAATTGGATGATGAACAGAAGCAACTCTTGATTACCAGTATGCATTGTCAACGCCAACTGAATAAAGTTCTTGACGACACTGATCTTGAGAGCATCATGGACGGGTAAGTGAGACTCAACATAAGTCTTGTATTTTATTGGATAATTGACATTATTCTGTTACATTTCCTTCATCCCTGGTATGTTACGTTGTTAGGATATGATCGACTTCAATATTTCATCTAGAATTTTAAAATTTAAATCAAGTGAGGAAGGTTTTGTTAATGATGCTCTTTTGCTTGGATTGAGATAAAGTTGCTTTCTCTAGACTGATACTAGTTTTCTTTCACTGCTATTAACAGTTATCTGGATTTGGAAATGGTCGACTTCACTCTGCAAGAAGTGTTGCTTACTGCCATCAGTCAAGTTATGATTAAGAGCAGTGGAAAGGGTATCCGCCTTACTCATAGTACTTCTGAGGAGATCATGTCCGAAAGACTTTATGGAGATAGTGTGAGGCTTCAGCAAATCTTGGCTGATTTCCTGTTGATTTCTGTGAACTGCACTCCAAATGGTGGTCAGCTTGGTATTGCTGTCAGTTTGACAAAAGATAGACTGGGAGAAAAGGTTCACCTTGCTCATCTAGAGCTCAGGTATTAAAACTATCACACACCTTTCTGTTATTTCAGCTATACTTGCTTGACTTTTGTTTTGTATTGTGTCACTCCCTAGTTACTGAAACAAGTAGAAACTTTACTGGCCCACTCACTGTAATTTGCATAAAGGCAGCACCCTAATTTGATATGTGGGTTAAAACTTAGCTGTTAGCTTAAATGATGCATATGAAGGGGATGCACTAAATTCTTTGTTGCATATCTCTGGCAATTTCTCCTTGAAGTTCTCAAACTTTAATTTTTACCATTTGGAAGAATCACACATTCGGGAGGTGGAGTGCCTGAAGAGTTGCTGAGTCAGATGTTTGAAAACTACACTACTGGTCATGAGACAGAAAACCCTCAACAACAACCACCTATGATTTCAGATGAGGGGATTAGCCTGTTGGTGAGCCGGAAGTTGTTGAAACTCATGGATGGTGATGTGCGGTTTCTGAGAGAAGCAGGGAAGTCATCTTTCATTATATCACTTGAGCTTGCTGCTTCTGCTCCCAACAAGCAGACCCAGGTCTCTTCTTCAAGTGCTTCTCGATGCTAATCAGTCAGTCTCACGCATCTATGTACCATCAATGTCTTAGTTTCCAGGTGTACGTTCTACTTGTATGTAGATAGGAACTTAATGGCTTTGATCTGTTTCTAGTAGAGCTAGTCGTCGTGCTTTTTAACCTAATAATCATCAATAAGAATAGTAACCATAGAAATAAATTGTTTGTGTCGCGTAATCTTTATCTTGATAACAAGCTTGTTTTTTCTTTTTCCATCTTCACAGCAGATAGATTCCATGCATAGTATCTGTTTTGGTGAGTTTGTTTATCCTCTTTTTCTTTTCTTTACACCCAACATGTCAGAGACGAGAAATATGAAATTAACAATGCATTAAACAACAACGTGTTAAACCAACTTTATTGCACCTCCCTGAATTATGAAAAACAACATTAACTGTGATCACGAGGATTTCAAATTGTTATTACATTGAAAAATATAGTTCACATGTACATGTATCATGTATGTATTCTTTAATTCTTAGGTGGTGGTGGTGCAAGTCTTGACTTGATCTTCTGAATCTGTTTGGTCCCAACCTGGAACGCCTTGGTCAAGACATGATCTGGGACGGGTGGAGTCGCAGCAAACAATGTTGCAGCAATGGATTGTGTACCTGGCAACTGGCTGTTAAATCCAGCAATGACAGAAGCAGGCACATCCCCATTGTTCTTCTGGAAGTGGACCAGACCCTTTGGGAACACAAACACCTCACCTTTGTTGATGGTCTTTGAGATAAGGACATTAGCAGTGGTAATGAAACCAACATCAAGTTGACCTTCCATGACGAACACTATCTTGGTGGCTCGAGGGTGAGTGTGTGGTGGGTTCAGGCCACCAGGAGCGTAGTCAATGCGTGAAAGAGACACCCCAAGCGTGTTAAGACCGGGCATATTCTGAACATTAGCACCAGTCACCTTGGAACCCATGGAGTTGTTTGTTGCTCCTGGTTTTGACAGACTGGTAGAGAAGAAATCCTCTGCAGTGACATTTGTTGCCGGTTTGCAAGCGAACCCATTCATCTTTACGCCTGTAAATCAGCAAAATGATACATATTATTATGAACTCTATTGTTATACCAAACAAACCCAATAACAGTATTCATATATATAAGTACCAAAAGCAAGATCAGCAACACAGATGTCTTGGAGCATGTCTGGATCTGCTGCAGCTGCAGATAAGGAGACAATGATCACCAGTAACCCTGCTGCTGGGACGCGGAAAGCCGCCATTTTTTCCTTTGCTGTGTAATTGAAGGGAGAATTATTCAGAGAGGATGGAAAAAGATTGAGAAATGAGTAGTGAGATGATGAAGAAGAAGAAACCAAAATGTTTTAATTTATAAAGGGTGTGGGAAGTGGTGTATTTCTAGGAAGGGGAGAAGCTTTGAAGTAAATTCTTGATTACTAAGATTGGGCAAAAACAGCAAAGCAAGCATGAAAGAGGAAGCAAAAACGAATCTAAAACAATAAAAGAAAGACGAAGAAGAATAGAAGAAAAGTCATGTATGTGGAACGGAGAGCCAACCCAATTCACAGCAATAAATTCATCCTGATCCCCACAGATCAGACCAGGCCACATGGGACCTAGCTAGACGCTAGTCAATTAGGCCTCTTTAGAGCAACTGCAGTGGTGCGATCAAAACCAAAGATCAAAGATCAAAAAAAAGATCAAATTTTGGGTTTAGTCCGTGTTGTCACGTAACGGTCCCGATTAAAATTTGGTCGCGCGTAATTTAAATCTCCGCCCCAAAAAAATTTCATCGGGCGTATCTCAAATGTCCGCCCAATCAATCACCAGGCGTACTTTAAATTTACGCCTGTCAACAGGCGTACTTTAAGTTTACGCCTCATTTTTTTTTTTTTTTTTAATTTGAATTTACATCGGGCGTAATTTAAATCTCCGCCCGTTAATAGGGCTGCACATGGTTCGGTTTTCATCGGTTTTTTGAAAAAATTAAACCGAAACCGAACTACTCGGTTTCCAATAATGAAAACCAATGAAACCATTTGGGTAGTTCGGTTTTTCTCGGTTCGGTTCCAACTCGGTTTTGTATAAAACCATTCGGTTTTTGGTTAACCACTGAAATTTTTTATATCTGTCAGTCTCACAAAAATGACAGGCAAATTTTTCTGAACCTGTCACTCAAGTTTCAAATACATCAAATGTTCCAACTTCCAATACATATTGATAGAAACATTAAATTTTAAAGAGTCTAGTTTCTCCTTAATAACAAAAATGAAAAAACATCAAAAAATCATAATCATAAGTTCATAACTGACTACACATCATAAGTTCATTCCTAAAAGGGTCGACAGGAAATAGTTTGTTACAGTGAATACACTTTGCATGTGTAGAAATTGGGTATTCCACAGGAGGTTGTAATGGTAACCTGCACATACACAAACTCGAGTTAAATATGAATTTCTCAATCATGATCAGTGCAATGGTACATAATGTAACTAAGAACATCAAGATTAGCAACCGCTATGGTAGAGAAGCACTAAACAATAAGCATTCGTTTAGCTGGAATTGAGGATGATCCTTTTACTGGAATATGCATTTCTAATTTTAATGTTGCATTATCACCTCAACCAATGAAACTACAATGGAATTGTACTGATATGAAGAAGTTACAAGTAAAGTAAGCCCTGAACATTCATAACAGTTGACTAAGATGATCTACCTTCAAAGGCAATGGCATGAGTTTAAGCTATTTTGGCGTAAAGGAGAGTACTCACATTATTGACAGTTCATTGTTTCTACTTGGCTATTCATATGCTTAAACAAATCTAAGTTTTATTCTAAAAAAATATCAACTGCTAATAAAACTACAAACTAGAGAAACTTACCGCTAACCCGTTAAATCATTTATAATCAACTTCACGATAACAAAGTTGAATCTTCTTCTTCTTCATCATCATCTATGTCAATGCGGATGAACTTAGAAGTTGCAAGAGAACCTAAAAATTCTGCAAGAAATTACATCAATAAGTGACAAACAGTGAGTACAGAAAATAACAAATCAGAATTTTACAAAAGTGAGTAGAGAAAATACCTGAAACATCTTCAGCATCATCAGTTCCTAAGGTGTTTGGATCAAGATCAACCAGTGTCTGTAACCAGCTTTGCGTGCAAATCAACGCCTCAACAGTCTTAGGCAGCAGTGAACTTCGATATGAATCAATAACTCGCCTTCCAGTACTAAAGGCAGATTCTGAGGCAACAGAAGAGACTGGTATGGCTAGTATATCTCTCGCCATATGTGATAATACAGGATACCTTGTACTATTAGTCCTCCACCAACCTAAAATTTCAAACTGAACACCGCTAGGGCTAATTCTTGGTTCACGTTTCTCCTCTAAATATAACTCCAACTCAGTTTTCCCCTCAACATTGTCATCCTCCTCATCTTCTCTTGCTCTCTCTGCTATTAGACTAGCATATGCAGAATCTTCATCATCAGTAACCCCAGAAGATTGAGTAACATTATTACAATCACCTGTGGCACCAGAAATGTTTTCATCATTTGCATAGAGACACTTGTACTCTTCGAAAAGTTCTTGAAAATCAGTTTTCACATAAGTCGATAAGTGTTTACGTAATGACGGACCCGTGATATCTAAAGTATCAAGAATAAAATTTAAACCTTTCATCTTCTCACGTGGATCAAGCAAAACAGCAATGAACATGAGAGTGTTCATTTTCTCATATTCTCCCCAATACTTATTAAACTTGTCTAGCATTTTAGTGCCCATACCAGAGAGAAATGGATCTGAACTTTTTACCCATGTGTTCATTGTTCTATGAATGACACTTACGTTAAACAAGAACTCATGCGAAGTAACACGAGTACAGTAAGAAAACTTGACAGTCAAATCAAAGAATACCTTTAAAAATTTTCCAAATGATCTTGCATTGGCCCAATCTTCCATATATGGAGCATGTATAGGAGGCGGAGGAGGGGCCTTCTTCTTGCCTTTGTTATGAGCAATAGTAGAAGCTTCTTCCATGTCAACATCATTACTAGCACCGGTAGAAGTAGAAAATACAGGAGGGATGGATCTTTCGTTGAAACAAAACTTCTTTTTGAAAGCCTTATCTTCCCGTGCTAGCCTTTCAAAAGCTTTCTGATATCTACAAGCAGCTTCCAACATCATGTAAGTGGAATTCCATCTTGTATCCACATCTAAAACTAAACCTTTTTTGCAATCTATCTTTTCTTGTTTAGCACAATCCATAAACTTACTCAACCTAGCAGGAGAACTCATCACATGCTTCACCACTGCCCTTACTCTCTTAATAGCCATGTGATACTCTCCCAAGCCAGCATTCACAACAAGTGCAAGCACATGAGCAGCACATCTAACTTGCATAAACTTAGTATTCAGTACACCTTTTGAACTAATCACTTGCTCCTTTAAATGACCATCCTCCCTTAGATAATCAATAGCTAAATCATTAGCACTAACATTGTCAAGAGTAATAGTAAAAACCCCAGGAAGTTCCCAATCTAACAAACATTCCTCTAACATCTTCCCAATTACCTCACCTGAATGACCTAAAATTTGGAAAAAGTTGATTACCAGTTTGTGCAGCTTCCAATCTTTATCAATAAAATGCGCAGTTACAACCATGTAGCTTTTATTTTGGGCATTTGAGGTCCATGTGTCAGTGGTGAGACAAACTCTCACATTGTTTTCCTTGAAGTAGTTCTTCATCTTCTCCTTTTCAGCTTCATACAAATTTAACACACCCCGCGAAATGGTCATACGAGAAGGGATCTTGAATCTGGATTCAAGTACCCTACAAAGTTCCTTGAACCCTTCTCCTTCAACCACTCTAAACGGCTGCTCATCTAAAATCACAAATAAAATCACTGCCTTTGTACATGCATCTTGATTAAAAGTTGCTGCAACCAATTTTCCTTCTCCTCCTAGCCTAGCCGGTTGAAAATCAAGCGTTTGCTGTCCTTTTTCCTCCTTGGGCTTCTTTTTACATATCTTCAAATGATTATTCATACCACCTGTCCCATACTTGGTACCCTGAGCTGCAATCTTTGTCTTACAGTGGCGACATTTTGCATATTTCGAAGGCTTGGGGTCCATATCAAAGTGGTTCCACACATCAGAACGTTTCTTTCCCTTTGGTTCTGTCACTTGACTCACTTCTGTGTCATCTTCAGTTGCATCTTCAGGGGTTTTACGCTTATTGCTATGTGTTTCTGTCACTTTTATGACAGCTTCAGTTGCATCTCCATCTGCACTAGCATCTCCAGCAACACTAGCATCTTTAGCAGCACTTGCACCTCCAGCTGAATTTGCACCTCCATCTGAACTTGCATTAGGTGGAGGTCGAGGTGGCCGCTTATTAGAAGAAACAGAGGCAGTAGGTGTTGAACTGGATCCTCCTCGCATTGTCAAAAGGCAAGTCTGCAATGTGATAAACCATACATTTAATTTAAACCATACATTTAAGCAAAACCCCAATTTTTGGTTGTATGGGGTGATTACAAAAATGTTAAGAATTACAAATCTTAAAATAATTCTAACTCTCTGCATTCTTCTAAATTAACCGTATATTAGGCACAAAAATAGTCATTTTCACATGGAGACTTATTCTTTCTACCCATTACTAATCAACTTTCTGATTCTTTCTACCCATTACTAATCAACTTTCTGATTCAATTCACAAAAACCCTAACTTAAGAAGAAATTAAAATGAAACCCTATACAATTCTCTATTCTTAAATTAAGAACAAACCCATCACTAATTACTCATTTTATAATTCAATTTCACATATATTTAAGAATAATTGACAAACCCTAATTTATGTATTCTGATTTACCTTCCCTAATTTATGTAAATCAACCTAAATGACCAATTTTACATTTGAAATCCCCAATTTTTTTCAATTTTACAAACCCTGATATCATAATTAAAATCATAAACATGACAACAATCACATAAATATGAACATGACAACAATCACAAGATTCACAACCAAACTACTTGCAGAGATCTACAAAGTTTCAAAAAGAAATCAAACCTGAAAGACACCAGAAGTAGGAGTAATCAAAGAGAAGTTGGATTGAACAGCACCAGAAGAATCACGAGAAAGAGCTTCCTGAACCAATTTCCTCTACAAATCATAAGCACAGCTGCCAAAAATCAGTCGAGTCGAGTGAAGTTGGAAGTGGAACTGTCTGTGGGAAAGCTTTCTGATAATATGATATCTATGAAAGAAGAGAAGAGCGATGTAAGTTATTACTTATTAGGGTTAAATATCCCCATCAACGGCCTAAAATCATTTAATCCTACGGTCACTATTAATCGGTTAACCAATTGGTTATTGGTTCGGTTTTATTTCAAAACCTAAACCGAAACCGATACTGTCGGTTATCTGAAACTGACAACCATAAATGAACCACAGGAATATGGTTATGGTTCGGTTCGGTTAAAAAATTTCGGTTTTCGATTTCGGTTTCGGTTATGGTTCGGTTTTGTGCAGCCCTACCCGTTAACGCGCGTACTTTAAATTTACGCCCAGCAACAAGCGTACTTTAAATTTACGCCCGACTATATTAGGATTTGGTATTTGGTCGCGACCAAATATGGTCTGGAATTTGATCTTTGGCTGGGATTTGATCTTTACTCCGTCCCACTGCGTCACGATCTCATCCCAAATTTTTGGTTATACTCGCCCACTGTGGATGCTCTTAGTTTAGATTTTATTTTCTTTTCTACCACTACAGGGTAGTAAAACTTCTAGTGTAAAGTAAAATCTGTTTGACTTTCAACGAGTCTTCCTTGAGAAGCTAGTCTTCATCTTTGTGTAGGATTGAATCTCATAGATTTTCTCGGTAAAAGGTCATCTCAATGGGTTCAGAAACCACATGTTTCTCTGGATCATCATAGCGTACTTCCACATACCCACTCAGAGGAAGGTCTTTTGGTAATGGATGACCCATCGTTAGTTGTGGTATAGCTTCTTAGTAAGGCGTAGAGCAGTAGCCGTATTTACTGTTCCTGTTACAGAATCGACTCTGAGCGACTCCTCACTCAAATTCATCTTCTTCTTCCTTTTTTTTTTTTTTTTTGGGTGATCATTCTTCATTTCCAAGAAGGTAAAAACTCAAGTCTTAAACATTATACTAGTTCCCCCAAAACCCTGACTTTCAGGTTGCTATGTAGATTAACATAATTATTATTTTTGATTATCTTTGCATATATTTTTAGTTTTATTGATCTTTTGTGTAGATGAATTTTGAGAGTGTCGGATCATCTAATAGTCCAATTCTGGAGTCCTATAAAAATGCTCCAAGAAATGTAGCCCTTAATGGAGATACTTGTTATCACTGCCACAAACCAGGGCATTGGGCAAACAGATGCCCTGAGAAACAAATGAACGGACGAGACACACCAAATCTTCCTCCGCGAAATTTCTTCGACGATCAATCTTCTGTTCCTGCTAGGCAGTGCCCTTGTGCAGGTGGAACTTGCATTGTTAGGACCTCACATACTGTGAGCAATCCAGACAGAAAATTTTATACGTGCCCGGGTAAAAAGGTATGTAAATTTTTCTTCATTTTGCAAGCTGTTTCTAACTATGTCGTAGTAACTTGACTGCATTTAGAAGAACATCGGTATGCAGACAAAATCATGAGGATTTTCTCTAGTTATTATGCTAAACAATGAGTTATGAAGTTGCTTGTGACCTTGGGCTGTACTAAACTGTGAAGTTATCTCATTTTGCTTTGTTAATTATGTCTAGGACATGAAATGCAATTTCTTTCAGTGGTGTGACGATGCAAAACCCGAGGATTTCAATGAGGTCCTATTGTCACCATATCCTACGTGCCCTTGTGGAGCCGGATTGTGCCATCGGTACACGGAGAGGGGTCGGCCATGTTTCCGGTGCCCTATCAAACCGGTAATCCACTGCAACCTTTTAGACCTCTTTTGCTCAATCTTCTAGTTGTCCAGGCTTCATGTTGTGGAACTGATTGATGTAAGCTGAAAGTTTTGTCTCAAAACAGCTATTGATTATAGCGCTTGAACAATGTCCTTTTTTGTGTGCATGTGTTTGTGTAAGCTCAGAAGATATGATAGAACACACAGCTTTTTTTCTGTTACTCTAATATAGGGTCAGTCATTGGTTACGGTTTACCGAATATTGTAGGGAGAAGGAGCATGTGGTTTTAAGCAGTGGCTGGAGACTCCAAAATTGGCATATGGTGGCCTAGAGGAGACCAATAGAGCAAATGAAAAATACAAAATTGGAGAAGGTGGTAACAAACTAAAAGAAATTCTCTCTCCTGCATCGTCAAAATACGGATCAGAGTTGCCATTTAAGGAGTATACTGTCAGATTGGATTCAATGGCTTGCGACAAAATACTTTCTCCAATCGGCAGACTCAAACTGAGTGATGATAAAATAACTACTACTGATGCAAAAACAGCCCAATGTTCTTCAGGTGAAATATACATCTATTTGTGATATTTCGAAATGTTTAAAGTGGTTTCATTTAGCGTTTTTTTTTCTTCATCCTAGAATCTTCATACCCAATGTGCCGTTGTGATGCTGGAAAGTGCAGTCGCATAACAGATTCAACCGGTCAAAACTATTTTGTTTGCCCTGTGAAAAAGGTATCCTTACTGTCTTTACTTTTCCAGAATGTTAAAATTGGTTGCATACTAATTTATTAGTACTCGAAACATTGACGAAGTTATGTATGTGCTCCAGGGAGAAGGAGCATGTAACTTCCGTCAGTTGGATGTTCAAGATAACATAAGAAAAGATGAGCATGAACATGCCGATGGGGATAAACTTAAGGCGAGAATGGCATCTACTTCATCAATGAACAAAGGGTCAGATTCGAATTTGACTAGGGAATATCATGTGGATGACAAGGTTAATGTTTCTTACCCAGCCAGATATCTCACATCTAACGAAGAGAATGGAGCTGTTCCTAGCAACAAAGCAGTGAGTTGTTTATGGTGCGGTGATGAAGGGCATTTTCTGAAGGACTGCATCACTAAAAATCCTCCTTGTTTCAGATGCGGTGAATTTGGTCATTGGATGAAAGACTGCATCGCTTAATTTGCATACTCAAGTAGCTGAGTCGGGATATCTTACTTTTAACAGTCAATGTATATGTATGAATTTCGTAGATGGTAATTAGAATAAGGGCAGCAGTTAAACATCATAACTTTTATATCCCTTTATGTTTTGGTACTTGGAATCATTTTACTTGGTGCCTCAAACCAAGTTATCAGAATGCCTTGATCTTCTGGAATGCGTTGTTGAACGCATGATCTGGGACCGGTTGAGTCACAGCAATGGATCGAGTACCTGGAAACTGGCTGTAAAAGAAAAATTCAGAATTTTGTGTTTCAATTTTACACTATGTTTGTTTACTCCTGACTCATCTGAGTCGTCTGGATCTGAGTGAAATCACCTGACTCATCTGAATCTGACTCGATATGTTTGTTTTGAGTCAGATCTGACTCAAAAAATGTGAGTCAGTGGTTTGGTCCCGTGAGTCAGGGGTATTTTGTTACCTGACTCAAATGGGTCCGAGTCAGGAGTTATGTCTGAGTCATAGGTCGAGTCAGATCTGACTCAAAATGCAAAACAAACGTTCTGACTGCTGACTCGGCCCGAATCAGAGGTTGACTCAGATCCAGACGCCGAGTCAGCTGCAAACAAACAAGATGTTAGAGTTTGACCTCTTTAGCGAACTGCTAAAACTATTAGGTGGTGACCTGACCTGAATCTGAACTCAACTTGCCGGCCATTTTCAAGATAAAATACAAATTCTCCAAGTTTAAATTATCCTTTCACAAAAGTTGCACATCAAACTGGTTCTATGGTGTAGTGGTTAGCACTCAGGACTTTGAATCCTGCGACCTGGGTTCGACTCCCGGTAGGACCTCTTTTTTGGTTTCCATTTCTATATTTATTTTCCTTCCCCTTTCACTTCTACTTATCCTCCTTTTTCTTGTAAGAGTTTCATATCATTAGGTTTCATTTCTCCATCCTTCCTTCCATTTTAGCTGCTGCTGCTGCTGCTCTGAAATGTAAGCCCTCTTCTTACACAAATTTTATCTCAAAACCTCATATCTCCCCCTCGCTCTCAATATCAAATCTCATTCATCGCGTATTTTCATAAGTTAGGGTTCCAATTAGAAAAACTATGACCCAACCAAACAGTGAATCAACACATCACGAACCAATAATCCCAGGATTACCAGATGACTTGGCTTTCAGATGTTTAGCGAAGTTATCTCATGGATACCATGGTTTACTTGAATGCGTTTGTAAAACATGGAGGAACACAATCCGGAATCCAGATTACTCTAGTTTGAAATCTAGAGAAAATTGGTCTGGGAATTGGTTGTTTGTTCAAACTGAAGGGACTCATAATCACTGGATTGCTTATGATCCTGATGCTGATAGATGGCATCCGTTGCCTGAGATACCATATCAGAATCCGGGATTGCATCATTATGGGTTTTCGTGTGTCACTGTGGGCAGTAGGTTTTTGGTTATTGGGGGTTTTTATGCTCCAAGGGATGTGGAGATTGTGCATCAGAGGCATTTGGCTACTAATGATGTTGTGATGTTTGATGTGTTTAAGAAAGAGTGGTCTAGAGTAAGTGGGATGCGGACGGCAAGGGGAAACTTTGCTTGTAGTGTTGTTTGTGGTAAGGTTTATGTTGCTGGGGGACGGGAAGTGCATGGAACTACGGGAGTTGATCTTGCTGAAGTCTATGATCCACTGGAGGATAGGTATACTTGTCTTCCAGTGTTTTGTCTTCTGTCTTAGTTTTGTTTAGTGTAAGATATATTCTGTCTGCTGTTCATATCTTCATTTTTGTTGGTTTAAATTGCTTGCTACTGTCTTGTTTTTTTGGACAAATTTGGTTGTGGTTACAAACTTTAGATGTGAATTTTTGTAGCTTATCATGTATGATAAAATGCATTTGGTTCTTTTGGGATTGACTGTCATATGTTTAGTGTGCTCGGAACTTCCATGTTTAGATTCCTATTTCGAACAAAAAAAAGGTAATGCTTCTGGGCGCCAGACAGTGCGGAATCAGACACTGAAAAGCTTACGCATTATTTATACAAGTTTTTGTATCTGAGGAATTAAACAATTAGAATAACAATTAGCTCATTGGTTCAAACCAAGTACACTGCTTTTCTGAAATTTAGAATTCATTGTATGTCATTTTAGAGTTGTCCATCTGTCGGAGTATATAGAGACATCTGGTCACTTTTGATATTTGGTCGAATTTCTTTCGAGTCTAATGGAGTACGTAATTAACTCAATTTCTTGAAATTCACTTCCTTGCTCAACCTGCCTGTTTGCAGATGGGAGGAACTGCCGCCTATGCCTGTCCCGCAGATGGATTGTATTGGAATGTCTTATAAAGGTTGCTTTCATGTTTTAAGTGACCATGTAGGCCTGCCTGACCAGAATCCCACTGTGATTTTTAGCCCATCAGATAAAACATGGCATACAGTCGAAGATATCTGGCCTTTCTCTAGGGCTATGCAATTTGCAGTCACAGTTGTTGGGGATGACAGGGTGTACACTGTAGTTGATTGGGGTGAGAGCTCCATCAGAACCAGGGACAGGGATCAAGGGGAGTGGTACAATGTAGGTCCTGTTCCTCCTGTGCTTCTCCCAGGTCACAGCAGGCCGCTAGAGGCATTCGCTTATGGTTTTGCTGCACACAGGCAGAACTTGTATGTTGTTGGAGGGAAGGTTCTTAAGTGGGAGGAATTGGGTGCTGGGAGGTTTGACATTGTGAAGCTAGATGTAGTAAGAGTTTGTGATCCTACAGTTGTTCCGTTGAAGTGGAGGGAGACTAGACCAATGCGAGGGGCTTGCGGAGCTGTCACCGGATGTGCTTTCCTAGAAGAGTGACTAATAACTTTCTTCTTCTTCTTGGATGATTATTAATATCTCTGTTCAAACTATTTACCTGAATTGAATACACTTGGAGCTAGTGGCACAAATGCATGAGCTTCGGATTCCTTTCCTTTGGTCTGCAAACTCGGGGCACAAACATGTATGATGTTTTGCGGTGATATCTGACCAAGAATAACTGTTTGTCTCAGTGTAAGTTATCTGTAGGTGTTGGAAAAAGCAAAGCCTGGAAATTGCCAATCAAGGATTTTAACTTGTTGTTGAACTGGGAGCGCGACCGTGTTGTCAGAATAAAGATCTGTGAGGAGTCCGAGAGGAAGAGAATGCTGGTTGAGGTTGAGGAGGGAGAGATTTGCTATCTGATGTAAAATGCAGGCAAACCACTCTTAGTTCTTACTTGGCCATATTTAACTTTCTTTTTTTGTCATTTCTTTTTGTTTTTGCATCTGTCCTGAAATCGAACTGGAAGTGATAATGTGCATACACTAATTTTACAAAGAAATCATATGTTGGTTTCACCAAGCAAGTGGAGTTAATCTAGAATTTTACAATTTTAGCGAGCTGATATTGCAACTTGCAACAGAGAATAGTATTATAATGTATGCCAAAACTGAATGAGTCAAATTGCTTTGATTCCAAGGTAACACCAAGGAGTCCAAGGACAATTGATACTGGAATTATATACATATATGTACAGGACAAGCAACATCAAGGTACAAATAAACTGATTCAATTACTTACAGAATAGAAGGGAAAATTGGAAGGGAAAAGTAAAAAATGGATGCCAAGCAGAGTAGCTAGCTAAAACAATTGGACAACAAGAATGATTCAGAGGATGGAACAGTCTCCGCGAGCATCCTTGCATCCGTATTGGTATTCCTCCAATATGATTCTGGGAGGACAATCATATTTGGTTCTACTAGGACAATCATATATGGTTCTTGGAGGACAATCATATATGGTTCTTGGAGGACAGTCGTAATAAGAAGAGTCAAAGTTGCAATTATTATTATTATACCTATAATAATCACCCCATTTAGGGCGATTCAACTCTTGAACGCTCCTGCCAGTCTTAACTTCAAGAAGGTCAACTGTCTTCCCCTTGCCAGACTTACCAACCTTCTTCGCAATCAGACAAGGATTCACCTCTCCGATCACTGTTAATTTTTGTCCCTCACCATCCAAGGTTACAAATTCAACTCCTGTATTCATATACTTGTAAATATAAATCAAATCAATCGGAAAAGGAAAAAGAAACATAAAGTTATACAGGTAGCAGGCGTCAAAGTACAGACAGCACATACCCTTGATCTTAGCAACAGCCTTCATGATATCTATCTTGTCCTCTGGAGTCTTCATGCCAACCTTCATTACTGCTTTCTTCTGCAAATTTATGTAATCTTGTGTGATTTTCACCTTCAAGAGATATATAAGATTAATCATTCGGTATAAGAAAGTATACGTACCTTCATATTGGACATGGTTGGTGCCGGACTGGTAGCTTTTCAGTATGGTTGATTCGGGTACTTCTTTTTTTCTCTTTCAGAATGAGCAGCAATTGAACTAATTAGCAAGCAGGCAGGCAATAAATGTTTGCTTGCTGCTCTCTGCAATGATTAGGAGCTGATATTTATAATCACTGGGGCTTCCGCAAGTCAATGCCGCGGTGTAACCAAATTCTTGGAAATTCTGCTTAGCAACAAAGATCTGGGGTTTGTTAGAATCTACGTATATTAGTCAAACCAATAATCATCCAAATTTCTTAATTATTAGTAGTGCAATACTCGTGATGATGCGAGAAAGATACATAAATTATGCTGCGAATACTTTTTCAGAAACAAAACGTATACTACAGGAGAATTCAATTGTATTCAAATGAAACATCACTGTAATCCCCATCTTATTCAAATTTAGGAAATTAATCGCCTAACTTTAATAAATTTTTAACAGGAAACTTCTTAAGAACAGGTATTTGATTGCTTGAATTGAGTATGAGGTAAGGCTACTGATGGGTATATACGACGTAGGTGCTAGTTTAGTTGAGAGAACTTGAGAAGAGACATGGTCATAACCCGAGTTAAGAACCGCATAATCCCGCGTTCCTGGGGTTAGTAATGTCGACATTAGTCTTCTTCTCTGGTCTTCTTGTTTAATGTATTATAATGGCAATTGCCATTGCAGTTCAGGAATTAATATCACCAAGTTTTCACCTATTAAAATAAACAAGTGACACAAGCGGAGCAGAATAATTGGGGACTAGAAGGCGCAGTATCCACACCAAGAATTTCGAATGCAGTGGATGTCCTAGGTTAGATTCTACTGGTTGTCTGACCAACAAGGTGCTATTGCAGCTGCGGACCCTTTGGGCAAGACAACCTCCTTGTCAAGACTTTGTGGAACATGGAAACCGTCCAACATCCCTTCATTATATTTTGGAAACTTTGCTGTTTGGTCCTAAGCCCACAAAGTTAGTTACAGTAGGGTCCAACCGGATTTTTTTTTTTTTTATTTTAGAGGTCCAAAATTAATTAAAACATGGAAATGACCATAATACCCATTGTTACCAGACGTGTGTGTTTACACATTCATTATATTGAGTACATATCTGTTACACTGATTAAAAATTCGAGTACATATCTGCTACACTGCTTATAAATTCGAGTACATATCTGCTACACTACTTACAAATCTGAGTACATATCTGTCGCGCTGCTTACAAATAGAACACGTATCCGCTAAACTGCTTACAAATTCGAGTATATATCTGCTGCTTACGAATTCGAGTATGTATCTGTTGAACTGCTTACAGGAAAAGTACATGTTTGTTAGAATCAATGATAAATAAATTAGAAAACGTTTTACATCACATATATTGTAGGATCATACCATTAATCTATAGTATTTCTTTAATACAAAAGAGGTACAGTTTTGCATGATTGAACAGGGTGACATAACCACTAAAAAACTAACCAACAAAATTAATGTCCATAAGAAGCTACTGAATATCTACAGCAAACCCTGAAAGTGATTATCAAGGATCGAGTGATACATAGCAAACTAGAGTAACATATTAGGATGCTTTGCACAAATGAAAATGTAACAGACAACATTTCAATTTTCTTACCACACAAAGAAGCTGCCGCTTTCCAGGAGTATCGGCTCCGTGGTTGCTAAATTTTGCTTCCAGAACCGCTATTAGCGCAACATTATCCTATACAAAATTGAATGGACAAATAGAATAATACAGGGAGTAAGAGCACCAACTAACTGCATAAGAGACTCCCAAAGAAGAAAAATCACCTTAAGAAGTCGAGACAAAGCAGCTTTCTTCTGAGTGATTGGGACCACAACATCTGTCAGTGACTGAGCAGCCTTGTTGAATTCGACCTACATACAAAAGTAAACTGTTTAACATGTGAACCAACAGAGTAACAATAATTCAAAAGAAAGTCTGTCATCTCCAAACCTCGTATTTCTTCACATGGGAAAATCTGTCCCTTCGGAAAAATGTTGCACAACCATCGATAGCATAAGTCCCGGTGTAAACCTACAGTGAACAGATTCATTATCACAAACTGAATATTTGGAGTTTATGACCATTAAATCAAAAATGTCCGCAAGCAAACCTCTGTTGTCTTCTTCTTGTAGAGAGCTTGATAACCATGTTTGTCCAACTCAGGGGCGAAAAACTCATCAAAATGATCACTTTGAACCTGAAATAAGAAATGATTAGCTTTGTTGCAACTAAATCCTTAACTTAAGGATTGGCTATGTGGACATAATCTTGAATCCAAACTAATACAACAATTTCATATCTAAATAACTAATATGAGACAAGAATAGTCTTTTTCTTATTTAGTATTCCAGTTCATTATACATGCACTGGAATACCATGAAAAGGAAAAACTAGAATGGCTTCTGTCAAAATTATTTGATGTAAGAGAGAAGTTTGTAACAGTACGTCATATATGTACTGCATATTCATGAACTAAAAAATCAATTGCATGTCAAGAAGAAGTGATGAATCCATGCATATAACTGAATCAAAGCACATACTTCAGTATTACACATACGTACTCATGGATCAAACCCAAAAACAATAGCAAAACTCAGAAATATAAACGAATCAAAGTACATATTTCAGTATTACACATACTTACTCATGGATCGAACCCAAAAACAGTGGAAATTTTTTGAATATAACCGAATCAAAGCACATACTTCAGTATTACACATACGTACCCATGGATCGAACCCAAAAACAATGGAAAAACTCTGAATATAACCGAATCAAAGCACATATTTCAGTACTACACATACGTACTCATAGATCTAACCAAAAAAAATGGCAAAAATTTGAATATAACCGAATCATAAGAATTTTGTATCAGTACGTCGTATACGTACTGTCAATTCATACACAAAAGCAAACTGTATCAAACCTAAAAACATAATAGCATCATGAAAATCGATTTGATCTTCATAATACAATCGGAAAAAAAATCAAATGAAGAAAAACGAACAAAATGATCAAAAAAGATGATTAAAAAACATACCCGGAAACACAAACAAATCTTCTCGTCGTAAATCATAACGATGCATCATCATCATCATCTTCTTCTTCTTCTTAATAAATTGAGTTTCTGTCAGTACGGGATATATGTACTGTTGCTTCATATACAAAAACAAACTCAAACACATCTAAAACCAACAAAATGGAAGTGGTATAAGTAAATATAACAATGAAATGAACAAAAAATATGATTATGCATCTAGATCTGGTAAATAATCAACAAATCAAACATGGAGATAGAAAAGCGTAATCAAACACAACAACGATTCGATCGTGAAACCCTAAAATAAACATTGATTTGATAGAAATGAGAAAGATTAAAGAATTTTTTTTGGATCTGTACAGAATCCATTTGCAGTAGTAGTGAGAAGAAAGAGAAGAAGAAAACGAATATGAAAGGTTAATGTTCTTCTCGTGCTTATAATCCCTGTTAAATAGGGAGGGTTATTTCTGGTATTTTTAAATTTCGCATTAGTTACCCCGCACGTGTAAGGACCTGGTCTTAAAAAATTAGGTCCATTTTTATGTTTTCTCTTAATTATGGACCTCTGTTTACTGGGTTTTAGTGGGTGGACCTGCCACTAACTAAGAACACTATAATAGGATCTATAGGTAATTCCTACTTATATTTTTAAGACCTGCTCAGTAGTACATCCAAATGCATACCCGGCAAAAGACAGCTACAGGGAATCTAAACTTTCTAGATTGAGGCTTCCCTAGATAGCGGTACAGGAGGTTGGAAATTATTTACAAATCCCCGATCAAATTAGTTGTTCAAGTCAATCCAAGCAAGATCTCTGATATTTATAAAAACAAATATTTTATTGGCACCTTGAATTAAAAATATATATTAAAAAGGATTATTACCCAAAACTTTTACGCACTAATTTAGGATTTTACTATTTTGGGTGTGGGTTAGCAATTGGGAATTTGGCAGATGTTAAGAACAGTAAATGTGCAAGTACTATTTGGATTTTTGTTAAAGGGAGAGCAAAAAAAAGATACGAAAAGAGCAAAACTCGTAGTTGACTCATTAATTAGGACCGATTCAACTTACTCATATAAATCGGACTAAGATACCCTTACTTACACAATTTTTTCACACAAACACAATAAACCTACTCTGCATTTGTTCCTCCACCATCGTGATAGCTGCTGTAGTACAGGTGAAGGCCGTGCAACAAATTTAAAGATCTCTATTATTAATTGTGTGGATGACTAACCCGGAATCTGTAAAACATTCTAAATCAAAATTAATAGGAGAATATGAACAAAAGTGAATGATCCAGCAAGAAGCTTTAAAGAGCTACTTATGAAGTCTCATCACCGATAATACTAACCTCAAACAATGCTCGATGTTAATCCAAACAGCAAAGCGATTTTACTTACCTGCCGATTTCTTTTATGTAAAGATCTTCACAAAATAAATTAGGTCGAGACCTAACTAACACTACCAAAATATCTTTAGAATCACTAAAGAGAAATTAAGGAATTGACCTAATTACTATTGTTAATTGTTGGTGAGACAAACTGCGTCCAATCGTTAACTAAAATAAAAAAGATGATGCCAATCAGAGGATACATCTCGTAACTGTGTTGAAAAGTAAAAAAAACCTATATTGAAATTTCCAGTTAGATCATCAAGATCATAAATAACTATATAAAGAGATAGCACGACGGTGATATCTTTCTCAATTCCTAACTCTTCCATCAAAAAAGAAGAAGAAAAGGAAATAGATCCCAGTACCGAGACATAACGATGATAGACTTCAATTTTTCTGTTCCGGATATTTGATCAAGGGTATTACTGTCCGACTCACCCAAATAGTTTGAACCGGTCCTATTTAATGAGTTGGGTACGATTTTTGCGCTCCTCGGATCGCATTTTGCTCTCTCTCTAACAAAAATCACTATTTCGATTCATGAAATTTAAATTCGGTAAAAAGTCCAGCTAATATTTCGTGATTTAAATTAGGTTGCCGACCAAAAGCTTTGTATGATCTATCTTATTTGGTTTCATATCATTGAATATTTGGAACCGTATATGTATACGTTTTAGAGATATAAATTTAGTACGCGAAATCCGACATGTATTGAATAGTGAAAATATATGATTTGAATAATGAAAATATATGATTTTAATCGAGTAGTATAACAATAAGTGGTTTAAGTGCAATATATATCTCAGACTCCCTTCTCAATTCTATTACCGCTTCTTAAGGTTTGATCACATAGAGGATAGTTACACTAGCTTACATAATACACCCTTTGAGGACAATGATGATCTTTTAATAGAATTTCTTTGCTGGGAGATGATCTCCACTTCATCAATGATACCGAGGTCCAAATATGGAACCCTTAAAGACAATACAGACTGTCATGGTGATAACAATTTTGTAAACTCTTTCATGGAATTGCAGGAGCTAAGGAAACTTATCAAAAAAAAAATTGAAGCTCAGTCTTTCTTTGAGGATCCGAGTTTATTTGATAATCCGTTGAATAGTTTTGCTAGAAACCAATCTTTGAAATCAGACTCAGACATACCACTACCTGTACAATTTTTATTAGGAAAAAATAACTTTCCCTTTCAATATCCTTTCAAACCAAGTAGCGGATTCAAATCAAGAGAGTAGTTCAGATCTTAACAGAGTCAGTGAGTTTCACCAATCCAATGATTTGGAATCATTTCCTATTACGGGGTTACTATAGAATATCTCTAACCCTATTTTGGATAGAACTAGTTCTCATTCTCCTATTCAAGGTAGAAGAATTTTATTTTCTGCTTATAAAATGTTAAATATCAGTTTGAATCCTCAATTTCAACTTGTTCTTCATTTTCTTTCATAACAAATTTTAATTCACCAATTTGTACTCCAAGCCCTGGATTCAAGTTATCTATCTATGATTTTCCTGATACTGTCACTGATCCGTCTTTTCGCATTTTCATTCTTGATTTTTCAAACTCATTTTTTTCTGGAAATCTCTACACCTTCTGAAAAATAATTTTTTCCAAATTGACCAATATGGATCCAGCTTGTAAGAACAACAAAAGGAACATGGATCATGCCTCCCACTTTCGTTCTAAAGTTACTGCTTTAGACCTAGTGTTTCATCTTTCATTCTATAATTCCTTTATGTCTGTTAATTAAAATTAAATGTAGGTAAAACTCATAACTAGCTTTATCAGTTTCTTGAATTCCAATATTAGATATTTCCACTACCTTAGTTAAAAATGGAATTGTTAGCATGGAATGTGCAAGGTTGTGGTAACCCCATACTCAAAATTATCTAAAACCACTCAATCGAACTGAAAACCATTTTTTTTTCTTTTTGCTTTCTGAGACTAAATCTCAAAGACCTTTAGTTAAATCCTTAGTGTCTTCATTCCACAATTATCATATAGTAGATCCTATAGGTTTAGCAGGAGACTTGGTTATCGCATGGGTGGATGGTTTGTTTTTTTGATATAGTACAATAGAACATAAATATGATCAACATAATAGTAAAAACTAACTTTGATACTAATAAATGGAAAATAAACACGAACCGTCTCACCAACGGTCCTAGTGAATTTTTAGCAGATGTTCAAAGACTTATTTTTTAAATATGTTTAGCATTGGTATGACTATCATAAACACCTATAAGACATTTATATTTGATCACTAAACCACTTTGTCTATGTGCATCAAGATTAAATTCTTAAGTGTTTAAATGAACACGATATTTCTTTTTAGTGCGAAAGGCATATTTTCCAAGAAATATCATTAAACTCGGTTCACATACCCGAACCAATGTATATCCTTATATGTGATTTCAAGATAAACTTCTCATATGACTGCGAAAATGTTTGCGTGAATCTCATGTTATCTTATCTTGACTTATAAGCAACCCTCAGTCTTGAAAATCTATAAACAGAGTACTCATTCAACTATGTTAGAGCATAGCTTGGTTGAACCCACCAAGCGTTGATATGTCAAGTTTGGTTGTCATATTTTAGTGAATCAAAACTCATTTTAAGAGTCGCTTTATTATGTATTAGAGTCAACTTCGTATAGGTTAGCTTGAAAGTATTAGGATATGAGACATTACAAGTATTGCGAAGACTTGAAGAAGTAAGGAGCTACAACGACAACATCATCCTTCCGCTTGAGGTTAGTGATATTTGACTTGAACTATTTCATTCCCAAACATATCTTTCAAGTCGTGCATATTGGAAAAAAAACTGTGAAGCATGAACACTCTAGATAGACATAATATTAAGGAATACAATACGAAGTTTATTGCTTACCCATTAAACTTTATAGATTAAAACATCGACATAATCGTTTAAATGCTATTGTGATTATGTATGGGTATGAGGTGAGGATTTCATCCTAGGAAACAATGGTTTACATATATTTTACGAAAGTAAGTTAATGAACTTGTTTTGTGAATCGAAAGGGAAATCGCCAGGCGTTATTAGTATTGTTATTCATTGCATATCTTGTGAAAAAACAATATGTGTGATTAGTATAATCGCTCATGACTTGTTTGTGTTGTTGGTAAAACTATTCACAAAGGCCTAACTTATGTATTGGTATGACTTTTATTAGTAAAACCGATCTTAAGTAATCACTTGATGGTATGATTGAGTTTGTGAGTTTGTAATACCTACTCTGGGTAAAGGGTAACCGATCCTAGTATGAGGTGCAACACATCATCAAGGGAAATCGATCCTTGTATGAGGTGCAACAAGGTTTATAGCAGAAAGGGGAACTGATCCTATGGACATGTGCAACACGTTTTTAGGCAAAGGGGAACCGATCCTATGGACATGTGCAACACATATAAGTTAGATACCATATATATGTGGGAAATCGATCCTAGTACCTAGTCAACCGAATTTTGGAAAGCTAGTGTGACTATGCACAGTACTCACATGGAGGTAGAACCGAAACTTGTTTTGATAGAACCGTTAAACCCATGATTTGTGATTGAGTATTCTTGATCAATCACATAGTTCTTGAAATTCATATGAACCAATTATAAACTTGTTTGGAAGTGTGGAAAATCAGTTTCAAGGTTGTAACTATGAAAGAGGACTTACAAAGTAAGGATGTCGACACACTTTGAACACGTGCAGTAATGCTTATCTTTTATTGTTCAAAGTTATTCCTTAATAGCTAAAGGAAGAAAATCCCATGATCGAAATTAAATAAGTTAAGAATCTTTTATTTAAGGTTTTTAATTTTATATATGGAAAATAAGAATTAGTAATGTGCATTTACTAGTTAGAGATTTTCCAAGGAGATTTTGGGTCAATATTTTGGACAGAGCATTTCCAGGAATTATGGAAACCGAATTTGGAATTATATTGCATATCTTGAGAATATTTTCGATTTTGGAAATTCCTTGGTGTTCAAACTTCCTTGTATATAAATACTTGAAGTTTGCATTTCTAGCAAACTAATCCTTCGTGACATCAAACTTCCTCAGTTGTGTTGTTGCTGGTGAAGCCGCCTATGCGGAGAGGAGAGTAACCTAATTAGGAGAAATCTCTTACGGTCGCTCAGTTTAAAGTCTTCTTTGGGATTGAGAAGCTCTATTAGGACCGTTGGTGGGAAACTAGATAATTGCGGTTTATCTTTTTTTTTTTCCGATTGATTTGATTGACTAACGGTGGTTGAACTTTGATTGCACCTAGTTTGTTTATGCTTGAGAATCTTCTCTTCTGATATAAGATTCACTCAAACTAGTTCGAAGTTTCGACAGAGATCTTTAGACTGTTGTTAGTGCTAAAGACGATCTTGTGATAATCCATTATTAACAGACTCCGCTTTGTGCGTGATTGATCACAAGAGATTCAAGTTGTTGTGTGCAGGCATTTATTGAAGATTTAAGAAGATTTGAAGACAAAGAAGATATTGAAGATTTGTGACTTGGGTTTATAATATTTGGTGTGCACAATTCTTGTTTCGGTAAAAGAGGATCCAACTATAATATGTTTACCCTTGTGGTAGATTACATTTATTAGTTATGTAGGTCAGCATCAATACAATTTTTT
The DNA here is from genome assembly GCF_003573695.1 of Papaver somniferum. Lineage (NCBI taxonomy): Eukaryota > Viridiplantae > Streptophyta > Magnoliopsida > Ranunculales > Papaveraceae > Papaver > Papaver somniferum. The sequence goes on along the minus strand of NC_039360.1, from coordinate 174,056,385 downwards.
GTGATTAAAAGTATTGATTGCAAAATCTTAACAACTACCTTGGTTAGTTGAACATAAAATAAATTTAAGAACCTGATGAAGGAGTTTATTGAGATAAACAGAAGAGCCTTTGTTCAACTCATATCACTTGGTTAAAGAGAGTTGATACCAAACAGATTTGTTGTTCCTTAATGTTTGGAATACGAACCAAAGGAATTGTTCCAAGTACGTGACTTATTACAGGTCGGAGGCGTGGGAATACAGACGGAACTAGGTGAACTATAGGTTTAGTTGTTTGGTATCAACTATAGGAAGTTGGTCTGATTTTGTATAGCGTCTTAATCCTGAGAGTATTCAATTCTGGACAAGGTCCCGTCTTTTTTTCATTTGCGGTTTCCTCGATAACAAAATCTTGCTGTGTAATTTACTTTTATTTTCCGCAATTATAATTGTTGTTATTATAATTTAAAGTAAATTACACAAACGTTAGTTCCTATTTACTTGATAGCAATCCTACTGTGTTTGATTAAGTCCGAACCTCTTATCAAATAAACATACTTCGTTGTTGTATTGTCTCGATCTCGTATCCATAGACGATCACATGAAGTGTGAACCTATTAGTTGTATTGTCTCGACTCAGTCCATAGATAATCACTTTCGGAGAAAGGACTTATAGGTGGAAATTTTTTATCTTGAGGTATATTTGGGTACCCTCGCATTTTCAATTGGTATCAAAGCAAGCAAACACGAAAAGATCTAACAATCTGTGTTTGGTGCCATCCATCCTATAAGATATGAGTCAAAATAAGAAAAGCAAAGCTAAACTTATGAAGAACTCAGTTAACGTATGTCAAGATAATGAGAATAACATCTCAGAGAAGGTCAATGGAAATTGGTCTCGAAAGTCTTTTCGGAAGTCAAAGAAAATATCTATGACTCGATTGCATATCAGATTACTGATCAGAAAAGAATGAGTTCGAAACTCAAGAACTTTTTTCGGATCCGACTCCAATTCCTAGTGAAAAATCGTCTGAAAAGAGATTCGATTCACTAGTCTTCCCAAGTTCTGAATTTAGTAAGATGATGGAGAGATTCTTCAAATACGTCGAAAATTTTCAAAAAAGGGAAAAACCATTGACAGTCTAGACGATGTCATTGAACTTATTGTTCAAATGAATGTAAGAATTTGTGAAGGAAAGCGAGATACACTCAATCTTCAAAACAATCTGATTGATTGTTTTGGAACAAAAACTGGGCTTATGCAACAAAGTTCATTAGCAGATTACAAAGTGTGAAACTCTTACTCATTCGCTGGAGCATTCACAAATAATGAATAAGGTCCTTATTGAAGATCTTCTTACAAATATGTGTCGAAAGGTATATCTAGACAAGTATTTAGAAATTATTTCCAACAAGGAATGGATACCTTAAGAGGACATATAAAATGTCTTGAAAAAGAGACATTAGCAATTTGTCGTATGGCAAATCTTGATCACACGGGTTCTAGTTCAGAGAACATTCCATCCTGGGCTCAGGATATAATTGAAGATATTGCATCTCGCAATTTTCCAAATCAATAGGATGGGTTCAAAACCCAAGAAAAGGAATATGGTAATATTCCTAAAGAAAAGGAGGACGAATCTCCTCAAAAGGTACTTGATGAGGTATATCCTCATCCTAATGCTTAATCGCATTAGGATGTGCATTTTTACCTTGCCCAATCTTCGGATATAAGGAAGCACATATACCTGGGCCGTCAGAATCCTTATAATATCTCTTATTCAACACCAGTAATATCACACGCGTGATGCGCCTGCCTGCCGCTTGAAAAGGCGACCTGGCATCCAAAAATGATGCGAAAACGCACGCACAATGTGCCTGCCACTCCGGGCAAAAGCGGTAAGCACATGTGATGCTGACAATCTTTACCTGGTTTAAGCCAGTGATTACATTAAGCATCCAACTGGGAGAAAGCAGTGCTCTATGTCGAGATGGTATAGTAAAACAGACACTTCAGTAAAGATGCATTTGCAATTGTGCCTGCCACTTGAATCGGCAACGACATCCAAGTTGAATTAAAAATACAGTGCTTAAATTTTCTAAAATAACGAAGGAAATTTGGTAATTACAAATATAGTGCTTACTGAAAATGCAATTCTCCGTCAGTGTACCTGCTAATGCTAGATTCCCAAGTTGTTTTATGATCCTAAGGCTCCGACAAATGTTGTACCTTATTGTTATAACCACTTGAACTGTGCGGGAGGTAATACATCACCTGCTTATATGAGCAATAGCATAAGCATAATGCACTGCAACTTCACTAATAATAATAAATTCGCTGGTCATGAACTTCTTTATAGATAAGCTTCATTTTCATATTCAGTCATCGAATAGTAAGCATTTCGACGTCTTTCGAATAGTAAGCATTAAACTGGTATCCAGTTGGTACTGTGAAGCTATTTAATCCAAAAATCTTGGACTTCGACGTGGCTTATAATCCAAAACATTTCCTTCAATTGTCACCTGTAAACAGTAAATCAAAGGGAAAAATGAATCCATGTGTTTTTAAGAAATTCAAAAGAGAGTTTGAATTAAAGTATTAAACAATATGACAATACACTACATGAGGCGTATACACAATTTCACTCACTGGCAAATACACAATCATAACTATTCATATTGATTATGATGTTTTAAACCCATTAAGATCTAAATTGAAACTACACTATCAGATGTAACTCTCAATTACTTATTTCCCAGGTGGCTTTTTCCCCTGCAAATAAATTCCAAGTACCTGTACCTCCTGTAAGTGTCACTTACTCATTTTAAGTTCTTCCCTAGACCATAGTATTGAATCCTCGCAGAAAGAATTTCAGTACCTATAATAAAAGCATGTAATTAATCTTTTCACTTCATACACACAATCATCTAACTACTAAACTTTTCACTTCACGAATTTATTATCATAAAATTTCTCCTAAAATTCCAAAACCTAGAAATAACATTCTAGGTTTAAAATCAAACCATATCAAACTTAATTGACACAAATTCAATAAAATAAATAATTAAACTGATGAAATACTCTATTAACTAAATCGGATTAGCTCAAACGAAAAAGAAAAACTCGAGTACGAAATATACGGTTTTGATTAAAACTTACAGTAATGATACCAAAAATTGAAACCAAAGGAATTCGAAATTGAAACTAATAAGCTTCTGAAATCATCTTAAGGTTGTTTATAACTTACCGGTGATCAACAAAATTGAACCATTGTCGAACCAACTTGATAGTTAAGTGAGTAGTAGGTTTGAAATCAATCAAATTTCCATTATCGAATGGCTTCCCAGAAAAATTTGATGAAAATCCGACAAATGTTGTGGAAGTCGAAGTTGGGTATGAAACCAAATGTCAAATCGCATACTATTATGCTCCCAATTTCGATTTCGATGGTGAGCTTAGTGTTTTTTCTCGTCTAGGAGGGAGGTGAAGTTCGTCGATTCGGTAATGTTAGATTGGGAAGAAAACAGAACAGAAGGAAAAAGAACAAAGCAAATGTCGTGAAGGTCCTTACTGATTCTGTTAAGCTAAGATTTAAGATCTGGGTACTTTAGTAATTTAAGGATCCATGTAAAATCAAACACCCGGTCAAAAAATACCCATTTTCTTTATTATAGTAAGATAGAGAGAAGACATGATCTACCTTAAGTATGCTTATTATCCTTATGTGTAGAAAGGTTGTCTTACAACAACCCGTGTAAAAAGGATTTGCATAGTTATGTGAAGTATCTCTTGATACCGTTCAAGATAATCTATTTCTTTTTGGAGAAAACTGTGTAACACATTAGATGCGAAAATCTTTTCAAATATGATCAGAATTATCTTTATTGACTCCTTGATGAATGCATTTAGCTTCGGATTTATGATCGCATCTAAATAAGGTGATATATGCTTTCTTTTAGTCATGAAATGTCTCTTTCGGAAATTTCATTAGGATCCCGTTTTCGTACCTTTGTCAATTTTATTGACAAAGTGTGGGAGAATTAATATGTAGTTCACACTAAAAATACATATGGTTTTCGGATCATTATGTAAGGGTGGTTGGTTTCCATGTGAGATGGAGTATTGACTAAGGGGGAGTGATACATATCACCATATTATTGTTGTCGAAGTTTGATGCAATTGAACTTTGATGATATATAATGATATACTATGACATTGTATAACAATGATTAAGAACTCTTGTTTTCTCGTTGTTATAGCTACGGATTTTCAACAACGATGATGCTGAACTTACAACCTTTGGGATCATTGGAGTGCTTGGAAGTGACGAAGATCTCGAGTGATGTTGAAGATTAGACATGTGGAATAGGAGCTACAAAAGTTATTTCATTTATTTTTGTATTCCATATGTATTGATAGTTTTATCACTAAAATTGACAAAGGGGGAGATTTTTAGAGCATTGCTCGGTCGAACTCGCATGCGTTGCTATCTCAAGCATGTTTGTCAATGTTAGTGATCAAAACTATAAGTCTTGATTTCTGGTCTACTATAGTTAAGTCTTGGACTACGATAGAAAGTGTAGTTAAGCTCAAGAACTCCATGGCGATCATAATACAAGACGAAGGACTACTCAAGGAACTGGTGGATCTTTATCGACTAAAAGGTATGTGGAGACTTGAAATTATTTGTCAATCAAAAGCCTATCTAATTTATCTCCTATTCTGAGACAAAAGTTGTTTTGCTATATAGACTTTGATTATACACATTTGCTATTTCGAGCCGAGTTTATCTCGCCTATCTATTTCTTGAAATATGTGTTGGTAAGCTTTTGCTTTGGCCAAGTTCATCTTTACCTAATGACGAAAGTCATGTTATGTTTCAATCACTTTGAAAATTGCTCTGAGGAAAAATGGTTTGTGAATAACAACTATATAACGTCCTATGAGAATGTTTCAATGATTGAAATGAGAGTTTAGATTAAATAACCAATGATGGATATAAGTATTGTGTGGAAACACATATATGTATAAGTCCTTTGTTTCTTGAACTGAAGTTTGTGAACTTTGTTGATCAAGAGAACCGGAATAGTGGCGTGAGCTATGTCCGCGAACTGGCGGAAGTTCTCGACCCGAGAATTTCTGCTGGAGTTTGTGAACTCCTTCCCGGAACTCAAGTCCGCGAACTAAGTCTGTGAACTTGAGGTGGTTATATCTAAAGACGATTGTTTGTGAACTTATTCATATTAACTAAAGAATGTTAATTGTAAACCGTGGATATATAGTTCATGAACCGATTCGAGTGAATCAAATCGTTTTTTCTTCAATTTTGTCTTGTGTAGTACATAAGATTTCCTTGCAATTGAACAACTCTCTAACTAGTTCATTTGAGTCATTTGAACTAGTTATGGTGAAGAAGAACATGGTTGATATGAAAGTGCTCATATGGCTAACCATTTGGTTAACTATTGTTGAACCAACAAATGTTCATGTTTGGGTACGGTTACACAAACCCAAAATCGTGCATTTCATTTGTGTATAATAAGCTAAGCTTTTGATCCAACGGTTGAAAGATATTAGCTTGAATCTAATCAGGTTTTCATCTAACGGTAAATACTGAATGCTTTGTTACTAAGCTAACATTGATTTCAAACCCTGATTGCAAAGACTATATAAGGGAGAACTCAAGCAACTGGGAAACCTAATACCCACACCTCATGTGTGATACTAGTTGTATTAGCTAGAGTTGATTCTCCTTTAACCTTTGGTTTCTTCTTAAAAACCAGGTAAACGACTTAAAGACTTCATTGGGATTATGAAGCCAGACCGATACTACTTTATCGTAGTTGTGTGATCTGATCTTGCTGATTCTATCGTGTTGAATACAATCGTAACGATTGGCTTGAGATATTTATCTTCGATAGGCAAGATAGAGTAATCACAAACATCTTCGTCTCATCGTTTGTGATTCCACAATATCTTCTTTCGCCGCGTCGATTAATAATATTGTGAGGTGATTGATAACGCTAGGCTGTTCTTCAGGAATATAAGTCTGAGTTATCAATTGGTTCATGTTCACCTTGATTTATCAAAAGACGGAACAAAAAATTGTAGGTTTATCTATGAGAGACAGATTTATATATTATATAGACTTTTCAGTGTGATACAGACTTGTTTATTAAAGTCTTCGACTTTGGGTCGTAGCAACTCTTAGTTGTGGGTGAGATCAGCTAAGGGAATCAAGTGCGTAGTATCCTGCTGGGATCAGAGACGTAAGGAGCGAAATTGTACCTTGAATCAATGTGAGATTGATTATGGTTCAACTACAGTCCAGACCGAAGTTAGTTTGTAGTAGCTAGTGTCTGTAGCGACTTAATACAGTGTGGTGTTCAATCTGTACTAGTTTCCGGGGTTTTTCTGCATTTGTTGTTTCCTCGTTAACAAAATTCTGGTGTCTATGTTATTTCTATTTCGCGTTGTATTTTATTATATAATTGAAATATCACAGGTTGTGCGTTTGAATCAATCAATTGGAAATACGACCTTTGGTTGTTGATTTATATTGATTGATCCTTGAACATTGGTCTTTGGTACCGTTCAAGTGATTTCTCTTGTATTCAATTAGACTCGCAGATTTTTATTTGCTTGAGTAAGAATTGAATCGAGAAAAAGATATATAACTCTTTGATGTACTTTTATAGATTGAGTCTTGTTGATTCTCTTAAAAGTATATTGAAGTTTGTCCATACTGATTGCTAAGCTAAATATTGGGTGTGGTTGTTAGACCCCCACTTTTCAGTTATCCGTAACCAAAGAAAGCTGATTAAACTTGGAATCTGTAACAGGGAGTACACTCGAAATATTAATCAAAAGGTTAATGCTTTAGCCTGTGAACATAATCAAGGTACTGTGTGCAGAATCCGAGATATCAGTCGAGATGTTGTTGATGAAGATCCTGAAAAATTTGAGGAAATTGAACATGATCTTTGAAAAATATGTTGGAAAATAAACATCATTTTTTGATTTCTTTCAATGATTGTATTAAGTCTATTATGAATAAAATTATTTGATTTATTATTCTTCTTGTAATATTTTTTGATTTACATAGCCTGTGCTTTAATGCTTTATTTTATTGCTATGTATGTTTATGAGATGTTTGATTTCGGTTTTATTACCTTGATATTCAATCTCATAATGTTGTAAACCCTTATGGTTTGGGCGACTTTTTGATTTAGCGGGATTAAGTTCTAGCCCATGTTGGTAGGATTTATCAAAGGATCATGAGGGGTTCTGATAGAAACAATATGTGAAAAATTCACAATATGTTGAATCAGTATTGGTTTAGCATAAAAGCATATGTGTTTCGAGGGTTTTCAACTTTTGCTTGCAATAGTTAAAAATCAGTTTTCAACCTTTCTCTGGTAAAGGTTGGTTGTTGTTATTCTTTGGTTTTGCATAAGGATGACAACATAATGATATTTCGATATCAATTCTCCTTGGAAGAAAATGCAAACATATTGGAGAAGAGGATGCGAAATTGAGGTAACAATCTTGTTAGTAAATTTTTTTCCTGTTTAAGAAAAGCCTGATTTTATTGCATATATCTTTATTCCTTTTGCTTAACAAAATTCCGGTACAATTGATGTTTTATTCCATTATGTGTGTATGATTCAATTGGTTCCGGTTAAGAAAAACTATTGTTATCTTGTTTTATTGTGTGGTATCAATCGTTTAGGCCTACAAAATTTCGGTGCAATTGCGGTGCTTTAATGTTTATGTTGTTTCAATTGCTTCCGGTTAAGGTGAATAATTACGCAAGTTGATTTATTTGGTTTGTATGAATCGTTTATAGCTTAACAAAAGAAAATGTATACGGGATGAATTGTTTAGTCCAATTCGATTCCGGATAAGAAAAACTAAGTTAATTCTGATCTTAGTTAGAATTATCAAAGTGGAGGTTTCGGTTATTCACGTCTAATCGAATGCCTTAACAAGAAATGCTAGTTAACTAACCTAGTATTTGGCTTGTTTAAAAAGAACGCGCAATTGGGGGATATGGATATTAATTGGGGGATATAGCTACAAGACAAAATAGGGATCCAAATATCCTAGTTGGGTCACCCCTTATGTAATTAAATTATTAATTCCTAATCTAGCCCCCACTAATCAGGATTAGTGATAAATTATAATTAGTAAAATGTTAATTATTTGGGGGATAAATTAGTGTGTATTTATTTTTATTTGAATTTGTGTGGGTTAGTTGAGAGTAGAAGGAGGGAAAAATATTTTTTGGTGGATTTTTTTTTTTGAAAATGGAAGATGATTGTGATGAGAGGCTTGCAGCTGCTGAATATTTAGCTCAACAACAACAACAATCATATCTTCAATCTTCGGTTAATTATAACAACTCACAATTGGAGTTATATGATGAAGCAACACCCTTGGATCATGATTTTCGTGAGCATCAAGTGTTTTGTGAAGAACCAACACAAGAAAGTAAACATGTTTAGCATACAAGCAACCCCAACACACAGGTAATGCTTCAAAGAGGTCGAAAATTTGATTTTTCTTTTTGAAACCGCCATTTTTTTCTCTGTAAAAGATTGGTGCCGTCATACTCGTAGTATGAATACCACGCCGGCACCTCCAACCGGCATTGTATTCATACTGTTTGTATGCCGGTACGAAATATCCCAGATTTTCAAAAAATATGCCGGCGTGGTCTTCAAACCAAAAACACATGCCGGTACACATTTACACTTTTTACCTACCACCAAATATTCCATGGAATATCCGTACCGGCATAGTTCACTGTTAACTTTCTATGTCGGTACCACAATAAAAACATCCAGGAGTTTTGGATTTTCATACTTAAATACCGGCTTACTATTAAAATTTCCGAGCACGCCGTCACTCGGTACCGGCGTGGTTTGTATATTAAGTGGAAAGCCGGCACTTTGTACCGGCTTAGAAACGTACATATCGAGCATGCCGGTTTTACAAGAAAAACATACAAAAGTTAATGATATTTTGAACTTCAGTGCCGGCGTAGAATTTAAATTACCGTGTATGCCGTTACATAATCCCGGAAAGGGTTTTAACTTTTGGTGCAAACCGGCAAGCGGTACCGGTTTTGTACTATACTTTTCGACTATGCCGGTATTGGTCATCCCGGCATTGGTGTTCAAGAAAATACAATGCCGGTACAATATTATGTGGAACTAATTCAATTTTATTTTCATTCATTCCTTAAACATACATCGATCCAACAAATTCCAAACCTCTCTTTCGGGATACGTCCGAATACTATAAAATGCCTCGGGTATGTTACAAAACAATACTTTCACCTAGTTTTTACAATTTTATGTTGGGATTGCTTGTAATTAACCTTATAATCTCTCATTGTTGTCCTTATGTAGGGAATAAAATCTCCAGAGGAAGCAATTGCTTGGTAAAAAGAGATAGATCTTAAGAACATGTGTGTCTTAGTGAGGAATAGCCAAAAATCAGATGTTCGTTTTGAGATGGTTTGTGAGAGAAGCGGAAAATACAAGGAGAAGAATAGACATAAGAGAAAGGGTTATGTATATGAAAATAAGACTAATAGGGTATACAAGACTCATACGAGGAAGGATGACTTCCCCTTTAATCTTGTATTCCATCTAAGAGACAAAGGAACAAAAGAAGAAGAATGGGATTGTACGGTGTGGTTTGGGCGTCATAACCATCGGGATCTGAAAGATTTTGTTGGTCACTCCCTAGTTGGGAAGCTAAAACCTCATCAATTCGAGGATGTAAATATAATGAGCAAAGCATGTATCAAACCAAGAGTGATTCTCATAAGCTTAAAGGAAAAGGATGAGACGAACGTTTCTTCACTAAGTACAATTTATAGCGCACAAGCAACCATTAAAAGGTTGGAATGGGAAGGGAGGACCGTTATGCAAGAATTTGAGAAGATAGTTTGGGATCACAACTACACACGTATCATTAAAAGAGGACCGGACAACAAACCCCTTCAAATATTCATTGCACATCCTTTGCTTTCAAAATTGGCTCCTACGTGTTGTGATGTTCTTATGATGGACTGCACCTACAAGACAAACAAATATAACATGCTGTTGTTCAACATCGTGGGGAAAACATCGGACAAGGTAACATTCGCATTGGCTTGGTGTTTAATGGAAAACGAGAGGGATTACAATTTTCATTTGGCATTGTAACAATTGAAATTATTGTTCCCGGAAAATCGATTTCCGAGGGTCATCATAACCGATCAATTTGACGCACTAATGAATGCCATATCCGACGTATACCCGGGTGCAAAAAATTTCCTATGTACATATCATATAGGTGAAAATGTGAAAAAACATTGCATGCTTTGTTTCTCTAAGGCGGATATTAAGAAGAGAATGGTTGCTCAACTAGAGGAAGATGTTCGCAAAGAGAAACTATCACCCGAAGAAGAAGAAAATGAAAGAGGAAAGATTAAAGAGCGAGTCGACAAAGAACACGATGAAAATCATAAAAGGTGGTTGGAATTTCCAAAGGATTGGGAGAAAGTTTATTGGTCTCTTACCGAGGACATGCATGAAAAGAGATTGAGCATGTTTATCGCCAAATATAGCGAAGTGTATCCAAGTGCCGTCTCATATTGTCGGGATAATAGGTTGGATAAGTTCAAGGAAAAATTTGTGCGTGCGTGGAAAAATCGGTATAGACACTACGGGAATGAAGCAACTAGTATACCGGAGTCCGCTCATGGGAGATTTAAAGAACTCATCCAGTCCGGCCAAGGAAACGTGGTTATGGTCACCGAGGCAATGGAGCAATACTTTAAGGGTGATATCGATAGGATCAAGAAGGCTTTTGAGAAAATCTCAATGGAAAGGATGACTTAATTTCTTCAAGATACTAAGTTGCTCCAAGGAATAGAGTTCAACGTCTCCCATTGGGCAATAAAACATATGATGAGACAAATGCAATATGAGAAAAATTACGGAAAACCGGGTGATGTGTGTATTTGTCCCGACATGTCTTCATTGGGGATTCCGTGTCGTCATATGCTTGTGAAGTATGAAGAAGTAATACCTATTGATGTTATTGATCCGTTTTGGAAGCAACTATCTTTCGACCTTCCCCCTATGGAAGCTCCCGGACAATCACCATGGGATACAAAGGAGGCCAAGGAATTCTATGAAGCTTACTCACGTGGCAACTCGGCTAGCCGACAAGTATTGTTGAGCCAACTAAGGCTAATTACACGCCCATGGATAACACCAAGTGAAGAGCCAACAAAGGGAGATCTGCCCGGTAGACCACAAACTAAAATTGCAAGGAAAAAAACAAAGAAAGAATTGAAATAAATGACTAGACGTGAAGAAGAACTCGCGGAAACTAAGAAACGAGATCTATCCGCAAGTGAGATTTGCGGAAGCGCAGGTTCCAAACAAAAGAGGTAGGCCGAAGAAGGAACCGCTATCAAGTCAACAAAAAACGACGGATTCCAAATCCACACCCATAGTCGATGTATCGGAGGTTCCAAAGAAAATGGGAAGGCCGCCAAGGGAACCAACATTAAGCTACCAAGGACAACAAGGTGAGCATTCCGAAGCTACACCCGTAGTCGATGTACCAGAGGTTCCAAGGAAAAGGGGAAGGTCGTCAAAGGTACCAACATTAAGCTACCAAGGACAACAAGGTGAGCGTTCCGAAACTACACCCATAGTTGATGTATCGGAGGTTCAAAAGAAAAGGGGAAGGCCGCCAAAGGTACCAACATTGAGCTACCAAGGACAACAAGGTGAGCATTCCGAAACTACACCCATAGTCGATGTATCGGAGGTTCAAAAGAAAAGGGGAAGGCCGCCAAAGGTACCAACATTGAGCTACCAAGGACAACAAGGTGAGCATTCCGAAACTACACCCATAGTCGATGTATCGGAGGTTCCAAAGAAAAGGGGAAGGCCGCCAAAGGTACCAACATTAAGCTACCAAGGACAACAAGGTGAGAATTCCGAAGCTACACCGGTAGTCAATGTATCGGAGGTTCCAAGAAAAAGGGGAAGGGGTAAGCCAAGGAAGTATAATCTCCCGTCACATACCGAAGACATTGATGATGTAGAGATTGCAGAGGATGGTTTGGAGATAACTAAGATAGAGAAGAGTAATATGAAGATGTATAAGGATTCCAAGACGGGTAGGACTTATAGACATTACCATACCAAGGTAGCGTCCTACATAAACCAACTTCCTGAGGTTATTCGCGAGTTTATTGTGTATACGGATGATGTCGATGGAGATGGAAATTGTGGCTATCATGCCGTGACCGAACAATTAGGAATCTTCGAGACGGCGGTTAGTAGAGGAATGCCACCATGCCGATATGCTAGAATGAGGATGGCCGATCAACTTCTGAAAAAGAGGAGCTTTTATGAGCAATTGGTTGGTCACGACGAGGCGTTTGATGATATGTATGCTCAAGTGTTAGGACCCGAGCAGGAGATGGCATTTCTTCCTTCTCAATATTGGATGAGAATGCCGCTTTTTTGGCATCTAGTAGCGGATACATTTAATTGTGTTGTTCATTATTTTGCCCCCACCGTAGTCACAACATTTACACCAAAGTGGCAAAAATGTGAAGGATCCCTTAAGAAGAGAAGAGTTGTTTTGGCGTTCGTGAACGGTAATCATTTCGTTATTCCAAAACTCAAGGACAATTTTCCATTGCCCCATGTTTGTGGGATGGTTAAAAACAAGGAGATGCCAATATATGGAAGGGATGGATGGCATTGTATTAGGAGAATCACCAATTATGGGATGCGTTGGCCTTAAGAAACCACTTGAAGAGGAGGATATTCAACTTAATACGTGTGCATGCGATGATGAGTAATTTGGATATCTGGTGTTCATTACTACTCAATCTTTTGTTTTTTTGGAAGTTTGAATTGTAATAATTAAAACATATGCCATTGTGTGCCGACATGATTTAATTCAAACTTTACAATACCGGTATTTATGTGGGCATATAAATAAATGTTCTCTTTTGTGCCGGAAAACCACCATAAGTACATAGATCAATTATTCATGCGGAGAAGATAGAGTACCGGCATTGACTTTAAAAAAGAATCTATGCCGGAATTCTAAAGTATTTTATTCTGTAAAGAAAACAGATTTCGTACATAGTTATTACGATTTCTACCATGCCGGTTTTGAAAAAAAAGATAAAGTTTCATAAAGTTTCATAGTTGTTACGATTTCCGGCATATTTGTTACGATTAAGCCAAAAACAAATGAAATCTACATCTCTAAAGTTTAGCAAGACACATGAAATATCATAAGCAAAAACTAGATTGTTTAACAAACCATAGTTAAAGTTAAGATGTTCCAAACCGAAAACAAATGAAATAAAGATGTTCAAACCACACAAATAAACATAAACCAACACTAGATTGTTCAAACAAAATAATACTATAAAATAAACCTTAACAAACGTCCTAGATCACTCGGTCCTTGGCTTATTGTGAACCCTCTTCTTCTTTTGAGTCCACAAGTCCTTTGCATTTGGATCTTCAATTTTGTCTATCTTCTCCTGAACTGTCTTAATTTCTTCCAGGGTCAGCACCTCTCCTTCGTTGTTCTTGCATTTAAACAAGTTTCCCAATTTTCCTAGCCGCGAACGCTGTTGTCATATTTTTCCATTAGTATGATTAGTATGTTAACTTTTCTTAGTTTATATAGATATACATTCAAATAATAGGAAGTGAACCAGAATTACTTACCAACAACTGGAGGGTCTTTTGAAGTGCGGGCACAGCAAGATTTTCAGCCGTTGTGGAGGGAGGTTCTGCTTATGGAGGCACTGTTTCGGTGGCCGGGCGTACAATATAAGGATGGGAGTACCTCAAATGACCTATGAGGAAGATTGGTTCCGACTCATACCCTATTTCCGCCAATTCCCAACCAACCCTATCCAACACTAGTTGTTGTTCTTCCCTTTCATTCCAATGTACAAGTAGAGGAGTTGGTTTGTAAACTACCAGCGTATGTTGTTCATCTGATAGGAATTGAGGAAAGTCATGAGAGAATTTGGCATCAGATTTACCCGCAAGCTTTTTCTGTTTGTACCCAAGTTGGCGCATCACACGACGAGGGTTATGCATAACAAATCCTTTTGGATGAAACAATGGTCCGTTGTAAAATGTTACATTGTCATGCCTTGTAAAGTGAACTCCTCTTTCGTTCTTATATGGGTCAAACACAACATCTTCGACAGCGATATAGTCCAAATCCTCTCTCATGGTGAATAACTGAGTTTTGTTATTGCGCTTCGGTTTATTATCGAAAAGGTATTTATTAGCTATAGGATGCTGTGGTTCCACTTTGTGCGTTGACCACTCCAAATATTTGTAGTCCTTGAAAACTGTTGGGAAGTGTTCCTAAGCGCATACCTACACATGTGAAAGATCATTACAGTGAAATGTATGATAAAAGAACTAATCAGAAAACAAAGTAACTAGTTCACATTACCTGTAATACTGTGAAATTCCCATTAAATTGACGGCAAGTCGCCTTAGAAGATCTACGCATCTCCGCCAACAAATGAGCCAAGAAAGCAGTGCCCTATGAATACTCATGAACCTCCTCCAAGGGATCCAAGTATTGTAAGTTGTTCATATGCACCCTGTTACCATTAGAGTCGGGGAATATTGCGACGCCCAATATGAATAACAGATAAGCGGCGACAGTTTTCTGAACTTGTTCGGGATTCAATACCTTGTTCTTCGTGTTCCCAAACAATTGTTTGAGCTTTACGACTTTAATAGTCTTTGTTATGGTCTTCCTTGCCACGTACATATTTGCTTTTGTCGTTGCCTCGTCCCAACCAAACAACTTTTTAGTCAGGTCATAGATCTTGGACCAATCTAGGGACTTACCGTCATCTTATTTTTTAACGGCTTTTCCAAGGATCTCTAGGCCTAATATTCTTTGGACATCTTCAGGGATAATGGTCATCTCGCCAAAATGAAAATGCATGGTATCAGTTGAAGCAGAAAACCTCTCCAAGAAGCAATTCGCCGTCACTGTATCAGTGGACACATAGTTTTCTACCGCAGGATACAACCCAGATGCTCTTACTTCCACTTGAACAGCCTCACACTCCCCTTCTAAATCCCATAAATTCATTTGTTGATGGCGGCAAACACGGAAGGCTTTCTCGTGGTCCTATAAAAACACACCAAACTTTATTAAATTCACTTGATCACAGATAAATAATATAATAACAAGATGCAAACGTCTTACATAAGTTTGATAGATCCACCGAGCCCAAGAGTCTTTGTAGTTAAATAATAGTTGCGGGTTTATTGGTTGACCCCAATGTTTGCCATCATCGTGGTCTGGAATCATGTCATATTTATCAGAAAGGTGGGATGGGGGTGCCTTTTCATCATCATTAGGGGCTTCATCTCTGACATCAGTTTGTCCTAAGCCACCTGCTTGTGAGGATGAGCCACCTGCTCGTTCCGGTTCCCGCCAAGTTTCAAACTCATCATCATCATCACCGCTATTTGAGTCGCTTCTAGGTTGATCCCGAATTGTGACCTTAGCAGTAGCCGGATCAGGAGGTCTACGTCGAGAAGACTTAGGTTTTTCTTGTAAAACAGCTTTGCCATTTCCTTTGTTCATCTGGGCTGCTCTAGACCTATGTTCCAATATGTTAAACTTAGTTATATACTGGACGCCGGCATATAAATGGAACATAAAATGAGTGCCGGTACAAGTTCCGGCGTTGAAGAAAATTATAAATTCCATGCCGGTTTTTTTGAATTCTATACAGAGAATTAACAATTTTCGGGAAAGAAAACCGGCATAGAATATAAACATATTGATACGCCGGAAGTAGTGCCGGCATTTCGGGACATAAAATTTTCATGCCGGTACTAGGGGATTTTTGTACAGAGTTTTTAACAAAATAAGGTAACCAAAACCGGGATACATAGAGAACATTAGGGTACTGCTGACAATAGGGACGGCGTTAAAACTTAGAGGGTTTCTATGCCGGTATTCTAATAGATTGCATGCAATAGAAGGGGAATACAAGACAAATAATCCAGCATTGTATTCAAATTTAATTGTACGCCGTAACTAAAATGGAATTTCAATTCACAAAATTCAATTTCGAATTCACTAAATAAACCCAAAGAATGTTTCAATTAACATATACATCACTTACCTCATCATCTTAAGAGTTTCCTCATCATCATCTTGTTCAATAGATTTATCAGCAGGAATAGGTTTTGGTTTATCAATAGCTTCTGATTTCGATTTATCAGCGGGAGTAGGTTTTGGTTTTTCAAGAGGTTTGCGAGGACCCATTTTTCTTTGGGTTTGAAGAATTGATTGAACTTGGTTCAGAGGATGAAACCAAATAATGGGGTTTTGGAAGTTATTTTGTAATGGTGAAGTGAAAACAAAGAATAAGAAGTTAGAATTATGTAGTTTGTAACCGTCACATAAATGGAATGACAGAGTTTTTAACGGTTACAAATTGAATATAATTGGTGTGACAGTTACAATGGAGAAGAATAAGGAGTTACAAGGGAAAGAGGAAGTTTGTAACCATCACATAAATAGATGAGTACATAATTGAGCAATTTCCGGCATTCAATATAACTTCGTGACAATGCCTGTATTATACACAGATCAATTATTCACAAGGAAAAGTTAGAGTACCGGCATTGACTTCAAAGTTGTATGCATGCGGGAAATCTAAATTATTTTATTCTGGAAAGAAAACAGATTTCCGGCATAGTTGTTACGACTTATACTATGCCGGTTTTGAAAAAAAAAACATAAAGTTTCATATATATTAACTAATATATTATGTTTTAAGACAAAAAAAAAATGAAATCAACATCTCCAAAGTTTAGCAAGACACTTAAAATAACATAAGCAAAGACTATATTGTTTAACAAACCATAGTTAAAGTTAAGATGTTCCAAACCGAAAACAAATGAAACAAAGATGTTCAAAGTTTAGCAAGACACACAACCAACATAAAACAACACTAGATTGTTCAAACCAAACCAAACTAATATTATAAAAGAAACACACGATCACTCAGTTCTTGTCCACTTGTGTACCCTCTTCTTCCTTTCGCCCCACAAGCCTTTTGCCTCAGGATCTTCAATTTTGTCTATCTTTTGCTTGACTTTATCCATTTCTTTCTGGGTCAGCACATCTCATTTCTTGGTCTTTTTTTTGAAGAACTTTGACAATTTTCCAATCCGCTCACGCTGTTAAGGAATTTTTAAACATCTATTTAGTATGTAAAATTGTATAAGTTCATAGATATACATTAAAAGAATAGTAATGCACAAGACGTACATACCAACAACGTAACGAGCTGTAGAAGTGCGAGCCCAGTTTACGGAGTTGTGGAGGTACATGCTTGTTGTGGACGAACTTCTACGACATCCGGGCGCACAACATAAGGGTATGAGTACTTACGATGGCCTCTTAGGAAGGTTGGATCACTCTCATAACCGTTCTCAGCCAATTCCCAATCAGCCGTATCCAACACAAGTCCTTTTTCTTCCCTTTCAGTCTAATGTGCAAGAATAGGTTTAAGGTCGTAAACAACGAGAGTATGGTTCTGCAAAGATCGACATTGAGGAAAGTCATGAGAGAATTTCTGATAAGATGTATCCATGAGATCTTTCTGCTTGTACCCTAGTTGGCGCATTATACGGCGAGGGTTGTGCATAACAAATCCTTTTGGATGAAATAACGGTCCATTGTAAAATGAAACATCGTCACGCCTTTGAAAGTGAACTCCTCTGGCATTCCTATATGGGTCAAACACAATATCTTGCACAACCACCGAGTCCAAAGCCAATCTCATTGCTATTAGTCGTTTCTTGTTATTGGGCCTCGCGGTATTGTCGAAGTAGTATTTCTGAGCTAGAACCATATTCTGTCGATATTCACGGACAGTCTTCAATCCATTATACCCTATGAACAACTTTCGGAAGTGTTCATAAGCCCACACCTATGCCAATGAAAGATGGTTCCAATGAAATGTATAAGAAAATAAATAATTGTAAACTAACAAATTTAATGATAACGATGAAAAAATTGGTAGTTCACATTACCTGTAATACTGTAAAATTCCCATTAAATTGACGACAAGTCTCCTTAGAAGCTCGACGCATTTCTGCCAAAAAATGTGCCAAGAAACCAGTGCCCCATGAATACTCACTAACCTTTTCCAAGGGATCCAAGTATTCTAGGTTGTTCATATGCACCCTGTTACCATTAACGTCAGGGAATATAGCGGATCCCAAGATGTACAACATATAAGCAGCGGCAGTGTGCTGAACTTGTTCGGGATTCAATTCCTCGTTCTTCGTGTTCCCAAACAATTCAAAGAGTTTCACGAATGTGATAGTCTTTGTCTGGGAAGTCTTTGTCTTGTACATATTTTCCAAAGTGGTTTCCTTGTTCCATCCAAACAACTTTTCAGTTAGCTCATAGATCTTGTTCCATTCTAGGTCCTTAGAGTCATCTCTTTCCTTAACGGCTTTCCTATGAACCTCTAGACCTATTATCCTTTGGACATCTTCAGGGATAATGGTCATCTCGCCAAAAGGAAAATGCATGGTGTCAGTTTCACCAAAAAACCTCTCCAAAAAGCAGTTTACCGTGACGGTATCAGTGTACACATAATTTTCTATCGCAGGATATAACCCAGATGCTTTGACTACTGCTTTAACAACCTCACACTCATACTTTAAAGGCCATAAATCCGATTGTTAACGGCGGCAAACACGGAAGGATTTCTTGTGGTCCTATAAAAACACACCAAACTTAATTAAATTCACTTGATCACAAATAAATAATATAATAACAAGATGCAAACGTCTTACATAAGTTTGATAGATCCAACGAGCCCAAGAGTCTTTGTAGGCAAATAATAGTTGCGGGTTTATCGGTTGACCCAAATGTTTTCCATCATCACGGTCTGGAATCATGTCATATTTATCAGGAAGGTGGGCTGGGGGTGCCTTTTCATCATCATTAGGGGCTTCGTTTCTGACATCAGTTTGTCCTAAGCCACCTGCTTGTGAGGATGAGCCACCTGCTTGTTCCGGTACATGCCAAGTTTCCCACTCATCATCATCATCACCGCTGGTTGAGTCGCTTCTAGGTTGATCCCGAATTGTGACCTTAGCAGTAGACGGATCAGGACGTCTACGTCGAGAAGACTTACGTATTGATTCTACAACAGCTTTGCCTTTTCCTTTGTCCTTTTTTGATGCTTTAGACATATGTTCCAATACGTTAAACTGAGTTATATACTGGATGCCGGCATAGAAGTGGAACATAATATGAGTGCCAGTAAATGCTCCGGCGTGGTAAAAAATTATAAGTTCCATGCCGGTTTTCTTGAATTCTATACAGAGAATTAACAATTTTAGGGAAAGAAAACCGGCATGGTTTGTAAACATATAGTCAATGCCGGAAATAGTGCCAGCGTTGAGGTACATATATTGTGCATGTCGGTACTAGGGGATTTTTGTACAAAGTTTTTAACAAAAGAGGCAAATAAAAACGGCATGGTATTGATCAATATACAAATACGGCACAGCAAACCGGCATAGTATCTAACTAACTATGGATTCCGGTAAGCTTAGGCAATAAAATAGGGATTCAAGACATATAATCCGGCATGATTTTCAAATTGAATTCGACCGCGAATAAAACAGAATTTCAATTGACTAGATTGCAATTTCAAAAATTTCTTTTAGTGTAATATAAAAACTAAACTAGCAAGTTTGACTTTGTGTTATATATTATGGGGTAAACCCTAAAATACTTCAATTCAACATATACGTCACTTACCGCATCAAATCTGTTATGGACGCCTCACCAATAGACTCTTGAGGACTTTCTTGCGCTTCATCAACAGGTATTTCCGGATTGGGTTTTCACGAGGTTTTCGACGACCCCTTGTCTTTGGTATAGAAGATGAAAAAAATATGGAGATTGAATACTTTCATTTCTTTAACCGTCACTTAAATAGAATGAGAAGTTTGTAACCGTCCAAGAAGTGGGATAAATTAGTTTGTAACCGTCAAATAAGTGGAATGAAGGAGTTTAAATTGTAACCGTCATAATGCCGGCATTGAAATATGAAACGATTCAATGTCGGTATTCTGACAATAAATTAAACCTGTCAATACTCTTCCGGCATAGTATTGGGTGTATTAATGAATACCGGTATTTGAAAGAAACTTGGTGAAATAAACAACATTAACCACATAATCATAAGGAAAAAACTCAAAAACACTAACCCAAACTTCCCTTCATATTAATCATAAGGAAATATACTTAAAAACATTAAACACTTGAACAACCTTACACATAAAATGAAAGATCTCAAGCTAATTGCAACTAACATCATTTCTTGGTACGAGATTCAACAAACAAAGCAGCTTCGAAATTCCTAAAAGGCTCTTTTCTCCATTTGGTATATGCGGCCTGAGCTTGATACCTATTATATCGGTATATTGTGAGAAACTCGTTGTATTTGCGACATAATTTTATGAGGGCAATTGTTCGATGCGCTACAAAATCATCCCCGTAATCTATTTTGCTTTTCTTGCACTTACCGTCCACGAACTTCGGCATATAAGGACCATCCGCAACAAGACCCCAAAAAAGGTGTGAATGGCGGTGGTCTTCCGGGATATCCGATACCATGTAGTAATTTTTATTCCATTGGGTTTCTTCCTCAACATCCTCTTCAATCTTCGCTTGTTTTACACGTTCGTATATTCTCTTTGTTTCTTCGTGATAGTAATCTTCCTTTGCTGCCTCTTCTTCTTCTCTTTTCCTTCTAAGTATCTCTTCTTCCATTGCGGCAATTGACTTGGTGGTTTGGTCCTTCCTTCTAACTTTTTCTAGTATCATGGGAATTGAGTTGGTGGTGGATGATGATTGATTCCCTATCAGAGTTGATACTTTTTTTCATATAAAAATTCTCTGAAATCGGTAGTTGGTGATTGTTTTGGCATCAGAGAAATGTGTTGGAGCTCACCTATTTTTTAGTTTTTTTGAGGTATCAACTGCAATAGGTGTACCTACTTTAATTAGATAAGAACACAACGGTTATTTTCCACTTTATGGTACCGGCGTTGTCGGTAACCTCATATCCACGCCGACAGTTCCTTTACTGGTTTATAGTTTGAAAAAATATCCGTTTGGCATTGAATGTTACGTACCGGAACAAAACTATGGTTTACGAGAATGCCGGCAGACGGTACCGTCATTTAATAGTATCAAACTACAATGCCGGAAATAGGTTTATTATACACAGGAACATAAAAATATTCAGGACCTACTACCGGCATTCAAATATATATAACTTGAACGCCGGTAGTGATTTACCGGCATTAAATCTATAATATCGACTATGACGAATTTTGAGAAATTCAAAAAAAAAAACGGCTAGTTTTTTGAAAAGTAAGACCGTTGGAGATTCATTTGTATATAATATCCCCATTCCTTTGGAAAAATCGACAGAAACCACCCACCAAAGAACAAAAATACTTCTCTCAAGAAAGTAAGCACGGTGAAAGCTTCACAAGCGATGGGAGATTCATCATCTAGCTCTATTTTCAAAGTAAGTAGATTAAACATTGCAATATAATCTTCACTACTATAACGCATAACTAATACAATCTTCTCTTACAGAGTCATCATTGCAAGTGTCAAATTTGCAAGTCACCTTCTCATCTAGCCATGGAATGTCCTTTTATTTATTCAAAGTGTAGAACCTGTGATGGGATACGCCGGTTTTGGATTGGAAAAACTGATGATGCTGAAAATGGGAGAATGTTTCTAAGGTGTTTGAATCACCCAAAGTGCGATGAGTTTCAATGGTTTGACTAAGCTGTTGAGCTAGCAGAGTCAAGATAAAACCACAAGGGCCAACGCAAGCCTATCGATGGGTGTGATGGGTGTTATATGAAAGGAAAGGAATATGTTGAAAAAGAAGAAGAACCAGCGAAGATGATTCTTGACACCCCCATCCCGGACGATGTCTTCGAACAGATTCGGGAAAGGCTCAAAGGTTCCCAATTGTTGAAAAGGGATGGAAATAGATTATCTTTAACCAAGTGCAATCCATTCAATGTTTTTTAGCATATTTTAATTTAAATTTCCAATACAATGTAATAGATTACTTAGGAATGAAATAAAAGAGCATTTCAAATGAATTTATAGCAGAGTGTCGGCATTAATGCAATCGAGATAACTGTGCCGGTTTTCTGTCAACTATGTAGGGAAATTTGAATAATTAGAATACCGGCATAGATTTTAGAAAATACCACTCTGCCGGTAGTTGTCAATATCTATACAGGAACATGAAAATTTTAAACTTCTTGCTCCGGAATGGAATTATAAATAATTTCAATGCCGGGACAAGGAAACCGGCATTGAACTCTAAATTTCGAGCATGCCGGTATAAGTACCGGCGTTCATGTCCTGACCTCATCTATGCCGGAAATTAATAATATTTCACTAGAAATCTAAACATGTTCAACATAAACCAAACAACTGGATTCTGCTTAAGTGTTTTTAATCCAGGTATCATAAACCAAAAACAAACCAAACAACTACAGAGTTAACCCTGAGGTACAAACGAAAACAAGTTCGAAATTTTTCAAGACGTAACAACCACCATCAAAATAAACAAAATAACCACCAATTGTTCACTTGATCTTTTGTTTCTTTTCGGTCGGCATCTTCCTCGTTTCTCAAAACAAAGCTTTTGCACTAGGGTCGGTTTCTTCAATTCTATCAAGCTTTTCCTCGGCTTCCTTGATTTCTTGAAGGGATAACACCTCTCCTTTCTCGTACTTGCAACCAAACATCTTCTTCAACTTGCCAAGCCGACGGCGTTAGTTTAATACATCAAACACATAATTAGTATATATATATATATGTTAATATAACATTATGTTTACATTAAAAGACTAAGCAATTAATAAAACTTACTAGCAATCCAACAGTCTTAAGAAGTTGGGGCGTCGTAGGTTGTGGAGGTGGAGGAGTTTTAACATGAGGTTTTTCCTGGGGGGAACTTCGACGAAGGGAGGGGCGCACGACATAAGGATGTGACAATTCCAGGTAATCCGTCATGTAGTTTGTAACAACTTCATCACCATTTTCCGCAATGTCCCACTTATTAATATCTACCAAACAACGTGGCTCCCTATCCCTCCAATGTGTTGGTTCCGGATCTGGATCATACACTACATGCAACTTGTTGGGAGTTGAATTGCACCGACTCAAAACATGATGATTGATTATATCCATGTTGGCGCATCACACGGCATGGATCAGCCATGATATATCCTTTTGGGTGGAACAACGACCCATTGTAAAATGCAACGTTACCATACCTCAAAAGTTAACGGTATTCTCTAGCCTCCTTATACGGGTCAAACACAACGTCTTCTGTACTCATCGCATCCAGATCCAGTCTCATCTCGATCAATCAACCTTTGTTACTGGGCTTTGGATTGTTGTTAAACTCGAACCTCTTAGCTCTAGGAGTATCGGGTTCGGAAGGTCAATGGTCTTCAAGAAAGGGAAGTTCTTGAACAAGGTTGGGAAGTGTTCATAACACCACAGCTATTCCAATGTGAAGCAGTAAATTTTTATTCTAAGTTCATGATGAATATACATGTGAACAATATACATAAGAACATAAGTTACAAAATAAATTTACCTGGAGTAGAGTGAAATTGCCGACAAATTGGTTTGTTTTAGCCAAAGAGGCCCTTCTCATCTCCGCCATCAAATGTGCCATTACCCCAGTGCCACAAGAATAAATATATACATCTTCCAACGGATCCAAGTACTGAAGAAAGTTTGCACTTACCCTGTTGCCATTAATGTCAGGGAATGCCTTAGTACCCAAGATGTATAACAGGTACGCATCGGATGTATAACGAATCTGTGCAGGGTCCCATCCATCCTACAAATTTCTTTTCTTTGTATTTTCAAACCTCTTCTTAAGCATCTTCAGCTTGAATGTCTTCGCCTTACTAGTATGGGATACATAAAAGCTCTCCGTAGAAGTTTTGAAGTCCCAACCAAACAGCTTGTTAGTCAAAGCGTGCAACTTCGACCATTCAAGG
This sequence comes from Papaver somniferum, assembly GCF_003573695.1. Classification (NCBI taxonomy): domain Eukaryota; kingdom Viridiplantae; phylum Streptophyta; class Magnoliopsida; order Ranunculales; family Papaveraceae; genus Papaver; species Papaver somniferum. The sequence continues at coordinate 174,032,196 of NC_039360.1, read as the reverse complement.
TCCAGACAATCAACTCCTTCTGCAATTGATTTTCCGATGACATTCAAGCCTAGAGTGTTCTGAGCATCATCAAGGATCAAGGTCATCTCTCCAAACGGGAAGTGCATTGTATCAGTTTCACCATGATACCTTTCGACGAAGCAATTGACTGTCACAATATATGGCTTCACATAATTTTCAACCAAAGGATATAGACCAGACTCCTTTACTATTTTTTGGACCTCATCATGCTCCAAAGACAAATCCCAATCAGCCGCGGCTTGGTTTCGGCAAACACGCACATCCTTCGTATGATCCTACAATTAGGAGAAAATACGATCAAGAGATTTTGCATTAATCCAAAAAAATACATATGCACAAAATAAAATATGCTTACATAGGTTTGATAGATAGTACGAGCCCAAGAGTGCTTGTATCCAAATAGTACTTTCGGTTCCGGAGCTTGACCCCAAATTCTACCACTTTTAAGGTCGGGTATCATGTCGTCAATGTGAGGAAGGTGACAACCTTTAACTCTGGGTTTCCCCTTTCCCTTTCCTTGTGTTGGTTGTTGACTCGGCCCACCAACTTCGCTTTGGCTTGCTAATTGACTTGTATGAACCTCATCATCTTCCTCCTCACTTTCCCCTTCATCATGCTCATCATCCTCAACTGTTCCAGTACCTTCACGGATTACAAGTGCACTAAGGTCACCACCACTCTCCCAAATTGCCTCTCTTGTTTCAAACCCCAAACACTTCTTGCGACCTTCATCTTTCCCTCGTGGAGGCAGAGACTTAGGAGTATCAAGACCATCCTTCCTCTTTCTCTTAGTGACAACATCTTTATTTTTTGTTTTGTTAGATTCCTTGGCTTTTGACCTATAACATAAGCAAACGAAATAAACATAAGACAAGTCATATTGGCGGTTTAAGTACCGGTACAAAGACTCTTAAACAAAACAAGCCGGTTCAATGCTCCCAACATGGAAACTTAGCAAATCACACTTGCTGGTACATCGTTTCGGCTATGAACATTAACTATCGAGAATGCCGGTAGTCCAATTGATTTCTCCTGGATACCAAAAGACAACTACCGGCACTCTCGAAATAAATCAATTGCATGCCGGTAACAATGTACCGGCATACAATGGAACCTAAATTGTGTGTCTGTATTGGTCACAAATTCATTTATGTTCCTGTATGTTTTAAGTCTACTACCGGCATACACGAATTAAATCAAATCTATGCCGGTTTTTAAGTACCGACATCTACGAAACCTAGATTCAATTCCGGTACTGGTGACAAAGTTCATAATGTTCCTGTGTGTTTTAAGTCCATTACCGGCATAAGCATATTATTATTAAGGTATGCCGGTAACCTAAAACCGGTATGGTATTCAACCCAATTTGTATGCCGGTACATAAAATTCACTTTCAGGATTTCAAACGATATGGTATTCAACCCAGATCGAATGTCGGTACTTAAACCGACTTGGTATTCATATATAGTTTGATGCCAGTACTCTTTGTAACTCGACTATTTCAGCTATGGTTGGAGATTCTAACCTAATCCCATTGTTATAAATCGATTAAAACAATCATAAATGAGTTCAAAAATCACTTACCTTCTCACAGAAGCCATGGCTGCGAGTTGTTGATTGTCCGAGTTCGCTGCTTCGTCCTCGTCTTTCTGTTGAGCAATCGAAGCAATTCTTTGTTCGTGTTTTTATTGAGCAATCGATTTGGTCTTCGGTTGGGCTTTTGTTTTCTTTCGTGGAGGCATGGTATTCGGGTAGGTTAATCGACGAAGAAATTTTTGATTTAACGATTAATCGTCGATGAAGAATGAACGATGAAGAAGATGAAGAAGAAAAAAAAATTCAAAACCTAACCTAACTAAGAATGCCAGCACTCAATTTGGAAATGGGGGATAAACTGATTTGGTTTTTAGATTTTATGTTTTAAGGAAAGGGCATAACAGTCTTTTCATAATGTTTTTTAATTAATCTAAGGGTGTTTTATTATTTTTGCACCTAAAAAACACCCCTTAACATCCACCATGGGTTGGGGGAAGTAATTCATATCCCTCAATTAAAACCCATATCCCCCAATTGCGCGTTCTTTAAAAAGTTAAAGGTCTAAGTTATATGAATAATTAGAACCTGATGAGAAAAATATAGTTATCATTATTTTGGTCTTATCGAATGAAGCGATTGTATTTGTACAATCGGTTTAGCAGAGGAACTAATATGATTGGTTGATTTTTGGTTTGCTAAACTATTTGGGAAAATTGCTTCGGGCAATTATTTCCTTGGTAACATATCAAAACATAATTACTTTGTAGTTTCGGTTATGATATTGGTTATCAAAAATGGTTTGTGGAACCCTCGTGCTTAACTCTACAGGTTGCAAGTCTATTTTGAGATTTGTAAGATCCTTTTCGTGTTGTCCTTTGTTTTTTCGTTTCTTTGTCATTTTGTGACAAAAAGGGGGAAAAATATACGGAGTAAACAAGTGATACTGGTATCGATTTTATATTGATTGGTATCGCTAAGGGAAAGGAAATTGGTGCTTAAACATTTATCTAACGAAAGGGGAAAAACATAGATTAAGGGGGAGTAGCATATCATATTAATTGGTATAACAAAGACGTAAGGATTGAAAATCTACCTATATCACCTTTAGGGGGAGTATTAGCTTTGTTATTATAATGTCAACAACGACATTTAAGAATTGAATGTATACAGGTTATTGTGTTGTTGAATTTGGGAATCAAGCATATGTGTAATGAATTCTTGTAATTTGTTTATCCATATGATGTAAGAGTTTTGTCACGAAAATTGACAAAGGGGGAGATTGTTAGAGCATAGCTCGGTTGAAGCCACAAAGCGTTGGTATGTCAAGTTTGGTTGTCATATTTTAGTGAACCAAAACTCATTTTAAGAGTCGCTTGATTATGTTCTAGAGTCAACTTCGTATAAGTTAGCTTGAAAGTATTAGGGTATGAGACATTACAAGTATAACGAAGACTTGAAGAAGTGAAGAAGTAAGGAGCTACAACGACAAAATCATCCTTCCACTTGAGGTTAGTGATATTTGACTTGAACTGTTTCATTCCCTAACGCATATTTCAAGTCGTGCATACTGAAAACAAAACTGCGAAGCATGAGAACTCTAGATAGACATAGTATTAAGGAATACAATACGAGGTTTATTGCTTAACCATTAAACTTTGTAGATAAGACATCGACATAATCGTTTGAATGTTATTATGATCATGTATGGGTATGAGGTGAGAATTTCATCCTAGGAAACAATGTTGTTACATGTGTTTTAAGGAAGTAAGTTCATGAACTTTTTTTGTGAATCGAAAAGGAAATCGCCAGGCGTTATTGGGATTGTTCTTCATTGCATACTTATGAACGACCAATATATGTGATTAGTATAACCACTCATGACTTGTTTGTGTTCTTGGTAAAACTATTCACATGAGGCATGCCTTTTGTATTGGTATGACTTTTATTAGTGAAACCGATCTTAAGTAATCACCTGATAGTATGATCGAGTTTGTATAGTTTGTAAGGCCTAACACCGGGCAAAGGGGAACCAATACTAGTAAGAGGTGCAACGTATCACAAAGGGAATCGATCCTTGTATGAGATGCATCAAGGTTTGTAGCATAAAGGGGAACCAATTCTATGAACATGTGCAACACGTTTTTAGGCAAAGGGGAACCAATCCTATCGACATGTGCAACACATACAACTTAGATACAGTATATATGTGGAGAACTAGTACCTAGTCAACCAAATTTTGAAAGCTAGTGTGACTATGCACAATACTCACATGGAGGTAGAACCGAAACTTGTTTTGGTAGAACCATTGAACCCATGATTTGTGATTGAGTGTTCTTGATCAATCACATAGTTCTTGAAAGTCAGATGAACCAATTCTAAACTTGTACGGAAGTGTGGAAAATCGATTTCAAGGTTGTAAGTATGAAAGAGGACTTACAAAGTAAGGATGTCGACACACTTTGAACACGTGCATTAATGCTTATCTTTTATTTTTCAAAGTTATTCCTTAATAGCTAAAGGAAGAAATCCCATGATCAAAATTATATAAGTTAAGAATATTTTATTTAAGGTTTTTAATTTTATATATGGAAAACAAGAATTAATAATGTGAATTTACTAGTTAGAGATTTTCCAAGGAGATTTTCGGTCAATATTTTGGACAGAGCATTTCTAGGAATTATGGAAACCGAATTTGGAATTATATTGCATATCTTGAGAATATTTTCGGTTTTGGAAATTTCTTGGTGTCCAAACTTCCTTGTCTATAAATACTTGAAGTTTTAATTTCTAGCAAACTAATCCTTCGTGACCGCAAACTTCCTCAGTTGTGTTGTTACTGGTGGAGCCGCCTATTCAGAGAGGAGAGTAACCTAATTAGGCGAAATCTCTTATGGCCGCTCAATTTAAAGCCTTATTTGTGATTGAGAAGCTCTATTAATACCGTTGGTGGGAAACTAGATAATTGGCAGTTTATCTTTTGTTTTCGATTGATTTGATTGACTAACAGTGGTTGAACTTTGATTGCACCTAGTTTGTTTATGCTTGAGAATCTTCTCTTCTGATATAAGATTCACTCAAACTAGTTCAAAGTTTCAACATGGATGTTTAGACTGTTGTTAGTGCTAAAGATGATCTTTTGATAATCCATTATTAACATACTCCATTTTGTGCGTGAATGATCACAAGAGATTCAAGTTGTTGTGTTCTGGCGTTTATTGAAGATTTAAGAAAATTTGAAGACAAAGAAGATATTCGAGATTTCTAACTTGGGTTTATAATCTTTGGTGTGCACAATACTTGTTTCGGTAAAAGAGGATCCAACTATAATCGGTTTATCCTTGTGGTAGATTAGATTGATTAGTTGTGTAGATCGGCATCAATACAATTCTTTGTGATTAAAAGTATCAATTGCAAAATCTTAACAATTATCTTGGGTAGTTGAACATAAGATAGATCTAAGAACCCGACGAAGGAGTTTATTGAGATAAACAGAAGAGCCTTTGTCTAACTCATATCACTTGGTTGAAGAGAGTTTATACCAAACAAATTTGTTGTTCCTTTACTGTTTGGAATACAAACCAAAGGAATTGTTCCAAGTACGTGACTTATTACAGGTCGGAGGCGTGGGAGACAGACGAAACTAGGTGAACTATAGGTTTAGTTGCTTGGTCTAAATTATATGAAGTTGGTTTGGTTTTGTATCGCGTCTTAATCCTGTGGGTATTCAATTTTGGACAAGGTCCCGGGGTTTTTCTGCATTTGCAGTTTCCTCGTTAACAAAATCTTGATGTGTCATTTACTTTTATTTTCCGCAATTATAATTGTTGTTATTATAATTTAAAGTAAATTACACAAACGTTAATTCCTATTTACTTGATAGCAATCCAATTGTGTTTGGTTAAGCCCGAACCTCTTATCAAGTAAACATACTTCGTTGTTGTACTGTCTCGATCTCTTATCCATAGACGATCACACAAAGTGTGAATCGATTAGTTGTATTGTCTCGACTCAGTCCATTAACAATCACTTTCGGAGAAAGGACTTATAGGTGGAAAAGTTTTAGCTTGAGGTATATTTGGGTACCCTCTCCTTTTCAAACTAGGAAATTCAATCCCTAACACTTTCTATCCTAGTTCATTGATAGAGTCGTCCTTTATTGACCTAGGTTTCCTCTGAGAAACATAATTAGGTTTATGACTTAATGACTTTGCTTTGGTATTCGTGAAGCCAACTCCGAGTATCTTTACCTTGATAGTCTATGTATCCTGATCGTGCTTTTATGTTATCATGGTTAGCCTAATCTCTTTCAGGAAAGTTAGATATAAATCACAAAGTTCTCTTTGTCTCAGACTTTGTGATTATTTAAGATAGATATTTGAAAATTATTCCTAATTGATTAGTTCACGATTGTTGTTGAGGGGTGGTTAAGTCCAGGCTTCTCAGCTAACTGAGTGTAAGTATTCTGGATTTGTGAGGTTCGCTAGCTTTGTCTATTGCATACATATTTCCAAGTCTTTATCTTTGATCTAAAGGGAAATCAAATAGGCTTATCTGTTAGAGTCATATTGGTTAAAAATTCTTTACTTAAGTTGAAGAAACTCTTAGGATGTAAAGGACGTCAGCTAGGGGAATCAATTGCATAGAGCCTTGCGAGGTTCAAGAGACGTAAGGAGCGCGACTGTAACTGAATCGCTAGGAGGGTGGATTTGGTATCAACTACATTCCAGTCCGAAGTATGATAGTAGACCAGTTACTATAGCATATTAATACAATTTGGTGTTCAAATCTGGAAAAGGTCCCGGTGTTTTTATGCTATTGTGGTTTCATCGTTAATAAAATTTTTGGCGTCTTGTGTTTTTCCTTTTCCATATTATATTATTTATCTTCATAATAGGATTTACACAACTAGCTGTTGATGGTGGTTTTTTTAGCTTACGGTTAAAATCGTAAAACTGCACATCTGACATGACGTCACTATGACCATTAGCACATTTATTGAATCAATCAGCATGCCTACGTAAGAATTATCAGGGTACTTTTTTTATGCGTCATGTTCCACGGCAGAACCCTTAGCATTAACCGACATCATCTGTGCCAAACCCTAATTCTCATGCTACCGTGCCAATGGCGAACCATGCCAGCCACGTCTCTGCGCCGAGGCATGCCAACCATGCCAGCCGCACCACGGTGCCAATGGAAAGCCATGCCAGCCACATCTCCGCGTCAAGGCATGCCAACCATGCCAGCCGCACCATTGTGTCAATGGCATGCCATGCCAGCCATGTCCCCGCGCCAAGGCATGCCAACCATGCCAGCCGCACCACTGTGCTAATGGCATGCCGTTCCAGCCACATCTCCGCCCCAAGGCATGCCAACCATGCCAGCCACACCACCGTGCTAATGGAAAGCCGTGCCAGCCACATGTCCGCGCCAAGGCATACCAACCATGCCATCCGCACCACCGTGCCAATGGCAAGCCATGCTATCCACATCTCCGCGCCAAGGCATGTCAACCATGCCAACCGCACCGCCATGCCAATGGAAAACCACGCCAGCCACGTCTCCGCGCCAAGGCATACCAACCATGCCAGCCGCACCACATGTGCCAATGGCATACCGTGCCAACCACATCTCCCCACCAAGGCATGCCAACTATGCTAGTCGCACCACATTTTCCAATGGAAAACCGTGCCAGCCACATCTCCGCGCCAAGGCATGCTAACCATGCCAGCCACTTTCCATGCCACATGTGCCAATGGCATACCGTGCTAGCCACCTTGCCGCGCCTAAACTATGCCATGCCGGCCTTCCCTTTCAAAATGAGGGGTTGCAACAATCAACGACCACCCTTCTATCTGAGATGCCAATCTTAGCCGTCAAGGTCACCAACCAACACATGGTAACCTTTGGCCCAACGCCAAAACCCTAGTTTTGGCCACGCCTAGGCATGCCGACCATGCCACATGTGCAAATGGCATGCCGTGCTAGCCGCCTTGACGCGCCTAAACTATGCCATGCCGGCCTTCCCTTTATGGCTGCTAAAACGAAGGTTTGCGACAATCAACGGCCACCCTTCCATCTAAGGCGAAGATCTTAGACGTCCAAGGTCACCAACCAATGCATGGTAACCTTTGGCCCAACGCCAAAACCCTAGTTTTGGCCACGCCTAAACCGCGCCAAGGCATGTCGACCATGCCACATGTACCAACGGCATGCCTTACCAGCCACCTTGTGGCGCCTAAATTATGCCATGTCGGCCTTTACTTCATAACTGCCAAAACGAAGGGTTGCGATAATCAATGACCACCCTTCCATCTAAGACGCATATCTTAGCCGTACAAGGTCACCAACCAATGCATGGTAACCTTTGGCCCAACGCCAAAATCCAAGTTTCGACTATGCCTATACCGCTCCAATGCATGCCGACCATGCCACATGTGCCAATGGCATGTCGTTCCAGCCACCTTGCCGCGCCTAAACTATGCCATGTCAGCCTTCCCTTTACGGCTACCAAAACGAAGGGTTGCAATAATCAACGTCCACCCTTCCATCTGAGACGCCAATCTTAGCCGTCCAAGGTCACCAACCAACGCATAGTAACCTTTGGCCACGCCTAAACCGCGCCAAGGAATGCCGACCATGCCACATGTGCCAATGGCATGTCGTGCCAGCCACCTTGCCGCTCCTAAACCATACCATGTCGGCCTTTCCTTTACTGCTACCAAAACGAAGGGTTGCAACAATCAATGGATACCCTTCCATCTGAGACGCCAATCTTAGCCGTCCAAGGTCACCAACCAACGCAAGGTAAAATTTGGCCCAACTCCAAAACTCTAGTTTTGGCCACGCCTAAACCGCGCCAAGGCATGCCGACCATGCCACATGTGCCAGTGGCATGCCGTGCCAGCCACCTTGCCGCGCCTAAACCATGCCATGTCGGCCTTCCCTTTACGGCTGCCGAAACTAAGGATTGCAACAATCAATGTCCATATTTCCATCTAAGATGCAGATCTTAGCCGTCCAAGGTTACTATCTAACGCATGACAAACTTTGGCCCGACGCGAAGCCCTAGTTTTGGTCGCGCCCAAACAATGCCGAAACCCTAGCTTTTGGCCGCGCCTAAACTATGCCAAAATCCTAGCTTGGTCATGCCTAACCATATTAAAGACATGCCGTCCATGCTTTCATGCCAGTGGCTACCAAACAAAGGGTTGCAATAATCAACGACTACCGTTCCTCCCAAGATGCAAAATCTCGACTATCGAAGGTCACCACCGAGTCGACAAGTCTCCCAAGCTCAACTTGCCAAAAAACAACAACGTGCTACATGTTTCATACAAAAACACTCGAGACATCAACACTTGTCACAAACTGGGGAATGCTCATTGGGTATTGGTTTGGCGGTTTATAGCGTACGGCGTACACTACGCCCGTTACAAAACAACATCAAAAGGATGAGGCGGTTAGTAAATACAGGGAGTAATGGTGAAACGCTTTCTTTTATGGAACATCAATTCCAGGCGTTACCGGTTACCACCTCCTCCCATTTACTCATCTGTTTTCCATTTCTTACGAGACCAGAGTACGTTTCACTTCGACTTGTATAAATAGGTTTTACCTATTTCCACCGAACAACAAGTTCTGGTCAGGAGCATACAACACTCAGAAAACATTTGCTAGCTTTCCTATCTTTTAGCTTCCCACTTTCTGATACAAGTCGTAAAATAACTACTCTTCTAGAATCAACAATTCTGGTCTCAACACTCTCTTCGCCTCCCTCCCCAAAACCAACCCTCTCCTCCACTTTGTGACTGAAGCAAGTCTGGAACGGCCATTTCTTGGTTTAGGCCGGATTTGTACAGATTGATCTCTCGAATCTAAAGTACTCCCTTGCAGTACATTGTTTAGGGTTTAGACTCGTTTCTCACCCACACACCCGAAATTACCAAAATCAGCAGAAACTGTTTTCACCCTCAAACAGTAGCACTGTTAGAGCATTGCTAGGTCGAACTCACAAGTGTTGCTATATCAAGCTTGTTGAAAAATTTAGTTGTCAAAATTATATCTTGATTTTTAATCGACAATTTTTTTTTAAAGAATCCTCTGCAGTTGTTAAAAACAAGAAACGGCCTGTTAAGAGTAAGAAACTTCACTGTCTTATAAGATTGCTAAACAGTCTGTTTAAGGAATGCAACATAAGGGGATCTGTTGACGAAGATATTTTTATGGATTTTGAAAAAATATTTAAGTTCTTGGAATACATTGCTGTGATCATAAGTAAGGAGGTGCCACTCGTAGTTCTGTCCTCTGATAAGACTTGCTATCAATGTGGGAAACCTGGGCATGACAGAACAACGTGTACAACTGCTACAATTTTGATTACTTCAGATGATACCGGTAAATCATCACTTGATCACCATGATAATAAAGAAACTACTCCAGAAAACTTTCACGCCAGATAGGTTTGTGAGTTGGATGCTCATCCAACCTCTTGTTAGCAAGATTCTGGCTTCACCCTATCATATATCAACTTTAGATGGGGAAAGTTGTTGTAAAGGGTTGTTTCTATTTTTTATGCGTTCCATATTTTATCTATCATGTGTTTAAAATCCATGACCACATAAATAAATGAAAAAACTTGTAACAAACTATGATCATAACATCACAAGTTGTTGAGCTGGCTCCAATTTCACGATGTCGTAAGATCGATATAAATTACAGATCTTCTATTTTCTGTGATTATCAATCTGTTTTATTGTTCTCTGGAATTTTTCTATAGAGCTAAGAATAAGATTAATTATCTTATTAAAATCGATAATCTTATCAATTTTTGTGATTGATCCGAAATTCAAAAACATGATATGACTTTATCTCTTGACGGATTTTTAAAAAAAAAGGGAACATTGAACTTGAAGTCCCAGACGCCAACCCGACCAAGTCCATTAAGGGTTTATTATAAGGGTACGCATACTCCCCTACTCTTTCTTCCTCTGTGAGTTCTCGAAGGGATTAGAAGTACTAGGGTTTCTGAACTTGTGTGAAATCTTCATGTTTTAAAGGTTGATTATTTCACCTTTTTCTTATTTTCTCTCTTAAAAGCAAGGAGGTGTATCAAGAAAAACTCAATCCACCCATCATCTTTAAAAGGAGCTATTTAAATAAGATCAATTCATTCTTCCTTGTGTTTTAATTGACAAATATGGAAAACACTAAAGGAGTAAGTAAGAAACCCAAGCATACGGAAATCCTTGAACCCAATCCTAAAGTTTTTTTTTAACAAGGATTGCAATAAAACCTTTGATAGGATTCCTACTAGAGAGATTATTCTAGAAAATAAATTAGAAGAAGGGTATATTAGGACAAAAGATTTAACATGGTTTGATAATTACGAATTAGGAAACATCTTTGGTGGTCTCGGGAAAGTTTATGACCTTCTTACTAGAGTATTTTTTGAAAATATTCAGATGAATTTTAGTAGAATGACTGGGAGAGGAAAAATTGTTTTTAATCTAGAGTTGATTTCGGAACCCACAAATATTCCTCTTGGCGTGTTTCGGCTTCCAAGAACGAAAGGAGAAAAACCATCCATTAAAACCGTTTTGAGTTGTGTGGAAAGAATGTTGGTTGGAAAGATGGGAAACTTCATACTGAAGAGCTTAGCATGCCTCTTAAGGTTTTTGGTAAATTGGAAATTTCAAACATTTGTAATTCCAAAATTAAGGATGCTTATTGGAGTCGTAACTTTGCGGAGTTAGTTTATTTTCTCAAAATGGATACTCAAGATCATGATATATGTTGGTTGATCATTTCTCAAATGGCATCAGAGCGTATCCAAGCAGAAATTGGGGTTTCCATGTCTTACTGGACGCATTTGTGAAGATCTCGATATTGACCTTATTGGGTACTTTATTGGAATTCCCACGTTAGTTCGTGAAAATATGTTCAAACGTATGAGAATGAACGTGAAAAAAATAAAAAAGGGCATCTATTTCACCTCTTGACGGTTCTTGTGATCCAACAACTTGAGTCTTCTACAACGAATGCACAAGGATATTTGCAGAAGGTAAAAGGTATTAGTGTAGAAGTGTGAAAACCAAAAATGAATACTGAGTATCCGTTAAATATTACACGGAAACTCAGTTTCCATAAAGTAACATCTTCAGACGCAAACATAATTTTCGCGTCTCATCCCTTAGCTTATAGGTGGATCCGATCCGATCAACTTTTAAGCCAAGCACAATGGTCAAGGATTTCCCATAGTTATAGCTTACTTGAAGCTAAGCAAAATGTGTGGGAGGTGCACCTCACTATGGGTGTGGGCCATCTTTAGCTTAATCTCCCGAAAACTGTAAATAATGCAAACTGGAAACTCAGTTTTTTTTCTTTGAATTTTGTTTCAACCGATTTAGATAAATTTATTTACATGTAAATCTTTTTTTTTTAAAAAGTGGAGATATAAAAGGAAAAAAGGTGTTTTAGTAAAATAAAAAGGTAAAAGTTAAAAAATAAGAGTAAAACTGAGAATTTAGTTTCTGTTGAAAATCACACGGATCTCAGTTTCCATACAGTGAATTTTCAGCATCAGATCTGATCAACTTTAAAATGTAGTAAAAATATTTCTCTATATTTAAACAACACAAAAGACCATAGTAGTTGGATTTTGCCACAAATAATCTATAGCTAAGCGTAATTGCTTATCATTGTGCTTGACCTTAAAAGTAGCGAGACGAGACGAGAAAAAGGCAAATCGCCGTATTAAAGGGAAGTGAAGGACTATAATAGTTAAATTTCGCGCAGTTAAACTATAACGAAATCCATCACTGCAGTGCTTGGCCTAATCACAGTCTTTGCTTCCTACTTTCATTAGGCAATAAACCAATGGGGATTATCTCAGGCAGTCGGTTGACCAGGGTCGAACTCCCAAGTTATGTATTCTCTCCATTTCCTATGCTAAGTCGGTTCACAAGATCTGGGCATGTTTCGTTACAAAGACCTTATAGATAGATACCGCGATAAGTCCAATTTTCTTCGTCATCGATATTATCTTCTCTGCCTCTTGTTTTTACCAATCCTGCTTCCAATCGAAAACGCTTTTCAGATTTTCATCCCCTCTATGTCTAAAACAATGTAAGATTTCGATCGGTTTCTGCCTCTCTGTAATCATTCTTTGATTTTCATCAAAGATGATTTAGAGCTTTTTGATTTGTGAAGGATTTGAATACAATATTTAGGTTTCTTAATGGAGTGTTCTGTTAATGGAGATGAGTTATGTTTACGAATACAATTTTAGATGGGGATGAGTTCTGTGTGAGAACAAGATACAATATTTTTGCATATTCTCGAAACATGAAAACTTCTTTCAGTGTGAGAATATTACAGATATGAGCTTATGCTCGACCTTTCCCTTTTATGAAACCTCTGTCACAGATGAGTTACTTATATAGAGTTTCTCGACATCCCTTATCCTCTAATAAGAGGTGAACATGTCTCTGTTTCAACAAACATGCTTAGTGGCTCCAGAGTCCATCCACCAGTCTCTCACATTGGTTATTAAAATAACTTCCGACATCATGTCAATGAAATCGTTCTATTTTGTTTCAACAAAATTAGCATTAACTTTCTACTTATTAAGGTTTTATGTTGTCTACACTTTACTGTCGTATGGACAGGAATTTTATAAACATAACAATCACCCTTAATTTAAGTAATGCCGGATTCAGTTTTACGAAACATACCTTTTTTATGAAGACTACGCTTAGAGTTGTGTTTTATGTTTTCGCCTTTGTCAGCTTTGGAAGACTTGTGTTCATCCACATGCTCCTGGTAGCCATGTTCCTTTTCAATTTCATGTCACAATCTTCGTTTATACTCTGACCACGAACACAGTAATTTCCCAATCACCTAATACACCACATCTCACAAACCTTAGTTCCGAAACGTAAAATAAAATATGAGTTTTGAACATAACATCTAGATCTACAAACTTCGTTTGAATCAACATTTCAAAAAACTCATGGTTACCCCATAAAAACTACTTTAGTTAACAACAAATTTCTACCTGTCAGAATTTTTCAGGAACGTTTCTCTGTTTTGTAAAATATCAAAAAAATACTTTTACAACTCCAAAAATTCTGAAATTTTACGTCGGTAACTATCAGGATGTCCAATACGTTGTGTCAAAAGGGTTCATCGAAATTCCTTTTAGGTTGAGAGATAAATTCGAACTCTACATCTGACCAAAAATTCGTTTTTTGTTTTTGACTCCATAATTAACATCCATGATTATTACAAACTATAATGTCTTAAGATTGTTGGGTGCAATAATCCAAAACAAGGAAAAAATCAAATAAGCAAAAGTTATTGATACTTAGCTCCTTTATAATGGAAGTGATCGGTTTGACGAAACGGACGAGCTCCCCAGATCTTCGCAACAGTAACAAGGCAAAACTTTAATTAAAAACAGAGTGAGTCACATGTTCAACATGTTGCCCTTAAGACATTAGCGTACGGATACACTCAATAGTGATGCTATAGCCCTCACAGGATGGATACCTCCAGGATAAAACACCATACTACACCTACTACTAGCATATGTAGTAGATGCTCAACTTGAGCTTGGCAACTCCGAAAAACCATAAAGGAAAATCGCAAACGCTTGAGAAAACAATGTAAAATATTTTTTCCCTTGAAGGTCCCTCTAAATATAAATCAACCTCTTTTCCATTGATTTTACAAAAGTAGTGAATTTCTTTATATAATGGAATGAAACAATTTAAGAATATGAACTCACCGATGTGGGACTAAAAAGCTTATATAGTCTCTTAAAACAACTAAAAAGTGGAAGCTCCACAGTGTGTGACTAATAAGTTTTTCATTCGCAAAATAAAACAATAAATTCTTATTTTTATTAAAACCATTAAAAATCAATTTTATTAATCGTTTTCCAACATTTTTCATTAAAGAAACAAGTACAGACAGACTCTGTATATATGTAGACAGACTCTGTTATTACAGCTGAGCTGTTATTGTCAGTTACAAGACTTGTGTGTATCACACACTTACAGAACTGACTCAACTATGTCTGACTTACAGGATTGACTCAACTATGTCTGACTCTGTTGTTGTAGCTGATTCGGTAACTGAATCCTTACATTCCCCCTCAAGATGATACTGGTGTAAGCATAGAAGCTTGCTTGTCAATGATAGAAAAACAGAGTAAACCAAGCCCTTTATGAATAAATTATCCAGTTGTTGTGAAGAACTATCATAGCTAACCTTCAAGAATTTAGAACTGACTAGCTCCCTTATAAAGTGATAATCTATTTCTATATGCTTAGTTCTAGCATGGAAAACAAGATTTGTTGCTAAGCTATTTGCAGAAAGATTATCACAGTTAAGAGTAAAAGGAGTTTTTAGAGGAACATCCAAACTACCTCTGCTGCAGTGATTGCCAATGACTTGTACTCAGCTTCAGCTGAAGATTTGGAGATTGTAGGCTGCTTCATTGAGGACCAGGAAACAAGAGAAGAACCCAAGAATACACACATACCTGAAGTTGATCTTCTTCTATCATGGAATCCAGCCCAATCGGAATCTGAATATGCACAGATGGATGAAATGTCTCCTGCAGAAAGTAGTACACCTGAACCAAGAGTACCCTTCAAGTATTTCAAAATCCTCTTTGCCAATAATAAATGCTCATCTGTAGGAGCCTGCATGAACCGTGCAACATAGTTTACACTGTAACTCATATCATGCCTTATCATTGTAATATACTGCAACCCACCAACAAGACTGCTGTATATTGTTACATCTGATAATGGAACTCCAGTAGATACTGACAATCTTGCTCCCTTAGCAACAGGAGTCTTAGAAGGCTTGCAATCAATCGAATCACATTTATGCAACATTTCTATTGTATGCTTTTGCTGAGTCAATAATAGTTGCTTGGAATCATTCATAAATGTTGCTTCTATTCCCATAAAGTAACTCAAAATGCCAAGATCCTTAACTGGATAAATCTGCATGAGATACTATATAATCTTCTCAGATAAAGACTGTGATGAACAAGCTAAAATAATATCATCCACATAAAGTAAGAGAACTGCCATTGAATCTCCATGTTGATAAATGAACAAAGAATGATCAAATGTGGACCTGAAAAATCCAAAATCTATTAAAGATCCACAAAATCTCTCAAACCAAGCTCTAGGAGCTTGTTTGAGTCCATATAAACTTCTTTTTATCTTGCACACATGTTATGGATGTTGTTCATCTTCAAAACCCTTTGGCTGTACCATATAAACATCCTCCTCCAGAAATCCATAAAGAACACATTACTAATATCCAACTGTTTAATAGACCATTGTCTTGTAAGAGATAGTTAAAACAACTATGACAGTTGTAGCTTTAACTACAGGATTGAATGTCTCTGTATAATCAACTACATCTAATTAAATGTATTTTTTTGCCACAAGTATGGTTTTAAATCTATCTATAGAACCATCAGTTTTTAACTTTATTTTATAAACCCCACTTATTTCCAAGAACATTATGACTTGGATCATTAGGTACTAAATCCATGTATCATTCTCCTTTAAAGATGTATTTTCATTCTACATAGCAACTAGCCATTTTGGATTCTTGATTGCTGTCTTGTAGGATTTAGGCTCAATGAAAGAAGTATCCATAGCAGCAAAAGCAGAGTACACTGGATATTTGACAGCACAATGGGCAACAAAATAGATGACAAGTACTTAACTTTTGAATTACCAGTCTTGGATCTTGTAAAGACACATTCTCAAAACTAGAATTATCCTCAATCACTAGTGAAGACCGAGAATTCTCATCAAATGGAAAATAACTTTCATCAAAGTTCATATGAACATATATGTATCTCTTTCTACTTTTCAAGTCATAAAATCTATACCCTTTAATTGGGCTATAGCCTAAACAGACACATTTCACATTATAAGATTCCAAATTTAGATAACAACAACCAAACACTTTGAAGAAGGAATAGTCTGGCAGAGTGTTAAACAGTACTTCATAGGGAGATTGAAAATGAAGTACCTTTGTTGGTAACCTGTTGATGATATATGATGGTATAGTAAAATGTAAAGTGTGAACGCATGTATTTTGCCGACTCAATGGCACCACTATAGATAAGCCTCCCCACTCACTTTTGTGTGTAACAAAAACTCCAGAGAAGAAGTAATAAAGTCCTTTCATTTTCATTTCTTGTTTCCCATTTTCTAAAGTTAGTAGTTAGTACGAGTACCATCACCATGTATACAACACTTTAAGCAAGTTATATAATTAGTGTTCACACAAACTTTAAGCCCAATTAGTTTATTAGTAATTACATAAGAATCACATGGTTTTTTCGTTAATTAGTAATTTGACAAGAGTACAAAACACAGTTTGGCTAAGTTTACCTGATTTGATAGTGAATACAATCATAAAAACCATTACGAAGGCAACATATAGCAGGATTTTTTTCTAGGGTTAAGTGGCAAAATGCCCCAATTTGGACTACAACGTTGTGAAATGCCCTAGACGTTAAGCAAAAGATCAAAATGCCCCAAAACAGAATCAAAATGCCCCAATCTGTTATGTATTCCGTTTCACATGGTTAAGTGGTCAAAACAGTAAGCATGTGGCCCCGCACGTGCAAGAAAAAGTCATTTATACCCTTATGTCAAAATGGCTCACATGCACGTGACTACTTAACCATGTGCCCCATTTCATTTAGTTAGATTGCGACAGGTGGCTAGTCTAAAATTGGACGGCCAGAGATGAAGTCGTTATATTTATTGAGATGGACGTTTCTTTCTCTAAAATGACCAGCATGTCCTATTAACTAGGATTGCGACACGTGGATATTCTATTAATTGGACGGCCAGAGATTTGGTGGTTATATTTACCGAAATTAGGTTTTTTTTTAAAGAATGACCACTGTTTCCTATTAACTAAGATTGCGACATGTGTAACATAATTTCAAATCAACGGCTACAGATTCCGACCGTTGTAATAACGGTCAATTTCTTGTCTTGCCTGACTCTTATAAATGGGGAATTTTCACAACCTTAAATCAGTATATTGGCTTTTTTTCTTCATAATGGTTGCTAGCTCAAGTGAGAAAATGAAAATGGTAAGTTCAATTTCAAGAATTTTCAAAGAAGAACATAGTTAGGGGTTAATATCTTATCCATCTCACTTTAATTTTTACTTAATTTACAGGAATGTGAGATTGCAACGAAAATAATCATCAATCAATTGATTGTCCTTGGATCTACACTAGGTGTAAATTAGTTCCTTGTAATGGTATTCAGAAACTTTTAAAGGTCAAAGATGGTGCTAATTCAGGGAAGAAATTCTTCTCTTGCTCTAATCCTATGTGTTCATACTTCGAATGGTTTGATGATGTTATTAAAACCATGACAACTCAGTACAAAGGAGGTTGTAATGCTTGTGTTGGTGATCACAAATTTGATGATTGTCCTTGGTCACAGACTCCTTGTATCGACCCCAAATTCAATTCAACTAAGGTGAGGATGTTAAACATAGCTCAAACATCATGGAATTATGGTATTGGCTACCTAAAATGCCAAAAATGTGAATATTTCCAATGGATTTTTGATGCTATCTTTGTGGAAAAACAAAAGCAATTTTATAATTCTGAAGATCAAATTTGTGCACAGTTTAAAGACAAAGTGAAGGTAAAGTGCAGAATTAGAAGTTAACTCATGTAAACAAAAGCAATGTAACAGATTGGAAGGATTTCTCAATGTAATGTTAGTTTGCAGAACTGAGTACTTTAAAAACCATACTTTAAAACCATAGATCCATAAAAAAAATATTGTCAACATTCTTAAAACAGAACTGAGTACTACTATCTCTACTATTACAAGTTCATAAGTCTAGAAATGCTAAAAGAAATAAGGGAAAACATGAACCCAACATTTCTGGTATTTAGAGTTAGGCTTTCTAACCCTTTTTTATGGTGGCTCAGAAATGTTGATTGTTTGGCTAGAAATATTAACAGTACCATGATAAGTCTGGTTAAAACAGGAAGATGAAGGTGTAGAAGAAGTAGATGGATGTGTTACCTTCCTTTTGGGTGCAGTGGAGGAGGATGGTGCAGTTGTCTTACCCTTTTGGGTGCAGGAAGTTGATGCAGTATTTGGTGCAGACAAAGCCTTCCTCATCTTCTTTGTTGGTGCAGCAGTAATACATAACTCATCCACATTAACAGAACACTCCATTCTAATGGCTCTGTTTATGAATACGATGTTAATGGGGATAAGTTCTGTAGATTTAGTTACTCAATCAAATGGCTCTGTTTTCGAATATGATTTCTGATATAAAAGAAGTTCAATTTCGCATCGCTAGCGCAGCATTACACTGTCAACAAGTAACATGAAACCAAATGAATAGTCACTAACTTCGCTACATTGGGCCGTAGAGGAAGTAACTTCTTTTCAATAAGAACCATAAATAATTCTGTTTTGCGCTTGTGCAGTGAAGCTATGAATTTCTTTCTTTCTTCATTACCCGTTTGAGCTTTTTCTGGCCAACTCGTCTTGTTGAAATATGCCGTAATTCTGAAAACATAGAAACACAATCAAATATCAAAATCATCTCATGATTCACCTCGCCGTATTCGTAGGTGTGCGTCCAATTGCAGTTGGAACTATTTGGAGACGACTATGTTCTAAAATTTGCACAACATCAGCCTGCAAGCAGTTAGATTCATATCTTGGGGACTTCCAGTTTGGTGTAGGAACTCCTTGCGATGGCGAAGGAATTCTGCACGTTGCCAACAGGATATTGGAGTTAAAAGGACATTGTGCAACTCAGACTATGTTGTTAATTGACTTCACAAATGCTTTCAATCTTGTTGACAGGTTAGCTATGCTTAAGGAAGTCAATTTACATTGTCCTAACATATCTAAATGGGTTGAGTTTTGTTACTCACACCCTGCCAGACTTTATTACAATGAGCATACACTTTCTTCTGCGAAAGGGGTACAACAGGGAGACCCTCTTGGTCCCCTGCTTTTTGCACTTACGTTACACCCACTTGCCATCAAAATTGCAGCTAGCTATGCATTGGATTTTCACGCCTGGTACCTTGACGTCGGCACTACCGCATGCGATACTCTGGAAGTTTCAAAGGCTTTGACAATTATCCAAAGAGAGGGACCCGAGAGAGGCTTGGTTGTGAACATTAATAAAACTGAGATCTTTTGGCCTTCGCCTGATCCCAGAAGCCACATGGTAGATGTTTTCCCTTCAACTATTAACATGCCTGTGCTTGGAGTTAAATTGTTGGGAGGGCCGGTTAGCCCGGATCAACTATTTTGTAGCAATATGGTGGTTAGTAGGATTGAGAAGACAGTTCACTTGATGACCAAAGTACAACAACTTAATGACTCACAGTGTGAGTTATTATTATTACGCAATTGCGTTGGCGTTTCCAAGATATACTTCACGTTGCGTACTACCAACCCTATGGCCATCCAATCTTCGACCTCTCTTTATGATCAACACTTAATCCGTTACTTACGTCAGTTGGTTGTGGGAGACGGCGCCGGCTTTGGTCCTGTGCAGCAACGGTTGTCCACCTTACCTATCAAATCCGGTGGTTTTGGTGTTTATATTATGGAAGATACTGGAAAGTATTGTTATCTTTCCTCTTACGCCCAAACTCTGTCCTTACAGCACAATATTTTAAAGCTTGCTTCTCCTTCAAAACTGAGCACTTGTTATGAATATGCTTTGCAGACATTTACACAGGCTTGCGGTATTACAGTTTCCAATTTCGATATCAGAGACGCTGCCCCCCAGTTTATGAAGACCTTGATAGCAAAATACTTTGATTTGGTCAAGGAAACCTTACCCTCAAGATTTCCCTTGAATGAAAGAGAAGCTACCTTATGGCAACACAACAGAGAGAAGCATGCCATGGACTTCTTAAAAGCCACTCCTATCGCCGATTTAAATCAAACTGTTGGGTGACCGGTTGTCAATCGTCAAATATAATTTCACTTCCTTACTCAACTACAATAATGTAGAAAGTGGTAGGAAAGAGTTCGTATCCACAAGGAGGCTTTTGTTGTTATATAAATTTAAGTTTCTAAGATAACCAAGGGTGATTTTTGTTGTTTTAGTAAAAATAAAATAAAACAAAGCAAAGCAAATAATTGGAATAATCAATAAGGAGAAGATATTGGTCATGGGATGATATCATTCACAAGCATGTATTTTTCATCATTGAATAGAATTGATAATTTAATCTCTTATTTATTACTAGTCCTAGAATACCTTGATCGCAAGAATATCCCGCTAATTTCCTAATTTCATCACAACCACATTAAAATATGCACATGTGAATTCTTCCTAGAAAGCAACCCAAAGTGTAAAAGCACAATTAAGTTTAACTCCCTAAAAGCTTTAAGATTTATGGAATAAGACTAATCAAAGCAAACAAACGTGTAAAAGCACTAATTCGTTTTAACCAAGGTTATGATTCATATGTGACTAGTAGGATATATCACTACAAGCACTAACCACAATTATGCTACTTAAAATCAGGGACAAACAACTTTTACGTATTGAAAACCCTAATATAGCTCTAGAGATGAAAGCAAAACGGATTGATTCCGGACTCAACCAATCAAACAATCAAATCATATGACAATATAAACCATGAATCATAAACAATAAAGTTGAGACAAAACTAATTCATAGAATCAAATAACATGCATTGAGAAATCAACTTTTATCCCATAACCAATAATTATATTTAGTTACTCATAATAATGGAGTTCATCATCATCATAATCAATAAAATAATTAAGAAGATGAAAGCAAAGCAAACCCTCGAAGTAGTTTTCTCAGAAGCTCCAAAAAGAATAATAAAACGTGATATCCCAAAAGTTGTAGGAGTCTTCCTTTTATAGTCCTTACTTTTCAAAATTAGGTATAGTCTCCAAAGTCCATTAGATGAAAATCCGTTTGGCCCAAAAGTCATAAAAACCCGTGTAGAAACTCTGCCAAAAAGTCACCGGAAGTTGGCTGGAGGGTCACCGGAAAGTCGTCGGAAAGCAGCTCAGGTGACCGGCAAAGTCCGCCCGGTCACCGGTCAACGGTCCAACTCAGTCGGGTCAATGATTCGACTCGGTCAAACCACCGAGTCAAACCAGGTCATATGAGTCAGGCCATCTTGCCAGGCTAACCACTGTGGCATCATCATGGTGCGGCTCACTCAACCCTGATGGCTGTTCCAATATAACACAACTTTGTTGCAAATTCTGCCATCAACTCCAACTCTATTTCTTTGCATCTTCTTCAACAACTCGTGAAACTGCCAAACTCCACCTATGCTCTATATGCCATTACAGCTCAGCCTTATGCAATCAACACAAGCACTCTCCATCACCAGCTTCAGTTCACAACAATATCTGCAGCTTTACTTCATTAAATCCTCTTTCTCGCCTTCACCAGTTCTCGATCATGCTCTTCCATGTTATTTCTCAGCTGCAGACTCTCTCATTCAAGCCAAACTCAAACCACAACCATTCTTCTCATTAACCAACACTAGATGAACTGCACCTATGCAACACCTATTTGCAATCCAAGCAATGAACTGGTAACTAATCACAGATTCCATAATCTTCAACTCAAACACCACTTCTATTTCCCTGCAATTCAGCTCAACCAATTACTCTGCAGCTCAAATCCATGCCTGCATCATAACTTCAACACACAGCTCAACTTCAACCTCTACAACTTGCACCTGCACCACTGCCACTGCAACTTCACAATCAAACTGTACTCAACCATCTGCTACACATCTCCTCCACAAACCCATTAACTCAACTCTCATCTCTTCGCAGCACCACCATCAGCTTCTAAGTCTAGCCTTCCTTGCTCATTTACTTGCAATTCAGTTGCAAGACTCATTCTAAACAACCATCACTGCTATCCCTTCTCAGCTTCCATGCTTACCTCAATTCATTCAAATTCAGCTGCACCAGTCCCCTGTCAGGCCAACACTTCTTGTAACCCATTTCTCAACAACACCAGACCCTCTTATACTCAGGTCATACTTCAATGCACACAAGCATTACTTCAGCTCCATATGCATCTCATTACAATTCGTTGCATCTCAGCAACTGCATTGCCAGTACCTGTTCCAACTCAACAACACCACTGTATCATTTCTTGCATTAATGAATCCAATCCATACCCCATGAATCTCATATCAAATAAACAACAACGCCACAAATTCATATCTGCACCTGCACTGCCTAGCAAACACCAAAGCACCAGTTCCATTTTATTGCTCATTGTAGCTTCAACATGTCTTTGTGGTCTTCTCCTGTTAAGGGTCCTAAGCATACATCTATAGCAATCAATCAATTGCAATAGTGTGTTGGTTTCAAGCCTCATCAATCACCCACAAATCAAGACGAATCCCATTTAATCTCAAGCATTTGCAGATTCATAACCACCTTGTTCATGGCAACATTCAATCATATGATCCATTCTTCTTTCTTGGCTGAATAACTCGACCCCAAATTGTAGTAGACCCAAGACATCATCATCAAACTCTGTTCTTCTTTGTTCTTCTCTGACTCAACAGAAAACCCTCATTTCAGAAACCCCATCTTCTATTTCAAACAAAACAGAAACCCTAGTTTCTATATCTTCTCAATCAACAGAATCGAACAACAACCTTCTTCTTCATTACCGACGAGAAAGACGAACCCAACACTAATTCTTCCTGTAGAATTTACATAGAACATAATATATAGAGAAGATAGAAATATATGACTACATTGTTTACCAACTCTGATACATCTTTTTCATTAATAAAATATCCTATAAATAGGATTTACATATAACTAAACCACTAACATTTAATCCTATATTTTAGGCACTAATTGCCCCACTTAGCTAGTTAATAGGAATTAACACTACAATCACGTTAGTTACTCCCTAAAAATTATGATTTCACCGCACATTTAGATTACCAAATCAAATACTAACAAATTATACTAAAACATATATGTTAATTAAAACGTGTTTGGATTAAATTCCAACACCTTCCCTTAATTCAAACACGTATAATTCATCATTGTCTTTATCATTGAATCCTCCATCATCTTTCATCATCATAAATCAGAAACATCTTTGAGTTGTTTCACCATCATCATCATCATCATCATCATCATCAAGATTATCGTCGTCACGATCTTCTTCATCATCATTATTAGCCGATCAACATGCTGCAATGCATCATTTCAATTAACCAAACATATTATGCAAATTAAATATATATTTGCACCTTCATATATTTTTTCTGTGAAGCAGAATATAAAACACTTGCAAGATAAAAGAAAATTATCCCATTTAGAACAAAATTTTAATTCTTGAATCCCTTTGTGTACTTTACACAAATCTTCATCATTTTCTACGTAACAATTTTCCATCATCAAAATCCTTTTTTTTTTCTTCACCAAAAAAAAAAACTTCTTCATCATAATAATTTTTCTTCTCATATTTTCTTCTTCACTCAAACAGATAACAAACATCAAATAAATCAAAAAATAAATTTCCAGAACAATGTTTTAACTCTCGGCAAACAAAAAAAATTCTTCGCCATTGCCCGAGGATCACCTGGCTCTTGATGCCAAATGAAGAATTTTCAAAGAGCAAAATATATGGAGAAGAGAGAAATATATGACTACATTGTTTACCAACTCTGATACATCTTTTTCATTAATAAAATATCCTATAAATAGGATTTACATATAACAAAATCACTAACATTTAATCCTATATTTTAGGCACTAATTGCCCTACTTAGCTAGTTAATAGGAATTAACACTACAATCACGTTAATTACTCCCTAAACATTATGATTTCACCGCACATTAAGATTACCAAATCAAATACTAACAAATTATACTAAAACATATATGTTAATTAAAACGTGTTTGGATTAAATTCCAACACTTCCTTCTAAGCTTCATCAATTTCATCTCTCCTGCTACCCATACCATCGTCTCCATCTCAGATCCATAACGAACCTTTCTTTGCCATAACTTCGAACCAAATTCAACAGAATCACTCTGAATCTCTACAGAATAATCATTCCTTCCATTTCCGTTTCATCACCAGCAATTCACCATCTCAATCTTCTCGATCTGTTCTCAGCCCCTGAATTCATGGCTGTTGTTCTTCCTCTTTCTTTCAGTTTAAGAGTGCTGAAAATGATTGAGAAGATATCTTCTGATTTAGGGTGTAGGAATGGGGCTGGATATAGCCACCCCAACACTTGAGATAAGGGTCACCCTATCTGGCAACCCCTTAACCTTAGGTTGACTGTATTTATAACTCCTCCAAATAGAGTTGCCCCTTAACCTTGACGGGGCTTCAGATAGTGTTCGCCCTGAAATGACATTTCTTCCCTTGTACGCTCCATTGCTGCGCAACCTTAGCCTGCTCCAAGTACAACTCGCCTAGTAATTGCATATGAACTGACGCTTTTTCCCTTTTACTCCAATTAGGTGATTTCTTCTTCTTTTTCTCTGCATGACTCCATAGTACCTAATAACTCAAAAGCAAACATAAGATACATAATTCACAAGAAAAATAACAAAGAAAGTATAAATACTAGATATAAAATTAGGTGTTTTAGACACCTATCAGATTCCCCCACCCTTAAACTTTGTTAGTCCTCGAGCAAATCAAACAAAAATAATTATAAAAAAAAAATACATACAACTCCGTCTCGTCGAGCCTACGATCACTTTTAGCATAAATAACAAGCCTTTGAACCCCTAGGTGTCCCTAGTGGACGAGTTATAGTCTCGTGAAGGTTTACAAGAGGTTTGCCTACAAAACCTACTTTTCCAACTTACTAGTTCTCCGTAATAATAGCATCCAACGCGCTAAGAAGACATAGAAATTCTTGACACTAGAAATAAGAAGTTAGACACATAAATGAACACAATCTCATCCTTAAATGTTGAGAGAGAAGTAACCATCCCTTCTCGAGAGAAAATCAGGTTCAGAGTGATCAAAAGTCTCGACTCTGCCTCACAAGAAAGGGTTTTATGATATTGCTCTCAATAAATAGCTCTTTATGGGTCACACATGTGTCCAGGTAGGAATGAAGAGAGAATCATGCGACACTTTGAATGGTAGGAAGGTCAAAACCCTCCGAAATGTTTTAAAAACCCACATCTTTTATCATTTTGAAAACCATTTTTTTCTGACGATCTCTTAGAAAGGAAATCAACCACTTGACGAAGGTGGGAATATGCTTGCTTACCTCGTTATCCGTTCGGCGTACAGTTAGCACCACTCTCACAGCATCCATAGAAACGTCTTCGATCCTTGTCTTCATTTTCATCTTCGGTCTTCAATACTTGATGTTAATTCTTGAACCTCGTAGAATCTTTACAATATGATTCTTTCCTCAAATTCCTTGACGCTTGAAACTTCATTATGGATATTTCTTCTTCCATTGGCTTTATTGAATAAATACAAAACCAAAAATGAAGTAAACAAACCAAAAATATAAAACAAATGGATTTTTTTTCGTTTATATATATATATATATATATATTTTTTTTTTTGAATCATAAAACAAAAACAAATTGAACCTAATAAATTTTCTCTTGTCTTTTTTTTTTCTTTTTTTTTTAGACAAGAGAAAATAAAATACAAACTAACAAATAAAAATAATAAAATTGCAAAACAAAGGCCATGATGTAAGTAATTTTTCACAACTTGTATGCCTCGATATCATAAACTTCTTGAATTCTCATCTTGATAGTATTCACTCTTGCACAATAGTCTTCAACTTGTAATCGGAAATATGTTCTTTGTATTGTTGCTTTACTCAAATATAAAATCTGCTCATTTGTACATAGTTGCTTGCAAACCTTGAACGTTTTCGACTTTCCTTCGAATTTGTGATGCTCCTCTTGTTGATGATGATGGTGTTTCTATGGACCCGTTGGTGTAGAGAGAGATAAAGTGGATGGTGCTAACTGCGAACAAGAATACAAGTGGTATGTAAGTTAGCAATTCGATGTCACCATTCATGATTGATAAAAGTAGCACTCAAGAGATCAAAATAGTGCTGAAAATTGGTGTGAAGTTGGGTGGCTCACTATTCTACCCGGAATTTACGTACAGTGACACACACTCTAAAAGCACATATTTAGACAGGTACAAAAATTGAAGGTCGGTGCCTCACATGATGTAACAATAGGTAGACTCCACTATAGGGGATCACAAATCTAATACCGAATTCAATCTGCACCTCATTTGCCACTGGGATGGTTAAATCCAACTTTAACTCTTATACAAGTAAGAAACCCGATCATGTTCTCTGTCATCTCTAAGTTCAGTCACTATTATGAGATTCTCGATGTAATCTTAGCGACATGTATACTATGTGACTCTAAACTAACTACAAGTTGGAGTTTCTTATTCACTAATTTACAAAAAAGTTGAAAAAATTGCATGAAAAAGGTACAAAGCAAAAGCTTAACCACTCCCCCACACTTAAACTTTACATTGTCCTCAATGTAAATTGAATCATCCAAAGTAAGTTAAGGTGGGAAATACACGACAATAAAAAGCTAAAAACAAGACAAAAATACTTAAGAATAAAAAGATAAAGGTAAAGATACAAAACCGGTGGGTTTCCTCCCACTTAGCGCTTGGTTTAAAGTCGTCAGCCCGACTATCTCCTTGCTTTCTATGACTCCCCCAGAGGGAGTGCATCCACAAAATTAACTCCTTCCACCACTTCGGAAGAGAAGTTCTCATAGTATGGTTTCAACCGGTGCCCATTAACTTTAAACTCCTTGCCTGTAGCAATACTACTGATTTCGACTGCACCATGAGAAAACACATTAGTAACAATAAAAGGTTCAATCCAACGTGACCTTAATTTACCCGGAAATAATTGCAAGCGAGAATTAAACAAAAGTACTTTATGTCCAACACAAAATTGTTTTCTAGAAATCATAGTATAATGAAATGCCTTAGTTTTCTCCTTGTAAATGCGTGAACTTTCAAATGCATCATTGCGAAGCTCCTCTAGCTCTTGGAGTTGTAACTTCCTTTGCTTTCCAGCCCCATCCATTTCCATAGTGCGTTGCTTGATATCCCAAAACGCCTTATGCTCAATCTCCACGGGTAAGTGACAAGGTTTACCATATACAAGCCTAAAAGGAGACATCCCAATAGGTGCCTTGTATGTGGTTCTATAAGCCAACAAAGCATCATTAAGTCGCATGCTCCAATCCTTCCTGGTTGGATTCACCGTCTTTTCAAGTATGGACTTCACCTCTCGGTTGGAAACCTCGGCTTGTCCATTTGTTTGTGGATGATAAGGTGTTGCAATCTTATGCGACACATTATACTTCCTTAACAAGCCTTGCAAGAACCTGTTTTTGAAGTGTGAACCTCCATCGCTAATTATGGCCCTTGTAATTCCAAACCTTGCAAAAATATTTGCTTGCACAAAATCTGAAACCACTTTAGAATCATTAGTTTGGGTGGCCTTAGCTTCCACCCATTTCGACACATAATCAACAACAAGTGAGATGTAAAAATTTCCATGAGAGTTGACAAAAGGACCCATAAAATCAATACCCCATGCATCAAAAACTTCAATAAATTGAATAAAAGTTTGTGGCATTTGATTTCGAGCACCTAGATTGCCTGTTCTTTGGCACCTATCACAATTTATGCAAAATTTATGTGCATCCTTAAACAAGGTTGGCCAATAGAAACCGCTTTCAAGTACCTTGTGAGCGGTTCTGTTACTCCCAAAATGTCCTCCGCAAGCATAAGAGTGACAAAAACACAATATAGAGTTAAATTCAGATTCGGGAATGCACCTACGTAATACTTGGTCACTACCTTGTTTCCACAAATAAGGATCATCCCATATGTATTGGTTACCTAACCTTTTAAGTTTGTCCCTATCAACACGAGACAAGTCCTTTGGGATTTGTTTAGATACTAAGTAATTAACAATATCCGCATACCATGGTTCTCCAAGGGAAATTGAGAATAGTTGCTCATCTTGGAAGCTTTCACGCAATGGGAGAACTTCCTTGTCCACAACAAGTCGGCTCAAGTGATCCGCAACGGTGTTCTCAATTCCTTTCTTGTCTTTGATTTCAAGATCAAACTCTTGCAAGAGAAAAATCCATCGTATGAGCCTCGGTTTCGCTTCTTTCTTCATTAGCAAGTACCTAAGTGCTGCATGATCAGAAAAGACAACAACTTTTGTACCAATTAGATAAGAGCGAAACTTTTCTAAAGTAAAAACAATAGCTAATAACTCTTTTTCAGTGGTTGTATAGTTTTGTTGGGCCTCATTTAACGTTCTAGAAGCATAATAAATGGCATGAGGAATCTTCCCCCCACGCTTCCCAAGCACCTCACCAACCGCATAGTCACTTGCATCACACATGAGCTCAAAAGGCTTGCTCCAATCCGGTGGTTTAATGATAGGGGCTGAATTCAAAAGTTCTTTCAAGCGATTGAATGCCTCCATACACTTTTCATCAAAGTTAAAAACCACATCTTTTTGCAATAAATTGCAAAGTGGTGATGCTATCTTGGAAAAATCCTTGATGAACCTACGATAGAAACCTGCGTGTCCAAGAAAAGAACGTATCTCCCTCACCGTAGTGGGAGGGGTTAGAGAACGAATAAGGGCAATCTTAGATTTATCGACTTCCAAGCCTTTAGAAGATATTATATGGCCTAAAACTATGCAATGAGTTACCATAAAATGGCACTTCTCCCAATTTAGCACAAGGTTTGTTTCAACAAATCTTTCAAGGATTAAAGACAAGTTTTTCAAGCAAAGGTCAAATGAATCACCAAAGACACTAAAATTATCCATGAACACTTCGATTATGTTTTCAACATACTCTGAAAAGATACTCACCATACACCTTTGAAAAGTAGCTGGAGCATTGCACAAGCCAAAAGGCATCCTTCTATAAGCAAAAGTACCAAAAGGACAAGTGAAAGTGGTTTTCTCTTGGTCCTCCGGTGCTATTGCAATCTGATTATAACCTGAATAGCCATCAAGAAAGCAATAGTAAGAATGTCCAGCTAAACGTTCAAGCATTTGATCAATAAAAGTAATGGAAAGTGGTATTTTCTAGTGGTAGCACACGAGTTGGGACGAGTTCATTCTTATCATTCTCCACCACCGTAACACCTGATTTCTTTGGTACTACTTGTACCGGGCTTACCCACTTGCTGTCAGATATGGGGTATATAACACCCACTTCCAAAAGCTTGAGTATCTCCTTTTTCACAACTTCCATCATGGGAGGGTTCAAACGACGCTGCGCTTCCCTTGTAGGCTTTGCATCATCCTCCAAACGAATCTTATGCATACAAACGGCAGGGCTTATACCCTCAATATCAGTGATTGTCCATCCAATGGCCGTCTTGTATTTCCTTAGCACCCGTAGAAGTTTTTTCTCCTTTAATTCACTAAGCTTGTTAGAAACAATCACAGTTAAATCTTCCTTGTCACCCAAGTATAAGTACTTTAGGTGATCGGGAAGAGGTTTCAATTCTAACTTTGGAGATTTAACAATGGAAGGTACAAGCTTTTCATCACTGCATGGTAAAGAAATAAAAGAGATATTATGAGTTTCCGAGCATCCTTGTAGTGAATTAAGATCACCAAGGGTTTCCTTGACTTCATTACCACACTTTACACCATTATCCATGGATGTAATCAAAACGGTTTCCAAAGCATCATCACCATTCAATTCAAACACTTGTTGTGCCAATGTATCCATAACATCAATGGAGAAACAAGAGTGGACATCACTCGGATATCTCATCGTCTCAAAATTTTTGAAACGTATTGTTTCTCCATCAAACTCCATAGTTAGCGTTCCTTTGTCTACATCAATAATGGTTTTCGCCGTTTTCATGAAGGGACCCCCAAGTAGCAATGGAAGAGACGAATCCGGTGAACCTTCATCCATCTCTAAGACACAAAAGTCATATGGAAACACAAGTTGATTAACCTGCACAAGAACATCTTCCACAATACCCATTGGGTAAACATTAGAGCGATCGGCTAATTGCAACACAATATTGGACTTTTTCAAAGGACCTAGATCAAGTGAATTATATATGGACGCAGGCATAACATTAACGGATGCACCTAAATCCAACATTGCTTTGTTAAATATAGTGTTACCAATAGTGAAGGGAATGTCAAAGCTACCCGGATCCTTGCATTTCAATGGGAGTTTGTGTTGTAAGATTGCCGAAGCATTCTCCCCCACACTTAGCACTTCATTACCTTTGAGTTTTTTCTTATTGGTACACAAGTCCTTTAGCACCTTTGCATACTTTGGCATTTGCTTTATAGCATCTATGAGCGGTATGTTCACATGAATTTTCCTTAACACGTCCAAAATCTCTTTTTCTAGTTCCTCCATCTTGGACTTTGCAAATATGCGAGGGAAAGGTAAATAAGGAACATAAGTAGGAATAGGAGTGGAATCCGTACCTCGGTTGTTTGGGGAGTTTCATCCCTCTTTTCCTCCAATACCGGCTCCTTGGATGTGTCCACCTTGCCCGAATCAGTAACTTCGGGTTGCACAAGTTGTGTACCACTTCTCAACGTAATTGCATTGACACCCTCTGTTGGTTTAATAGATTGAGAAGGGAGTTTCCCACCATTTTGTGCTTTCAATTTGTTTATCTCACTCGCCATGGATCCCATTTGTGTCTGCAACTCTTTGATAGCGCTCTCGGTCTCTTGTTGGCTTTCTTTAAACATGGTACCAATGCCTTGCACCATCTTTTGAATCTTTGCATCAATGTCCGAACCTTGACCTTGCATTGATTGTTGTGGTTGCTGAACTTGTTGTTGTTGCGGCTGAAATTGTTGTTGTTGTGGTTGAAATCCACTTGTACGGTTGAATGTAGGTTGTTGGACCGCTCCTTGTTTGTTGGCATAGCTAAAATTGGGGTGATCTCTCCATCCCGGATTGTAAGTGTTAGAGTAGGGATCATACCTTCTTTGCTGATTTGGAAAGACCGCATTATCTTGATCATTGGAATCTTCATACCCTTGAGGAGAATTTGGTATCACCGCGGCTGCAACTTGTTGCAACATTGCTGTCACGTTATCCATTTGTTGAAGAAGTTCCTCCACCTCGTTCACTTCATTTACTCTCCTTAAAATCACGTCCGAACCACGACTCAAGAATTATTGGGAGTTTGCTGCCATGTTCTCAATCAACTTTCTAGCTTGTGCCACCGTTTTGTTCACTAGTGCACCACCACCCGCAGCGTCAAGAAGACTCCTATCACTTGAGTTGAGTCCTTCATAGAAGTATTGAATGATCATTGCATCGCTGAATTGATGGTGAGGACAGCTTGCCACCAATCTCTTGTATCGTTCCCAACATTCATATAAAGATTCCCCCACACTTTGTTTCATTCCACAAATCTCCTTGTGAATTTGAATAGCCTTTGTTGCAGGAAAATATCTCTCTAAAAAGATTTTCTTCATCCCATTCCATGTTGTGATACTTCCGGGAGGTAAATAACACAACCAATCCTTAGCATTATCCATCAACGAGAATCTAAACACTTTCAACATTGCACCATCCGCATCGATATCCGCTGGAAGCATGGCCGTGACAATGGTGTGGAAGTCCATAAGATGCTTGTTTGGATCTTCATTCACCATGCCATGGAACTTAGGCAATTCTCTTAGCAACCCCGGCTTGATCTCAAAAGTAGAATTGGATTGAATACACCCCTGTTGTGTATCCAACTTGTGAGAAGCCATGTCCTTGAGTGTACGATTTTCGTCACCCATTGCTTCTTCTTCAAAAGGTGGTTCTTGTTCAACCGCCTCCTCTTGCTCTACAACTTCGTGTTGTAACTCTTCTTCCACTTCTAGCTCTTGTTCTTCCGTTGTACCTTGACTTGGTTGGAGTATTGTACCTCTTCGAGTGTCTATTCCGCACCTTGGATAGTTCCAATATTTAGAAGCCAGGGATTAGGTACCTGAAAACAATTCTCACAAAAAAATAAGTAACAAGACAAGAAACAAAAAGCAAGTATGGAAGCAAAAATAATAAAAAGAAACTAAAAACTTAATAACAAGTCGATGCCTCCCCGGCAGCGGCGCCAAAATTTGACCGGTTGTCAATCGTCAAATATAATTTCACTTCCTTACTCAACTACAATAATGTAGAAAGTGGTAGGAAAGAGTTCGTATCCACAAGGAGGCTTTTGTTGTTATATAAATTTAAGTTTCTAAGATAACCAAGGGTGATTTTTGTTGTTTTAGTAAAAATAAAATAAAACAAAGCAAAGCAAATAATTGGAATAATCAATAAGGAGAAGATATTGGTCATGTGATGGTATCATTCACAAGCATGTATTTTTCATCATTGAATAGAATTGATAATTTAATCTCTTATTTATTACTAGTCCTAGAATACCTTGATCGCAAGAATATCCCGCTAATTCCCTAATTTCATCACAACCACATTAAAATATGCATATGTGAATTCTTCCTAGAAAGCAACCCAAAGTGTAAAAGCACAATTAAGTTTAACTCCCTAAAAGCTTTAAGATTTATGGAATAAGACTAATCAAAGCAAACAAACGTGTAAAAGAACTAATTCGTTTTAACCAAGGTTATGATTCATATGTGACTAGTAGGATATATCACTACAAGCACTAACCACAATTATGCTACTTAAAATCAGGGACAAACAACTTTTACGTATTGAAAACCCTAATATAGCTCTAGAGATAAAAGCAAAACGGATTGATTCCGGACTCAACCAATCAAACAATCAAATCATATGACAATATAAACCATGAATCATAAACAATAAAGTTGAGACAAAACTAATTCATAGAATCAAATAACATGCATTGAGAAATCAACTTTTATCCCATAACCAATAATTATATTTAGTTACTCATAATAGTGGATTTCATCATCATCATAATCAATAAAATAATTAAGAAGATGAAAGCAAAGCAAACCGTCGAAGTAGTTTTCTCCAAAGCTCCAAAAGAATAATAAAACGTGATATCCCAAAAGTTGTAGGAGTCTTCCTTTTATAGTCCTTACTTTCCAAAATTAGGTATAGTCTCCAAAGTCCATTAGATGAAAATCCGCTTGGCCCAAAAGTCATAAAAACCCGTGTAGAAACTCTGCCAAAAAGTCACCGGAAGTTGGCCGGAGGGTCGCCAGAACGGTCAACGGTCCAACTCGGTCGGGTCAATGATTCGACTCGGTCAAACCACCGAGTCAAACCAGGTCATATGAGTCAGATGTATGTGTCAGCTGAGTCAGGGTCTAACTGGGCTGAGTAGGTTTTGGCCAAGGCCATTGCAGACCATCTTGCCAGGCTAACCACTGTTGCATCATCATGGTGCGGCTCACTCAACCCTGATGGTTGTTCCAATATAACACAACTATGTTGCAAATTCTGCCATCAGCTCCAACTCTATTTCTTTGCATCTTCTTCAACAACTCGTAGAACTGCCAAACTCCACCTATGCTCTATCTGCCATTACAACTCATCCTTATGCAATCAACACAAGCACTCTCCATCACCAGCTTCAGTTCACAACAATATCTGCAGCTTTACTTCATTAAATCCTCTTTCTCGCCTTCACCAGTTCTCGATCATGCTCTTCCATGTTATTTCTCAGCTGCAGACTCTCCCATTCAAGCCAAACTCAAATCACAACCATTCTTCTCATTAACCAACACCAGCTGAACTGCACCTACGCAACACCATTTGCAATCCAAGCAATGAATTGGTAACTAATCACAGATTCCATAATCTTCAACTCAAACACCACTTCCATTTCCCTGCAATCAGCTCAACCAATTACTCTGCAGCTCAAACTCATGCCTACATCATAACTTTAACACACAACTCAACTTCAACCTCTGCACCTTGCACCTGCACCACTGCCACTGGAACTTCACAATCAAACTGTACTCAACCATCTGCTACACAGCTCCTCCACAAACCCATTAACTCAATTCTCATCTCTTCACAACACCACCATCAGCTTCTAAGTCTAGCCTGCCTTGCTCATTTACTTGCAATTCAGTTGCAAGACTCATTCTACACAGCCATCACTGATATCCCTTCTCAGCTTCCATGCTTACCTCAATTCATTCCAATTCAGCTGCATCAGTCCCCTGTCAGGCCAACACTTCTTGTAACCCATTTCTCAACAGCACCAGACCCTCTTATACTCAGGTCATACTTCAATGCACACAAGCATTACTTCAGCTCCATCTGCATCTCATTACAATTCATTGCATCTCAGCAACTGCATTGCCAGTACCTGTTCCAACTCAACAACACCACTGTATCATTTCTTGCTCATTGTAGCTGCAACATGTTTTTGTGGTCTTCTCCTGTTAAGAGTCCTCAGCATACATCTATGGCAATCAATCAATTGCAACAGTGTGTTGGTTTCAAGCCTCATCAATCACCCACAAATCAAGATGAATCCCAGTTAATCTCAAGCATTTGCAGATTCATAACCACCTTGCTCATGGCAACATTCAGTCATATGATCCATTCTTCTTTCTTGGCTGAATAACTCGACCCCAAATTGTAGCAGACCTAAGAAAGCATCATCAAACTCTGTTCTTCTTTGTTCTTCTCTGACTCAACAGAAAACCCTCATTTCAGAAACCCCATCTTCTATTTCAAACAAACCAGAAACCCTAGTTTCTATATCTTCTCAATCAACAGAATCGAACAACAACCTTCTTCTTCATTACCGACGAGAAAGACGAACCCAACACTAATTTTTCCTTCTAAGCTTCATCAACTTCATCTCTCCTGCTACCCATACCATCGTCTCCATCTCAGATCCATAACGAACCTTTCTTTGCCATAACTTCGAACCAAATTCAACATCATCACTCTGAATCTCTACAGCATAATCATTCCTTCCATTTCCGTTTCATCACCAGCAATTCACCATCTCAATCTTCTCGATCTATTCTCATCCCCTGAATTCATGGCTGCTATTCTTCCTCTTTCTTTCAGTTTAAGAGTGCTGAAAATGATTGAGAAGATATCTTCTGATTTAGGGTGTAGGAATGGGGCTGGATATAGCAACCCTAACACTTGAGATAAGGGTCACCCTATCTGGAAACCCCTTAACCTTAGCTTGAATGTATTTAGAACTCCTCTAAATAGAGTTTCCCCTTAACCTTGACTGGGCTTCAGATAGTGTTCGCCCTGAAATGACATTTCTTCCATTCTACGCTCCATTGCTGCGCAACCTTAGCCTGCTCCAAGTACAACTCGCCTAGTAATTGCATATGAACTGACGCTTTTCCCTTTTACTCCAATTGGGTGATTTCTTCTTCTTTTTCTCCATATGACTCAAGAGTACCTAATAACTCAAAAGCAAACATAAGATACATAATTCACAAGAAAAATAGCAAAGAAATTATAAATACTAGATATAAAATTAGGTGTTTTAGACACCTATCATTGGGACAAGACAATTTAGCGTCGTACTTCAATATCGTTTAGGTATACCCTTTTTTGAAGCTGGGAGCTCATGTTCTGTCTGCAAACGGCCAATGGACCAATATAGTGATCACGCAATACATTGTGCAAGTGAAGTGGGTATCAAATTTAGGCATGATATGGTTAGGGATGGTTTTTCTGACATTTGCTATA
Source organism: Papaver somniferum (assembly GCF_003573695.1). Taxonomy (NCBI): domain Eukaryota; kingdom Viridiplantae; phylum Streptophyta; class Magnoliopsida; order Ranunculales; family Papaveraceae; genus Papaver; species Papaver somniferum. Next base: position 173,995,840 of record NC_039360.1, on the reverse strand, counting down.
AATGTGGAGTTGCTGCAAGGAAAGAAGCTTCTTTGGGCTTCCTTACCAACAGTTCTAAATCTGCGAAACCACAGACGTTTTGGTTTATAATTGGATAGATGGTAAAGTTGTTTGCTTCGACGTCACAGGTGTCTCTCTATTTACAAGTGCTAGAACTCGTTCTTTCACTTCGGGCCATGCCATTTCTGCTGCGGTATCACGCAAGTTGCATAAATAGCAAGAATTTTGCGCAACGCATGGTTATGGCTTCCAAGTTTTAGCCTTTACTACCTTCGGTGAACTAAGTGAAGACACTGTCAGTTTTCTAAAACGTTTGAGAAATTGTTTTGCTAGAAATGACGCCAATTATAAAATTGGTAATTCACTTTTTCATAGAATAGGTATTATTATTCAAAAAGGTGTGGGTACCCAGCTTGTTGTTAGGCTACCCACCATTTCTTGTAACATTGATATTTCTTAATATTATTATTTTATTTTTTTGTAATAATAATAATAATAATAAAGCAGTCCTTCGCAAGTGTAACAAGTATTTTGCCACATGCGAGACTCATGGGTACAATTTGGGCATTCTTGCATTCACTACTTTAGGCGAACTAAGCGAAGATACTATCACCTTCTTGAAGAGATTGAAGAACTGTCTTGCTAACAACTGTAGTTGCAGGAAATCCTACACTACACCCCTCATATGATTTTATTGTTGATCAACTCATTTTTAGGTTTATATTCTTAATTTTATTGATTAATTTTTGAATGTTCTTACAAGAAAGATAAAGAAGTCAAGAATGATCTCTGCTCTGAACTTTCTCTCTCCTATTTACTTGTTTCTTACTCAAAAAGATCTCTCTCCTCTTTACAACTCAAATGACTATTTATAAGGAAATACATAGTGGATGAAAGCTAATTTGTCCTTTATTTTAGGATGTGGTTTGCGACATCCTCGCAACTTTACAGATGTTAATCTCGCAAACTCTCTAATCTTCGCAAGACTATCACATCTTTCTCGTGACCTTAGATGACGTCATTTATTCTATCATTTCTGAAGTTGTTCTGCGACGCTATTGTGTTGTACCATTGATAATTTCGCTGAGACATAATTGTTGCGAGATTCTGATCCTACATCTTGCCTCTTCTCATATCTTCTCTGCAAAGTAGAGAATGATGTGAGAAATGCCGCAGCTGCTTATCTTTTCATATTCCACATTTATCACACGTACTCTCTCTTCCATTTATTTCTTGACACGTCTTCTATAACCGCTACTTTTCAACCGCTCACGTCTCTTCGTCTTAATGGTGTTTATTTCTTCGAGTAAATTTTTTTCTTTATATACTCTCCCCCCCCCCCCCCCCTTTTACACTTTTCTTTTTTACTTCTCTTCTATTTTTATTTTCTCATCTCTGCAACTCAGTTATTCTTCTGAAATTCTGCTGCTGTAATTTTTTCTTCCTTCAATCCTTTTACTTTCCATACATTCCCATAATCTATATTCAACATGGATCCAAGTGGTCATAGATATGAGAAGAATTTACAAGATGTCCAAAAAGATCTTGCTGATAAAGGTTTTACACTCTCCACCATTCCTGGTGAGAATGCCAAATCAATTCTTTCTGTCAAGCTTTTCTCTAATCAAAATTGTGATGATCAATCAATCATAATTTCGCTAGGTCAGATTCTCGCAGGTCTCCCTATTCCTCTTTATAACCCAGATCTTCCTTTGTTTTATGAAATTCTCGCTCATTCGAGATTTTCGCGAGCCATCTTCCAACTAAGTGGGGACTGCATCCGTCTGATGCTAGAGTTCGCTAATCGTGGTGCTGGTAGAGGATCTCTTTACTCCAAAGAACTTAGGGATCCAAAATTCGCAAACCTAGAGATAGTTGCTGAGAAGTATACAGTGGCGAATTTCTTTAAAAACTACGAACTTATCTCCATGAAGAAAGAGAATACTCGATGGGGTATTCAATTAAGAAGGAAAGATAGTTATAACAGGACTGGGAAATATAATACGATGTTAGATCTTCGCTCATACACAGATGAGTTAAGAAATTTTCTCTTATTACTTTAAATAGTATTGTTACTTCCATGCTTCCATTTCTTATTTCTATCTATGTGTGAAGATTATTACTGAAGTAGAAGAATCTGTTGATGCTGCGAAGATTGGTGATAAAGGTAAAGGTACTCTTCGCAGGGAAAAATCAACTGGTCCTCCTCCAAAGAAAAGAAAATTTCGTTCTTCTTCTCCTTAAAATGTTCTTCCTAACGAAAATTTTGAAAGTGACAAGGGTGATGAAGATAACGATGATCTTGCTGCAACTGAAGATTCTCCACCTGAATCTTCTATCGCTAAGCTTTCTGGCCTCTTTTCTGATTCTCTACAAGGAATAGGAGATAGACAATTCGCAAATACCTGCAAAGCTCTCGCTACCCTTCGTGATGTCCCTTTACTGGATGGTGATAGCTCTCTTCGTAGAGTTTCTAGATCAGTGACTCCCGACTTCTTGCATTCTCTCAATAGTCTGGTATACTTTTATCTTTTACTTTTCATTTTATAACTCAAAATCTCTTTCTATATTAATATTTTTTATTTTTTTCGCAGGCTGGAAAAGCTTCTTTTGTGTTGCCTCAGATCTAGAGAGAAGACGCGAAAATCTTGAAAAGAAGAATCTTCAATTTCGCAAAAAGAATGAAGAATTGGAAGCTGAAGTTAAAGGTCTTCGCGAGAAAAATAGACAATTAGAAATTGATTCTTCCTCGTATAAGAACAAAATTTCTAGTCTTCAACAAGCTAATAATCAGCTTTACGGTATGTTACTTTTTCTTTTCTCTTTATTCATTCATCCTGTTGTTTTATCTTATTTAAATGATCCTTTTTGCAGACATTTATGGTCTTTCTGATGAAGCTACCCTTCTTCGCTCATTTCCTAATGCCTTGGATAATGATACCCTTCTTGAACGTCTTAACAATTCCTTAAATAGCTTCTCAAATGATAGAATTTCATCTCTTTCTCTAAATGAACTTAGATCGAAATTTCGCCTCTTAGAAATTGATCATAGATCCAGTTTAGGCTTAGCCAACAGATTTAAGCGTCTCCTTATTGATTCCAAAGAGAAAACCAATGAGTTAAGAACCAAAATTAGCGGTCTCATAGATGATAAGGATCGTATCTCTGATCAAGGTGCCAAGGCTTTGGCGAAATTCCAAGAGGCTCTCCTTGAAGTTCAACTTGAGCGAGATGAAGCTAACCGCAAGAATATTGAACTCTGCGAAAGGGAAAATCAAATTCGTTCTCGTCTTCTCATAAGTAGTGAGGATGAATTTGTCTGGGCTGCGAAAATTTTAGATGATGCTAGAAAAGATTTAGGCGTAAATGTTAGTCTCCAAGTTGAACATACACCTTGATTAGAGACATGATTTCTGACAGAGAAGGTTGCTAATTGCTCTTCTTTACTAATCTTTTGCTTCTTATGAATTTTCATCAAGTTAATAATTGTTGTCTTTTGTTCGCAGATTCTGAAAAAAATATCGTGAAAAGATTGAAGAACTTGAAGCTGAAAAGGAGGAACTCGCAAAGAATCTTTCTTCTCGCAACGACAAGTATTCTAGATTGAAGAATCAAAAAGATCACGTTGCGAATTTTAAGAATGCTATGCATTTTCGCAATCAAACCATCCAATGGTTTGTGATGATCATAATATCCCACATTCTGATTATCCTTGTCTTTTAGAAGAAATCCCACAGAATACTCCCAGTTTGATTATCTCTGATAGCGAAGCTGACGATGAAGAATCTGATAGTGATGGAAGTTCTGATGGTGATGAAGATTCTGACGCTGAAGAAGGAAACAAGTCTTGAGATAATGAAGGATTAACCAAGAAAATATCTTACTCTTTCTTTGATTCTTTGTAATACTTGTACATTTATTCTTCTTCTGTATTTGTGTTTCTTTCATTTTGACCTGCGTAAATGAAAAATTCTTCTTTGCAATACAGTTAATCAATATAATCATTAATTCTTGAATTTTTGAGTAAATCTCTCATATGGAGATAAATAACATTTTCTAATTTCATACATTCCCATACTTGCCTCTGTTATTTGAATCCAAATGAGAGATTTCATAAAAATTTCTTATTGTATATTTCGCAACTTTTGCGAAGTGAATTTTGTTTCTTTTCAAAATCTCATTCCTGTGTGGTCTTATTTTGCCTTCCTAATTAAAGGTCTTATTATGCCACCTCTTGTCATTGCGACAAAATCGCAGGACGTCCTTGCATTTCATGCAAAACCCATTGATCTTGCCTTAACTTTTTCTTTTGTATTATGGCCTCTTCAGGAATGTTGCGACAATATGACAGGCCTAAATATTCTTGCGAAAATAAAGCCCCATGACATTGCCGTCTTGCGACGAAATCGCAGGACGTCTTCGCACTTTCATGCGAAAACCCATTGATCTCGTCTTATCTTTTTCTTTTGTATTATTGCCTCTTCAGGATTGTTGCACAAATATGACAAGCCTTAATATCCTTGCGAATAAAAAGCCTCATGACATTTGCGTCTTAAGACACTTATCAGCTCCCTAATGGAGGGTGCCGCCCTTATCTCCCCCTGGTTGCCCCTTCAAGGAGGCGTACTTCTACCATACAAGGTTAGCTCCTCCCATCCAGTCTTAACAACAACCAGTTGTTTTCGCAGCCTCTTATCCCTTTTACCTATAGGGCTTATGGTTACGAGACTGCACCCTAAGTGGGGTTTTCTTCAGGCCGAGTGCAGTATAGCCAAGACTTGTCAAGAATGGCAAGGACGCTTCAAACGCCCCACTCTTGACTCAACCGTGTACCTCGGCGCCTTGATCAGATTTCACTCCTTGGGAGAGTCCTTATTACCTTAGTCGCCCAACCTAAGTCATATGCTTAAGTTGAGAATCCAAGGTGCCTCTCCCGGATGGGCTTCATTGACCCCAAATCTCCATGACTCAGGTTCCGGTGGCGGTGTAGCCTTTCCCTGAATCATGCAATAGGTACCCCCTTATATGACGTACTTTAGGTCTTACATTTGCCTCTTGCGAAATTGTATTCGCGAACTAGGGTGTACGCCATAAAGGTTCGCCTCTTTCTCTTTTGTCATTCTTCTCTGATTATTTTCTGTAAAATTCATTATCTCTGCGAGAGTCTCGCAAATCATTATATTGTATCTGAATTTCGCAATCTCAATTTTGTTGTTCAATCAAATGTATTTTTGAGAATTTTACTTATTGCGAGATTATCGCAACAACTTAATCATTCATACATTTCTTGTTTTTATTACCTTTGCCATCCTCTGCTTCTTTATTACTTCCTTGGTAGTGGTATGTTCATCCTTTTTATTCTGAGCTAGCATTAATTTCGCAACATCTCTTCTCCTTTCTTTTCGATTGTATCCACCATCAACTCTCACTTCTTTGTACTCTTTGATTTTGTGTCGCCAGTTTTCCTTCTTGTTTGCTCTTCCTTCGCAAGATTCTATCTCAGTTTCGTAACATCTCTTTCCTTCAACCCAATCTCCCTTTATGATTCCTACACCATTGGGGTGAGGGAATTTGATGCATTGGTGGAAAGTTGAAGCTACACCTAGAATCCCATGTAGCCAAGGTCGACCAATTAATGCATTGTAGGGTGATTCTACATCAACGACACAGAATGAGATTTCAGAAGATATTCCCTTCAATGGAATTTGCATAGTAACCTCCCCTTTAGGCTTGTTAGCAGTACCATTAAAACCATATATCTTATATGTTGATGGTATAAGATCATCATCTCTTCCACCCATGGTTTTATAAGTATGATAAAATAAGATGTTCACAAAGCTTCCAGTATCGACTAGAATTCTATTGATTGCCCATGAATCTTCAGCTTCATCATTCTCATCTTCTTTCGATTTTGGATTAATTTCTAATTTTATTACCAATGGATTGTCATGCATCTCTTCTTCTTCGGGAATTTCTTCTGTGGCAAAAGAAATGATCTGTTTCTGCCATTCCTATAGTCGCGAGATTTTCGCAATATTCATAATTTCTCTTCCATTATTATCTCTTGCGAACACTCTACTCAAAACATTATCATGAAAATCCTCAATTGTCTTATATGAATGTACAGTAGAGTGACAGAATAGATTTTTTGCTTTTGCACCAACTTCTATGAAGAATGTTTCTTTCTTTTTCATCGTATTTGTGATGTTCTGGCGGTGGTGGTAATGGTTGAGATTGCGGATGCTCTACCAGAAAGTCGTTTAGTTTTCCTTGATCTATCATTGTCAAAATAATTCTCTTTAGTTTCTGTAATCTTTTGTGGTTTGTCCATGAAAATGATGATAAGAACAAAATTCATGACTTCTGTGGTTTGGTGGTGGTTCCGTTCCCATGTTCCATGGTGTTGGTATATTCTCCATCAAAATTATAGCTTCCCATATCTTCTCCACACTTGCCTTTAGAGGTGGCATCTTGATTTCTTCCCATATTACTTTGTGACCTCCTTGCCCTCTATTAAAGTTTGGTCTTTGACCTCCATAAGTTTCTTGAGGTTGATCGAGTCATTGAATCTTGTTATTTCCTCCACGATTGTAGAAATTTCTTTCTCTTTCATACTCTTCTTGATCTCGGCTCCCCATAGCTACCAATTTCTGCTGATTGTTACTTGTCACCTTTTCTTGTTGTACTTACGAAGTATTCGCCACTGTGTTTATTAGATTGGGTAATAAGCTTGCATTCGCTGTTTTTGAGCTGGTGTTCGCAACTGGATATGATTCCATTTCATTTTTGTTTTTCCTCTAAAGCAATGTATTCTTCTTGAAGTTCTCGCAATTCAGTCATTGTAATTGTATTCTTGACTCTGAAAATTTGGACATACAACAGGTTTGTTGCAAACATAGCATTAATAAATGATAATATGAGATATCTCTCATCTACATGGCCAGCCATTTCGCCACACATAGTTCTCCATCTTTTAGTCAAGTGTTTCAAACTTTCGCCAATCCTTTGTTTTAATCCAAACACATCTTGTATACCAGGTCGTGAGGAATTATTACTTATATATGTTCCCAAGAATGTGGTCTGCAAATGATTTAAGGAGTTTATTGTATTCTTTGGTAAACCTTCAAACCATTTTAACGCTTCTCCTGTTAAGCTGGATGCGAAATATTTGCACAATACCGCATCATGATTTTCCCATTGTAACATGCACCTCACATAAGTTTTAATGAGTTGAATTGCACAATTTGTTCCATCGAAAATGCTGGTTAATGCGGGCAAATTGCATTTCGGTGGTATTCCTCCTAATTGTACTTCCCTTGCAAATGGAGTTTTCACAGCTTCTTCTATTGCTTCATCCGATTGTCTTCTACCTACTTCTCCTCTGTTATTTAGCATTCCTCTCATTTCTTCTAATTCTTTAAAGATTTGTTTATTTACATCTGAGTCTTGACCCATTGGTCTCTTTAATTTTGCTTCTCTTCTTCTGCGTTCACGTCTATCTTCTCTTGCGAAATTTTGTATCTCTTCTTCATTATCCTCATCTCGTCTTCTTCTGCGATTCTCTTCCTCATCCCTATCTTGAATTCGCAAATGATTATATCGTTCATTTTCTCCTCCATAATTTTGTTCATTTCTTATCAATTCAATTCGCTGTCTTTCAGCCATTCTCTTTACTCTATCATACTCTTCATTGAGATTATCATTATTCCGGTTTTGTATACGCCTTCTTTCTCGATTGTCATGATTGTTCTGGCGAATTGTCTCCTGAAGCTCTTGTTCTTCCATTTCCGCTCTCAATCTTTCACGTTCGCAAATTAAACGTGATTGTTCAGCATTATGTCTTTCAATTTCTTCTTCAATTGTCTGTTGATTTCTTTGAGTTTCTCTCACATGTAAAATTCTTCTTCCTTTCTCTTGATCTCCTTCGCCCTCTTGGTTATTTTGTCTCTGATTTTGCCCGTTCTCTTGATTTCCTCCAATTTTCCCATCATCAAAAGTTTCATTTTGTGGAATGTAACGATCATCAGTTCTTTCTCTATTTTCGCGATATTCTTCATTAGGATTTGATATTTCTTATTGAATATTGTTTCCAGCATTGATCGTGGGTGAATTTTGCCTCATTTCTCTTCTAGTCGATCTTGAATATGATTTTGTAATACTTCTCGATCTTCTATTCTGCAATCTGATATTCTCCATCCTTAATTCGTGATTTTTCCTTGTTAAATTCGCACGTTCTTCTGCTTCAGCTCTTCTTTCTTCATGTATTCTTCGTCTCAATGTTTCTAATGCTCCAATTTCCTCACTTCCATGAATTATTCCTTCATCTGCTTATTGATTTCTCTCTTCTTGTCTATAATTTCTATTTTGTTGCTCTTCTTCTATTTCTTCTGCTGAATTTGATCGCCAAGTGTGTACGCTCACTCTGTCATAATCTGTATTCCTCTCTTGAACTAGTGTTTGTTGAATTAGCGATTGAATTAGATTTTCTCTATTATTTCTCATTCTAGTACATTCTACCATTTCACTTCTTTCTCTTCCAGCAATTCTTTTGCTTCTTCTAATAGTAGTCGGTTGTTCGGATGTATTTCTTCTTCTAGCCATTTCTTCAATGCTAACAGTATTGCAAGAAATTATGAAAAATTATTAATCAATCACTTTAAATTTTCACAAATCTCAATATCAATATTTAGCTTTTTCTAGAATAATCTTCAACTCCTCCCTGTTTCTAGCGCCATTATGTAGTTGCAGGAAATCCTACACTGCACATATGATTTTATTGTTGATCAACTCACTTTTAGGTTGATATTCTTAATTTTATTGATTAATTTTTGAATGTTCTTACAAGAAAGATAAAGAAGTAAAGAATGATCTCTGCTCTGAACTTTCTCTCTCCTATTTACTTGTTTCTTACTCAAAAAAGATCTCTCTCCTCTTTACAACTCAAATAACTATTTATAAGGAAATACATAATGGATGACAACTAATCTGTCCTTTATTTTCGGATATGGTTTGCGACATCCTCGCAACTTTACAGATGTTAATCTCGCAAACTCTCTAATCTTCACAAGATTATCACATCTTTCTCGTGACCATAGATGAGGTCATTTATTCTATCATTTATGAAGCTGTTCCGCGACGCTATTGTGTTGTACCATTGATAATTTCGCTGAGACATAATTTTTGCGAGATTATGATCCTACACCAACAATATAATTGTGACACCGATAGCTTTTTGTTTCATAGAATAGGTATTGCAATTCAAAAAGGCGTTGGTGCCCAGTTGGTGGCTAGACTACCAACAAATTCTGTATAATTGACTCTTTCTTTTTCAAAATAATAATAATAATATTCATAATAATAATCACTTGTAAAAATAATAAATAATAATATTAGTTGGCGCCCAGATTGTCGCTAGGCTGCCAATTAATCATTTGTAAAAGACTCTGTCATTTGTTTTGCAATAATAATAATAATAATAATAATGGAAGGTAGTGTTAGCTTGCCCCCCTTGTGACACAATCTCAGCTCCCCCTCCCGCTTCGGCACCCTTGGCTAGGTTACCCATGAAGCTCGCTAGTAGGTTAGCACGATAACCTGTTCGATTTATGTAGTAGTATGTCGTTGGAGCTTAGCTTGTTAGGCTTCCAACTAGTTAATGTAATATTCTTTATCCAATAATAAATAATAAAATAAATGCCAACTCTCTGTAAATATAACTTTCAGTTTTATTAATAAATGCCTGAGTGGCTCCCTTTCATAATAATAATAATAATAATAATAATAACATCTCAATATTCACAAAACGGAGGTGTTCTGGCCTAACACAGATCCCCGAAGCTGGAAAAAAGACGTTTTCCCACCTGATATTGGAAGGCCAACAGCTTGAGTCAAACTACTAGGTGGCCCGGTTAGCCTAGGCCTACAGTTGTGCAAAGACATGGTCTCCCAACGAGTCGAGAAGACTGTCCACCTTATGAACATGGTGAAAAAGCTGAAAGACCCCCAGTGCGAGCTATTATTGTTGCGAAACTGTGTAGGAGTCTCTAAATTGTACTTCACAATGCGCACGACAACGCCAGCTGCTGTTGAGCATGCTGCCTCTCACTATGATGACTCCCTGCATCAATACCTCCGGTTGTTAATTACAGCAGATGGCTCTGGTTTTGGCCCACTTCAGTTCCGATTGGCGACGCTTCCTATCAAAGACGGAGGCCTGGGAGTTTACACGATGTCTGACACGTCTAAATATTGCTACCTTGCCTCACAGTTCCAGACGCAGACGGTCCAAAGAACCATATTGCAACAGGTTGCAACTTCAGGACCGAGTGAAACTTCACAGATAGCCCTGCAGACATACAATCAGGTATGTGGAACTCAGTCTCCTCTTCTTAGCTTTGATACTACAGCCCCCCTACCCATGCATTCCATGCATTCGCTGGCTGTAAAATATTTTGAAGCTATCAAGAGACAGATCCCCACAACCTATACCATGTCTGCGAGAGACACTGTGCTTTTGCAGAGTAACAAAGTAAAGCATACACAGGACTACCTACTGGCAATACCCATCAGCGGCTTAAACCAAACAATCAGCCCTCGTCATTTCAGATGCGTCCTCAGCTATCGTTACGGCATCCCCCTGTTCGAAGCAGGAAGTCGTTGTTCTTGTTGCAATAGAGAAATGGACATATACTGTGACCATGCACTACATTGTGCCAGTGAGGTCGGGCTTAAATTCCTCCATGATATTGTACGTGATATCTTTGTCGACATCTGTTTTAGGGCTGGTATTTCGGCAAGGAAAAAAGCGTCACTAGGTCTCTTTTCAGGGACTACCACTTTGCTACCCGCAGATTTGCTGGTGTACAATTGGATCAATGGCAAGGATACCTGTTTCGACATCACCGGTGTGTCTCCTTTCACGAGTGACATTCGTTATTTTGCACCCGGTTAGGCTATTGCAAAGGCTGTCCTTCGCAAACACAACAAGTATCTCGCCACTTGTAAAGCAAATGGATATGAGCTGGGTATTTTAGCTTTCACCACACTAGGTGAACTTGGGGAAGACACTACCATATTCTTAAAGAGATTGAAGAACTGCCTGGCTAATAATGATGCTGGCGAGTCTAGCAACTTTTTCTTTCATAGAATTGGCATTGCAATCCAAAAGGGTGTTGGCGCCCATTTGGTAGCTCGACTACCAACAACATCTGTATGAACATTGGTTATTTTCAATAAAAGCCCTTTGAGGTGTATTTCTCATAAAAAAATAAATAATAATAATAGTAGGGTTGGCTATCCAAAAAGGAGTCGGAGCATAACTTGTTGCCCGACTACCAACCAAATTTGTGTAAATTTTTCCACAATTCTAATATAATAATAATAAGAAGAAGAAGAATAAGAACGGGCTCCTAGCTCAGCTGGTCATCCCCGTTCCCCAAAGTTTAATGCGCTCCAGGAGGTCCCAAGTTCGAGTCCCCAATGGCGTAATATTGCAGGAATTAACATGGAAGGTAGTGTTAGTTTGCCCCCCTTGTGACACAATCTCAGCCCCCCTCCCGCCGTTTCGGCTCCCTTGGCTAGGTTACCCATGAGGCTCGCTGGTAGGTTAGCACAAAAACCTGTTCAATTAATGTAATAGTATGTCGTTGGATCTTAGCTTGTTAGGCTTCCAACTAGTTTCATGTAATAATATCTATCCAAATCCAACATTAGAAATATCTATAAGTTAATAATAATAATAATAATAATGTTAGGCATACATTCAGGTTTGTGGTCTTCATCCTTCTGATTTCAATATTAATACTGTTGCCCCCCATTTCATGAAGTCTCGCTATTTTGCTGTAATCAAGAAGGATTTTCCCATCAACTTTTCGTTATCTGTAAGAGATGCTACACTATGATAATTGAATAAAACTGATCACGCGATGGATTTTCTCAAGGCTATACCCATTCAGGGCTTGAACCAATTTATTGGGCCTCGGCAGTTTCATGCAGTTTTGAGCTACAGATTAGGTATTCCCATTTTTGCAGCTGACAGTTTGTGTCCTTTTTGTAAAAAGGATATGGACATATATGGTGATCATCATGTTCATTATGCCAGCGAGATTGGTGGTAAGTATCTACATGATATGTTACGTGATAAATTTGCAGACATATGTTATAAAGCGAGTGTTGCAGCTCGTAAAGAGGTTCGTATAGGTTTCTTATACGACTCGGTTAAAGCTTTGAGGCCCGCAGATTTGTTGGTTTATAACTGGGATAATGGCAGGGACGTTTGCTATGATGTCACATGTACTTCTCCATTTACTAGTGACCGAACTACTTCCTTTACCCCATGCCAAGTAATTACTGATGTAGTCACTCGCAAGCGCAATAAGTACTTGGACAAGTGCTTAGCACATGGATACGAGTTCGGGGTGTTGGCTTTTACAACATTTGGTGAGTTAGGTGATGATACTTGTGTTTTTTTTTGAGAAGGTTTAGGAACTATCTTGCTAGTCAAAATGCCAATTGTAAAGTAGGAGGGTCTCTTTTTCATAGAATAGGTGTTATTATTCAAAAGGGAGTCGGTGCACAGATTGTTGCTAGGCTACCAACACCCTCGATGTAAAAACTGTCTTTGTAATTTACTTTTTATAATAAAAAAAATAAAAAATAATATGTTGTAGGAATTTAACCCATGGATGTGCGTCCCAATAGTAGCTAGGGCCTTATTCCTATTGTATATAAAGGATGTAACATATACTAACTCTAAGGAATGGAATTCTTCTTCTCTTTGTGTCTCTTTATCTTTCTCATCCACTGCAAAACGTTATCATGCACGATGCTATACCACGGACCTATATCGGATTGATTGATTTTTTTCTCTTTTTCTACGCGGATCAATGTCAAGCTAATATGGAAATCGCTGGAATCAAATCAGATAAGTTGGATCTGTTTTGTCCTATAAATATATATATTTTTTTATTTTCCCTAATTTTTAATTTTATTTTTGACATTTGCCCTGTTTTGTGATTTCAATTTTGGATATATTAAATTTGCGCCGAAAATTGATTGGAATCAAAAAATATTTTGATTTATTTTTGGTACTGTTTATGTACCCACCTTGATTAGTCTCTAATCATCTCTTTGATCTCTTGTTGTTCGTGTTCCGAGGATAAGAAAAGTGGACAACCTCACATGTGAATGAGACAAAATCCGTGAAAGAGAAAAATCACGGGGTTCTGTTATGCTCGGTATTATTTTATGGCTTCTCTTAAATATAGCCCACACTTTTATTAACCATAGTCCAAAAAACTTAAGTTAGAATCAAAAATCTAATTTATCAAACAAGTCTTAATTATTTTTACTAACAATCTATTTCTTCCTCAAAATCAATATATAAACCCTAATTTATTTTCCCTATTATATTACACCCTAATTTATAATTTCTCCCTAAAACCAACAAAACCTAAATTTTTATCTTTCGCTAAGATAATGTTAGTTTTCTTAAATCATAACTACAGTTGATTAAGGTTATATTCTAATTATTCCCTAAAATTTTTTCACAAAAACATCAATCAAAATTTGAAATTACATAAGGTTTTGATTCTTTTTTTTGAAATCAATTTCTAAAACTTTATAAACATAATTATACTATAAAAAATTCTAAAGATGATCTTATTTTTTTTTCTCAATCATGATTAGATAAAGTTAGTATTTTTAAAAATCATCATTTATGTCATAGATCTTACATAAAATTAATTTTGAAAATTATATGATTAATTTTTTTTCTTGATTTAGGGATTCGGTGATGTATTCAACTATTATGGGCTATGTATAAAATATATATGTAATGTCATGGGCTATGTTGAATAACTATAAGGATCCGTTTAAATTGATTAATTACTGATTTTGTGTGGTCTATAGTTAATAAAAGCATGTGCTATATTTAAGAGAAGCCTATTTTATATTTTTTCATTACGGTGGGATCCAGATGTAAGGAGGAAGAAGATGTGCGGAAGATTTTGTTCATTTGTCCTGATGATCCAACCCGGAAACTGTTCACTTTCCCGTGGAGAAAGTAAATCTGGTGGAAAGTGTTTACAACCCGACCCAGCCAGTTCAGTTCCAACCCGACCCAGTTCGGCTCTTGTTCCGGCTCACTGTCCCGGCTCGGCTCACTGTTCCAGCTCGGTTTTGGGTTGTGCACAGTCAAGGCTGTTCCGGTTCTGTCTATATACGGCGAGAACCAAAGTTCGAGGTATGTAACCTAACGTTGGATCTTTACAATTGATTACTTGCTAGGCTTATTTATTTATTTTAAGAATATGTCTAGTTTTGTTTATTTTTGTCTTAAGATAATTCCACGATATATAAATGGTCAATTTAAATTATTATTGCTAATCTCGATCATTAAGAATTTTGAACTTGATGCTATTTTAGTCTCTTGAATATGATATTGGCTATAGTTGGATGGTGTCTTTTATTCAATTGGTTGTACCAACTTCAATGTATTTATTTGGGGTTTAGAAGTACTTGGACCATTATTGTGCACTTGATATTTTTCTATCAAAATTTGAATGTTCCTTGAAATGTATCCACTTGCTCGACTATTAATATGTCAGTTGTTTCAAAACATACGTTCAAATAAAATCACATGTATTCCAATTTTTGTGGAAGCTTCACAAAAGATGATATGAGTCACAAAATTTTCATTTCTCTACTTCATCCATAATACTAACGGACCGGTATATGTTGAAGTATGACAACAAGAGAATTAACTATTTTTAATAATATATTCAACCTAAAGTAAGTGGTTGACATGTGTAGTGAGATTCTCTTGGCCTATTTAGATAAAGAAATTTCTCAAATTAAGCTAAATGTAGCAAAATTGAAAATGGAAAGAACCCTGAAGTGATAAGGTTTAGACGTAATGACTCATGTAAAGCATGTGAAAGGGACATATATATCATGAGACGGAAATGTATTTTTTCCCAGTAGTAATGACACCAAAGTACCGGTATCAGCTGAATATGGGATGAAGCTAAGATATAATTCTAGCTCCCATCATAAATGAAATAGTTGGAAATGCACCTGGTCATAGGTGTTGATATATACAATGTAATGTGTATCATAGTAGCAACCAATTTTCACATCAACTTTAATGGCAACAAGAACTTTGCCTCGCCAATTGACTATTTAATTGAACTATATTATATTTATGCCCTTACAGTGAGAATGGATTTGATTGCATCTATAAATTATTTCTAATGAATGTGGAAGGAAGCATATTCTTAGAAAAATTAATGTGTCAATCTAGTGAATTGTAGATCATTGGAACTTGAATTACTGAATCCTTATTAACCCCAACAATGAAATGATTGGGATTGATTCATAAAGACTTTGACATAACCATAAGGCACATTGGTTGTGACACGATGTTCCGTTTTGAAAGTACTAACACGAGCATCACTTCATTTGAGTGTATAATAAAATGAACTAATAGAATGTGAAGTTATGACATCTATCAAAATCAGAGATTTCTAAAGTTACTAGATTTGTACTGCCTCTCCCCATTATGCTTTAGAGTAAGAAAGCACGTCACACATCTTACAAAGTCTCTCTATAGTGAAACATGATTGAGATCATCCTGTTTTAGCTAGATGCAAATACTAAATACCTCAGTATCCAAAGAAATAAAGTGTTGTTAGTGGACATATACCCATGCAAAATGCGGACCATTCAAGTGATTTATGGATCTGGTGGATGATTCGATGCATTGAATCAGTTATTGTTCATAACAAACAATGTGTTTAATTTTTGTAGAATTCCTAGCATATACTTCACAAAGCAAAGGGCAAAGGCTCACCACCCTTGTTAATGCTATAGAATTTACATCAAAAGGACTTGATGAATATTGCGTGTTTAATAAGATCAATATAGAGTATCTTATATCCAGTGGTCTCGCAAAGGCTACCATCAAAGTTTACAGATGGTGCCTAAGGAATAGGTTATGCGTACTAACCTACCTTTTATTGCAATATTACACGCATCTTTACTTAATTCATTTTTAGACCCCAATATTAGTCAACCTTTCTTCTGCGTACCAGTTGGTAACTGGATTTAAGCCTGACATTCGTGTTCTTACGCATTTTTGGTTGCACTATACATGTGCCATAACGATTCCACATCGTACTATGATGGGTCTTCAAAACTGTTAGTAGTTATGTTGGATATGATTTCCCAACAATTATCCGCATTTTTTTAAAACCTCTGGCAGGAGATCTCTTACCGCTAGATTTGCGGGTTGTCATTTTAATGAGACAAGTTTCCCGTCGTTAGGGGGAGATAAGAAAACATATTTTCTAAGGGAACGACAGGAATTGTCGTGGTGTGTTCCCACTGTGTCTCATATTGATTCTTGTACTCCACAAATGTAAATGTGAAGTAACAAAGAATAATCAATTTTCAGAATGTACATTGATGTCGCTAAAGTGACAAGATCACACATACCGACTGCAAATATTCCTGCAAGGTTAGAAATCCTCAGTATGGGGTACACAATAGACTAAGGTGTTACAACTACACTTGGTGGAAGTGTAGTTGAGGCTGTGGCTCCATAAAGGAAGATGTAGAGACCACCAGGTTCGGTCAATGCTCACCTAGAAAGGAAATATATGAGTAAGGCACAACCTAATTTGTATCATTAATGAAATCATCTCATTTGATTGTCTCTGACTATGTCCATGAATCAATACTGGAGGACGCTCCGAAGTTTTAAATGATTCTAGAGAACAATGAAATCCTGACGGATTATGAGAATGCACATGAGTCAATGGAAGGATCATGCGTGCACAGTGATAATATAATCCATAAATAGTTGCTCCAGAAGTATAGCCCAATGAGATCGAACCATGCTTTATTTTGATTAATTTCAAATAAATAACATATTTGGCCTATACAATCCAGGTAGAACTTGGTTCTTTGACAAATATACAGGTATTTGGTGTGGTAGTGCTAACCAACCAAGTGTAAAGCCTATTGGACATACATGATTAATTTTTCACAAAGCATAATGAGAAGAAATAAGTCTTAAAGTATAAAGACTCGCCTTGTGGCGCAAGGTTTCTCACAAAGCCCTAGAATTGTTCTCTTGTAATGAACTTTATAGTGTTCTGCTACTTAGTTAGCTTGATAATTTCAAAAGGACTTGAAATGCAGCATATGTATGTGGTTGTTACGTGTCTCTGAAAGAACCAAGTGACCGAACATATTTACAAAAGTACTTGATAGACTTTTGTTGCCCAAATCAAATGACTCTAAACTACGGAGTGCGTTTACAGTTAGATAAAACGCTCACTTATAGATTCAAGCAATCATACGGATGTGGTATACCCGTCTAAGTAACTATTTGATTTGGAGCGCATAGACAAGTAAGTTATTTTTCCTTGCGTATTCATAAGAAAGTTCCTGATTTGGAATTGTAGCTATTTATGTTAATGGTACAAACATGATGTGTACTCTTGATGTGATAAGAGACCTTAAAAGCTATTTAAAATCCGAATTTGAGATGAAAAATCTAGGGAAAGCTCGATCGAATATTGAGCTTGTGGTATATTATTCCACCAGTTTGCATATGTCTAAAGTTGTCAGGAAATTTAACAAAGACATGCATCCTGATAGCGCTCCCATGATTAATCGAGGTTCAAATGTAAGTAACCATTTCGTCAAAAGGAATATGACGAAGATGTGTTGGGAGATGAAATTCCCATATCTAATTACAATAGACGTATTGTTGTACTTAGTATAATAATTTACTTGATTAAAGTTTACATCCTCAGGGAACTTGTTAGCTAGATATAGTTGCGCGCCAACGCAACATCATCGGAATGGTAAAGTAAATGTAATCATGTACTTAAAAGTAACCATTGACATAAATTTATTTTATCCCTACAAAGACATTAAAAGGAATGCTAATGAAAGTGCAATCCAAAAGTTGTTGATTATGAAGGAATAATAATCTCTTCTCCAACGAAAGTAATCATACGGAGATATGGTAGATTATTTTCTAGGTTATTACCGATATTCAGTTTCCAAAAGTACATGACTAAAGGAATTGTCTAAAACAACTCTGAAAGTAATCAGGGGGAGATGCCGACATTAGGGGGAGGATCCAAGGATATGATGTCGACATATTTTACTTCGAAATTGAAGTTGTGTTGTACTCTTTTTCCCTTCGATCGGGAATAGTTTTTCCCAAAGGATTTTGTTACTCGACAAGGTTTTTAGCGAGACAATACTAAAAGCATCAAGTATATTGAACATTTAAGACATGAAGATCGCGTTGATATTGTTGAAAATATCTGAATCAAAGAAATAAAACGCGATAGTCTGTTAAGCAACGTAACTTCCAGAATCAACAACAAGGTCTAATAAACATTCAAGTCACCAAAGTAAAGTGTAGTAAACTTCTTCTGACTGCATTAGACTAATGAAAATTATCTGTCATCAGGGGGGAGCATCTAATGGTGTGTTGAACTATTTTCTTTCGCCGAGGTTACTTTTTCCCACAGGATTTGTTACTCGTCAAGGTTTTTAATGAGAAAACAACAAACACCGGGAATGTAATTTCCTAGCTAAGGATATTGTCTTTCCCACGAGGGTTTTCTTCCTTAGAAGTTGTGAAGCAACTAGTCAACTTCAACGGAGCAAAGTGATCATATGCAACATATTACCTTTACTTGCATCTGTCACGTTGTCCTCTTTTCCCGTCGTCAAGGTTTTATCCCATTGGGTTTTTCCTTGTCAAGGTTTTAATGAGGCAACGTATACATATCCAACTATGTTCTAAGTTTACTTATTATCGTACTCTTTTTCTTTAGTTCAGGTTTTGTCCCTCTGGGTTTTTTCTGACGAAGTTTTAACGAGGCAATTAACTTAGACTCGTCGATCTTTGAAGATCGTATTACATGTGATAAACTACATGTAAAATACGAGACAACATGTGAAGTACTACATGTGAAGAGTTGTACCAAGTTTTTGTCCCACTGGGTTTTTCCTTGTTAAAGTTTTAATGAAGCAATTGTCTTAGATACAATAGTCATCAAGAAGAGACTACATCTGAAGACCTGCATCTGAAGCACTGTGTTTGAAGTACTGCATATGAAGTTATATTGGACCGCACAAGGAGGAGTGTTTTAGGGATTTAGCCATGGATGTGCGTCCCAATAGTAGCTAGGGCCTTATTCCTATTGTGTATAAAGGATGTAACATATACTAACTCTAAGGAATGGAATTCTTCTTCTCTTTGTGTCTCTTTATCTTTCCCATCCACTGCAAAATAATAATAATAATATTATAATAATAAGAAAAGGCCCTAGCTCAGCTGGTCATCCCCGTTCCCCAAAGTTTAACGCGTTCCAGGAGGTCCCAGGTTCGAGTCCCCAATGGCGTAATATTACAGGAATTAACATGGAAAGTAGTGTTACTTTGCCCCCCTTGTGACACAATCTCAGCCCCCTCCTGCCGTTTCGGCTCCCTTGACTAGGTTACCCATGAGGCTCGCTGGTAGGTTAGCACAACAACCTGTTCAATTAGTGTAGTAGTATGTCGTTGGAGCTTAGCTTGTTAGGCTTCCAACTAGTTTCATGTAATAATATCTATCCAATAATATATAAGAGTCAAATTATAATAATAAGTAATAATAATAATAATTCACAAAATCCACATATTATCATTTGTTAATAAAATGCCCTGAGTGGCTCAATTCAAAAAAATAAAATAAAATGATAATAATATATGAGATGAGTCCAAAATTGAATTTTAATTACCTCTCTTTTCCACCCCCAATTTTAAGCGATTCACCGTACAAATCATCCCAAGTTACGCCCAATTCCATCTGCATAACCATTGAACAAAATTCATACTTACTCACCAATTCAATAGACAAATCCAGATTCCAGTTTAAGAAATATTCTCAAACATGAAATGGGTAATGATATTGAGATGAATTAGAAATCTTACTTCAGCAAATGTATCGTTAAATGAAATCCTATGACCATCTTTCTCGGTGTCGACAAGAATCACAATCGAAAAGAATAGCCGAGGGAAGAGTTACAGAAGCTGAACAAGTAACACCCTCATGCGTCTTTAATGTAGCTCCTCCCCCTCTTCTGGGTGTAATTATACTTGTCCCACTCAAAGAAGAAGAAAAGCTTCTTCTTTGATAACATGGGATAATGGAGTTCGTAGGGAGATAAGAAATAATGGGAAAATTGGAAATATGTCCAATTTTCACTAATTCTTTTGGGGATCTATCCTATAACGGAGAAAATTAAGGGATCTATCCCATCCATCCAAATACACAGTCAGGGCCGACCTTGAGAAAAATTCAACGAAGGTTGACTTTGTGGCAGCAGCCAACCGGGGCAACAAAATTAAGATATTTGTTAGGGGTGTGATGGTTAAAATAAAAGCAAAACTGGTTTAAAATGTAATTAGAGATAAAAACTGAGACGAATTCGTAAGAAAATAAGGGGCACATTATAAATAAATATTTTACTTAGTAGTCCCACTATAAAAATATAATTAAAAATTCCAGAAACCAACTTTTGTTCAGCCTCAATCGATCTTCTCTGGTCTGTACAGTTCTAAATCCCTATTTCTCCCTCTCTATCACGTCGAACACCATTAATGGCGAGTTAAACTATTACTCATGTAAAATTGATTATTCATTATACAGATACAACAATCATGATACAAATTCAAATTAGTTTTTTTGAGTTTTCTAAAGGCTTTTCTTAAACATAGCCCACGATTTTATTATTGATAGCCCATGAGACTTAGTCAATCGAACTAACCTACAAATAAAATTCGACTTGTTATTGTTATTATCCATAGCCCACGAATTAGTCTTTATACAAGTTGAAGGACGATCCAACTCGTGCTTATTCATTCTTCTTCTTCCATCTTTATTATCCTTTATCACAATCGTATTCTGCTTGAAAGTTTAGCAGCAAGTTTTTTAGTTATCTGGAGGAATAATTTATGATACACATGTAATAAACCCTGATAAATTTACAAGACTTCGTGGACCCTGGTTCTGTTATCAGAGAAACATACATATGATAAACCCTAATCCATTTAGAGTTCATCACCATGTTTTCATGGGGCTATGGAAGATCAAGATTTTACATAGTTTTCCCAATTTTTCTTTCATGGTTTTGCAGTCCGATGACCCCTTTTGATTCATCGGGAAGTTTAATGGGTTTTCACCATTGTTGATTCTCCTCCAAGACTTTTCATTTTGATCCCTTCTCTTAAAGACCTTAATGCGTTTTTGCTAAGTTTAATTATGTTACTAATGAGTGTTTTTTAACTATCCATAATTTTGTTTATCAATCATCCATACTGTGCATTATTTTATTTTTTTTGATCACATTATTAAGCAGTGGTGGTGATAGTGATATAACAATACTCATGTTGTTGATGAATCTTTCAATGCTTTGCAAATCTGTTTCAATCATAGCATGAGAGATCTGCAGTTCTTTACACCATACCATTGCATCATAAATGGCGAGATATTCTGCCCTTTCATAGTCAGTTACTCCTGCATAGGAATTTGCGAGACTTCCCTGCCAGTGTCCTGCAGAATCACGCAATATTAAACCAACCCCTGTTAGTCCTGTATTACTATCGAAAGGGGCATCACATCTAATAGTTACATAAGGGTAATCAAAAGGTTTCTATTCAACTGGTGACACATGAGGTAAAGCAGAGACAATATTAGAACCACCCTGCTTGATAGATATAGAAGCTAAATAATTAGCAAAGCTAGCAGCTTTTCGTGAAACAGTGTTAGGATCAGGATTCTTTTTCTGAAAGACCACCTCACACCGTTCGTTCCATATACTCCAAGAAACCACCATTACTAGATTGAGCCAATTATCCTGACTTTGGGTTTTTGTAGACTGTCTCATCCAGTCTTCGAAAATCGCACAAATCTCAGTAAATACTCCCATTATAATATGACTTCCTCCAGGTATGCCCATCCACACTGCCCTCGAAAAAGGACATTGAAATAAAACATGCATCGTAGTTTCTTCATGCTGGTTGCACAGTGCACATATTTTGTTTATGTACCCACACTGACTTGATAGACGAACCCTAGTTGGGAGGATATTTGAAAGACATTTCCAGAAAAAATGCTTGACTCTTGGCCAAGTATTTATTTTCCATAACTCTTTCCATCTAATACATGTTCCATGAATGAACACAGAAAATTTCCTTGATCCAAGACTGTCCTCAAACAATCTCTTGTAAACACATTTTAGAGTGAATTTACCATTTCTGTTAAGCTTCCATATAAGATTATCTGAAGAGTTATCTAAAAGCCTCATTTTTAGAATCAACTCAGTTGTGTTGTGATCGAAAAAATAATGGACCAACTCAGAATTCCATTTATTGCCATCTTGGTGAATGAGCTCCTTTACCCAGACATAGTCTTCATTGTTTAGAGCTTCTGCTTTTGGTACTGGTGGTCCTTCCATGTCTATAACCCAAACATCCACCCGAATCTTTATTTGAGAACCATCTCCCACACGCCAACAACTATGTTTTTTTATAAAATCCATATTTTTCTGAATACCCTTCGATGCCCATGAACAATCCTTCTTTACTGTGGCATGAAGCAAACTTGTATATGTGAAGTATTTTGGCAGACGAGCATTTCACCCATTCAGCATCAGAATTGGTGCATATCCTCCAAGTAGCTCTTATTAACAATGCATTATTTAAATTTTTTAGGTCTCTAAATCCTTGCCCACCAATGTCCTTGTGCAAGTTTAGATCCTTCCAGGATGTGACATAGGTACCTTTCTTCTCATCAAAACCCCACCAGAAATCCCTTTGTGAAGCCGTAATTTCTTTAATGGTATCCTTTGGAATCTGGAAGCATCTCATATTTGTAGATGGGGAAAAACGATTTGCTGGTTTTAAGGAATTGAGGAGACGACCGTACGGAGGAGACTCCTCGAACCGAGCGAAATGTTAAACCTCACACAGATGCACCACTGCAAAGGGGGTGTTTTAGATTCGAAAGATAAATCTGTAGTACTCCGGCCTAAATCAAGACAATTACCGTTCCAGAATAAATTCGGTCACAAGAGAGGATGGGTTGATATGTAGGAGGGAAGCTGGTAAATGTATGGAATCAATGGTAATCAAAGACTGTGGGTGTATGAATTCTGAATATGATAAGCTCTGAATGATTGAAATTGCTCAATTGAGAGTAGTTGTTTAATTGATGAGTTGATGATCTCGTGTTGTCGATGAGACATGAGATTGATGATACTGTTGATGCTGATGATTCAATCATGATTCAAAGACTTATTTATATTGCTGGAATTTTAGACACCATGACCCCATGAAGTGTGACAGTTGATGGAATCAAGGAGTGGGGAAGTGGAGATCGTGTTTGAAACCAGTTTCTCAACGTGTGGAGACTTGGTCGATTTTCCACCCACTACCCGTGAATTCCTTCAACTGATTGCACGATTTGCTCACATTACATCGTGTGTTTGAACACACGTGTCGTAGACCGCCAGACCAAAACCCTAAGTGATATCCCCCCAAAGTGACACGATTGACGTCTCGTGGTATGTTTGTCAATTGATGACTTCGTGGTTTGATGGGACGATGAGTCCATGTAGTTTCTGAGTTGAACATGATGTTCTGAAACTCATGAATTGAACATGTCATGAGACAGAGGTATAGTTCTTACGATGAAGTGAGCGAGTATTGCTCATTCGATGGATCGTTGAATATTGATTGTTGAACCAATATTCCTTGGTTTGGGCAAATATTTTTCATCTGAGCAAGTGTTGCTCATGTGATGAATTGTTGAATATTTGATCGTCTGAGCATGTGTTGCTCATCTGATGGATCATTGGAAGCGTACCAAAAATATTAATTAGAATACTGGTCATTGAACCGAGCATAATTAATAAAATTAATGACCATGAGGTCGTCGTAAATTTAGTAAGGTTGGAATCTGGAATGATGATCCTTGGATTCAGAAACCCTAATTTGATCAATTGATGATCAATCCATGGTTCGTCAGAAGTTTAACCATGGGACGAAGGAGGGAGCGACTACATGGGACCGTGCATCAACCATGTAGTGTCCATATGCCAACGTGAGCAAATACAAAGAACTCCTGAAGAGTTGACGATTTTTTGGTGAAAGAATGATTAAATGCTGGTTTAATCATTTATTCGAAAATGCTCGTCTGAGCCTTAGGTGAGAAAACATAATTAATTATGACGGAGTGAGGGACCAACCATGGGTTCATGAAACCGGCTCTGGGTAGTCACGTGACCGCCTGATGATCACTTCATGAAAATCCAAAGTGTTTGAAAGAGTCTTGGACCTAATACGTGCAATTGTGCAAATTAGGTCAAAACTGTGAAAATTGATGGGACCGGCTTCTGTAAGCCAAAGAGACAATATTGGTCGATCAAGATATCACGCTCGTGTCCCCAAGACGTCCATGTCTCAGTTCTGAGAATTTTGATATTTTCTGACGTGCAGTTGAGCGTCCATTCGAGAAAATATGCCAAAAATAGGGTTTCGCTGAAATTGAGGAATACACCATGAGATGATGGAAAATAATTATAAAATAAAGGAATGAGAGGCGTGGGACCGTGAAACCAAGGTATGGTCGGCCATTCGTGACCACGGTCTCGTGGTGCCTTTCCCTTAGTATTATAATATTTTTCATGATTTTATGAAAATATCATTTATTTAAAGAGTTTTGATGAATTTAGGGAGTTTCCCTGAAGTGAAGGAGTTTTCATGAGTTCAAGGAAGGAAAAATATTAAAATAATAAAAACAAGGGCGTGTGGGGCCGTGGGAGGCATGGCCGGCCGGCTAGGTCCCGGTCTCACAAGTTTTCATAATTTTATATATATTTTTAATGTATCTTTCATGATTTGAGGGAATTTTTCCTAATTTGAGAGAAATACCATGAAATCAAGGAATTTGATAAATTCAAGGAAAATAAAATAAATAATAATAAAATAAATGGGCGTGTGGGACCGTCTAGGGCATGGTCGGCCGGTTAGGGTCCGGTCCCACGAGTTTTTCATAATTTTATATTATTCATTTCCTAATTTTTGTAAAAACCATGAAATCAAGGAGTTTTTTCATGAAATCAGAGAAATAATAATAATAATTATTATTATTATTATTATTATTCCATAGGCTAGGTATTATTATTCAAAAAGATGTCGGCACCCAGCTTGTTGCTAGGTTGCCTTCTACCGACTTGTAATATACACACTTTCGTCTTGCTAATAAAATGCCCTGAGTGGTTTTTGTAAAAAAAAATAAAATAATAATAATAATAATAATAATAATAATAAAATAATGAGGAACCATAAGGTGTGGGGCCAGCTGGGACCAAGGCATGGCCGGTTGGCCAATGGTCACGCCCCACACTATTTTTTCTTAATTTTATATTATTTTCATGGGTTTATGAAAACACCATGAAGCCGAGGAGTTTCCTCGAGACGAAGGAGATTTGATAAAATGAGAGAATTTTCATCAAATCATGGAAAATAATAAAAATGCATTAAAAATATAAAACTGGCGTGGGATTGACCACGACATGGTCGGTCGGTCGTGTGTCCGTGCTCCCAGCACCCTGGTCAATATTTTTAATTATTTATTATTTTCTTTCCTATTTTGCATAGGTTCATCGTTTCGTTGTATTTTGAAATACTCGTTCGTGCGGTGACTGTTAGTGTATCGTCGTTGAATACACCTTCACCATTTGAATCGGGGCTTACTTAGAGGTAGCTCAGACGCCCGGTTGTTGATTATTTATTACTAATTGTGTAATTCGGTGGAGAATAATTCACAAAACTGAGTAACAAGATGTTTATTATTAATTCATAAGATCAGCTGAGGATTCGACTATGAATTCAGAATAATAAAGTGAGCATTACCATTTCATGGGATCGTAGATTCGACCATAGAATCGGAGTAATTAAGTTTTATCTATTACCATTTATGAGACCAGTTGCGGATTCGATCATGAAATCGGAGTAATGAGATAATATAGTTATTGCTATTCTATGAGATCAAGTCGTGGATTCGATCATAGAATCAGAACAATTGTTTATTGCCATTCCATGGGACCAGTCGTGGATTCGACCATGGAATAGGAGCAATTGTTATTTCCATTCCATGGGACCAGTCGTGGATTCGACCATGGAATATGAGCAATAATAGATTATTCTGGGAATTCAACAGTGAATGTCACGGAAAAATTAATCTTAATTAGGAATAATTAACTTTGTGGTTCCATACTAGCAGAGAAAGCTGTCTAGGAGCATTAATTATCCCGATATGAGCTTGTCGGTAAGTCATATCCTTTATATAGTCAGGGTAAACTCGATGTTTGTTCCTGAAGACGTTATCGCTCTACACTAGTAGAGCAAGCTGTCTAGGAGCCGTCCATCTCGTGATACTATATAGAAATAATCACTGAATGTGTTCAGTATTCATGAGATATGCCATTTTCCAGTCGTGAGACTACATATCTACATGCACTCTGAGAGAAAGTACTCTCCGTTGAGAATTCGATGAGAGACCCGTGTCTCAATACTCACGTCTGATTGTTGGATCACAGCTTCGTATAATTATGAGTTTACGATTTTAGGCCTTGTCGAAAATCCACCATCTACATTAAGTCCCCTGCTTACTGAGGAAAGTTGTGTTCCTCAGTCAGCATTGAATGGTGATTTTCCGGCCATAAATAATAATACCAGTAATTGAACTTAGTCGTAAGTTGAGACGTTACCGGGTTTAGAGAGCATGAGAAAACCACGAATTGATGAAGGCTTCAATGTCATGATTGGAGCGTCGTTTGATGAGCATAAATTGGTGTTGAACCGCTGGTTTGGACGACGAGTCCGTGGTCGGTTAGGATTCGCGGGCCGGGCCCAATAAGGAAATCCTTGGAAAATTAGGTTTTGGAAGAAAAAAAATTGTACAAAAGGAGAAGCTTGAAGTTGCGCCGCCACCTGATCGCCGCCGTCGTCGCAGCCAGTCGTCGTTGTCGCCGGCCAACTTATGGCCGACCAGGTGCGTGCTTTTTTTTTTTGATGTTTGATGATGTTGTGACCTTCATGAGTTGTTCATGTTCATGATGAAACCATATACATGTGTGTATATATTGGTGTGAGTTTTATGAAAAACCCTCGTTTTTGAAAACGTATGTTCGTTCGATCGTTAGTTTCTGAAAACTAACTATAATCCCTGATTTAGGAGAGATTTTTTTTTTTAATATATGAACTTAGGTCAAGTGATAAAACTTAGTGTATGAGCTTTCATGTGTACCACGCATTTATCATAAAAGGAGTAAATTTTCACGAAATCGAAATAATCCTTCGTTTTAAAGGTAAATTACGACGACTCGAAGGAAAATTCATATGATGAACTTGTGTCCAGTGATAAAAATTTTCTTATGAGATTTAATGTAAATACAAAACTTTATCATATGTATGAGATGTGAGCTTTCACAGTATTTTGAAATAAACCTTCGTTTTAAAGACAAATAACGACGATACGAAGGAAAAATAGTTTTTTTTTTATATATGCAGCCGTGACATATATTGTGCAAAATAGGATGGTATATTTTATTTGCATGAGTTTGTTTTCATTAGATAAAATCTTTGAGAATTTATGTGAGCAACGATGCATTAATTGTTGTTTTGAAAAAAATCAAAACGTGTGTTTTGAGGAACCTTTGAAGATAGACAATATATTTATGATGAAATATTTTATTGTTATAAACTTCATAGGTCGGTTGTGTGAATGTTCACATTATGAAAAGTGTGTTCGCGATTTCATGAAAATCAGTTTCGGAAATTAATAAAGTCTCGTTCATTATCGCAGGTATTAGGAAACGAACTAACTTTATCGTGTTAACTCTTACGGAATAACTACTACCATTAGTAGAATTGTAAATAGGTAAGAGTTCAGAGTTACCTTTTTTGATGATGTTGGTTTGTTTACATAGTAGTAATCTTTGATCTTCCGGTTCCATAAAATGTCGACCAACAACAACAGCAATTACGACTACTGGTATTCCTCTTCTTCCTCTGGCTCTTCTGATGAGGATTCTGACGCTCTTGTAGCGAAATCAAAGGCTAGGGTTTCCCATGAAGGGGCGAATCCTAATGTTCCCTTGGGTGAGCGAAGAGTCTCTTTTTCTGAACTCAAGAAAAGAGGAGCTGAAGACAAAAAAGAGGATGCCCGTCAACGTGAGAAAGATCGCACCCGGCGTAAGAGACAGAGGGTTGAGGAGAAGCGTCGATTCTTGGATGGAGTTCCTTCTGATTCTGATGTTGATGCTTTTGAAGGAGAGATCACATGGGAACCATCCGAGCGTTACATTAAGCCTGATCGATATGAAAGAGAGCATCAGAGGATGATGAAGAAAATTGAAGATGAAGCTACAGCAGAAGATGACTCGGGTTCAGATGATGATGATATTATCTTCTGTCCACCGGACTTCACCAGTGATTCTGAAAGTGACTCTGAAGAAGATGATTCCGGGAAGGATAGTGACGATAAATCTGACAATTCGGATGAGTCCGACGAGTAGTTTTACTTCCATCTTCTTTAAAAGTTAGAGTATTCCCTTTTAGTCTTCATAGTGGATATCTTTCTTTTGACTGTTTAAATGACTTTACTTCAATTAGACTTTTCTTCTGAATGATGAACATTTTGTTAACGTCGATTTCTTCTAATCCATGACATGGACCAATGTCCATACATCCAAATTCATCATGACTTGTCGATTTTCATGAGAAGTAACATAACACACGGCTGAGAATTCATGACGTGTACAAGGCCACGTGGCATATCCTTTGACCCGTGATAGTCAGTCCCCAGTGCGTTATTTTCCTCCGCGTCTTCAGTATCGATCTTTGAAGCCTATGGTTTCAGTGAAACTCGTAACTGAATTGACTATTCGCGAGTGATGACTATCGCCTGATATATATATCTTCAAGACTCCAAATCTATGATCCACGCAAATATTTCTTCCATTCTTGAGTCAGTTTCATCGTGCAGAGAAGTTTTGATCCTACCTCCTTGCCGTCATGTCGAGCAATAACATTTCTTCTCAAGATGATCTTCAGTCGAAGCGTGAAATAGCAACGTCTATCTCAGTAAGTTGTACACTTCTTCTTCTTATCCTTTCTTGTCTCTGTTCGATTGAGATTGTTGATCACAAGACAATAATTTGTCGTAGGACTGTAAGAAGAATGCTACTCCTCATAATGCAAGGCCTAAGCGGACTGTTAGAGATCCTGCCCGGTATGGATCGTCTCGTGTTGAAGCTGGATCGTCTGTAAGTAAACCTATAACTCTTGAGATTGTACTGAGTCCCGAGATTAACACTACTTCGTTTCATCATAGGCGGATGTCCGTGTCGTCGTCGATGCTAGACGAAGAAAGAACGGAAAATCCGTGACCGTGGTTGAGGTTGAGGAAATCAGCAACCAGGCATGTGAAGATTCTGCAGGATCCATGGAGACTGGAGACAATGTCCATGTTCGTGAATACCCAACCGCAGGACTCTTATTCGAAGCTCCATTGATTAATGCCTTCTCAGACAATGAAGTGGTTGGTGGATTCGTGATTCCCAGATGTCATGCGCCTCTGTACACCAATATTTGGAAGAGGTATGGTCACATTGCTACCACAGAAGTGTGGAAAGGTTTTCTTCCAACTCTTTTAACCACGGTAGCGGGGCTATTGCCGATCATCGAGGAAATGAACCAGATGCATTTGCGAGACGTCAAAAACCATGAACTGCACAAATGGGATGAAATGATCTCGAATTGTGAGATATTGCGATTCAATGTAAGCTGGCTCCGTCGTCGTCTTGAGATAATCAAGTTTCATAAGGCGGCAGAGGTTGCCGATGTAATTTCCATGAATGTTGTTTTACTGGATGAGGAGAGGATACTGGCTCTGGAGTCAGCAAGGGTTGAGAAAGCGGTCGAAGACTTGAAGACAAAGACCAAGATTTTTCAGAAGAAGCTTGACGAGGATTCTTACAGGGATTATCCGTTGCTGGATGGTTTGCTCTGAGTGAGCATTTGTGGTTGTTGTTTTTTGAATAAATCTGAGTTTCTAGTTAGTGAAACAGTTGATCATGGTATGAACAAATTTTGCTCATTTATGAAATGTTTAATGAACAAAGGAGCATTCGCATGCTCTTTGGAGGAATGAAATTACATTTTTGAAAATGCTTGAAATGATGAAGAGGTAGTTTTTTTCGTGGGTCAGGCATAATAAGCTTTGAGCCATTTGCCATTGATGATGTTTCCTTCCTTTCCTCTATTGATTTCTAAAATTTTGTAGTATTCGCTAGACACTGCTTTGATAACAACATACGTCCCTTCCCATTTAGGAGAGAACTTAGGAGCAGACATGTCTTGTTGAATGTGCTTTGCCGTCTTTAATACCAAATATCCTACTTGAAATGTTCGAGGTCTTACCATTTTGTTGTAGGCTCTGGAGATCCTCTGTTTTTAATCTTCCATATATTTTTCCACCTTGGATCTCCTTGATTCAAGCATATCTAGCTCCGCGATTCTTGATTTGGATATTTCAGCCTCATCCCATTGTACACCACTGGATGCTGCAATTCTGGCTGAGGGAACTTTGGTTTCTGCTCGAAGTATGGCGTCGGCTCCATAGACAAGGGAATATGGCGAAGTACAGATCGAGCTCCTTGGTGCAGTTCTGTAAGTCCATAGAGCCATGGGTAATTTCTCATGCCATGATCGAGGATTGTCATGAATCGTCCGACTGATAATCCTGATCAAAGTCTTGTTGGTACTTTCTGCTTGACCATTTCCTTGTGGATAGTAAGGCGTGGAGAAGATTTGTTTGATCCCATATTTATTGAGCAGCTTCTCAATATCTTGATTGGCAAAAGGAGTTCTGTTATCTGTGATGATATGCTTAGGAACTCCGAATCTGCATATTATGTGCTCTTTGATGAAGGAGGCAATCGTAACTCCAGTGGTACTTCGAAGAGGAATAGCTTCGACCCACTTGGTGAAGTACTTTGTCGCAGTGATGATGTATTCATGTTGTTTTGAAGATGCTGGATTGATCTTCCCAATGATATCTAGTCCCCAGCTATAGAAAGGCCACGGACTATTAACAGAATTCAACGGGAGACAAGGAGTGTGGATGAGATTACCATGGGTTTGGCATTGGTGACACCTATGAACGTGTGCGGCTGCATCATCTTCCATGGTTGGCCAATAATATTTCTCATGAATTTGAAGAAATAGTTTCCTCTTTCCTTAATATTCTCCATCATGTACTTCCTTCAGGATTGTAGGGATTTCATGTTCGGATAAGCACCTCAGTAAATTCCCACCAAAGCTTTTGCGGTATAAGATCCCATCGAGATAGACGAATCTCTTATCTTTCTTAATGAGTTTGACTGCTTGCTTCTTTTCCAGTGGTAATTCGTTATCCCGGATGTATTTGATGTAAGGCTCCTTTCAGTCCCCAGTGTGGTGGACTGTCAAAACCTCCAGGTGATGAGGAGGTGTTTGGCAATCAGGACAAGATCCTTGTAAATCTCTTGACTGAGTTTCCATGGATGGCCAGTAGTATCCCATTCTTTGAAGCTTTCTGTAAAGTGTTACCACTAACGTTTGCCAACAGATTTCTTCATGTGTGCACTTGAGTTGTTCTTCCGCTTCGTCGCTCCCAAGACATCGTGATAGAGATCCATCAGGGTTTCAATAGTATAGTCCTCCATGGAGCAAGAAGTAGTTATTCAATTCTTTGAGGCTGACTTGGCCTTCTGAAACAGAGCTGCTCAATTCAAGAATGATGGGTGCTCGCCAATCGTTTGCTGGAATGTCTTCTGTCTGAGTGAGCCAAGTTGAAGATACAGTACGCCTCTGTACAGTGATCGTTTTCTCTGCTCCTTCAAATTGCAGCTTGGAGGCGAGAGTTTCTAGGCAATCAACATGCCTATTGTTAGTCCGTCCAGTATGGACGATCGTTGCGTCAGCAAAATAGGTCAACAGTCGCTGAGCTTCGGTTCTGAATGGAGCAAGTGTGATTTACTTGAGAGAATACGTTCCATTCATCTAGTTGACCAATAATTTTGAATCCCCCTTTATCTCAAGGTGTGTTGCTCCTGCTTGCTTGGCCAAGGATAATCCTAATAGGAAGGCTTCATATTCTGCTGAGTTGTTGGTGTAGTGGAAATCTAACTTGAAAGAATGTGAGAAAACTTCACCAGATGGAGACACCAGTACTATGCCCGCTCCTCAGATGTCACTACCAGGGGTGGCAGATCAATCAAAGTATAGAAGCCATGTTTCTTTCTTGATGACCAAGATGTCTGGGAATTCGCCGGGCACTTCTTCATGTAGTATTTTTGTGTCTTCCCCTGGAAAATCAGCGAGCAAGTCTGAGACCGCTTGACCTTTGATGGCTTTAGGTGGCGTGCAAGCTATGTCAAATTCTGACATCTGGAGTAGCCATTTCGCTGGTCTCCCTATCAAGGATGGATTTGATAGCAAGAACTTTATGGGAGCAGCTTTGGAGATGAGTACGACCCTGTTAGATAGTAAGTAATGTCTGAACTTATGGATTGCATGTACCAATGCCAGGAATTCTCTTTCGGCCTTTGGATATCGGATTTGAGCATCTCTCATTGTGCGGCTGAAGTAGTAAATCGGTCATTCGATGCCTTCGTCGTCTTCCTGAGCGAGGAGTGCGCCGATGGCGACGTCACTGGAGGCTATGTAAAGAATTAGAGGTCGTCCCTGCACTGGAGACCTCATGACGGCCGGTGACAATAATATTTGTTGTATTTTATGGAAAGCTTCTTGTTGAACAACTGTCCAGGTGAAACTTGCTCCTTTCTTCAGCAGAGGTGTGAACGAATCAATGAGTTGAGCTAATCCAGGAATGAAGAATCGAATATAATTTACCTTTCCCATAAAGATCTGTAGTTCCTTCACGGTACGTGAAGGAGGCATGGTGGTAATAGCTTTTTCCTTGTCTGGGTCGACTTTGATCCCTTCAGCCATGACCAGGAATCCTAAGAATTTTCCGGAAGAAACTCCGAATATGCACTTTAAAGGATTAATTTTTAATTTGTATTCTTTGCATCTTTCAAACACCTGCCTTAGAACTTCGAGATGAGATGCACGAGTCTTCGATTTTACCACCACATCATCAATATAGTCTTCTACTTGCTTGTGCATCATGTCATGGAATATGGCAGTCATGGCTCGTTGATAGGTGGCACCAGCATTCTTTAATCCAAAGGGCATCACAGTGTAGTGAAAATTCCCAATGGGAGTACGGAACGCAGTCTTGATGGCGTCATGTTCATACATCTTGATCTGGTTGTACCCACTATAGCCGTCCATGAATGAGAGCATACCGTGACCACTGGTTGCATCGACGATCATGTCAATGTTGGGTAGAGGAAAATCATCCTTTGGACAACATTTATTCAAGTTCCTGAAGTCGACACAACATCTGATTTGACCATTTTTCTTCTTAACAGGTACCACATTTGCTATCCACGTTGGATGAAAAATAGGCTTGATGAACCCTGTTGCCAACATTTTCTGGATTTTGACCTTGATTTTATCCTCGACTTCGTGTCTAAGTTGTTTGGGCGGTTGTTTGACAGCTTTGGAACCAGGGACGATGTGCAGGTGATGGGTGACGAGTTTGTCATCCAGACCCGGCATTTTTTTGTACGTCCATGCAAAGACATCTTGATATTCTTTTAATAATTTTACTAGCTCGGTCCGCTCCTCTGGTGATAGTGTTGAACTGTCAGGATTATCCTTGGATCGTCTTCAGTCCCAATGTTGATTATTTAAAGATCGTCAGTGGTAGAGTCAGTGCCGTCCTGTAGTTGTCGTGGGGCATACTGGACTTCTTCTTCAAGTGATAGCTCACTATGACACGGTTATTCATGATGGGGAGACTTTTCATCGTTCTCCCCGATTAATTGCTAATCTTTCCGTCGGCGATAAATGACTATCCCTTCTACATCTCGATCGGTCGTGAAGTTTGACCCTGGAGTTGAGACTTGATCATTATGGCGTTTAGTCGGTATAGTAGGTGACTTGATCATTTTAGCAGCTGAGGATGACGGATCGTTATCAGCCTTCTCGATAGTCTTCCATCTTGGAAGTTGAGTACTGCGAATCCTGCTTGGAGGTTCCGGGACGCCTTTTTGAGATTCAAGGAACTCAGTATCATAGACGGGAGCATAAGGAGATGATGAAGCCGGAATGCGAACGATCTTGTTGTCGAGCCGAGCCTTCATGCATTGATGGTATGTTGAAGGAACCACCTTGTTATCATGGAGCCATGGGCGTCCCAGTATTATGTGGTAGTCAGGTTCTTGCTCGATCACATGAAACTTTGCTTTCAATCGAATCGTCCCCACCCTCAAATCTATTTATGCATATCCATATGTATGGCTTTGACTTCCTTCAAATATTATCATTAGGATGGGATAGCGAACGATTTTACCTTGTGGGAATCTAGCCAGCCTGAGAGTCTTCATAGTGACAATGTTGGTGGAAGCACCGGTGTCGACAAGAGTTCTTCTGAATTCGGTGCCTTTGATGAAACCAGTGACATATAATGCTCGGTTGTGTCCTTCATCCGTCATGCGATCTTCTTCTCCAAAAGAGATGTTGTCGATCGAATGCCCAGGCACTAGGGAGACTTCTTCAACTGATGGTGTTGGTGGCGTTATTTGCACGCTGGATGATATCTGGTTGAGTGCTGAAAATGTGTCTGTGCGCTGATCCCTGGAGAAGTGTAGGAGTTCGCGTAGATTTTCGATCAAATGTGTGACTTCTTGGTCCACCGGATTTTCGTAAGTAGTGAAGCTGTTGGTTTGAGGGGTATCGTTGGCAGTAGCACTAGGATGATCTACCACTTCTGCTCCCAAGAGTTTTGTTAATTCTACCATATAGTTTAAGAGTTCATCGATTGCCTCCTTCAATCGATTGATGCTCCTAATCAGAATTTCTTGTCTCCGTGCCAATTCAGCCAATGATGGGATTTCTCCGTCGAACGCATCAATAGAGGGAAAAGGAGTAGTAAAGTAGGAGTGACGAATATTACCAGAGTTGTTCGGACGAGTATGAGGAATGTCGCCATTTGAAATACTCTGGTTAGGCTTTGGAGTTTCTGATGAAGACCTAAGACCAACCATCTTGTGAAAGCTTGAGATTGCAACCGAGAGATTAATATCCAACTGTGGTCGCCAATCTGTAGATGGGGAAAAACGATTTGCTGGTTTTAAGGAATTGAGGAGACGACCGTACGGAGGAGACTCCTCGAACCGAGCGAAATGTTAAACCTCACAAAGATGCACCGCTGCAAAGGGGGTGCTTTAGATTCGAGAGATCAATATGTAGTACTCCGGCCTAAATCAAGACAATGACCGTTCCAGAATAAATTCGGTCACAAGAGAGGATGGGTTGATCTGTAGGAGGGAAGCTGGGAAATGTGTGGAATCAATGGTAATCAAAGATTGTGGGTGTATGAATTCTGAATATGATAAGCTCTAAATGATTGAAATTGCTCAATTGAGAGTAGTTGCTCAATTGATGAGTTGATGATCTCGTGTTGTCAATGAGATGTGAGATTGATGATACTGTTGATGTTGATGATTCAATCATGATTCAGAGACTTATTTATATTGCTGGAATTTTAGACACCATGACCCCATGAAGTGTGACAGTTGATGGAATCAAGGAGTGGGGAAGTGGAGATCGTGTTTGAAACCAGTTTCTCAACGAGTGGAGACTTGGTCGATTTTCCACCCACTACCTCGTGAATTCCTTCAACTGATTGCACGAATTGCTCACATTCCATCGTATATTTGAACTCACGTGCCGTAGACCTCCAGACCAAAACCCTAAGTGATATCACCCCAAAGTGACACGATTGACGTATCGTGGTATGTTAGTCAATTGATGACTTCGTGGTTTGATGGGATGATGAGTCCATGTAGTTGCTGAGTTGAACATGATGTTCTGAAAATCATGAATTGAACATGTCATGAGACAGAGGTATAGTTCTTACGATGAAGTGAGCGAGTATTACTCATTCGATGAATCGTTGAATATTGATTGTTGAACCAATATTCCTTGGTTTGAGCAAATATTCATCATCTGAGCAAGTGTTGCTCATGTGATGAATTGTTGAATATTTGATCGTCTGAGCATGTGTTGCTCATCTGATGGATCATTGGAAGCGTACCAAAAATATTAATTAGAATACTGGTCGTTGAACCGAGCATAATTAATAAAATTAATTACCATGAGGTCGTCGTAAAATTATTAAGTTTGGAATCTGGAATAATGATCCTTGGATTCAAAAACCCTAATTTGATCAATTGATGATCAATTCATGGTTCGTCAGAAGTTTAACCATGGGACGAAGGAGGGAGGGACTACATGGGACCGTGGATAAACCATGTAGTGTTCATATGCTCACGTGAGCAAATACAAAGAACTCCTGAAGAGCTGACGACTTGTTGGTGAAAGAATGATTAAATGCTGGTTTAATCATTTATTCGAAAATGCTCGTCTGGGCCTTAGGTGAGAAAACCTAATTAATTATGACGGAGTGAGAGATCGGCCATGGGTTCATGAAACCGCCCTGGGTAGTCACGTGAACGCCTGATGATCACTTCATGAAAATCCAAAGTGTTTGGAAGAGTCTTGGACCTAATACATGCAATTGTGCAAATTAGGTCAAAACTATGAAAATTGATGGGACCGGATTCTGTAAGCCAAAGAGCCAATCTTGCTCGATTAAGATATCATGCTCGTGTCCCCAAGACGTCCATGTCCCGGTTCTGAGAATTTTGATATTTTCTGACGTGCAGTTGAGCGTCCATTCGAGAAAATATGCCAAAATTAGGGTTTCGCTGAAACTGAGGAAAACACCATGAGATGATGGAAAATAATTATAAAATAAAGGAATGAAAGGCGTGGGACCGTGAAACCAAGGTATGGTCGGCGAGTCGTGACCACGGTCCCGTGGTACCTTTCCCTTAATTTTATAATATTTTTCATTATTTTATTTAAATATATTATTTATTTAAAGAGTTTTGATGAATTTAGGGAGTTTCCCTGAAGTGAAGGAGTTTTCATGAGTTCAAGGAAGCAAAAATATTAAAATAATAAAAACAAGAGCGTGTGGGGTCGTGGGAGGCATGGCCGGCCGGCTAGGGCCCGGTCCCACAAGTTTTCATAATTTTATATATATTTTTAATGTATTTTTAATGGTTTGAGGGAATTTTTCCTAATTTGAGAGAAATACCATGAAATCAAGGAGTTTGATAAATTCAAGGAAAATAAAATAAAGGGGCGTGTGGGACCGGCTAGGGACCGGTCCCATGAGTTTTTCATAATTTTATATTATCTATTTCCTAATTTTTGCAAAATACCATGAAATCAAGGAGTTTTTTCATGAAATCAGAGAAATAATATTAATAATAATAAAATAATGAGGAACCATAAGGTGTGGGGCCGGCTGGGACCAAGGCATGGCCGGTTGGCCAACGGTCACGCCCCACACTATTTTTCCTTAATTTTATATTATTTTCATGGGTTTATGAAAACACCATGAAGCCGAGGAGTTTCCTCGAGACGAAGGAGATTTGATAAAATGAGAGAATTTTCATCAAATCATGGAAAATAATAAAAATGCATTAAAAATATAAAATTAGCGTGGGATTGACCACGACACGGTCGGTCGGTCGTGTGTCCGTGCTCCCAGCACCCTGGTCAATATTTTTAATTATTTATTATTTTCTTCCCTATTTTGCATAGGTTCATCGTTTCGTTGTATTTTGAAATACTCGTTCATGCGGTGACTGTTCGTGTATCGTCGTTGAATACACCTTCACCATTTGAATCGGGGCTTACTTAGAGGTAGCTCAGACGCCCGGTTGTTGATTATTTATTACTAATTGTGGAATTCTAATGGAGAATAATTCACAAAACTGAGTAACAAGGTGTTTATTATTAATTCATAAGATCAGCTGAGGATTCGACTACAAATTCAGAATAATAAAGTTAGCATTACCATTCCATGGGATCGTAGATTCGACCATAGAATCGGAGTAATTAAGTTTTATCTATTACCATTTATGAGACCAGTTGTGGATTCGATCATGAAATCGGAGTAATGAGATAATATAGTTATTGTTATTCTATGAGATCAAGCCGTGGATTCGATCATAGAATCAGAACAATTGTTTATTGCCATTCCATGGGACCAGTCGTGGATTCGACCATGGAATATGAGCAATTGTTATTGCCATTCCATGGGACCAGTCGTGGATTCGACCATGGAATATGAGCAACAATAGATTATTCTGGGAATTCAGTAGTGAATGTTACGGCAGAATTAATCTTAATTAGGAATAATTAACTTTGTGGTTCCATACTAGCAGAGAAAGCTTTCTAGGAGCATTAATTATCCCGATATGAGCTTGTCGGCAAGTCATATCCTTTATATAGTCAGGGTAAACTCACTGTTTGTTCCTGAAGACGTTATCGCTCTATACTAGCAGAGCAAGCTGTCTAGGAGCCGTCCATCTCGTGATCCTATATAGAAATAATCACTGAAAGTGTTCAGTATTCATGAGATATGCCATTGTCCAGTCGTGAGACTACATACCTACATGCACTCTGAGAGAAAGTACCCTCCGTTGAGAATTCGATGAGAGACCCGTGTCTCAATACTCACGTCTGATTGCTGGATCAGAGCTTCTTATAATTATGAGTTTACGATTTTAGCCCTTGTCGAAAATCCACCATCTACAATAGTATAAGATGGAATGGTGTTTGTAATAGTGTTAATCATTAAAGATTTACTACACTGTGCCATAGTTGAACTCATGTAAGTTGACAGTATGCCTTTAACTTTGTCCAGTAGATGAGTGAAACATTTCTTTTTGCTCTTCCCTACCAGAAGTGGCATTCCCAAATATTTTTCTTCTGGATTCATGTGAGGAACTTTTAATCTTCTAGACAAGATTTTAAAGAATCTTGGTGGAACATTAACACTAAAGAATACACTAGATTTGGTGAAGTTCACCATTTTCCCAGATGCATCTCCAAACTCCTTAATAACTTCCAACAAATTGTTGACATTGAAGAGGTCATCATTTGCAAATAGTAAACAATATTCTGCAAATAGTAAATGGGAGATAGAAGGATCTCCAGGTGCAATTTTGATACCTTCAATCTTCTTGTTACGTTCAGCCATAAGCAATTGTCTTGAGAAAGCCTCCATAGCAATAATAAAGAGGTATGGTGATAGAGGGTCACCCTGCCTGATGCCTCTTTATGGTTTGTAAGCAGTGCAAGGAGAACCATTAAGAAGAATGTTGATTTTGGTGGTACTGATGCATTGCATAATCAGATTGCACCATTCACCACAAAAGCCCATTTTTTCCATAACATCCATAAGAAAAGACCACTCAATTCTGTCAAAAGCTTTTGACATATCCAACTTGAGGGCCATAAAGTTTTTCTTATCCTTTTTATTCTTCATTGTATGAATTATCTCTTGTGCTAGCTGGGCATTATCAGAGATCCGTCTCCCTGGTACATAAGCAGATTGCAGGGGAGATATGATCTTTTTCATTACTTTCTTCAATCTTGTAGAGAGTATCTTTGAAATAATCTTATTTGAAGTATTGCACAAAGCAATTGGCCTTAAATCAGAAGGAAATTTTTTGTTCTTTGTCTTTGGAATAAGAGATATGTTGGTGGTGTTCAACTCTTTAAGCATGAAACCAGTGTGAAAGAATTGTCTTACCATCTTAACCACATCATTTCCTACAATTTCCCAATGAGAATGAAAAAACCAGGTGGAAAACCATCTGGACTTGGAGCTTTCCATGGTTTCATGGCTTTGGGAGCTTTCCAAATTTCACAAGGCTCAGGAACTGCAATTAATTCAGAGTTTTCAGAGGCAGTGATGACA
Source organism: Papaver somniferum (assembly GCF_003573695.1). NCBI lineage: Eukaryota > Viridiplantae > Streptophyta > Magnoliopsida > Ranunculales > Papaveraceae > Papaver > Papaver somniferum. The sequence goes on along the minus strand of NC_039360.1, from coordinate 173,955,741 downwards.
TTTGGGATATTTTGAAGTAATGCTTCATTTCTGACAGGTGAGGATGTGGTATGTGATGCAATATAATGGTGAATAAGGAGACTTTCCAAATCTTATCTACTAGAACACCAATTCCCATTACTGTCCTTCAAAGCTTCAATGTTGTTTATAGTTCTTCTTTTGTTTGCATTTGTATGGTGATACTTAGTATTCCTATCCATTTCCAAGTAAAATTGACCCATTGCCTTTTTTCCCCAGAAATCACTTTGTATTTGATGCCAATGTTCTATTTCATGCTCCAACTGTTGAACTTGCAGTGTACTAATATCCTAAGGTTGAGAATGTTGTTGCACTGCTTCAAGTTGTTGATGTAGAAGATGCAAGTTGCTTTGAATATCTCCAAATTTAGTTCTGTTCCATTTAGAGATATAGTTCCTAGTGATGCCTAGTCCTATAGATAATTGGAAAGCATCTGATCCCTAAAATTGATTACTCCAAGCAGCAGCTACTTCAAATTTAAGAGAATCATCCCTTTCATAACATTGGAAATACTTCCAATTTGTTCTTTTGTCACTTTGAATGGAAAAAATATCCAATATAATGGGACAATGATCAGAATTAACTTGAGGTAAATGAAGGAACTTTGAACCAGGAAAATGAAGAAACCAATCTGCATTATTCAATGCTCTATCCAATCTAGATCTCCTTACACCAGTACCATGCACATTATTGGACCATGTAAAAGACCTCCCTGAATAACCCATGTCTTCCAAACCAGAATCATGAATCATATTTACATAAGAAGAATCTCTTGAAGAAGAAGAAAAAGCATATCTTGAAGTATTTGAAGAAGATACGTGAGGAGAAACCCTAGACTCATTATTAAAAACCAAATTTAAGTCACAAATAACTACCCAAGGCTGCTTGACAGTGCGGATTAAATCTTTGATGTAAGACCATTGTTTTTCCTTGTGTTAAGGATAAAAAGAACCATACATACAAGTGAGTATCCATTCAGGCTTTGATGGATCATCATGAACTAGACAATTAATAATCCAAGTATCTGCATTAACTACTTTGAACTGAAAGCCATCTTTCCATAAAAGAATGAGACCACCAGCTAAACCTACAGATGATATAAGTTTACTGTTTGGGTATTTGAATCTTCTTATCAATTTATGCATCTTATCTGTACCTAGCTTAGTCTCTGAGATAAAAATAACATCTGGGTCTATGTACTCAGTAAATCTTTGAGATGGTCTCTAGTGGTTTTGCTACTAAATCCCTGGCAATTCCAGGCTAGTACCCTCATGTTCCAACTATTAACTAAACACAACGAAAATCTATATGAATGCAAAAAACTAAACAAATTCAAAGGAATAATGAAACAAGAGTTGTTGTAGCAAGATTTATCAGTAAGGGGAAATGATGGAGGATAGAAATTTACGCCAAGTGCATTTCTCCTTTGACCTTGAATGGAATTAAACCTTGAGTCATCATTATATTCCTTGTGAACCTCCATATCAACAGTTTCCATAAATTATAGTTGAGGATTGCGTATACCAGTATGTTCAGTACCAATGCCAATACCAGCATGGTCATCTAGGGTAGGTTGGGTAAGAGAAGGATTACTACCAGAGAAAAGGGTAGGTTGGTTCCTGGCATGCTTAGTAAGTCTTCCTTCATCTGCATATTATTGGGCAGCTCCATTGTCATCAAGAAGTATGTACGCATTATCTTCCTCCATGTCCTTTACTTCATCTTCACCAATACCAGCATCAATCATGTTCTGCTGATGTTCTTCATATTCTTCCATAGTCATGGATCTCTCACTGAGAGCTAAGGCTATCGCTTCACAGGTCTCTTTGTTATGCTGGACTGTATAGCTCTTTTGGCAAACACTATGCGGCTGCTTAACCTAGTGATACTTAATCCATACAGCTTCCTCTGAGTTTGAATTCCACCATTCTCCCCTTTTCAGTGGTGTAGTTAACTCCATTTCAATGTGAGCAGTAACCATGTTACCATATCTAGGTCTGCAATTTTTTTGGCTCAGTAGATATCTTTTTTCCCAGGTCTTCAATAGCTTCACCCACAACAACTTCATGATGGTGTTCAAGGAGTAAACCTTTGAATTGAACATTCCAGGCTTGTTTTGTGAAGGTGTAGTCTTGATAAGGAATGGATGTAGTGTAAACTTAAAGGGAAAGTAAACACCGTTGAACATTCCATGGAGACTTCTTCATAACATCATTCATATCTTTCTCAGAACTAAACTTACAGACATAAAGATGATTACCAACAACTCTGACCTCTCTTTTCTTATAGATCTTCCAGAGAAAACCCAACTCCTCTTTTACAACACCAGTTTCAATCTCTAACTCATTATCTATGAGTTTTCCAATCAGAATATTTGCCCATTCTCCAGCAACAGCACTTAAATGTTTCGAGGATCCAATTGCCCCCTTAACCGAGGTGCCTGAAGTTTTCCGAATGGTAACATTCTTCATCTTCATAGTAATATCAGAAACTTGGTTATTGTCACTCAGACTCATTCTTTTCTTCTCACAGCTTAAGTTATTTAGGTTTTTCAGACTCGGTAGATAGAAAAAACTTTTGTGGTAACTCCTCCTTTTGTCGAGATAGGGTTTTTAGAGTAATAAAGATAATATTATTCTGATCCCTAAATAAGGTAGAAAAATCAACTAGATAAAGATTATTGAAAATTTCGTGCTGAGAGGTATAAAGAGAATCATTTTCATTCCTTTTTTTTTTGAGAAGAGTAACTGAATTAAAGGATATTTTTATTCTTCTACAGACGTGCTGAAAAACCCCTGAGATGTATGTAACACTCCAAAAATTATGGCATGAGACGGTGGGAAGATTCAAAATTTGAATTTTTCCGAAAGTCAACCGATTACAGATCGGTGAAGAATTCAGAGGATTCATGGTTCTGATTAAGAAGAGATTGTTGACCATACTGGTATAAACAAAGATTTTCCATGGTGGTATTTGGTAAAACTACCAAACCAAACAAAATTGTTTTATGCAAAACTGTTATGTTATGCAATACTGCATTTTCTGACAAAACTGCCATGACAAGGAGAGCAATGCTGAATTCAAAGATCTAAAACTGAATGAGTCCCATTATAGCGATCAAAAGAGCCCTGCAAAATTTTAAAAAATCATGATTAGAATAAACCTCTCAAAGAAAAGGTAGGCAATCACAAAAGAAAGGTAAGATATGAAAATAGAAATGAGATTAGAATGAATAAGATTCAGAAATGAAAGGTAAACTATGAAAGCAGAAACTCATACGAGTTTTATGAGATGACAACTTAAACTAAAAAAGTTTTAATACTATGAAACATGATTAAATATTAAAATCTAAAGAGAAAAGGGGATAGATCACCCTGGAATTGAATTCTTAGGTTTCCTATTCTCCAAACTTAATTAAAGTAGTAAAAGAAATGAATTCTTAAGTTTCCTATTCACCTAACCGAACGGGCTGCTAAAATAGTAAAGAAATGACGAAAGAAACCATCCTGCCAACACCAAAGGAATTTACGAACAACAAAACTTGGATCATTATTGCAGGAAGGTAAATCTGAAAGGGTTGTCGCGGTAATTCGGCATACTTTTTCTGCTCATGCGCCCCACGTGGTGGAATTCGGGAAAACACTTTCAGTTTCTCTTTCTTCCGTTTTTGAGATGTTCGAAGCCTCTTCTCAAGTTCTCAACCGAAACTGTCTTCTGATCTGATCTACCGTAACATGGGAGAAATTTTGGGTACGTTTGCCGGATTTGATGGATAGTATGGATACGAAATCAGTAAGTTAATTTTAAAATAATTCATGTCTGTTGTGTATTAAATTTATTATGTGATGGAGAACAAAATTGGAAATTTAATTAGACTTTTGTTTCCTTTAGGCTGCGTTTGGCATGGAAGGAGTTTGAATTTTAGGGAGTTCCAACTAACTAGAATTCAAACTACCTAGAAATTAAATTTCATCCTTCAAAATTTATGTGTTTGGCATGATTATTGATGAAATTGGTGACTAAGCTATTCTCTTTTTTCAAATGTTTATTTCTTTAAAATATTTATTTATAATATATTATTTGCTAGTAAATTTATTCCTGAATCACTGAATTTCTTCAAAAAATTATATTTAATTATTTTTAAATAATTTTTAATTTAATTGTCATTAATAATGTATATTTTATTAATAAATAAAAGACCATTAGATTAATAAATGCGATATTAGTAATTAATTAATTAAATATTATATTATTCATATAATATAATATTATTTAAATTAATTTTTAAATATAATATTAATTAAATATGGCATAAATATAATTAAATATATTAACATATTAAAATATTAATTAAAAATATTAATATATGATAATATTAATATTAATATTTTTTTCATTTTTTTTGTTGAAATAATTGTTTTTCGTTTATTTATATTTAATACATTATTTATTTTAAATAAAAAGAATCATATAGAACTTTGGGTTGGTAACCTAGCAACAAGCTGGGCTCCAACTCCCCTTTGAATAGCAATCCCTAGTCTATAAAAAAAAAACCCATACCACAACTAGCATCATTGCTGATAAGACAATTCTTCAGACGCTTGAAGAATCTCAAAGTGTCCTCGCCAAGTTCTCCTAAGGCAGAGAAGGCTAGGACTCCTAGGCCATACCCATGTGAAACGCATTTGTCCAAATATTTAGCACGTTTCCGTGAAACAACACTAGAGATGGCTTTATCAGGGACAAAAGAACGAACACCTTCACCAGTGAAAGGCGAGACACCTGTGACATCCATACAAACATCTTGACCATTATCCCAATTAAGGACAAGGATATCGGCGGCTTCAGATCTCTGTCGTCATCTGTTAGAAAACCAAGCGAAACTTCCTTGCGTGCAGGTACACTAGCCTTGTAGCAAATGTCAGCAACAACATCTCGAACAACATCATGCCGAAACTTGTAACCAACATCCTTAGCACAATGAAGCGCATGATCACCAAAAATATCCATAGGCTTGCTACAACATGGGCATAGACTATTCTCAACGAACAGAGGGATGCCAAGGCGATAACAAAATACAGCTCTGAATTGCCTTGGACCGACGCTCTGATTAAGTCCACTAATAGGCACTGCTAATAAATAATCTTGCGCATGTTTGACTCGGTTGCATTGCCATAGGACATAATCTCTTACAGACATAGAAAAACGGTCTGGGATTTGCTTCTTAACTGCGTCGAAATAAGTGACTTCCAGGGAGTGTATGGAGGGGGGGGGGCAGTATCATCAACACAGTACGAATAAGGTAGTCCACATACCTGGATAAAAGTCTGAAGAGCCAACTGATAAGCAGAGCATCTGTCTGTTGAGAAAGGATAACCAAGGATTACCTTTTGCAAAGAAGTAGTCTGGCTCTGAGAGGCGAGGTATCAATAGGCACGAGTGTCCGCCATAGTATAAATGCCAAGCCGCCATCTTTGATAGGCAGCGTAGCTAATCTTTGTTGTAAAGGCCCAAATCCCGCACCATCTCCAGTAATGAGAAGTCTCAAATAATGATGCAACTGGTCATCATAAAGATCAGTAGCTGCTTGCAAGACCGCAGGATTGGTCATATGCATTCCAAAATATAATCTAGACACGCCAGTGCAATTACGAAGTAATAGCATCTCACTTTGAGGGTCCTTGAGTTTTTTAATCGCCTCCATTATATGAACAGTCTTGTGCACCCTGCTCAACATCATATTACTAACAAAATCCAAATCCAAACTCACAGGACCACCCAATAGTTTAACACCATAAGAAGGTCTACCAATGTCCGGGGGGAAAACACCATCTTCGGTACTTCTGGGATCAACAGAAGGCCAAAAGACCTCAGTCTTCTTTATATTGAGATGTAAACCCTGCCAAGCCCCTCAGCTTCAATTATGCTCAAGGTTTTAGCTACCTCCAAAGTATCACCAACAATTGTACCATCATTAAGGTACCATGCATGCAAATCAATTTTGCAGCGAGAGGCAATAATCTTCACCAAAGGATGAAGTGTCAAGGCAAAGAGAAAGGGACCGAGAGGGTCACCTTGTTGTACACCGAGTGCAGAAGACAAAGTATATTGGTCATAATAAAGTTTAGATGGTCGTGAGTAGCAAAATTCTACCCAGCGAGAAATACCTGGACAATGTAGACGAACTTCCTTGATGATCTGAGATCTGCTCACCATGTTGAACGCATTAGAAAAATCAATTAGCAACATTGACATTTTGTCCGAGTGACTCATCACCTCCAATAAACGATTTAAAGCATGTAAAATGCTTTCACCCCCAACAGGCATACCAACACCGAATTTCTAATCCCCTAAATAGGAAGTCATATCCTTCCCCACAGGAAAGGCGGCTACCTTTGAAACCAATCTGCATCAGACCGTGCCAACTGTAATGGGCCGAATACCACCTCCAGGTTTGAGCAACGGTATCAAAGGTGCACTAGCAATGAACTCGCGTAATTCCATAGGGCATTTACCAGCCAACCAAAGGTTGACAACCCCAGAAATTGAAGAGAGTAAGTCATCTGCCATGGCTGCTGCTGCTCCACTTAACACATCCACCAAATGCTGCCCCCGTAAGCCATCACGACCACACGACGTCCCTTTAAGGAAGCTTTTGATAGCTCCCAAGACAGCCTTGGAATCAACTATGATGGGCTCTCGGCTGTGACATCCTCCTCTGGAATCTCAAGGGGAGGTGCGTGTGGATGCTTATCAAGAAAATCCAAATAAGTCTTCTCAGTACATGGAGCAACTCCATATGAAGACAAAACACGAATTGCTGCTGCGAAATGACCAGATTTCATCTTCCTTCGGCAAGCATTCATATTAGTCGTCCCTTGTTTCTTCAAATCCACCTTTGTTGAACCAAGAAGAACCGGCTGTTGAAGCAAATTCTTAACCAAGGTGACGCAACCATTTGGCTCTCTCCAAACTGAGAGTGCACGGTTAATTGCATTCACCTGAAGACGATGTCTGTTACCAGATTTTTCTTCAGCTGCATTCCGTGGTCTGAATAGAGTCAAAGTACAGATCGGGAGAAGTAAAAGGTGCAACCAACCTGCCAAGCTAGAAGGGTTCACTAATACTCTGTCGAGGCATGCTTTCAAAGCTCTCGAGAAGCTAAGCCTACATTGATGGGGTATGCAAGTCAATGTTGGAAACTGTCTAAGAAGGACGTCATTCAAAAACTTAGTAGAGATGGACTCTACAACATCACCACTAATCCCTGCAGAAGTAACATAAACAACCTTAATGGAGGAGGAAACTACAGCATCACCATCCCTCTCGCATCTCACAGATCCTGTAAGTACCTCCCCTGGCTTGTCAAGTCCATGAATAAGAAACTCCGCAGTTGCACCAGGCCCTGCTATAACGTCCCCATGTATCACACCATCACGACCTTTGCAAGGTTTCTTCCAGGCATGCAAATGCATGCACTTGGAGCAAAGCCACATTCGTAAGCTGCCAAGAACCTTCTCCCAAGCATGGTACACACTCAGATATTGTTTGCAATCAAATCCCTGCATACATTCTTGTTGGCTTCCTAAAAAAATGTCTATCATGGAGGTGTTTCAGAAAAGAACCCTTTACGTAACCTCTCCCATGAACACCATCCAGGGAGCCATCGATGCTCTTGAAAGGGAAATGGCAGAAGCTATCTTCTACAGCAGCGTTGTCTGAAGAAGAAGGAGAGCACAATGACGTGTGAGATGAGGCACGAGAGGCAGTCCTGGTGAATCTAGGCATTGGGTCTGTGAAAGAAAACCTAAGAAAAGAAAACCCAGTAAAAAAACTAGAACCCTAAAAAGAAAAAACAAACGAAGAAGGCTCAAAATTAAGAAAAGGAAATCAAAAAGAAGAGATCTCGAGTGTATATACAGACTACTATCAAAATCGAATGAAAAATCCGTGGAAAACATGATGGAAAAATGATGGAAAATTTTTCTCCATCGCCAGAGAATAAAAAAAATTTAATATTAATTAATTTAATATAATATAATATTATTTTATATATAATACAAATGTGATTTTGGAAGTGAAAAAGTTATTTAATTTATTATTTTAAGTAAATATAATATTAATAATAGCCAATCCTGACATTGTTTAAATAAAACTACTATTTTTTAATGAAAACATAATTTATCAACAATAATAATTAATTTTTATGTAAATATAATTTTAGTAAATAATTGAAAATTCATTAAATTATTAATTCAAATAAATATAATATTAAATAAAATATAGTTATATTTTAATTATCATAATAAATTTATAAGTATAGGAAATTAATTATTGTTTAAAGAAAAAAAAAAGTAAAATGTTAAAATGTTCCAAATTCCATAGTGGGAGGTGTCATTTGATTTTCCACTAAATGAAGGAGTTCCAATCTCCTGGAGTCCCAATTCCATCCATGCCAAACATCCTTGAAATTCAACTCCATCGTTGACTCCTCCCTTTGACTGAACTCCACCCTCAACCACCCCCATGTCAAAACACACCCTTAATTTGAAAGCTTTCTGGGAGAATCGAAACTGTTCATGTCTGTATATCATTGTTAAGAATAAGATTTTCTGAAACAATAGAGTTGGAAAAATTTGAGGACAAACATAGAATTGATTAATTTGCTGAGAGGTAGAAATTTATTGAATTGAATAAGAAGATGATTTTCTTATAAGTTTATTCAATTTCTATGCTTTTACATGATGATGTGTCTGGTGTGTATAATATTATTGTATCAAGAGATTGCATTTCGATGATGTCTGGGTTATCTATTCAATCGGGCCTTTGCTGGAGATGAGTGCTGGAAAGGAACCAGTTAGACATAACTCCCCTTAGTTGCTGCCCTCACACCCATAATCTTCCTATTTGTCCGTGTAGGCTGCCGAGGTCTTTGTACAGGTTCTCTCTTACTTTGTTGCCTTGTCAACTGTTTTCAGATTCTATATGATGTGTATGTGTATGGATTCAGTATTTTCATTGTGTTTAGCGATATATAATGCTTTTGGGTCATAAAGTGTTTTGATTATGTCAAGTCATTCTACTTTTGTGTTATATCTTTGCTATTCTCATTGGGGTATTGCAGATTTACCACCATGAACTAATGTCAATCAACACTCACGGATGGTTAATGTTTACTGGTTTGCTGCAGTTCGAGGTTAACATCATACATGATTTCAGTCCCAGGTAATACTTTCACATCTCTGCAATCACCCAATGGGAAGTGTTGTTGAATTTGTGTTTGGAAAATCAGAAAGTTGCTTTGAAATATAGAGTTACAGCTTGGCTAGAATAGAAGGAAATAAAAGCACTTCTTCTGAGCAATTCCAAATGATGTAGGACATATAGTTGACCAAATTATTCCCTTTCCTGGTTGGAAACATGTGTTTTTTTTTTTATAGTTTTATGTTAATCTAGGATTTCCTTTTCCTAGTCCTCGTACTATTATGAATTATTGAAGCCTATATAAGAAGGGTGGCCTAGTATTGTAGAGATAACACCCAGCATTGAGCTATTTGATTTTGTGAAATTTATTTATTTTTAGTGTTTTTGTCAGTCTATTGATTGCGCTCAAGTTACGTTGTGAAGGCGCGTGAAATCAAACAAGTGGCTGTGCCGACATCCTAGCTAGTTCCAGATTAATGGAGGTGAAGACGGGTTATACTAAAGTAGAAGATGAAGAATGTGAGATAATTGGTCCGCAAGAGATCTCAACATTGTCATCTGATGCACTTTACGATATATTAACCAGAGCATCATTCAGTACACTTCTACGTCAATCTCGATGGGTCTGCAAAGACTGGCAGAAATTCATTCTCTCCAATTCCAAGTTTCAACGAGCCCATTCTCACAGAACAACTGCATCTGGTCATCTTCTTCAAGTTATCTCGTTTACCCGGCCAACCTTTGTCCGAAGCAACAATGATCATGAAGAGCACTACAATTCTGCGCTAGAAGTGCAATCTCCTTCTCTTGATTTCCTTCCTGCGGAAAAAAGTATCTATTGCAGGGTCATCTCTTCATGGTTCATTGCTTTGTTGTTTCACTAAATCCAGCAGTACCCCAATCCCATCTTTCTACATTTGTAAACCAGCGAGTCGTGAATGGAAAAAGATACCAAACCCTAAAACTACTTTCAAGTACTCCAGAAATGGAATTGCAGTGAAGCAGTCCTCATGCTCAATACTACATTACAAGATACTACGTTTATCGCAATCAAAAACTGGATATGGTTATCACTGTCAGTTGTTTAACTCGGAGAGCTGGGTTTGGAAGACACTGCCTTTTGTTCAATTTAAGCGTGATGGCACTTGGCTTATTGGGGAAGGTGGTATTTGGGTTAACGGGGATTACATTGGTTAACTAACTATGAGGAATCATATGTATTTGAAGTATTTGTGTTCAACACTGACCAAGAGAAATGGACAACTTTTGAGATTTCCCTCGAGATAAAAACCATTCCATGATCAAACAGAGTCGCTGTAAGTGTTGACGGTAAGCTTGGAGTTATCTTCCATACAAATGAATGGATTGAACTTTGGGTGTTAGAAAACTACTCCACCACGAAACCAATATGGAAAAGGAAGTATAGGAACGATACGAAATCACTTCATCAAAATGTGGAAAATCTTTACGCACATCATATGTGGTCGAACAACACCATCATGATGATGGGCAAGTATGAGCTCGTTGCGTTTAATTGCGACAAGAATACATACACTCGAACAAAGTTACCTAGGACAGCACATATATCAAGCTTATCACCTTACCCATTTCAACCCCAATTTTGTTACCTTTAATTCTAATCTTGTAGGTGGTTTGTCTTGCAATTTTGTGTGTCCTTCCATTTACACAAGATTTTACTTTTATAAAGTTTGTTAAAGTCTTAGCATTTGTTGGACGATGAACTCAAGGGAATCACCACCTATTATGGTACTGCAAGTGACACACAATGATTACGCGTTACAGAGTTGCAGACCAAGTCAGTACTTCGTCGTGATGGTGCAATGCGAAGTCATAATAGTGCAACGCAATCAATAATAGCGGTATTACTGTATAGACTGTCAAGTGTCGAGAATGGCATAAACCCACAGGACCAATGTAGTGCAAGTGCAACACTACATTGTAAATACATTTGGCTAAGTGATGAATCTTATTGGCCGACACAATGAAGCTTCATTGAAGAATTGGCAAGACATGGCCAAAGTGGACAGATGCAACATGCGATGTTTGCATTGATGCATATCCATGAAATTGAGTTGGCCCAAGCTCAAGGATTATGCAAGAGTGAAGTATAGATCAAGAGTTGGTTTATCGCATTATTTCAAGGCTGGTTAAAGCTTGAACAATGCAAACAAGTTGGTAATGCAAGAGTTGCATTGCTATTGTCAAGCTAATTGGCAAAGTGAAGCATATATGACGCATGAGTAACTAGAGTGAGCTTAAGGAGATGGCCTCGATGTTTGAAGCATAAGGATTGTCCGTGCATGAGTTTGAAATGATAAACATGCAGGGCCAAGAGAGCTGAACGTTGGTGCAAGACAGAATCCAGTATGGCACAACAAGTGTGCAATACGGCTCAAGTGACGGTTATGAGTTGGTTATTGGCTTTGCGAGCATGCCAATAAAGTGAGACAAGGTAGAACGGTTATAAAGGAAGTTTATAACCATTTGGGATGTTCATAACCACCATGAACAGGTGTGGCATCTGTTGGCTTGACAACACAAAAGGTGGCAGTTGGAAAAGCAAGCTGACGGTTACGGAAACTACCTGATGGGACACATGGCTGTTCCATGCGTGTGAAAGTGTTGTGCACGGTTTTGGCTAGTGAGTTTGCTGTATCAATAGTTCTAAGGAGTGGGAAAAATCAGTAGGCTTATATAGGAGAGTTAGTCTCATGTTTGAGAGAGTTAGGCATTCACCAAGAGGGTGAATGACCTGTTTTTGGTCCATGTGATGGACGAGTTTTATAATCTTCCTTTAGTGAAATAAAATGGGTTTGTTGCAGTATATCTTTGTGTTCATTATATTGCTGATGTTGTGTGAGGATTGGTTAAGTACATGGCAGAACCTCTTATGCTTATGGGGGCATGAAGAGTTAGAGAGAAAGAAGAAAAGACTTCCGGTGTGCAAAGCCTTATGTGTGAAGGCAGATGCGTACTTTGATGCAAATATGCAAGGCTGAATGATTTTGGGTGAAGTTGATTCACTGAACCACAATCATTGCTGGTCATGTCCCATGCAAATTTTAGGCGATTAAATGGGCGTGTGACAACAGGTATCAAAGCTGTGTTAGGGGACACCATTGCTGATTTTTCTCTCTTTTACTCAAGTTAATGTCATTTGTTTGTCAAATTCAGTGAAGAATTTTTTGGGTTTCACTAGTATGGAGACTAGAAGAAGTTGGTTTTGTGTGGAAAGATCAATTGGAATGAACTTGAATCTTGATGTAGCAGCATGCCATGAAAGTTTATGACAAAGGTGTCAAAGTTCCATCCCAAAGTGTTAGGCGAACGCGCAAGAGCCATTGAAAATCGGGTTTTCAAGTGATTGAATGACAAAACTAAGGAGTATGCTGACTTCTATGGTGCAAGTCAGGTGTTAAAGTCCATGTTTCTTACAAGTATGCAAAGATTAGGTATTTGGAGTACATATCTTTGTGGTGTTATCAGTAGCGAGTACATTACAAGAGGTAATGGGAATTTTAGGGGAAATTCTTGAATACAAAGAAGTTATTGGCCTTTGCAGTGGAAAAGTAGATGAAGAACATGTCTATGCGATAGATTGAAGGTGTTTTCATCATAGCCAGTTGATAGAAGATTATAGTTATATCTCTCTCGAATGCATGTACCTTGGTGGTAATGCAAAGTCTGATGGTGAATCGGCATTTTTGTGGCAATATTATGCCATAAAAGGAAAATTGGAAATCCAATTCTTATCTAGCATAAATCTTAGTGAAAGGCTGAAGAAATAAGCGCAAGTTAGGGGAAAACCGATACACCAAGGTCTTGTGTTTGCAAAGAGTTCTTCGTTGATGCTAGATGAGCACAAGGAGGGTGCTTGCACCTGGTTTATGAGTGGTATCAGTATGCTTGTAAAAGGATGTCCAAAGACATGCGTTTGATCATAACCACAAGCGGATGTACTTGTCAACTACAAATCAGTATTGCTACAAAGCTGATTTTGGAGAAGGGGAAAGACAAGAGTAACCAGATGTGCATGGGCAGTAAAAATGAGTTCCAAGTTTGAAGAAGAATGCGACATTCTTGCTTCATGGAACGTAGGCAGTGGCGCCTCATTTACAAGGATTATGGCCTTGTTAATATTGTCCAAGGGATTTGTCTGCGGAGGTCATTGAGTGATGTGACTTTGCTGAGCTCTATGGTGATGCTCAGGATCACCAAGTTAAGTCTGTTCGAGTTGTGCAAAGGTGCACAAGTTTGTGTCAAGATTTGAGTGCTAATTGGCATAACATGTATGCAACAATAGCATGTGCCAAATGAGATTTTGGCATGGCCAAGATGCATGATGCGGTTGAAGATGCAAGTTAGGCGAATCATAGATGCATGAGGTAAAGATAAGGACAAAGTAGTGGTGATGCATAAAGAATGGCATGGGGCCATTATTGAAGAAATCTTCATGAAAGCTAAAGCAACATGATATCATCAGTTGGAAGAGTGCATGTGGCAAAGTGAATTGCTACATTGGGGACAGTAGGTGCTGTCTCGCTTCCTTTGTTGCTTAGAAGCGAAGTTGAAGTCAGTATTGCAAGGCTTGTTAGGTCTTACAAGTTGCAATCATTTAGCGCAAGTATTTGCTCAAGTTTTAGTATACTTTAAGTTTGGGTCTATTGGACCTTGGTGTTGGAATGAAGTCTCTCTATGTAAGGTAGTAGTGAATGAGGGTATTTAAAGTGAAAGATCTTGCCTCTTTCGTTCAAAGTAAAGCTAGTTCGCGTGGAAGATGCTACATAGCATATTAAGCCATAATATGCAATAAAAGACGCTGAAAGTGAAAGAAGCAAATATAAGAGTTGGTGGCATAGTCGAGTTTGGTATTGAGAGTTATGTGGAAGTGCGATGGCATTTGGAAACGAAGGCATGGAGTAACACAGCAAGAATGAAGATGTAAGTCCATCAAGTAAATAAGTTAAGATTGACTCATAGTTAGGAAGAACATGATGTTGTTTTTCCGCCACATTAAAGCGTAGCAGTTTGAAAGAGCAAGTGATACTTAAAGTGCTGGTTTCAAAAGCTTGTGAAGAGGATGCCTAGTCTCTAGAGAGAGTCGGTCTAATGTTAGGGGTATCCTAAGACATGGCTAATGTCATGCATTTCAGTCGAATTTGCACAAGAATGTTGCAAAATGATTGAAGAATCGAAGTCAAGTCTTGTATAAGTCCTGTTATGTTGCGTGGTGCAAGTAAAGTCAGAAAATGAAGGAAAAATACTATGGCAATGATCGTTGTGATCAGTTGGGAAGAATCATTGCTTGCGTAAACTTAGGCGCAAATGATTCAAGTGAAATTCAAGTCTAATTCAGGGAGTTGGCAAGAGGAATTTCAAGGTTACATTTGGGTATTGATGCATGATTTGAGTAGCCGCGTAAGCGTAATGCATGACGCCGAGAAGTGGCTCAAGTATATGAGATCAATGGCAAGGAAAACAAACTAAGTTGAGGCGTATAATACTAGGAAGAAAAGTTTTGGCAAGGTTGAAGACGAAACAAAGTTTGTTGATTTCTGAGAAGGGCACAGAAGCGTACAAGTCCATAGAACAAGTATAACGAATATACTTTGTTGCGTTCAACGAGGGCGTTGAACGGATTAGGTGGGGGAGGTATATTACTGTACTTCAAGTGACACACAATGATTACGCGTTACATAGTTGCAGACCAAGTCAGTACTCCACTGTCATGGTGCAATGTGAAGCCATAATACCGCAACGTAAGCTATAATAGCGCAACACAATCCATAATAACGGTATTACTGTATAGACTGTCAAGAGTCGAGAATGGCATAAACCCACAGGGCCAATGTAGTGCAAGTGCAGTACTACATTGTAAATACATTTGGGTAAGTGACACAATGAATCTTCATTCAAGGATTGGCAAGACATGGCCAAAGTGGACAGATGCAACACGCGATATTGGCATCGATGCATATCCATGAAATTGAGTTGGGCCAAGATCAAGGATGATGCAAGAGTGAAGTATAGTTCAAGAGTTGGTCTATGGAATTAGTTCAAGGCTGTCCAAAGCTTGAACAATGCAAACAAGTTGGTAATGCAAGAGTTGCATTGTTATTGTCAAGTTAATTGGCGAAGTGAAGCATATATGACACATGAGTAACTAGAGTGAGCTTAAGGAGCTGGCCTCGATGTTTGAAGCATAAGGATTGTCCGTGCATGAGTTTGAAATGATAAACATGCAGGGCCAAGAGAGCTGAACGTTGGTGCAAGACAGAATCCAGTATGGCACAACAAGTGTGCAATACGGCTCAAGTGACGGTTATGAGTTGGTTATTGGCTTTGCGAGCATGCCAATGAAGTGAGACAAGGTAGAACGGTTATAAAGGAAGTTTATAACCATTTGGGATGTTCATAACCACCATGAACATGTGTGTCATCTATTGGCTTGACAACACAAATGGTGGCAGTTGGAAAAGCAAGCTGGCGGTTATTGAAACTACCTGATGGGACACATGGTTGTTCCATGCGTGTGCAAGTGTTGTGCACGGTTTTGGCTAGTGAGTTTGTTGTATAAATAGTCTTAAGGAGTGGGAAAAATCAGTAGGCTTACATAGGAGAGTTAGTCTCATGTTTGAGAGAGTTAGGCATTCACCAAGAGGGTGAATGGCCTGTTTTTGGTCCATGTGATGGACGAGTTTTGTAATCTTCCTTTAGTGCAATAAAATGAGTTTGTTACAGTATATCTTTGTGTTCATTATGTTGTTGATGTCGTGTGAGAATTAGTTAAGTACATGGCAGAACGTCTTATGCCTATGGGGGCATGAAGAGTTAGAGAGAAAGAAGAAAAGACTTCTGTTGTGCAAAGCCTTATGAGTGAAGGCAAATGCGTACTTTGATGCAAGTATGCAAGGCTGAATGATTTTGAGTATTGATTCACTGAACCACAATCATTGTCGGTCATGTCCCATGAAAATTTTAGGCGATTAAATGGGCGTATGACACCACCCATACTGCCAACCAGGTTTTAGTATTGTTCATAAACTCTTACACTCACCTAGGCCTACGTGACCATCAATGTGTTAACAAAACTTAGTGCTAGCTCCCGTTACCAAGAACATGTGGAAACAAAATGTACCAAAAAATAAACTTTACTCTGTATCTCCCCATAACGAGAGTCTTAAGGAGACAAGCAGTACAAAGTACTCCTCCGTCCAAAAAAAGAAGAGTCAACCTTTTGTTTTGGCATAATTTTTTAAGGAAAGAAAAGCAGAGAGATTGGTATTTCATAATATCTTTTTTTTTATGTGCGACCGATAAAGAGACTAGCATTAAAAAGTCAGTTTTCTGTATTTGCATAATTTTTTTACGGAAGTTATTCTTTATTTTATCATTTGTTAGAGCAACTCCAATGGACATGGCAAACCAAGCTATTTGCTCATTATACATCTATAGTCGAACTGGTATATCATTAAAACGGATGAACACATCCCCAAATGAAAGATTTTGTTCAACATGTTTTAGAATGAGTCGATCGACTTAATCTGAGACGATCGATTTTAACAGCATCGAGAGTCTCACATAGAGTCGAGGCTCGGTTCCGATTGAGTCAAGCAACGTCTCCTACTAAGCCGATAACGGTTAGTCCATCTAACGGCTACCAATCGATAAAATTGTTAAGTATTTTGACTAAGGGTTTCATCATTTTCTTCAAAGTTTTTCAAAAAAAAATTCAATCGATAAAATTGTTATCAGGAGTTGATTATATGGTTTTCCTCAGTATTTTGACTAAGGGTTTCATCATTTTTCTTCAAAGTTTTTCAAAAGAAATTCCTCAAAACCATCCTTTTCTTTCTTCAAAATCAAGTAAAATATAAATAAATTTGAATTTCAAAATATTAATCATTTGATTAGTCTAATCCATTCGATAATAGTGATTAGGTTAGTTAATCAATATAATTAGCACTAATCAAATCGAGGGTACATTAGATATTACAAAAAAAATACTATGATATGGGGTTATAGGGATTATTATTTTATGACTCGGTTTTGGACTTTACTGAGCCCTAAAACCCAGACGATCTCAGCACCAATAATAGGACTCCTTCAGAAAAGTATCTACGAGTTTTTCATCATTAGCAAGTTAGCAACCATGTTAGAAAAAAAATTGGCTTTATTTCAATCTGCCAGGATTCTCATGAGGTTTGTTACTCGAGAAAAATAATCAATTTATTTGTTTATATTAAAAAGTAAATAAAGAGAATTTAAAAGCCAAAATCAGAGTATTGATTCCCTGACAAATAAAATTCTTTTTCTTTACTAGATGAACATGAGTTACTGAAAAGAATTTCCTTCTTTTACCTTGCTAATTCACCTATAGCTATATACAAATTAATAATTGTCATTGCCAATGAATTTTGTCATAACCCTCGAAGTAGGAATAGTGGTTATAGGAGTCATGCATGAGAAGATGAGTTTCTCATAAATAGGAATTGATTTCCAAATTGTGTCAGTCGGTTTAAGAATTTTTTAGAAACTATCCATCACAAAAAGAAGATGTTAATTAGGATTTATCAGTGTCAACTGTGTTTCCCCAATTTAACCATGAGACGGCTAACACGCTGCCCAAACTAGCAAGAATTAGCCCGCTCGCATTATTCAACAACCAACCATTAGTTTCACAGTTTTACATAACTTGAAATTTTTAGATTATAAAATATACAGTAACTCAATAGAAAATTATTAACAACTATATAAACTTCTAAATAAGACTTACTAAGAACAAGGGATATGAAAAAGAACACTCATTAACTGCCAAGTCGAATGTGAAACTCGCTTGAAGAGAGAAATTCAGACCATGGGAGAGCAAAACCGGGGGATTAAGCGGCTAAACATGTGCCACCAAGGTATATATTTTGTTTTTATATTAGTTAAATACTTGTGGAACCTGGTCAAAGAGATTAAACTAAAATAAAAAAACTAAAAAATATATTTGAAATGCTGAATATCAACCGCTCAAGAAAGTTTTTTTCCAAGCGGCTGAAGATCATCCTCTTAGTCCCGACTGTTGGACGCTAATTCAATTGAAAGAGTTGTGAAAGAGTTTGGCTTAATGTGTGAGTATTTTCGTCCCATTATAGCACCCAATTTGATCAAATTTGATGAATGAGTACACACACTCACATTAGACTCGACATCTTCAAATCAATGGTTGAGATATATATCGGGCTACTTCTTGTCCCTTATACTCCTTTGAAGCACTTGAGTTTCTGAACCAGCCCTTCCACCAGTTTTCTATTGGGATAGGCTCGTAGAACCTAGCTTATTTTCTTCATCTTACTTTTCTTCTTGTTGTTTTCCGCTGTCATTAGTACCACCGTCGTCGCCACCATATATTACCACCAATGGATTTTGCTTTCGACGTTCCTACTTTTTCCTCAAAAAGCTTACATAATGGGTTTTTAGTTTCGAGTTCTCAATTCCAAGTTGGATAAATTGATGTTCTTGCACTTTTTTCTCATTTCTTAATTCCAACAACTTTTTCTTGAAGTTGCAAGAACTAAAATTATGATTGTGCTTCCGTGGGACCCTCTATCTCTACATCAAACATGAATTCTAGATTCCAACTTGGAGACTTTTCACTTAAAATTTTGCTTAAGTTTTAGTAGTAGATGTTGTAGCAATGGTTCCCAGAAATTAAATGATGATACAGTTATAAATATTTGAGTTAGAGTTGCGAGTATCTTGAATTCTCGTCCCCTAGTTTAAATGGTTCCAATTCTGCTTGGAGAATAATTTAAAATGATATCTGGTTAGTAGAAAAAATTGTGTTTTTATGTTTATGAATTAGAGTTTTAGTTAAGTTAATAGTTTTAGGATGGAGGTTATTATGCTATTCATAATTTAAACAAGGATAAAGGATAAGTTTGTCATTTCCTAACTTTAGGATATCCTTATAAGTGTAGGAAAAGTGGTTAAATATATCATGGTCCCCCAATAAAAACATGGTCCTCAAAAAATCATTCAATATAAATTAACTACGAGGCTTTTTTGGGAGCTGCATAATTCGAATAACTGATTTCTGAGGCGTCGAAGCATGTAGTGCACCATTGATATACTGCCTCAGATGATATTAAGTGCACGCACATTATATTTTATAGACTATACTTGAATTTGAAAAACACATGACCATTAATCTTTTTATAATTCTATGTAAATAAATTAACTATGCATTACCGACTTAACATGTTTGATAATCAATACCATTATGATATAATTGTTAACTATTTTTCTGAATTTTAATCATCATTTTTTTGTTTTTCTAGTTGATATTTATTTTTGTTAATTGTATAAAGCGTATTGCCTTAGATGATGTTCAATTACTGCACATTACAATTGTATAGATATTACTATACTTATTAGAGAAACACATGACTATTAATCTTTTCCCAATTCTATATAAATAAATTAACTATGAATTACTGATTTAACATGTTTGATAATGAGTGTGAATCATTTTATTATTACGATATAACTGTTAACTACTTTTTTGAGTTTTCATTTTAATTTTTTAGTCGATATTTATTTTTATTAATTGTAGTTTGATTATGAAATTATCGGGGTAAAAAATTAAATGTATGAAGGCCCTCTAATCAACCTCGCACAAGGCCATCCAGGACTCGGAACCTCTCAAGTCGAACCATTTTCCTTAGAAAATTCATGCACTGGTTCATGCAACTTCCTGAGTTATGAACCCAAAAGACCCTCGCACCTTCGTAGTACAATATATGTGAAAATAAATGTAGAGACTATGGTTATAAATTGTCCCTAAACATTGAAATTAACATTATATTTGCATATGTCAATACTTGTACTGCTTTTGAGAGGGCCCTGGAGAAATCTATTTTTCTCGATTCAGCTGTAGAAAGTTTAACCATCAGTTACAGTTATAACCATCAACATTATACTAAAATTTGTTTGATCTTTAGTAAGTGATTCTTACCATTTCTTGCCATGGTTTGCTTTTTTACCTTCCTGAACTGGGAAACTTGTTTCTGAAGATCCATTTCACTTCCTGCAGAACAACCATTAACATGCATCAAAAGAAATGAGGGTATTGCAAATTTTGACTTCATGAAATCTTAAAAATCACTTCTACGGATTACCCCTGAAATCAATGATGACACGACCAGCGCTCCCCCTTCCAACCTGTTCTCCCAAAAAAGTCTCTCCATTGCAGACTACATTGTATGCCCATAAAATACCTCCTGAGTATGGATCTCCAAAATGATAAAATGCCGAGAACTCACATTTTTCTGGAGAACCATCAATGACATTTAGTGCCCTGATAGAAAGAAACAAAAAAGATAAGAAGAGAATACAGATAAAAGCATCACACATGTTGGCTTGTTTATGTATAGCCATATGTGTTTGGAGAATGAACCGTAGAAGTCAGAAATATAATAGTAAAAGATATAGAAGCCGAGAAAACTAGCAGCTGAAACTAATAGTTCTTGGTGATTCACCTGTTGATCCTGATAATAATAGAGGTATTTATAGCATAAAGACCCCGTTGGAGCCAAAAACAAATGAGGAATATGAAATTAAGGTATTTGGAGAGAAAAAAACAGATTATCGGAGTTGTCAAAAAAAAATCGGGGGTTCTAACTGTGGTTAATTTCAAGGTTTGCTGATGTCAGATCTCTGAAATCCAATAGTTGTGGTCAAATTTTTTTCCGTTATCCATAAGATAATATTTTTTCATGTTTTAATCAACATAAGTATATTGCATAGATGTGAATTCTAGTTGCCATCAAGGGAAGCTTCTTGGTTGTTGCTTCTTAATGGTGATGGTGGCAGTTGAGCCTGGAAGAAATAATACAATGATTAATAACATGTTATATCTGTTTAAGCTTATAACACCCTCTGAATTAAAAAAAATAAAATAAAAATAAATGGTATTTTGGGACCAGCTCATCATAAAGTAGGCTTAAACACTCATTATCCATACATTTTAGTTAATGATCAACTTTTTTTAATTAGTTATTTTATAAGTTACTTAGTGGGTTAATTAGATACTATATTTAGTTATTATTTTGAAAAAGTAATATCTAATTATTAATAATTTAAATTAATTGATCGATTTTTTTCCAAAGATAAGGTTATATTAAAAATAGAAAAAAAGATATAATTATAAAGAGTAATCACTTATTCATGAGAGCTTCCCAATTGCTACAGATAAGATTAGGGGAACAAATTTAAAGGAATCGGTGTCACAAGACCACAAAACTACTATGTGTTTAACACGATCAATATTTTCCGGAATACTCTTCTGGCGGTCACCAAAAACTCTCCCATTTCGTCCCTTCCATAAAATCCAACAAACGGCGTAGTGAAAATCTCCTACACCTTATTTCCCCTTCATTGTAAAACATTAGTAGTCCAAGCTTCAAACAATTGAACAAATTTCTTAGCATCAGCCAAGATATTTTAAACGCCTTGATAAAATAATCTCATAATGCAAAAGAATATGAACAATGAAGAAATATGTGATCATATGATTCTTTTTCATCTTTACACAAGACACACAAGTTACTTTGAATGCTCATATCACGATGAACTAACATGCCTCTAGTAGGGATAGAATCATGAAAACTTGCCCAAAGAATAAAGCTTACCTTATTTGGAATATTGTGTTTCCATAAGTGAGGATCAAAGTTGCAAGGAGTATAGGTTCCAGTGAAAACCTCGTAAAATTTCTTAGCATTAAAATTCTCCATGATCTCCACTTCATCCTCCGCATCCACGGACACCGGTATTGGATAACAGTCACGTCTGAGCAAGTCCTATTCTAACCTCTCGTTTGTGTTCAAATGCCTCCTGAATTCACAATTCCAAGTATTGTTCACAATCATATCAGCTATTGACGCATCCTTCGCCTTGACAGCATTGAAAATAACTGGAAATAAATCTTGAAGTCTCCCTCTATCTAGCCATTTTTCTTTCCAACATTGATCGATTAGTGAATTAATTAGATGATAGTGAGAAATTTGAGTTGGTGTTAATTTTAGAATTAGGATTATTGAGAAAGAAGAAGGAGAAGTTTTGGAAAAAATAATTAGGTTTTGACTTTCTTGAATTCACTTTCGTATATGTGCAGGACATGTGTCCATGTTGCAGAAACCCTTTTATAACGACAGTGCTACGTGGACCCTTCTAATCTATAACGACAGTGATATGTAAAACATATGTCCATCAAAAGAACTGGGATGCTGATAAATACTACCTCCGTTTCACTATTAGTTGACCTAGTAGTACAATTTAGAAATAATTTATCTCTCAAACTATACCACGGATATTCATAAATTTTATATTATTAGAAAACATTTTAAAACACCTACGTAACGAATATAAACATGAGTATCAAATTATATAAAATCAATTATTAATTGGACAAAATTAAGAAACAACTAGGTCATCTAATAATGGGACGGAGGGAGTATTCTCTTTACAGAGTCATGGAATTTGTTTTATGACAAGGAAAATTTTTGTGCATTTCTTAAATTCTAGTACTACAGTTTAACCTAATAATCGAACGAGGATTCAGTGAAAGTCTTGTCTACGATCGATTAGATGGGCGATAAACATCAAAAAGAGAGTAGAAAACACACTAGAATTTGAAATTGGATTTGATTTGGGAAAATCTATCACACCCTTTCCTCGTTGTATTTCTTTTGAAACTAGACATATTGATTCATTAGCTAGGCTTTGGAACCGCACCATCAGTTCATCCAAAAAATAATTAATCTAAAAATCACCGATTTGAAACAATCATTTAGTAATAGTGTGTGTAACATCAAAGTAAGAGTTAAAGCAATAAAAAGAAATGACAAAAGGAACCATCCTACGGACATCAATTTTTTTTTTTTATGTTTTATGTGCTACAAATGTACCAAAGGAATATACAAACAACAAAACTTGGGTCATTATTATGCTTATCGATAGTTTTCACCATGTACTTAGCTAATCGGAAAATGGATCTTAGCTAATTGCATGATAAATGTATGCAGCTTTCGGCTTTATCACGCAATATCACGTCCCAAGTTTTTCCCTTTCTCCTTAAAATTCCTTTTTCAAAATAATGGAGGCTAGTCAATTCCTCAATTTTATTTTCCTTGAATTCCTCCATTTTATTTTCCTTCTTTATTTTAAAGAAAAATAAAATAATAGTCAATTAGCTTCTTTTTAAAGCGTGAAATTTGTTAAAGTAAACCGATTTATCAATCTGTTTTCTTTTGAAGTTTTCTTTTTTTTTTTAATTAAACTGAAAATGTGCTAAATGTGGATTGTTTCCTTTCCCCAGATAAGAAAATTTGAAGTATAGTTTTTCAGAAATATATGCAAGATATACTATTACCATTTTTCTCCAATGTATTTTTTTATACACAAAATTGGTTAAAAAGACCAAAATCAATAATTTTTGGGTGAAAAAGATATCCAGGTTTTGATAATGTTTAAATGGGCAAAAATATAAAAATAGCCAGGATGTAACCAGTTTCATCCTACCCATTTTCAAATACTTTTTCTTATTTTTTATTTACATCAGGATGCATCCAGTTTCATCCTCGCTATTTTTTAAGTTTAAGCCAGGATGAATCCAGTTTCATCCTTGCTATTTTTTTTGTGTCCATTTCACCCATACTATTTTTCCTGGTATTTTCAGGGGCGACCCAAAAAGAATTAGGGACGACACAAAAAGACAAAATAGGTCATAATCGGGAGGTTAATCCACAATCGGTAGATAACTTAAAATCCTGTTTTTTTTAATGGCCAAACTACCCTTTATAATCGGTAAATAACTTTACAATCGGTAGTTTATCCATAATCGGGAGTCAATTTAGTTCATATAACTTATTAACAATCTTAATAAATTCCTTAAAATCCTTCTTTTCCATTGCATAATATGAAAATAACATATGCACAGAGAAAAAGAGAAGGATGCACATTACCTCTTGACACCATTGCTTGAATGCTTCCTTTGATTATTGCTTATAATATACATCTGCTAAGTACATCTTCAGCTATAGCAAATACAATAAGAGAGTATCTCATTGCTTTAAACCTATTCTCATAAAAAACAATCATATAGGTCCTCCATTTAATAACATGGAGATCATTATACATTTGAACAATTTCATTAATTATGAACAAAAAAGATTGGATAAACCAAATTGTTTAAGCACTTCCAAAATAAATTCCCTGCTCATAGTATCAAAATCCTGAGTTATATCTAATTTGAGTCCAACATTTCATCATTTTTTTTGATGGAAATAAATTCACAGCTGATAGTATCAAAAGTATGAAAAATCTTCTTATATTTGGATAAAGTATCCAGCGATTTTATACTTGACCAACTCATTTTCTTCTTCGACTATTTTTCCCATAATCAACTTATTTTTCCAACGTTGGGATGTCGTCCTTCTATCTCCGTTGGGTTCATACTTTTGTTTTATATATGTAGAAAATAATTCAAGTATTTGAATGAGTTCTACTTGGTATTTGATTGTCTTCACTTGTAATTTGTACTTCCCTACTCATTTTATGTCGCAACAAACTCCTTTTTGTTTCTTTTGTTGAACCAACTTCAAAACTCCTAAAGAACTCGAACAAAAAAAAAGATTAAAAATAATGACACGAAAGCTAATAAGAAGTGAATCAATTAGAATACCAAACTAGTGCAACCAACGTAGCTATCAAATTCCCCGAATTTACCTTTTGCTAGTCTTCGAAAAAACTACCTAAACTAGCTCACTTTCATAGAAATTATGGTTACACTTCACATGTGCAACAATGCCTTTAAACAGTTGGCGAGTTATATTTTCACGAGTACAAAAAATAAACTCACAATAATCCAACTCATAAATGCTCCATAATCGTAAGAATCCAAAGAGTTACGAGGACATAAAACCTCTCCAGAAAATGATAATTAGTCATAATTACCAAAGAGAATTCATAAGTATTAAACACACTTAAATCACTTAGAGAAAGTTGTAATATGTATGTCTTGATTTCCAGTTTACTTATGACTAAGTCTCGGTCTAGGACTGTTAAGTATAGTTGAGCTCCAGACTTCATGGAAATTATCTTACGAAGACGAAGAACTACTCAAGGAACCAGTGGAACTTCATCCGACCAAAAAGGTATGTGGAGACTTGAATTCATCTGTCACTCAAAAGTCTATCTACTCTATCTTTTATTCTTGAGACAAAAGTCGTATAAATATGGTAGTTTTCATACATACACATTTGTTATTTCGAGCCGAGTTTACTCGCCTATATTTTTCTCGAAATATGTTTTGGTAAGATTTTGCTTTAAACATTTTCATCTTTACCCGTGACGAAAGTCACGATGACGTTTCAATCTTGAAAATAGCTTTGACGACGAGTCGTGAATAACGATTGTTATAACATTATAGAAGAATATTTTAATGGTTGAAATGTAGAGTTGAGATTACGTAACCAACTATGGATATAAGCATATATAGTGTGTTCGCACATTAGTGTATAAATCCATGTTCTGGAAACCAAGTGCGTGCATATGTGTGCATGCGGTATTGGTGAAGGAGACAGGTTAGGTATGCGTACTCGTACGCATACTGGCGGAAGTTCACGTCCATGAATTTCTGCTGAGTTTATAAGTTTGGAAACTGTAAACCAGTCACCTTAGATACGCATACCCGTACGTGTACCCACGGAAGTTTTCAACCAAAATTTTCTGCTGAGTTTGTAAACTCAAATCCGTTATATATGGTACACGTACCCGTACGCGTACCCAAACTGGTTATATCTCTCAAATTGGTAGTTAATGAACTTAAACAATAAATCAATAAGGAATGCAATATTTGCAAACCGTGGCTATATTGTTCATGAATTGATTCAAGTGAATTGAAACGATTTTTTTTCAAAAGCAATTGAACAACTATTCAACAAGTTCTTATGAGTCATTTGAACTAGTTATGAGAAAGATGAATACGGTAGCTAAGTCTTGATTTCTAGTCTACTATAGCTAAGTCTTGGACTAGGATAGAAAGTGTAGTTGAGATCAAGAACTCCATGGAGATCATCATACAAGACGGAGAACTACTCAAGGAACAGGTGGATCTTCATCGACTAAAAGGTATGTGGAGACTTGAACTTATCTGCCACTCAAAAGTCTATCTACTCTATCTCCTATTCTGAGAAAAAAGTCGTTTTTCTATATAGACTTGGATTATACACATTTGCTATTTTGAGCCGAGTTTATCTCGTATATCTATTTCTAGAAATACGTGTTGGTAAGCTTTTGCTTTGGCCAAGTTCATCTTTCCAACAACTATATAACATCCTCTGAGAATGTTTCAATGATTGAGATGGGAGTTTATATTAAATAACCAATGATGGATATAAGCATTGTGTGGAAACACATATATGTATAAGTCCTTTGTTTCTTGAACCGAAGTTTGCGAACTTTATTGATCAAGAGAACCGGAGTAGTGGCGTGAGCTAAGTCCGCGAACCCAGTCCGTGAACTGGCGGAAGTTCTCGACCCAAGAATTTCTGCTGGAGTTTGTGAACTCCTTCCGCGAACTCAAGTCCGCGAACTAAGTCTGCGAACTTGAGGTGTTATATCTAAAGACAATTTTTTGTGAACTTATTCATATTGACTAAAGAATGCTAATTTCAAACCGTGGCTATATAGTTCATGGACCGGCGAGTGAATCAAATCGTTTTTGCTTTAATTGTATCTTGTGTAGTACATAAGATTTCGCTGCAATTGAACAACTCTTTAACTAGTTCATTTGAGTGATTTGAACTAGTTATGGTGAAGAAGAACATGGTTGATATGAAAGTGCTCATATGGATAACCATTTGGTTAACTATTATTGAACCAACAAATGTTCATGTTTGGGTACGGTTACATAAACCCCAAATTGTACATTTCATTTGTGTGTAACAAGCTAAGCTTTTGATCCAACAGTTGAAAGATATTAGCTTGAATCTAATAAGGTTTTCATCTAACGGTGAATATTGAATGATTTTTTACTAAGCTAACATTGATTACAAACCCTGATTTGAAAGACTATGTAAGGGAGAACTCTAGCAACTGGGAAACTTAATCCCCACACCTTACGTGTGATACTAGTTTTAAGCTAGAGTCGATTCTCCTTTAACCTTTGGTTTCTTCTTTTAACCAGGTTAACGACTTAAAGACTTCATTGGGATTGTGAAACCAGACCAATACTATTTTATCGTAGTTGTGTGATATGATCTTGTTGATTCTATCGTATTGAGTACAATCGTAACGATTGGCTTGAGATCATTGTCTCTGATAGGCAAGGTAGAAAAGTAATCACAAACATCTTCGTCTCATCGTTTGTGATTCCACAATATATTCTTTCGCCGCGTCTATTAAGATTATTGTGAGGTGATTTATAATACTAGGCTGTTCTTTGGGAATATAAGTCCGGGTTATCAATTGGTTCCTGTTCACCTTGATTTATCAAAAGATGGAAAAAAAATTGTAGGTTTATGATAGACGCATTTATGTGTCTAATTTGTCCTCAATGTTTCGTATTGTTAGTACTCGTTTTCGTCCTTATTATGGTGTTTTCTGTGTTTGTAGGTATTTTTTGGAAATAAATATTTTTGGAAATTTCGGCTCGAAAAGTTGCCCGGGGCACCCTTGGAGGACACGTGTTATTCGGACTCTCACAGTTGGTTAAGGGGCACCTCAATTACTAAGGGGCACCTTCTTTGCTATTCGCACCCCAGCTGTTGGATAAGGGGCAACCCTTTCTTCTTCGTTTAAAATTGTTTTGGCGGGAAATTTTCATTCTCAAACTGTGGATTTTTCGATCGGAATTTGGAGGGGTTAGAGGTTAACTCAATCGCTGAAACTTCATGGGTAGACGTGATATGACAATAGAAAGCTGGTATGGGTGTTCATTTGAATCAGAATTGGCTCAATCGTGTCATGGAGTGAAACAGAGCAACACGTATCCGAGAGAATTATTTCACGGATTTTCCCAAGCTTTGTTGTTCTTCGCGTGTGCTTAGAAGGATCCAGCCACCAGTTAGGCCGTGTCAGAGATAAACAAGGAGAGTTTTGCAGCTGTATACGCGTGAAGAATTAAATCAGGGAAGAAATATTCCCGAATCTTGCATGGATATATTCTTGATTAACTGCCGGATATATTGGAGTTATGAGGAGTAATCCGGGGTCCTGTCGAGTATATATAGAGTCCTGGGGAACCACAGAGAGGTATGGAGAGCTAGGGTAAGAAAATAGAGGAGTTTGATCGAGTTGCTGAGTTGTTTCTGCTGCTGCAGAAACCCTAGAATACGAAGAATATAAGACCCACGCAGAGCATTCGTTTATGTTATAGTGAATGCGACACAAGCAAGTCAGACTTATTTGCTACAGAGTTTGCGACACAGAAACGTGGGTCTTAGAGCAACAGTTTTATATACTATAGTGGCAGCGACACCTTATTCATATCGTTCTCTGTAACAATTAGGTTTGTAACAGAAATAACTGTTACAAATCCGGTTTTAATTGTTTTTCCTCATTTTCACCATTGTAAACACTTTTTGAGGAATGAAAAAATCCTTTGAGTGTGTTTCCAACATGATGAGCTAAACCCTATCACTGTGACAACGGAGGAAGCAACTTTTCATGATTGTGGTAAATGAATTAATTCTTTTATTGACTTTTTGCATAGATTTAATTGCTTTATGATTTCTATTAATTACTTGTTATTTTGTTAGATGTCGCATGCTTAGTTTTAATTACTTTAGATGCGTCATGCTTTTAACTTACAAATAATATTTTACGAAATCTATTTTTGGCAAAGAACTAGAGTCACAACTTCTTTTGTTTGAGCTATATTGTCTAGAGTTAATGACTGAACCACAACAATATGAAAAGCAGTGGAATCCCGAGTCCCGGTCTCTCTTCATCTTGTGACAAATTGTGTATATATATTTTTCCTTATTTTCTTTATTAAGTCTTAAAACAAATTCTCAACAAATCTGAGTGGACGAATCATCTTACTACAACATCATTGAAAAACACATCAGTTTATCTGTGGGAGACAAATTTATCTATTTTGTAGACTTTTCTGTGTGATACAAATTTGTTTATTAAAGTCTTCGACTTTGGGTCGTAGAAACTCTTAGTTGTGGGTGAGATCAACTAAGGGAATCAAGTGTGTAGTATCCTGATGGAATCAGAGATGTAAGGAGCGCAACTGTACCTTGAATCAGTGTGAGATTGATTGGGATTCAACTACAGTCCATACCGAGGTTAGTTTTTAGCAGGCTAGTGTCTGTAGCGGCTTAATACAGTGTGGTGTTCAATCTGGACTAGGTCCCCGGTTTTTTTTGCATTTGCGGTTTCCTCGTTAACAAAATTCTGGTGTATGTGTTATTTCTATTCTGCATTATATATTGCTATATAATTGAAATATCACAGGTTGTGTGTTGTATCAATAAATTGTGAAATCCAACCTTTAGTTGTTGATTGGAAATTGATTGATCCTTGGATATTGGTCTTTGGTACCATCCAAGTTTATATCTCTTGTATTTTATAAATACTCACATATTTCTATTTGCTTGAGTATAAATCAAATCGATAGATAAAGATATTAACTCCTTGATATAATTTTTTTAAAGATTGAGGCTGACAATCTAGTTGATTCTCTTAAAAGTATATTAGAGTTAGTCCATACAGATTGTTAATCGAAATATTGGGTGAGGTTGTTAGACCCCCGCTTTTTCAATTGGTATCAGAAAAGGCAAACATGTTTAAAGACCTTATCAGTCGGTGTTTGTAGTGATATGACTCTATGGACAGAGGTGCTATCTCTATTAACGTACCACCAGTCTTCGATGGCTCAAATTACTTATGGTGGAAAATTGCTATGCGAGATTTTCATCAAGCGCGTGATTTTCAATCATGGGTATATGTTGTTAATGTCTATGATGCTCCCGTTATGGCAATAGTTAATGCTACTGTTCCGAAGAATATTGGTGAATACGATGTTGCTGAGATACTTGCTACAAAGCAAAACTCCGACGGTTTGAATGCCATCATACATGCCATCACCCCAAATCTTCAGCACCATGTGTCAAATTTCACTAGGTCTAAAGATGCTTGGGATATCTTATAAACCGTATTCGAAGGTAATACCAGTGAAAAGGAAGCCTGGCTTCAAAACCTAAATTCCGAGTGGGAAAACATTCGTATGGCAGATGAAGATTCATTTGATGAATTTAATCACAAAGTGTCTGAAATTGTTAATACATAATTTGCATTGGGTAATATTAACCCTAAATGGCTACCCTGGGAAGATTATAACTCTGCACCTGTAATTTCGTGACCTCTACAGACCCAACCATTCACAGCATACACAAATACATGTTGGCTTCTAAATCAAGTCCAAGCTAATGCCAAACATTCACCAGAGCCTGTACCATGCACGACCTCATTCCTTGCTTAACTGCATTCACGCTTCCAGGACCCAAAATCTCTCTTATTGCACCTTGTTCTCCGCCAAAAGATTCGACCAAACTTGTACACTCGAGCCACTGTTGTCATATAAAAACCCATCAACACAGTTCATCATTCAGTCACGGCAAACACCCAGATTCCCAACTGTTTTCTTAACCCTTGTTTCTTCTCCACTGAACTTGACCTCACCCCTGGCGAACCATCAATCCCATGTTTATCTCAGCTTCTGAATCTAGTCCCAACTCCTCCAATCACATCTGCAAGTCACAGCAGCAGATGAAATTCAGCTAAAGAACTGACCCCAAAAGTCCACTTACATCTCATCTACTTGTAGATTTCAAGTAAAGATATATACCCTTTCCAGTACCCATCTTAAACTCCCCAAAATCATACCAGCAACATCATATTCCAGCAAGAGTCCTTGTACAGGCTTAACCGAGCTTGAGGTGGTGATGAAAAGATCATTCAGACATTTACTCGAACATGTTGTACTCCATTCGCATATTGTTGTAGCTGTGACCTCATACAGCTTCTTAACTCACCCAAATACCTGCAAATTCACATCACAGTAAACCCATTCATCTGTAACAATCAAAAACACTAAATAGTTCGGTTTCTCATCCATTTATTACTCAAGTATCAGCAGCAACCAGCAACAGCTTCAGTTTCGCTGTTTTACAGCTTGAAAACTCTATAAAAACTTCATCCATTTCGAACCCAAATCAACTTGCAGTCTTCGGCTACAATCTCCTCACAATATCGAACCATTGTTCCACGGTAACAACAACATCGAGTTCTTCTTCCCATCCCTAAAAACCATCACAGCTTCAAGCCATAGTGCTATCCATACAAATCCAATTCACCAATCCACCAATTCCAGGCTAAATTATCTCAAAATCGAACCTATTTCATCCTGCAGTCTGAGTTTGAACCTTCTTTGTTCAACCACTTTCCCTTGCTCCAATGTTCGCCCAGACTGTCCATGCGAACCAGCTTTTCCTTGTTGATTTCAGTCCATACTCTTGACTGGTAGAGATAGGCTTGGTGTCACAGCCCATATTTTCGGGTTTCGAGCGGACACGGATTCGACCCTTTTGAGTCGGGTCCGGTCCAGCTAGCAAGCCCAAATTTACGGACCTGTAGATGGGGAAAAATGATTTGCTGGTTTTTACGGAATTGAAGAATCGTCCGTGTGGAGACTCTGTGAACCGAGCGAAATGTTGAACCTCACACAGATGCACTGCAAGAAGGGAGTGCTTTAAGTTCGAGAGATCAATCCGTAAGACCCCGGCCTGAACCAAGAAAAATGGTCATTCCAGAGTCAATTCGGTCACAAGAGAGGATGGGTTGATCTGTAGGAGGGAAGATGAGAAATGTGTGAGATCAATAGTGATCTGAGATTGTAGGTTTGTTGTTAATTCAGCGTAAGAATGCTCTGAATGATTGAGTTTTTCCCAATTGAGAGTGATTTCTGTGAGTTCGTGTAGACGAAAGATTGTCTGTATGAACTTTGATAAGAAATTGCTCGTTTAGGCGACTGTTGCTCGAATTCGAAAACTCATTACCTTTCAATCAGGATTCAGAGACATTTTACAATGCCGGAGTTGAAAACACCATGATCCCATGAAGTGTGACAGTTACTGGAATCAGAGAGTGGGAAGTGGGAAATCGTGTTTAAAACCAATTACTCATCGTGCGGAGACTTGGTTAACTTTCCACCCACTACTTTGCTGACTCTTCCAACTGACTGCACGACTCGCTCACATTCTTAGCATGGCTGAACACACGTGTCGTAGACCGCCAGACCAAAACCCTAATTAATATCCCCCCATTAGACACGATTGAAATCTCGTGATTGTGGAGTCAGTTGCTGACTTTATGGGACGATGAGTCCATGTAGTGCTGAGTTGAACATGATTAGCAAATGTTCTGAAACTCGTGAATTTAATATGTCTGCTGAGACGAGGTATCGTTATAACCTAAGACGAGCAAACTGCGTTGCTGAATTGTTGAATATTGATAGTTGAACCAATATTCTTTTGATCTGAGCAAATATTGCTAGTCTGAGCGAATATTGCCAGTTTGAGTGAATGTTGCCGGTTCGAGCGAATATTGCTAGTTTGAGCAAATATTGCTTGTTTGATGAATTATTGGTAGCAGGACCAAATAAAATATTAATTTACATTACTGACTGCTGGGTCGAGCAAAATAAATGAGAATGTTGATCATGGAATCAACATAAAATTATCAGTGTTTGAATTTTCTCAGAATCACGTTTCTGCAAAGCTCTGGATTCAAAACCCTAATTTTACCGAAATGATGATTTATTGCAAATCAACACAGGACCGGATACATGGGATGACGGGTTCACCATATAACGCCCAGATGCTCAAATGAGCAAAAATACCAAAGTCTCTTGAGGACCAGTTGGTGAAATCATGATTAAATATTGGTTTAACCATTTATTAAAATAATGCTCGTGTGAGCGATAAATAATAAAACCTGGTGTAGAAAATATGAGGGACCCGCCAAGAGGTCATGGGACCAGCTCCTGCTGGCCGTGGGACCAATAGATGGTCGTTTGAGCAAACTTCCAATTGTTTGGATAGAGTTTGAACCTAACATGAGCAACTGAGTAAATTAGGTTAAAATCATTAAAGCATGTGGGACCAGCTGTTTGCAAGCCTCAGGGTCACCCTTGGTCGGTCAAGAGGATATGCCCGTGTCACCATGATGTCCGCGCTTCAATTCTGAGAATTTTGATATTTTCTGGTGCACGTTTGAGCAACATTTGGAGAAAATATGCAAAATCAATGGTTTTGCTGAAACTGGGAAAAGTACATAAGATGATGTAACTAATAAATAAAACATGGGATTTCAAGGTATGGGACAGGCACGGCTAGGGCTGGCCATCCGGCTGACAGTCGCGGTCCCACATGCTTATCCTAGTTTTATGTGATTTTATGTGTTTTCTCTGATTTGAGGGAAATTTCATGAAACATGAGAGTTTGGTGAAATTAGGGAACTCTAATGAGAGATAAAATAATAATAAAATAGGGAATGTGAGTGTGGGACCGGCATGGCTAAGGCACGGCCGGCGGGCCAATGGGCGCGAGTCGCAAGCCACTCTTCCCAATTTTATGTAGTTTTGATGATTTTAGCTAGCTTTCATAAAATCAAAAGGATTTGTTGAAAACCAAGATATTTTGTTGAAATCAGGGAGTTTTCATGAAATCAGGAAACAAAACACCAAATAATAATAATATAATAATGGCATGTGGGACCGGCTAGGGCATGGCCGGCCGGCTAGAGCCCGGTCTCACAAATTTTCTCTAATTTTTGATATTTTGATAAAATCATGTGATTTTAGAGAAAATACATGAAATTAGGTAATTTTATGGAAAATTCATGAAATCAAGAAAATTTTCATAATTTAAGAGGAAATAATAAAATAATGGGGACGTGAGGTGTGGGACCGGCCACGGCCAAGGCATGGCCGGCTGGTGCTCGGTCTCGCAACACCTTTCCATAATTTTATTATTTTTGATAAAATCATGTGATTTTAGAGGAAATACATGAAATTAGGTAATTTTATGGAAAATTCATGAAATCAAGGGAATTTTCATAATTTAAGAGGAAAATAATAAAATAATAGGGACGTGAGGTGTGGGACCGGCCACGGCCGGCTGGTGCTCGGTCCTGCAACACCTTTCCCTAATTTTATTATTTTTGATAAAACCATGTGATTTTAGAGGAAATACATGAAATTAGGTAATTTTCATGATTTTAGGGAAAATTATGATAAAATATGAAATTGGACGCAGGACTGGTTACGGCATGACCGGCCAGTTGGTGAGCCCAGTCCCCTGGCACCCCTTATAATATTTTATTATTTTTCCTTCCTATTTTGCATAGGTTCCTCAATCATTCGTATCTTTTGAAATGCTCGTTTGTGCATTCAAAATGCTGCTCTGTGCATCGTTTGTTAAGTACACTTGCACCATTTTTGTCAGGGCTTATTCGATGCTTAGACGCCTGTCTCGTTGGGTATTTATCACTAACCCGTGAAATTCTGCTGGGAAGAACCACGAATTAAAGTGACGAAATATAACGAAGAATCGTAGAATATTGATGGATATTCAGGCGATTAATTGACGATTCATAGAATATTGTTGGATATTCAGGTGATGGCTCGTAGAATATTGCTGGATATTCAGACGATTTAAGATAATTAATTGACGGCTCTATACTAGAAGAGATTCCTATCTATGAGCATTAATTATCTGTGGGAGCAATATGAACTTGCAGGAGTATCATATTCCTCTTGCATAGTCGGGGAAAATCTGATTACATCCCGAAGACGTTCTCGCTCTATACTAGCAGGCATGCTGTCTAGGAGCCGCCCAATCTTTCGATTCTACACAGTACGAGATGTGTCGTGGTCTCAGCTGAGAGACTACACATCTAAATCTTCCCTGAGAAACTTTCTCCATCAGAGGTGGCATGAGCTTTCATGCATAGAGACATGAGTCTCGATACTGATCCGATTGTCGGATCTGGAGTAATTACTGAAATTGTTCAGTATTCATGGGATATGTCGTGGTCTCAGCTGGGAGACTACACACCTACATGTACTCTGAGAGACAGCCTTCTCAGTCAGAGATTTATGGCATGAGCTTTCATGCTTTAATGAGAGACATGAGCCTCAATACTCATCCGGTCGCCGAATCTGGAGTATAGTTTTACAATTCTACCCTTTGTCGAAATTCCACCATCTACATTAAGTCCCCTTCTTAGTGTCATGTTCCTCAGTCAGCATTGAATGGTGATTTTCCGGGTACAACAGAAATAAGTAATTGAACTTAGTCAGAGGATAAGACATTACCGAATTTCGACTGAATGAGCAGACCATGGTATGAGCGAAAATCCCGGTGGCATAATAGAGCATCGTCCAGTGAACATAAATTGGTGTAGTACCGCTGATTCAATGATGGAATCTTGGTTGGTTCAGGATTCACGGGCCCGACCCAAAAAATAAATCCTTGTTTTAGGAATAGACGCTTGTTCGTTCGTTATTTTAAGGAACAAAAAAAATAGACCTGAGTCTAATGATATAAAATTATGTCTATGAGCTTTCACGAAAACCAAAATTTTATTTTATATGTGAGATTTCACAAAGTGGAATAAACTCTCGTTTCAAAGGTGGATGCTCGTACGAGAGAAAAGTTTTTTTTTTTTTGAATAGATCTGCGTTTGTTAGTAATAAAATTTTGTTTATGAGCTTTCATGAAAATTTTATCTTCGAGCTTTCGAAAATATTTGAAAATATACTCTCGCTTAAAAGACAGATGCTCGTGCGAGGGAGCAAAAATATATAGATATATTTTTCAAATTTACGTGAGTTTCACGTTAATATATATATTTTGAAAAATCAATGTTTTGATTTTGAACAACAGTTGAAAATAGACAATTATAAATGGTGAAATAATGTCTGTATGTGAGTTTTCAAAATTGTAGAATGGACGTCTGTCCAATTTTTGAAAAACCAGTGGATGTTAAATTCACATGAGTTGTTCACGGTTCTATGAACATCAAGTCATGATTTTGAATAATGAATTTTGCTCGTCTTTGCAGGTTTGACGGAACGAGCAAGTTTTCGAAATTCTGACCTTGTAATCACTACAACTAGTGAAATTTGTTAATAGGTAAGAGTTGGATTGTTACCATTTTTGCAGACGCTGATGTGAGCACCTTTCTAATGCTTTAATTTCACTGCTTTGATAAAATTTGCACCTTTGAATGATATTCTGAAGTAAAAATATCACATGGATGCCGCACCTACTTTGCAGAGATGTCAAACGGCGGTTATGAGACTCCTTCAGTTGATGAAGAGGAAGAAGCGGTGACTAAGAGTTCTCCAAAAGCGAATGACGAATTCTTCTTGGTCAAATATAAACCCGAAAAACGGCATCCAGGTTCGAGCACAGTAGAGTCCCATATCTCTTTGGTGAGTTGTTAGCGCTCCTCACATCATGACTTTTTCTTGTCCGTGCAATTAGGATCACGAGACCAAGGTTTGTTATTCCTTTGCAGAACTTTGCTCCGTCAAGTATTGATGGTCTTCAATTATGTGCTGCTGGGCAGACGGTTTCAGACTCGAGTGTTGAAGAAGAGGCCGAAGTAAGTATTTCTTCATATAACTTCGTAGATAAGATGCTCATTGTTGAGAATATGTCCAGGAGGATGTATCCATGGAAGTAGAGAGTACTGGTGATGCTCGTTCGGAGAATGACGATAAAGAAAACTCCTAAAGCTCAAAACCGAATGAAAGTAATGTTGTTGTTGATGTTGAGACAAGCAATTCTGGTTCTTTGAACGCTTCAGAGCCCACCCAAGTAAATATTTCTCTTGAATTTTATCCATGGAAGCATAAACTTGTTGATTCATGAATGCATGAATGAGAATCCATGTGAATATATGAAAAGCTTTGCCGAAATACGTCACCAGAAAATTCAGAACTTAGCTGTTTAGCAAAAATGTTGTAGAATCTTCGTCCGATGTCAGATTTTCGCGATCCACCCATGTATCCTTATGCACAGGAAAAAGTTCCAAGCTTTAGCAAAGAATATTTTTAAGTTTTGAGCACGTCCAGGGCCTAAAAAAGGCAAAACAGTAAACTTCCAGGAGACTTTCAGAACTTTTTTAGACTGTACGTTGTCTAATGTGTTGACCGCATCTCCTTGCTCGTTCATCGTATTGTTATGAAATTTTGACATGTGGTAGAGGACATCCATTCAAAGAGAATGTTATATAACTCATTCTCAAATTCCTTTTAGATTGCTCCCAGTTATTCATCTTGCACAGGGCAGAGTAAAGTCTCTTCAGACGAGCTTGCCGCAAAACGTATTTTCATGACTTTCATGCTATTTTCTCGTGCCTCGAGTGTATAATGATGAGCCACGAGTCTTGGACTGTGAAACTGATCGTCATGATCAGCGGACCGTCAGACCCAGTATTTTGTAAAATCTCTCCTTTTCGTTTTCTCTTCTTCTAGCAAGACTTGGATAGAGGACCCAGATAGAAAAATTGATGTGAAGACCTAGGTGGTCGAAGTTGGAGGTACCGTGATGAAGTACTTAGTGGAAAGACCTGGTGGACACCGCTCGACTGTGGAAGTCATGAATCCCGTCTAAGAATTGTTGCTTGTATGTTGTACGCTCTGGAAGCTGTAGGGACCTCATACAAGGTCGGAATTCGATGCTTGACCCCAAATTTTGAAGCTAAGAGGCTGAGTTATCTCATGAGAAAAGAATAACTCAATTTGGAGTTTTATAGATCAGCCAATGGAGCGTGCACATTTGTAATTTGTAATCCCGTACTGATTTTTCAGATTCCGTAGACCTGACGGTAAAGGCCATATCTTTCAGGTCGTATGTCCGATTGATGCGCCCTTTTGGTACATTGTAGAAGAAACATAGACGAACAACTTTTTTTGAGGAAGTATTGTCCCATTTCTCACCCGTTGGTACATTTTTGTAAACCCATGACCCGAAGTGTGTTGTATCTCATTTGTAGAGGTGATGAGAACATCTTGTAGAAGACTTTGGATTTTGCCCACCAGTCGTGCAAGCTTTGGGAATACTTTCATGTGAGCATGTTATCAGGTCTACACATCTTGATATGAATTATTAGTGCTTGGAGAAGTCCGCTTCGTCAAGTAATACTTCAGAGAACGGTTAGTTGATGAAGCCTTGTCATGAGGATGTTGCTTCTGAGACCGTTGTTGATGCTGCTATCACGACTGAATTTTCTCCAGAAATTCTTGTTGATGTTGAGATCATGGATAAAGTTCCTCCAGATATCCTTGTTGATGCAGATACTATGGTCGGAGTTGCTCCCGAGACCAAAAAGGCTAGAACCATGATCATCGACATAATATTTGCTCCTCCATCCAGTGAGCCTCGTGAAGTGGCTTTGTCAGAGAATTGATGTTGTTGTGGTACATAGCATCAGCATTTTTCATACTAGATGTGATTGGTGAAGAGAGAAAGTTCCTCAATCATGCAGGGGCTTGTGATGTAGAGAAATCCCGTTGATGAAGTTTCGCGGAATCACCTCAGGTTTCCCAGTGTATATTGAAGGAGTTAGTGCCCTTCATGTATGAATGATGTTGCAAGACTTATAGATTGTAGTTTAGTTACACTTTGATCGTGTTGGTGTTGAATCAATGTGTCATCGTCGAGATATTTGTGCTGAAGCCAGACGCGCCACTATCGAAGGTGTACTCTTTGATTGGGAGTACAATTTGAAGGCTTCTTAGATGCTTGAGCGTTGAAGCGTATATTCCTTAAGCGTCGAACGTCTTAGAGGTTTGATCATCTCGGACCTGGAGTATCTTCTGTTAATTCAGCATCCCTTTTGTTGCAGTAGTGGGATTCGACACTTGTGCAGACATTAGAGCTTTCTGATTTTTTGGAACACATGGACTTGCAGGAGAAACGCCCAAAGTATTTTTTTTTCGTGTTTGGACATCATCTCATGAATGAATGTTTCAGTGGTTGATTTGGAGAAACGTCAGATTCAACCACTTGGTAATATACTAATGTGGTGAAGCTACCATTCATAACGTCTTGTAGGGTTGCTAGCATAATTAAGTCCCCGTGCTAGGATAGCATGTGAGGAAATAAATTAAATAGACATGGAATGTGACTTGCCTGAGTGCGGAACCTCTTGATGAATATCTATGCATCTTTTGCAGGTTCTTGCTTCAACCTCGTCAAAGTTTGAAATTCCTTAAAGTACTCTGATGATGGAATGTCCGTCAAATCTTCTGGATCAGAACTTTATTCGTTGGAGAGATGTGTAACCAAAGGAGCTTTGTAAGTACCCATATTTTTAGCGTGGATCCACGCTCGTCTAAAGGATATGTCATATCCTGGATCTTCCTGATTATGTGAAACTTGGTTTCTGTACAGGTTGAACTTATGTTCACTTTGAGAGTGATGTAACCATAAGTATTTTCGAGCGCTCCTTCAAGGCCTCTGATTGAGATGGGATCATGAGTAGCTTCTTGTCGAGTGATTCCCTTGGATCCAATGGTTTTCAGTGGAATGTTGTTGACGGCGGTGCCAGCATCGATCAACGTTCTTCCAAATTCGTTTCTTCTGAGATTGACTGTGGTAAGCAGTCCCCAGTCGTACATCTCTTGATCTGCAGCTGGAGGCTCAAGAAGTATTTCCGGAATAGACTTCTTGACACGATGTGGTTCTGTGAACATGTCTCTCCTTTGTGCCTTTGACAGATAAAGCAATTCACATTCGACGGATTGAACTGTCGCTTTGATAGGTTGTTCAAAGAGTGTAAAGGTTCTGACTGGGAGAGGATTCTTGTGTACTCCTTCAGTCCCCAGTTGAATCTATTGTGTATCAACCTTCTCTTTGAAAATGTGCTTCGAAACTCCGCAGTCGCTTGTGGGATGATTGACGAACCTGTGGAAGCGGCAGTAACGAGGACTTTCCATGTCTTCTTAAGTTGGTTATTTCTTGACATATGGAAACTTGATTGCACCATCTTGGACCCAGAAATCCAGGAGTTTGATCACCTCTTTAATGGAAAAAGGAAAATCAGGTGCTTCTTGATCAGGAACTCTTGTACGTTGGTCAGAGGCTTGTGCATCTTGCTCATCCTTCCTTTGTGCTTTTGAAGGAGCCGGGGTATGCTTGCGCAGCGATTTGGCTTTCCATTTGCTCCCTTCTCCAACAGTGTTTGTGGAAGGATGAAGGTTTTACTGCTTCTTGATCAGACGTCTGCCATCTCGAGTGTCTCGCGGTTCTTCATACTTTGTAGCTTTTGTTCTTTCCAGTAAAGCGGGCACAGTAGTTGTCGATCTCTTCGCCGCTTCATGAAGGTCTGAAAATGAAGATTTTCCAATAAAGATCTGTAGACCGGGATCATGCCGTTGATACACAAGTCTACCAGTTGCTGCTCCGTGACGTTTGGAAAATGACAGTCCAAGGCTTGAACTCTGAACCTTTTCACATAATCATCGGGATGTTCACTGCTCCTTTGAATCATTCTTCTGACAGACGCATTTATGTGTCTATTTTGTTCTCAATGTTCTGTATTGTTAGACTCAATTAAATACTTATTGTGTTATTTTATGTTTTTGTTGATGTTTTTGGAAAAATAAGCTCTTGCGTCGAAATTGGCTCGAAAAGTGGTGTTTTACACCCCAGGATAGAGACTAAAAACACCCCAGAAATGTACCGGAGGAACCCAGAAAAAATGCTGGAAACACCCCAGAAAAATTACTTAAGGCACCCCAAAGGACATGTGTTATTCGTACTCCAGCAACGTATAAGGGGCGACCACTGGATAAGGGGTGACCTTCTTCACAAATTCAAAAAAATATTTTGGCGGGAAAATATTTCTTTTCACAGGCATATTTTTCGATCGTATTTTGGAGGAGTTTTTGTGCGATTCAATCGCTGAAACTTCATGGGTAGTTGTGATATGTCCTAACAAAGCTAGTATGGGTGTTTGTTTCGATCAAATTTGTCTGGATAACTTGGTTTAATTCAAACAGGGAGTTGGAGGAAAAACATGAGCTTACACGAGTTGTGGTGAATCTAAACGTGTAATGCACGTGTTAGGAAGCCTTACTTTGGAACGTGAAGAAGATTTATAAGGAATTTAATCCAGCTGCAGTTGAGTAAAGATCAAAATCATTGATAAAAAAAGAAGAAAATATCCCGAGTAAATGAAGATTATTTGGAGTTAATGGAGGAGATTCAATGTCACAATCACGTATAAATATGTTCACAAGGTATCATAGAAGGGGTGTCGAGAGTTTGGGGGGCTGAGGAGAGCCAGAGAAGAAGAAAAAATCAAGTTACGGACCTGCCATTTTTCTGCTGCTGCTGAAGAACACGAAGAACATAAGACCCACACTGGGCAGTCTTATTTTTCTACAGTTTCAGCGACTGTCGCCCGACAGTCTTATTTGTTACTGTCGCAGGACAGTCTTATTTGTTACTGTCGCAGGACAGTCTTATTTGCCGAGGGTCGTAGTTCTCTGGTTTGTAACAAATATAATTGTTACAAACCCGGTTTTGAATTATTTCTCCCTTTTCATCATTTGTAAACACCCTTTGAGCAATAATAATGATTTTTGAGCGTGTTTCCAACATGATGAGCGGCTAATTCTCCCACAACCAAGGCAATGAGGAATTTATTTACGCATGAATAATTGGTAACTATTTTATTTTCTCTAATATTTAATTATAATTCACTCAATCACTGCTTTTGCAGAGTTTTAAATTGTTTGCGTAATTTTCCTAATCAGTTGTGATTCAATTAGATAGGTTATGCTTTGTTTAGATAATCTATGCTTAAGGGATACAATTGATGTTTGAGAATTTGCTTGATTATTAGTGAGTTAAGACATAAATGACTTAAAAGATAATCAGAGTTTTGGATTATTTACCATCATTAATTCATGTGTAATAGTGGAATCAGTGTCTTGGTTGTTTTCTCATACCTCTCGCCCACTTTGTTAATATTTTTGTATATAATTTTATTAAATCTTTAAATTTAATCTTCACAAGTCCGAGAGTTTGAACCTCATTACTAAAACCTCATTCAAAAATCATTATCACCTTCCTAGATCAGAGAGAGCGACTTGCTCTGACACGAAGAAGTATTTTCTGTAGAAAGCATTAATCATCTCTCCCCAATCGGTGATACTTCCTGGTGCGATGTTGTTGTACCAGGTGTATGCCCTGCCTTTCAAGGATTTTGAAAATTCCTCCAGACGGACAACATGGTTGTGCTCGTGTTCGCCCAATAATTCCAGAAACCGAGAAATATGTTTTTGAGTATTGCATGTTCCATCCTAAAGAATGAATGTTGGAGCGGTATAACCTTTTGAAAGAGGAATCCTCTGTATGGCAGTATGGAGGTTGGTGACGATGGACGGATGATGTCTTGTCTTTTCATCGATCCTCAAAAAAGCACTCCATATCTTCACGAGTGATGAAACTTGCAGGTTCCGTTGCTGGAGAGCCATCTGCAGCTTTGCGGAATTATTCATCATGTACAACATGGATTGGAGAGATTTCAGGATCAGCGGTTGAAGATGTTTCTTTAGCTTTTCCTTTCTCGCGCTGAGGCTGAGTTCGTTCAGACGCAAGCTTGTCTTTGAGATTTTTAATATAAACACACAACTGCTTCTGTGTTGCAGCCACATCAGTCTGAACCTTCATGAGATCAACTATG
Organism: Papaver somniferum; assembly: GCF_003573695.1. Taxonomy (NCBI): domain Eukaryota; kingdom Viridiplantae; phylum Streptophyta; class Magnoliopsida; order Ranunculales; family Papaveraceae; genus Papaver; species Papaver somniferum. Next base: position 173,912,673 of record NC_039360.1, on the reverse strand, counting down.
GTATTCCGATTTCCTCTGGTTTCTTCAGGAGACCGACCGAAGAGTGGATTGTTGATGGTGCCAGTGCCGTCACTTGCAGGGGTGATCATTGGAGCACCAGTGCTTGGAGGAGTAGTAGTAACATGTGGCATAACATTGCTGGCTGGAGGAGTGGTATTAGTGGTACCACTGAAGCCTGCAATGTTGAGAGGAGTAGTACTTGCGATTGCAGTATCACTAGAAATTGCGATGTGAGAGTCGGGTGTTGAACCCGGATTGGTAACTGAACCGGACCTAAGATCAACCATCTTTGTGATATTGTGAGATTGCAACCGAGAGAATGATCTCCCACTGTGGTCGCCAATCTGTGGATGGGGGAAAACGATTTACTGGTTTTTACGGAATTGAAGAGTCGTCCGTGTGGAGACTCCGTGAACCGAGCGAAATGTTGAACCTCACACAGATGCACTGCAAGAAGAGAGTGCTTTAAGTTCGAGAGATCAATCCGTAAGACCCCGGCCTAAACCAAGAACAATGGCCGTTCCAGATTCAATTCGGTCACAAGAGAGGATGGGTTGTTCTGTAGGAGGGAAGCTGAGAAATGTGTGAGATCAATGGTGATCTGAGATTGTAGGTGTATTGTGAATTCAGTGTAAAAATGCTCTGAATGATTGAGTTTTTCCCAATTGAGAGTGATTTCTGTGAGTTCGTGCAGACGAAATATTGTCTGTATGAACTTTGATAAGAAATTTCTCGTTTAGGCGATTGTTGTTCGAATGTTCGAAAACTCATGTCCTTTCAATCAGGATTCAAAGACATTTTATAAAGCTGGAGTTGAAAACACCATGATCCCATGAAGTGTGACAGTTGTTGGAATCAGAGAGTGGGAAGTGGGAAATCGTGTTTAAAACCAATTACTCATCGTGCGGAGACTTGGTTAACTTTCCACCCACTACTTTGCTGCCTCTTCCAACTGATTGCACGACTCGCTCACATTCTCATCGTGGGTGAACACACGTGTCGTAAACCGCCAAACCAAAACCCTAATTAATATCCCCCCATGTGACACGATTGAAATCTCGTGATTGTGGAGTCAGTTGTTGACTTTATCGGACGATGAGTCCATGTAGTGCTGAGTTGAACATGATTAGAAAATGTTCTGAAACTCGTGAATTTAATATGTCTGCTGAGACGAGGTATCATTATAACCTAAGACGAGCAAACTGCGTTGCTGAATTGTTGAATATTGATAGTTGAACCAATATTCTTTTGATCTGAGCAAATATTGCTAGTCTGAGAGAATATTTCCAGTTTGAGTGAATGTTGCCGGTTCGAGCGAATATTGCTAGTTTGAGTAAATATTGCTCGTTTGATGAATTATTGGTAGTAGGACCAAATAAAATATTAATTTAAATTACTGAATGCTGGGTCGAGCAAAATAAATGAGAATGTTGATCATGGAATCAACATAAAATTATCAGTGTTTGAATTTGCTCAGAATCACGTTTCTGCAAAGCTCTGGATTCAAAACCCTAATTTTACCGAAATGATGATTTATTGCAAATCAACACAGGACCGGCTACATGGGATGACGGGTTCACCATATAACGCCCAGATGCTCAATGAGCAAAAATACCAAAGTCTCTTGAGGACCAGTTGGTGAATCATGATTAAATGCTGGTTTAACATTTATTAAATAATGCTCGTGTGAGCGACAAATAATAAAACCTGGTGTAAAATATGAGGGACCGCCAAGAGGTCATGAGACCGTCTCTGGTGGCGTGGGACCAATAGATGGTCGTTTGAGCAAACTTCCAATTGTTTGGAAAGAGTTCGAACCTAATATGAGCAACTGAGTAAATTAGGTTAAAATCATTAAGCATGTGGGACCAGCTGTTTGCAAGCCTCAGGGTCACCCTTGGTCGGTCAAGGGGATGTGCCCGTGTCACCATGATGTCCGCTGCTTCAGTCCTGAGAATTTTGATATTTTCTGATGCACGTTTGAGCAACATTTGGAGAAAATATGCAAAATCCATGGTTTTGCTGAAACTGGGAAAAGTACATGAGATGATGTAAATAATAAATAAACATGGGATTTCAAGGTGTGGGACCGGCACGGCTAGGGCATGGCCGGCCGCTGAACGCGGTCCCACATGCTTATCCCAGTTTTATGTGATTTTATGTGTTTTCTCTGATTTGAGGGAAATTTCATGAAACTGGAGAGTTTGGTGAAATTAGGGAACTCCATGAGAGATAAAATAATAATAAAATAGGGAATGGAGTGTGGGACCGGCATGGCTAAGGCATGGCCGGCCGGCCAATGGGCGCGGGTCCCAAGCCACTCTTCCCAATTTTATGTAGTTTTGATGATTTTAGCTAACTTTCATAAAATCAAAAGGATTTGTTGAAAACCAAGATATTTTGTTGAAATCAGGAGTTTTCATGAAATCAGGAAACAAACACCAAATAATAATAAATAATAATGGCATGTGGGATCGGCTAGGGCATGGCCGGCCAGCTAGATCCCGGTCCCACAAATTTTCTCTAATTTTTGATATTTTGATAAAATCATGTGATTTTAGGGAAAATACATGAAATTAGGTAATTTTATGGAAAATTCATGAAATCAAGGGAATTTTCATAATTTAAGAGGAAAATAATAAAATAATGGGGACGTGAGGTGCGGGATCAGTCACGGCCAAGGCACGGCCTGCTGGTGCTCGGTCCCGCAACACCTTTCCCTAATTTTATTATTTTTGATAAAATCATGTGATTTTAGAGGAAATACATGAAATTAGGTAATTTTATGGAAAATTCATGAAATCAAGAAAATTTTCATAATTTAAGAGGAAATAATAAGATAATGGGGACGTGAGGTGTGGGACCGGCCACGACCCAGGCATGGCCGGATGGTGCTCGATCCCGCAACACCTTTCCCTAATTTTATTATTTTTGATAAAACCATGTGATTTTAGAGGAAATACATGGAATTAGGTAATTTTCATGATTTTAGGGAAAATTATGATAAAATATGAAATTGGACGCGGGACTGGTTATGACATGGCCGGTTGGTGAGCCGAGTCCCCTGGCACCCCTGCTAACATTTTATTATTTTTCCTTCCTATTTTGCATAGGTTCCTCATTCATTCGTATCTTTTGAAATGCTCGTTTGTGCATTCAAAATGCTGGTCTGTGCATCGTTTGTTAAGTACACTTGCACCATTTTTGTCAGGGCTTATTCGATGCTTAGACGCCTGTCTCGTTGAGTATTTATCACTAACCCGTGGAATTCTGCTGGGAAGAACCACGAATTGAAGTGACGAAATATAACGAAGAATCGTAGAATATTGATGGATATTCAGGCGATTAATTGACGATTCATAGAATATTGCTGGATATTCAGGTGATGGCTCGTAGAATATTGTTGGATATTCAGACGATTTAAGATAATTAATTGACGGCTCTATACTAGAAGGGCTTCCTATCTATGAGCATTAATTATCTGTGGGTTGAGCAATATGAACTTGCTGGAGTATCATATTCCTCTTGCATAGTCGTGGAAAATCTGATTACATCCCGAAGATGTTCTCGCTCTATACTAGCAGGCATGTTGTCTAGGAGCCGCCCAATCTTTCGATTCTACACAGTACGAGATGTGTCGTGGTCTCAGCTGAGAGACTACACATCTAAATCTTCCCTGAGAAACTTTCTCCATCAGAGGTGGCATGAGCTTTCATGCATAGAGACATGAGTCTCGATACTCATCCGATTGTCGGATCTGGAGTAATTACTGAAATTGTTCAGTATTCATGGGATATGCCGTGGTCTCAGCTGGGAGACTACACATCTACATGTACTCTGAGAGACAACCTTCTCAGTCAGAGATTTATGGCATGATCTTTCATGCTTTAATGAGAGACATGAGCCTCAATACTCATCCGGTCGCCGAATCTGGAGTATAGTTTTACAATTCTACCCTTTGTCGAAAATCCACCATCTACATTAAGTCCCTTGCTTAGTGAGAAACAGTCATGTTCCTCAGTCAGCATTGAATGGTGATTTTCCGGGTACAACAGAAATAAGTAATTGAACTTAGTCAAAGGATAAGACATTACCGAATTTCGACTGAATGAGCAGACCATGGTTTGAGCGAAAACCCCAGTGGCATAATAGAGCATCGTCCAGTGAACATAAATTGGTGTAGAACCGCTGATTCAATGATGGAATCTTGGTTGGTTCAGGATTCACGGGCCCGACCCAAAAAATAAATCCTTGTTTTAGGAATAGACGCTTGTTCGTTCGTTATTTTAAGGAACAAACAAAATATACCTAAGTCTAATGATATAAAATTCTGTCTATGAGCTTTCACGAAAACCAAAATTTTATTTTATATGTGAGATTTCACAAAGTGGAATAAACTCTCGTTTCAAAGGTGGATGCTCGTACGAGAGAAAAGTTTTTTTTTTTTTTTTTGAATAGATGTGCGTCTGTTAGTAATAAAATTTTGTTTATGAGGTTTCATGAAAATTTTATCTTCGAGCTTTCGGAAATCTTTGAAAATATACTCTTGCTTAAAAGACAGATGCTCGTGCGAGGGAGCAAAAATATATAGATATATTTTTCAAATTTACGTGAGTTTCACGTTAATATATATATTTTGTAAAATCAATGTTTTGATTTTGAACAACAGTTGAAAGTAGACAATTATAAATGGTGAAATAATGTCTGTATGTGAGTTTTCAAAATTGTAGAATGGACGTCTGTCCAATTTTTGAAAAACCAGTGGATGTTAAATTCACGTGAGTTGTTCACGGTTCTATGAACATCAAGTCATGATTTTGAATAATGAATTTTGCTCGTCTTTGCAGGTTTGACGGAACGAGCAAGTTTTCGAAATTCTGACCTTATAATCACAGCAACTAGTGAAATTTGTTAATAGGTAAGAGTTGGATTGTTACCATTTTTGCAGACGCTGATGTGAGCACCTTTCTAATGCTTTAATTTCACTGCTTTGATAAAATTTGCACCTTTGAATGATATTCTGAAGTAAAAATATCACATGGATACCGCACCTACTTTGCAGAGATGTCAAACGGCGGTTATAAGACTCCTTCAGTTGATGAAGAGGAAGAAGCGGTGACTAAGAGTTCTCCAAAATCGAATGACGAATTCTTCTTGGTCAAATATAAACCAGAAAAACGGCATCCAGGTTCGAGCACAGTAGAGTCCCATATCTCTTTGGTGAGTTGTTAGCGCTCCTCACATCATGACTTTTTCTTGTCCGTGCAATTAGGATCACGAGACCAAGGTTTGTTATTCCTTTGCAGAACTTTGCTCCGTCAAGTATTGACGGTCTTCAATTATGTGCTGCTGGGCAGACAGTTTCAGACTCGAGTGTTGAAGAAGAGGCCGAAGTAAGTATTTCTTCATATAACTTCGTAGATAAGATGCTCATTGTTGAGAATATGTCCAGGAGGATGTATCCATGGAAGTAGAGAGTACTGGTGATGCTCGTTCGGAGAATGACGATAAAGAAAACTCCTAAAGCTCAAAACCGAATGAAAGTAATGTTGTTGTTGATGTTGAGACAAGCAATTCTGGTTCTTTGAACGCTTCAGAGCCCACCCAAGTAAATATTTCTCTTGAATTTTATCCATGGAAGCATAAACTTGTTGATTCATGAATGCATGAATGAGAATCCATGTGAATATATGAAAAGCTTTGCCGAAATACGTCACCAGAAAATTCAGAACTTAGCTGTTTAGCAAAAATGCTGTAGAATCTTCGTCCGATGTCAGATTTTCGCGATCCACCCATGTATCCTTATGCACAGGAAAAAGTTCCAAGCTTTAGCAAAGAATATTTTTAAGTTTTGAGCACGTCCAGGGCCTAAAAAAGGCTAAACAGTAAACTTCCAGGAGACTTTCAGAACTTTTTCAGACTGTACGTTGTCTAATGTTTTGACCGCATCTCCTTGCTCGTTCATCGTATTGTTATGAAATGTTGACATGTGGTAGAGGACATCCATGCGAATAGAATGTTATATAACTCATTCTAAAATTCCTTTTAGATTGCTCCCAGTTAGTCATCTTGCAAAGGAAAGAGTAAAGTCTCTTCAGACGAGCTTGCCGCAAAACTTATTTTCATGACTTTCATGCTATTTGCTCATGCCTCGAGTGTATAATGATGAACCCTGATGATGTTGGACTGCTTGTATAATATATTTTTATGTTCTCATTTGGTCTCATGTTTAGATTGCTCTAACCTCATGTAATCTTCGTATTAGGTGCCAAATACCGAAGTTGAGGATATTGAAACCAATAAGGATAACTCGAGCTGTTCTGGAGTTGTTGATGAAGAGACAACCATCCCTTCACTTCAAGGCCATGAGAAGGTTGTCACTGAAGTTAAGGAAACTTCGATTGTTGTTGCTTAAGTAATAGAAGAAACCGAGCCACCAGCAGAGAATACTGAAGAAATGTTGCCCTGATTGTAGAGGCTGCCCCAGTAACTGAGAACCGTGTAGTGCTGTATTAACACCCAAGTGCAGGGGTTGTTTTGGGTCCTCCATTCGATGCATCACTCCCATACCATGAACTGGTTGGTGAAGGATTTCAATGCTATTTATTCATTTGAGATCAGGACCCTTTGATTGGTACATGAGCATGGTGCTTGCAGCCATCTTGTCTTTCTCAACCGTAAAACATCACGTCTGAAACCCTGGTCACGGGACCATAGGTGAGGTTGCTTTCGAGAGGGGATGATGTAATGACCATAGTTTCATGTCCCGGCGGTAGCATCACTTTTATGATGAATGATTAGCATAAGAGAGTCTAGCGCCACGAGTCTTGGACTGTGAAACTGATCGTCATGATCAGCGGACGGTCAGTCCCCAGTATTTTGTAAAATCTCTCCTTTTCGTTTTCTCTTCTTCTAGCAAGACTTGGATAGAGGACCCAGGTAGAAAAATTGATGTGAAGACCTAGGTGGTCGAAGTTGGAGGTACCGTGATGAAGTACTTAGTGGAAAGAACTGGTGGACACCGCTCGACTGTGGAAGTCATGAATCCCGTCTAAGAATTGCTGCTTGTATGTTGTACGCTCTGGAAGCTGTAGGGACCTCATACAAGGTCGGAATTCGATGCTTGACCCCAACTTTTGAATCTAAGAGGCTGAGTTATCTTATGAGAAAAGAATAACTCAATTTGGAGTTGTAGAGATCAGCCAATGGAGCGTGCACATTTGTAATTTGTAATCCCGTACAGATTTTCAGATTCCGTAGACCTGACGGTAAAGGCCATATATTTCAGCTCGTATGTCCGATTGATGCTCCCTTTTGGTATATTGTAGAAGAAACATAGAAGAACATATTTTGTTGAGGAAGTATTGTCCCATTCCTCACCCATTGGTACGTTTTTGTAAACCCATGGCCCGAAGTGTGTTGTATCTCATTTGTAGAGGTGATGAGAACATCTTGTAGAAGACTTTGGATTGTGCCCACCAGTCGTGTAAGCTTTGGGAATACTTTCATGTGAGCATGTTATCAGGTCTACACATCTTGATATGAATTATTAGTGCTTGGAGAAGTCCGCTTCGTCAAGTAATACTTCAGAGACAGTTAGTTGATGAAGCCTTGTCATGAGGATGTTGCTTCTGAGACCGTTGTTGATGCTGAGATCACGACTGAATTTTCTCCAGAAATTCTTGTTGATGTTGAGACCATGGATAAAGTTCCTCCAGATATCCTTGTTGATGCAGATACTATGGTCGGAGTTGCTCCCGAGACCAAAAAGGCTAGAACCATGATCATCGACATAATATTTGCTCCTCCATCCAGTGAGCCTCTTGAAGTGGCTTTGTCAGAGAATTGATGTTGTTGTGGTAGATAGCATCAGAATTTTTCATACTGGATGTGATTGGTGAAGAGAGAAAGTTCCTCAATCATGCAGGGGCTTGTGATGTAGATAAATCCCGTTGATGAAGTTTCGCGGAATCACCTCAGGTTGCCCAGTGTATATTGAAAGAGTTAGTGCCCTTCATGTATGAATGATGTTGCAAGACTTATCGATTGTAGTTTAGTTACACTTTGATCGTGCTGGTGTTGAATCAATGTGTCTTCGTCGAGATATTTGTGCTGAAGCCAGACGCGCCGCTATCGAAGGTGTACTCTTTGATTGGGAGTACAATTTGAAGGCTTCTTAGATGCTTGAGCGTTGAAGCGTATATTCCTTAAGCGTCGAACGTCTTAGAGGTTTGATCATCTCGGACTTGGAGTATCTTCTGTTGATTCAGCATCCCTTTTGTTGCAGTAGTGGAATTCGACACTTGTGCAGACATCAGAGCTTTCTGATTTTGTGGAACACATGGACTTGCAGGAGAAACGCCCAAAGTATTTTTTGTCGTGTTTGGACATCATCTCATAAATGAATGTTTCAATGGTTGATTCGGAGAAACGTCAGATTCAACCACTTGGTAATATACTAATGTGGTGAAGCTACCATTCATAACGTCTTGTAGAGTTGCTAGCATAATTAAGTCCCCATGCTAGGATATCATGTGAGGAAATAAATGACATATACATGGAATGTGACTTGCCTGAGTGCGGAACCTCTTGATGAATGTCTATGCATCTTTTGCAGGTTCTTGCTTCAACCTCGTCAAAGTTTCAAAATTCCTTAAAGTACTCTGATGATGGAATGTCCGTCAAATCTTCTGTATCAGAACTTTATTCGTTGGAGAGATGTGTAACCAAAGGCGCTTTGTAAGTACCCATATTTTTAGCATGGATCCACGCTCGTCTGAAGGATATGTCATATCCTGGATCTTCCTGATTATGTGAAACTTGGTTTCTGTCCAGGTTGAACTTATGTTCACTTTGAGAGTGATGCAGACATAAGTATTTCCGAGCGCTCCTTCAAGGCCTCTGATTGATATGGGAGCATGAGTAGCTTCTTGTCGAGTGATTCCCTTGGATCCAATGGTTTTCAGTGGAATGTTGTTGACGGCGGTGCCAGCATTGATCAACGTTCTTCCAAATTCGTTTCTTCTGAGATTGACTGTGGTAAGCAGTCCCCAGTCGTACATCTCTTGATCTGCAGCTGGAGGCTCAAGAAGTATTTCCGGAATAGACTTCTTGACACGATGTGGTTCTGTGAACATGTCTCTCCTTTGTGCCTTTGACAGATAAAGCAATTCACATTCGACGGATTGCACCATCTTGGACCCAGACATCCAGGAGCTTGATCATCTTTTTAATGGAAAAAGGAAAGTCAGGTGCTTCTTGATCAAGAACTCTTGTGCGTTGGTCAGAGGCTTGTGCATCTTGCTCATCCTTCCTTTGTGCTTTTGAAGGAGCCGGGGTATGCTTGCGCAGCGGTTTGGCTTTCCATTTGCTCCCTTCTCCAACAGTGTTTGTGGAAGGATGGAGGTTTTACTACTTCTTGATCAGACGTCTGCCATCTCGAGTGTCTCGCGGTTCTTCAGACTTTGTAGCTTTTGTTCTTTCCAGTAAAGCGGGCACATTAGTTGTCGATCTCTTCGCCGCTTCATGAAGCTCTGAGAAGGTCTGGAAACGAAGATTTTCCAATAAAGCTCTGTATACCGGGATCATGCCGTTGATACACAAGTCTACCAGTTGCTGCTCCGTGACGTTTGGACAATGACAGTCCAAGGCTTGAACTCTGAACCCTTTCACATAAGCATCGGGATGTTCACTGCTCCTTTGAATCATCCTTCTGATAGACACATTTATGTGTCTATTTTGTGCTCAATGTTCTGTATTGTTAGACTCGATTAAATACTTATTGTGTTATTTTATGTTTTTGTGGATGTTTTTGGAAAAATAAACTCTTGCGGCGAAATTGGCTCGAAAAGTGGTGTTTTACACCCCAGGATAGAGACTAAAAACACCCCAAAAATGCGCCGGAGGAACCCAGAAAAAATGCTGGAAACACCCCAGAAAAATTACTTAAGGCACCCCAAAGGACATGTGTTATTCAGACTCCAGCAACGGATAAGGGGCGACCACTGGATAAGGGGTGACCTTCTTCACAAATTCAAAAAAAAAAATTGGCGGGAAAATATTTCTTTTCACAGACAGATTTTTCGATCGGATTTTGGAGGAGTTTTTGTGCGATTCAATCGCTGAAACTTCATGGGTAGTTGTGATATGTCCTAACAAAGCTAGTATGGGTGTTTGTTTCGATCAAATTTGTCTGGATAACTTGGTTTAATTCAAACAGGGAGTTGGAGGAAAAACATGAGCTTACACGAGTTGTGGTGAATCTAAACGTGTAATGCACGTGTTTGGAAGCCTTACTTTGGAACGTGAAGAAGATTTATAAGGAATTTAATCCAGCTGCAGATGCGTAAAAATCAAAATCATTGATAAAAAAAGAAAGAAAATATCCCGAGTAAATGAAGATTATTTGGAGTTAATGGAGGAGTTTCAATGTCACAATCACGTATAAATATGTTCACAAGGTATCATAGAAGGGGTGCCGAGAGTTTGGGGTGCTGAGGAGAGCCAGAGAAGAAGAAAAAATCAAGTTACGGACCTGCCATTTTTCTGCTGCTGCTGAAGAACACGAAGAACATAAGACCCACACTGGGCAGTCTTATTTTGCTACAGTTTCAGCGACTGTCGCCCGACAGTCTTATTTGTTACAGTGACAGTCTTATTTGTTACTGTCGCAGGACAGTCTTATTTGCCGAGGGTCGTAGTTCTCTGGTTTGTAACAAATATAATTGTTACAAACCCGGTTTTGAATTATTTCTCCCTTTTCATCATTTGTAAACACCCTTTGAGCAATAATAATGACTTTTGAGCGTGTTTCCAACATGATGAGCGGCTAATTCTCCCACAACCAAGGCAATGAGGAAGCTATTTACGCATGAATAATTGGTAACTATTTTATTTTCTCTAATATTTAATTATAATTCACTCAATCACTGCTTTTGCAGAGTTTTAAATTGTTTGCGTAATTTTCCTAATCAGTTGTGATTCAATTAGATAGGTTATGCTTTGTTTAGATAATCTATGCTTAAGGGATACAATTGATGTTTGAGAATTTGCTTGATTATTAGTGAGTTAAGATATAAAGACTTAAAAGATAATTAGAGTTTTGGATTATTTACCATCATTAATTCATGTGAAATAGTGGAATCAGTGTCTTGGTTGTTTTCTCATACCTCTCGCCCACTTTGTTAATATTTTTGTATATAATTTTATTAAATCTTTAAATTTAATCTTCACAAGTCCGAGAGTTTGAACCTCATTATTACAACATCATTAAAAAATCATTATCACCTTCCTAGATCAGAGAGAGCGACTTGCTCTGACACGAAGAAGTATTTTCTGTAGAAAGCATTAATCATCTCTCCCCAATCGGTGATACTTCCTGGTGCGATGTTGTTGTACCAGGTGTATGCCCTGCCTTTCAAGGATTTTGAAAATTCCTCCAGACGGACAACATGGTTGTGCTCGTGTGCGCGCAATAATTCCAGAAACCGAGAAATATGTTTTTGAGTATTGCATGTTCCATCCTAAAGAATGAATGTTGGAGCGGTATAACCTTTTGAAAGAGGAATCCTCTGTATGGCAGTATGGAGGTTGGTGACGATGGACGGATGATGTCTTGTCTTTTCATCGATCCTCAAAAAAGCACTCCATATCTTCACGAGTGATGAAACTTGCAGGTTCCGTTGCTGGAGAGTCATCTGCAGCTTTGCGGAATTCTTCATCATGTACAACATGGATTGGAGATATTTCAGGATCAGCGGTTGAAGATGTTTCTTTAGATTTTCCTTTCTCGCGCTGAGGCTGAGTTCGTTCAGAGGCAAGCTTGTCTGTGAGAGTTTTAATATAAACACACAACTGCTTCTGTGTTGCAGCCACATCAGTCTGAACCTTCATGAGATCAACTATGGTAAGATGATTTCCTCTGGTTTCTTCAGGAGACCGACCAAAGAGTGGATTGTTGATGGCTCCGGTGCCGTCACTTGCAGGGGTGATCACTGGAGCACCAGTACTTGGAGGAGTAGTAGTAACATGTGGCATAACATTGCTGGTTGGAAGAGTGGTATTAGCGGTACCACTGAATCCTGCAATGTTGAGAGGAGTAGTACTTGCAATTAAAGTATCACTAGAAATTGCAATGTGAGAGTCGAGTGTTGAACCCGGATTGGTAACTGAACCGGACCTAAGATCAACCATCTTTGTGGGATTTTGAGATTGCAACCGAGAGAATAATCTCCCGCTGTGGTCGCCAATCTGTGGATGGGGAAAAACAATTTGCTGGTTTTTACGGAATTGAAGAGTCATCCGTGTGGAGACTCAGTGAACCGAGCGAAATTTTGAACCCCACAAAGATGCACTGCAAGAAGGGAGTGCTTTAAGTTAGAGAGATCAATCTGTAAGACCCCGGCCTAAACCAAGAACAATGATCGTTCCAGAGTCAATTCGGTCACAAGAGAGGATGGGTTGATCTTTAGGAGGGAAGCTGAGAAATGTGTGAGATCAATGGTGATCTGAGATTGTAGGTGTATTGTGAATTCAGCGTAAGAATGCTCTGAATGATTGAGTTTTGCCCAATTGAGAGTGATTTCTGTGAGTTCTTGTAGAAGAAAGATTGTCTGTATGAACTTTGATAAGAAATTGCTCGTTTAGGCGACTGTTGTTCGAATGATCGAAAACTCATGTCCTTTCAATCAGGATTCAGAGACATTTTACAATGCTGGAGTTGAAAACACCATGATCCCATGAAGTGTGACAGTTGCTGGAATCAGAGAGTGGGAAGTGGGAAATCGTGTTTAAAACCAATTACTCATCGTGCGGAGACTTGGTTAACTTTCCACCCACTACTTTGCTGACTCTTCCAACTGATTGCACGACTCGATCACATTCTCATCATGGGTGAACACACGTGTCATAGACCGCCAGACCAAAACCCTAATTAATATCCCCCCATGTGACACGATTGAAATCTCGTGATTGTGGAGTCAGTTGTTGACTTTATGGGACGATGAGTCCATGTAGTGCTGAGTTGCACATGATTAGCAAATGTTATGAAACTCGTGAATTTAATATATCTGCTGAGACGAGGTATCGTTATAACCTAAGACGAGGTATCGTTATAACCTAAGACGAGCAAACTGCGTTGCTGAATTGTTGAATATTGATAGTTGAACCAATATTATTTTGATCTGAGAAAATATTGGTAGTCTGAGCGAATATTGCCAGTTTGATTGAATGTTGCCGGTTCGAGCGAATATTGCTAGTTTGAGTAAATATTGCTCGTTTGATGAATTATTGGTAGCAGGACTAAATAAAATATTAATTTAAATTACTGACTGCTGGGTCGAGAAAAATAAATGAAAATGTTAATCATGGAATCAACATAAAATTATCAGTGTTTGAATTTGCTCAGAATCACGTTTCTGCAAAGCTCTGGATTCAAAACCCTAATTTTACCGAAATGATGATTTATTGCAAATCAACACAGGACCGGCTACATGGGATGACGGGTTCACCATACAACGCCCAGATGCTCAAATGAGCAAAAATACCAAAGTCTCTTGAGGACCAGTTGGTGACATCATGATTAAATGCTGGTTTAACCATTTATTAAAATAATGCTCGTGTGAGCGACAAATAATAAAACCTGGTGTAGAAAATATGAGGGACCCGCCAAGAAGTCATGGGACCGTCTCCTGGTGGCCGCGGGACCAATAGATGGTCGTTTGAGAAAACTTGCAATTGTTTGGAAAGAGTTTGAACCTAATATGAGCAACTAAGTAAATTAGGTTAAAATAATTAAAGCATGTGGGACCAGCTATTTGCAAGCCTCGGGGTCACCCTTGGTCGGTCAAGGGGATGTTCCCGTGTCACCATGATGTCCGCTCTTCAGTCCTGAGAATTTTGATATTTTCTGATGCACGTTTGAGCAACATTTGGAGAAAATGTGCAAAATCCATGGTTTTGCTGAAACTAGGAAAAGTAATGAGATGATGTAAATAATAAATAAAACATGGGATTTCAAGGTGTGGGACCGGCACGGCTAGGGCATGGCCAGCCGGCTGACAGACGCGGTCCCACATGCTTATCCCAGTTTTATGTGATTTTATGTGTTTTCTCTGATTTGAGGGAAATTTCATGAAACTGGAGAGTTTGGTGAAATTAGGGAACTCTCATGAGAGATAAATAATAATAAAATAGGGAATGGGAGTGTGGGACCGGCATGGCTAAGGCATGGCCGGCCGGCCAATGGGAGCGAGTCCCAAGCCACTCTTCCCAATTTTATGTAGTTTTGATGATTTTAGCTAACTTTCATAAAATCAAAAGGATTTGTTGAAAACTAAGATATTTTGTTGAAATCAGGGAGTTTTCATGAAATCAGAAAACAAAACACCAAATAATAATAATATAACAATGGCATGTGGGATCGGCTAGGGCATGGTCGGCCGGCTAGAGCCCGGTCCCACAAATTTTCTCTAATTTTTGATATTTTGATAAAATAATGTGATTTTAAGGAAAATACATGAAATTAGGTAATTTTATGGAAAATTCATGAAATCAGGGGAATTTTCATAATTTAAGAGGAAAATAATAAAATAATGGGGATATGAGGTGTGGGATCGGTCACGGCCAAGGCACGGACGGCTGGTGCTCGGTCCGGCAACACCTTTCCCTAATTTTATTATTTTTGATAAAATCATGTGATTTTAGAGGAAATACATGAAATTAGGTAATTTTATGGAAAATTCTTGAAATCAAGAAATTTTTCATAATTTAAGAGGAAATAATAAAATAATGGATATTCAGGCGATTAATTAGGTAATTTTCATGATTTTAAGGAAATAATGAAATTAGGTAATTTTCATGATTTTAGGGAAAATTGTGATAAAATATGAAATTGGACGCGGGACTGGTTACGGCATGACCGACCGGTTGGTGAGCCCAGTCCCCTGGCACCCCTGCTAATATTTTACTATTTTTCCTTCCCATTTTGCATAGGTTCCTCATTCATTCGTATATTTTGAAATTCTCGTTTGTGCATTCAAAATGCTGGTATGTGCATCGTTTGTTAAGTACAATTGCACCATTTTTTTCAGGGCTTATTCGATGCTTAGACGCCTGTCTCGTTGAGTATTTATCACTAACCCGTGGAATTCTGCTGGGAAGAACCACGAATTGAAGTGACGAAATATAACGAAGAATCGTAGAATATTGCTGGATATTCAGGCGATTAATTGACGATTCATAGAATAATGCTGGATATTCAGGTGATGGCTCGTAGAATATTGCTGGATATTCAGACGATTTAGATAATTCATTGTCGGCTCTATACTAGAAGGGTTTCCTGTCTAGGAGCATTAATTATCTAAGGGTTGAGCAATATGAACTTGCTGGAGTATCATATTCCTCTTGCATAGTCGGAGAAAATATGATTACATCCCGAAGACGTTGTCGCTCTATACTAGCAGGCATGCTGTCTAGGAGCCGCCCAATCTTTCGATTCAACACAGTACGAGATGTGCCGTGGTCTCAACTGAGAGACTACACATCTAAATCTTCCGTGAGAAACTTTCTCCATCGGAGGTGGCATGAGCTTTCATGCATAGAGACATGAGTCTCGATACTCATCCGATTGTCGGATCTGGAGTAATTACTGAAATTGCTCAGTATTCATGGGATATATCGTGGTCTCAGCAGAGAGACTACACATCTACATGTACTCTGAGAGACATCCTTCTCAGTCACAGATTTATGGCATGAGATTTCATGCTTTAATGAGAGACATGAGTCTCAATACTCATCCGGTTGCCGAATCTGGAGTATACTTTTACAATTCTACCCTTTGTCGAAAATCACCCAACTACAGGACCGCAACTTGGGAAGCACCAGATTTTTCGTTCTAAAACTTTTTGAATAAATAAAATCTTAAATTCAAACTAAAATAAAATTTTACTACAAGAAATGTAATCTTAATTTATTTTTTTTTTTAAATTACAAAAGAAAATATAAAATACTAATTACAAAATCAAAGTATAAAATGAAACAAACCAACAACTCGATAAAATCCAAAACGCAAAACCTAATCCCCGTGATACATAATAATTTCTTTTACGGCTAGTCTTTCTTCATTTTCTGTGGAAAGGGAGGAAAAAGGGTGAGCAAACCACATCCCAGTAGGAAGTTTAAAAAAAATAATATAGTGTATCTATAATCAAAACAAATGCAACAAATATAACAACTAAAAGGAAGCATAAAAATTCACCATAATACTTACGCCATTTTCGGCCACAACAATGTAACATTTTCTCACTCAAATTATTTAATCTAAAATTTAGATTCTTAATCTAATTGTCAGAGTTATTCCGGTACACAAACCATAATGTTCCCCGGACAATCTTCCCAGGGTAGGCACCAGTGGTGGATGCCATAAAGGCCTGACATTTCAGCAGCAACAAAGATATGTGTATCAAAAATTTATTTCTTACCAGTAAACTCAATTTCGTACAAAACTCAAACACGCCCGTAATCTGATAAAATTTAATCAATACATTTATATATAATGTTCATAAATATAGACCCATAACATTTATACTCTAAAAACAGAAATCATCCGTATATGCAAAACAACAATGCGTCTAGATGTATTTACCCCGTATTACATATACATATGCCCATCAATCTGAAAACGGCTATGCATCAAAACACCGACTCAAGTAGGAATGATTATAAAATTAGATTTTTGTTAGAGGAAGAGCAAAACTGGATTTGAGGAGTGCAAAAATCGTCGTTGACTCAGTGATTAGGGTTGATTTAATATATCTATATGAATCGGACAGTATTACCCTTAATGACGGCAAAATTCATTCACATTCCACATTGAAATTTAACCTAACCCCCTCTCTTCCATTAATGAAAAAATATGCATGATATTTATCAAGTCAAACCGTGCTTCACCGATTAGCCATATTGTTGTTGTTTTTTTCTGAATGAATCTTAATGATTCCGTTAATTTATGATGGAGGATTTAATTTATCATCCCCTTTTCCCCCGGTAATCATATTAGATCTTATTAGAAGTAGTGGCAGGAAGTAGGGTTTTTTCTCCATTATACTGTACATGAGATTTTTAATTACATTAACCCTCGCATTCAAAAACCTTCTGTGCCGATGCCAACAACAGCGGTGATATTTTTCCCAAAGGCATTCTTCGACAGCACTCATCAATTTTTACTGGCAAACAAAGATCATCTTTAGATTTTGTTCTTGCAGTTCATTTTTAGATTTGAATTACAAAGCAATAGCAATAATAAAACTCGATGCCATTGATGGAAGATCAAGTTTTGGCGTAAGGTTTCTTTTTCCTTTTTCATTTGAAGATTGGTTACAGTTAAGACACGCGAAAGTGTGTGAAAAAACTGTATGGCCAATGAGGACATTGTTGTCCAATTTATATAAATATATGGAACCGTTAGTGATTATCTAGTTAGCTACGATTTTTGCACTCCTCAAATACGTTTTTGCTCTCCCTCTAAAAAAAATCTCATTACAAAGCCTGCACCATTAGCACCAGAAATAATATCACAAGCTCCATCAGTATTACATTTTATCCATCCAGAAGGAGGGGGCATCCATTTGTCGCTAATACCAGTAGGGATTCCAGTAGAGATGGTTAAGGTGTATTTCCTAGTAAGGAGCATGGCCTTAGCTCTCATCAGAACGACAGTATAGTTTTCCTTAACATTTTGAAACACAAGATTGTTCCTACTATGCCAAAGAGACCAGAGAATAGCAACAAAAAAACACTGATCATTATCAGAAAGTTTAGAGGCAGGAGTAACCAACCAAAAATTCAACCAATTCAAAAAAGAGCTAATCGCAAAGAATTGAGTATTGATACATAATTGAGAATAAAACCAAACACGGCTAGCAAAAGGACAAAGAACTAACGCATGCATAATGGACTCAGCAGGATCTTTACAACGAGTGCACTCCACAGAATGCATGGACATTCTAATATGGAGAACAGTTCTAGCAGGTAAGGCATTTCTAGCAGCTTTCCAACAAAAAACCTGAATTCTATAAGGCACATTGATTTCCAAATATGTTTCCAAAGAGCACTACAGGGAGAGGGTTGAGAACCCCGAAGTCCCAGGTACGAAGATTTAGAAGTAAATCTACCATCTTTAGAAAGGTCCCAAGCCCTCCTATCAGGAGTGTGACACTGGCTTAAGGGAATAGTGATGATGTTCTTAGCAGAGGCATCATCAAAATGGGTGTTTAATCTGTCAACATCCCAAGATCTAGTAACAGGATTAATAAAGTAAGACACTTTAATAGTTGGATCAGGAGGGACTAAAGGGTTTGGGACAGCAGATCCTAGAGAAGGGACCCACTTATCACACCAAGGGTCAATAAACTGACCATCACCAACAATCCAAGTAATAAAAGGTTTTATGAGCTCCTTTATGGTACGCAGGCATCTTCAGGTCCAGGAGCATTTGGCAGGACACTTAGAGTTTAAAAAATCAATTTTGGAAAAATATCTGGATTTTAGAGTGGTGGCCAACAGACAATCAGGTTTCTCAATGATTCTCTAAGCATTCCTGACAAGCATAGCCAGGTTATTGAGCTCAGCTTTCCTAAAACCCATACCTCCTTCAGACTTTGGTGAACAGAGAATATCCCAACCCAAAAGATGGAGTTCCCTATCTTTTGGATCAAGAGTTTCTCCCCACCAGAACTTACAGAGGTGAGAATCTATTTTCCTACAGAGATACTTAGGCATAAGGAAAGCTCCCATTTGATAGAGGGGAATGGCTTGACCAATATGCTTAATGAGAGTAGTTCTGGCAGCTTGGGAAAGAAGCTTATGCAGCCAGACTGAGATTCTGGCATCAATAGCTTGGAGAATACCCATATGGGTTTGGATCTTGGAAGCTTTAAACACAGTGGGGGTTCCAAGATATTTTTCTCCCAAATCCCTATTACTAATATTAAGAATATTAGATAGCTGCAACTTAACATGTTCTGGTATTTTTTTACTCAACAGAATCCCAGATTTTTCAAAATTAATTTCTTGACCATGAGGCTAAACAGTATTTTTGAAGATACCCTTTAATAGTCCGGAAATCCTTAGTAGTAGCTTTAGAAAAGAGTAAGGAATCATCAGCAAAAAGAAGGTGTGTCATAGTAGGGGCATTCTTACACACCTTTATGCCTTCAACCAGACCTTTTCTAGTAAGAGCATCAATGTATGAGGATAAGGCCTCGGAGCACATGATGTAGAGGTAAGGAGACAGAGGGCCTCCTTGCCTAAGACCTCTCTCTGGCTTAAACATGCCAGTAGGGCTAACATTAAGAAGAACAGAGTAAGAGACAGTAGAGACACACTGATTGATGAGGTTAACCCAATGATCAGAGAGTCCCATTTTTTTTTTAACTTTTTCTAGGAAAGTCCATTCCATCTTATCATAGGCCTTAGACATATCAAGTTTAATGGAAGCTATGCCATTAACTTTGTCATGATGGTGGACATCATAAATGGCCTCATTAGCAAGAAGGATGTTATCAAAAATACTTCTTTTACGGACAAAAACACTTTGATTTTGAGAGATAATTTTATTCATGAAAGGTTTTAATCTGGTAGCTAGAGTTTTGGATAGGATTTTGCAAATAAAGTTACAAAGCCCTATAGGTCTATACTGAGAGACCAACTCTTATAGAGGTACTTTAGGAATGAGAGCTATATTAGTGTGGTTAAAAATTTTAGCAATGTTCTCAGTCCTAAAGTTGGCTTGGGTCATATCAACAACAACCTCACCCACAATATCCCAATGTTTTTGGTAGAATAAACCAGTAAAGCCATCAGGGCCAGGGGATTTTTTCCTCCCATTTGAAAAACAACATTTTTTATCTCCTTTGCTGTAAGGGGAGAGTTTAGTGAAGCATTATCACTATCAGAAAATTTAACAGGCAGATCCAACAGAATTTCATCCTGAAATTGCTGTGGTTGAGTGGAATATATGGTTTTGAAATAGTCTATAAAAGATGTGCTAATACTATCTCTATCAGTGGAAATGTCACCAGCAGCATTCTTTATCCAACTAATGGTATTTCTTTTTCTCCTGAATAAGATGACTCTGTGGAAATAAGGTGAGTTTCTATCTCCTTCCAAAAGCCAGAACTCTCTGGATTTATCTTTCCAATAG
Source organism: Papaver somniferum (assembly GCF_003573695.1). Classification (NCBI taxonomy): domain Eukaryota; kingdom Viridiplantae; phylum Streptophyta; class Magnoliopsida; order Ranunculales; family Papaveraceae; genus Papaver; species Papaver somniferum. The sequence continues at coordinate 173,892,473 of NC_039360.1, read as the reverse complement.
ATTTGTTCCAAATTGTAGAGATATTCCAATCTAGCCTTTAATCTAGAAATGGCTCTACAATTTGTAGGATCTATGGTTTGGCTATGCACTAATTCTTTCCTAGTATAAGAGATATTAGTTTGGATATTGCCAAATGAGGACTTATTCCAATCACGCATACGTTTTTTTGTACTTAAAAGTTTTGCTTTGAGCTTATAAGAGGGAGATCCAACTACATTGACAGACCAAGAATTAACTATGATATCTCTGCAGATAGGGTCTTCTATCCACATAGCCATGAAATGAAAAGGTCCAGGCATGCAAGCATTATCATAGTTAAAACCAATATGCATAGGGAAGTGATCAGAAGAATCCCTAGGTAAATTATTCACACAGAGTTTAGGAAAAAGAGTTTCAGCATAAGAATTAATAAGACATCTATAAAGACGTTCAAGAACAAGGTCAGGACCTTGTTGCATATTAGACCAAGTAAACCTAGGACCAGAGAAACCAGGATCATGCAAATCAAGAGTATCACAAAAATTCCTTAAGTTGAAAAAATCAGAATCATCAACCTCAACTCCACCATTCTTATCCTCAGTACTCAAAAGAGCATTAAAATCACCTATAAAGAAGACAGGTTCATCTAAGGGGGGTTTAGGCAATTGACATTGTTCTTCCCAAAAGGTTTGTCTAAGATTACTATTCGGATCTCCATATATGAAGTGTAGATGACAAGTTTTAGAGTGGATAATATCAGTAGTAGTGACATAGATACCCCTTAGACTAGAGGATAAAACATTAAGGTGAATCTCCTTCTTCCAAGCTAGGATTAAGCCACCACTTCTGCCAACGCTTGGTACATTAAAAGTGCAAGGATACCCAAGATTTTTTAATCTTCTAGCAGCCAGATCATTATTCATCTTCGTTTCCGATAAGAAAATGATGTCAGGGTTAATGTTTTTACAGAACAAGCTAAGTTCTTTATTGGCAGATTTCTTGCCCAGTCCCCTAATGTTCCATCCAACATCATTAAGGATAGGAGGGGAGGGATTAGAATTTACCTGAGTGGTGGAATCAGAACCACCATCAAGAGCAGAACCATTATAACCTCCAATTTGACTAGTCTCCTAGGTAGAACCGAGATTCAAAGAAGAAGCCTCATGAGGGGAATTGTTGTGGACACCATCATTACTTGGAGTATCATTCACAAGTACGTTATAATTTCCATAAGGGTCAATTAGAGAATGGGTATTGAGAGTGAAAGTAGAGAGATTTATGGTTGGAAGATCCCCCAATTTGGTGATATGGGTGCAAAGAGTAGCATAATCAGGTTCTGAAGTATCAGATTGATTAGGGATTACCACAATACTAGCCAGAGAGGAGCTACTAGCTCTAGTACGCTTTCTCAGGTCTGATCTTGGATTGATTTTCCTTTTAAGATTATACAAGGCATCATGCTCAGTTGTAGCAGAAATAACTTCTTCACGAGTTACAGTAGTTGGGTTTGTCGGCAGCGCCGCTGTTTTGAATCTTCTATATGAGTTGGTAGTTTGGATCAGACCCCGATTGACTGATTCAGGCAGCGTTTTTGTGGTATCAACAGTGACATTTTCGGTTGTAGTTTGCTTGAAAATGATTGGAATCCCATTGTTCAAATTAGAAGGACATTGTTGAACAAGCCCAATATCAAAGATTTTCAAAGCTGTAGACCGGTTAACAAACAGAACCATCTGAAAACTATCAAAAACATTCTGGGAGATATTATCAGCTTGTTGAACTGGAGCTTTACCTTTGCTTTTCAGGTTTTCTTGATCAGGAGTATCATCAACTTGATTCGCATGTGCTACTTCAATTGGAGACATAATAGAATCTTGTATAACCAAGTTAGATAACGGTTGGGATGATTGGTTATCTTGTTTTCTTGGCATCATTAACCTTGATACTGCTGGGAGATTGTAGTTTGAATTGGATGTTGCCGCCTGTTAGATTAACTTTTATTTTGCTTTCCAAGCTGTACAGTTAGCATCTTTGTGGTCAAGAACTCTGTAGGAGGTACAAAAGTATCTAGGGACTTTGTGATATATGCATTCAATCAAGAAAGAATGGTCTCTTCCTGTTGTGAAAAGAGGGATACCAGTTGGTAGAGCTTTTTGAACACAGACACGAATACAAACTTTGACATTCTTCTTGAGGGGATGATTTCTATATGGTGTTTGTGCCTCTATTAATTCTCCCATCTTGATGGTCATCTGTTGAAGATCTTCAAATTCAGTACATTCCTTTTGGATGTTGCATAATATGAGCCAAAAAAGTTCTTCAGTAAAAGAAATTTGATGGTTTGGCGACCAACCATTTGTTGGAACAACTTTGAGAACCATTAGATAACCACAAGCAAACCAGGGTCTTTGAGAATTGATTCTATTGAAATCAGTTTTAACAAGAAAATGAATAAGAACTTTATTTCTCAATCCATTGAAGGTAGAAACAGTAGGTAAATGAGATAGAAGCCATTGGTTGCAGATATAGTAGCGGATTGAAGAAGTTGGAATAAGTGTTTCACTACAGACATATCCAACCATGCACCACTTCCAATTGTTATCATCTTCAGCCAATATAACTCTTTTATCAATATAAACTGGTTCAGAAAGTGTTGAGGGTAGTTTTAGTTTATCAGCCATTTGTGTAGTAAGGTTTTGAATTTCAATATTATCAGAGTTGTGAGAGGGTTGAGTTGGGGATGTATCCATATAGGTAACAATGGAGATGAGGATTAGAAGGGTGTTATCAGAAATTTTGAATTGGCTTGGTGTTAAAATAATGATATGGATGAGAAAGATTCTTCTGTGGGTGCATGTATGATATAGTTCTATCAGACCAATGTATATTTGGAATGTAGATGTACCATCCCACTCTCTTTGAACCTTAAAGAGAGAATTCTGACTGGGTTGAATTTGTTTAGCAGAAATGTAGGTGTTGGAAAGGTTTGATTTTGTGATTTTCCAAATTTTTGGGTTCAAACAAAGAATCCTTTACTGAGATAGGACAAACTTTAGAATCTATCAAATGCAGGATAGATTGGGACCCTGGCTTGCTTCTCACGTGGTATTTATACTTGAAGTCCAGGCACAAATTTGTCATAGACAAATAAATTATCTTATTTTCACATACGTCATATGCTTTTGTAAGCATGGAGGTTGGTGAACATTTAAGAGCTTTGGCATTACACGAACTGTATCCACGTTGGTTGTACACTTCTGTCCAAGTGCAATCAACACATTAGTATCGGGTAGAAAAATTTGAGTAGAGTAAAGAAATTTGGTATAGGGTAAAGAAATTTGAGTAGGTTAAGGAAAGTGATTATTATGGTTGTTAAATGGTTTATTAATGATGATGATGATAATGAAGGCTTGGGTAATATGGTGTGGCTTAGGTGGATTGACTCGGTTCATAATCAACTTGTACTTGATACTCCAAATAAAAGTAGTGCCTCCCAACAGGTGCTTCTTACTTTGAATCTGCATAAAACATAGAGTTTTAATTAGTACCCAACAAAGCTGTTCAACGTTAAGAGGTCTAATTAGTCTACTTTTAACAGTGTATTCATTAGAATTAAAGGATAGGAAAACGTATAGGTTTAGACTTTGAGAATAGGGTATAGTGGAGAAATGATGGGAACTGGAGCGTTGCGCATGGCATTGAAGAGGCGTGAATCTCCAAGTGACAAGATGGTTAACCAAGAGCCATAAATATCCATTTATGACTAATTTACCTTCTCTAAGCTAGGAGGGTGAATAATCCTAGAATTATACCAAAATAAGATAAATACAGAATCAGAGAGAAATATGTTGAGAAAAATGGACGGAGTTGCTTCAAGTTCCAGCGGAGGTATGAATACCGGTGAATCATCTGATTCAGCATCCATGCGACATGAAAAACTTGCAATGAAGCTTTAACCAGTATTGAGGTGGAAAGATTGATTGATTGATTATGCAAATCAGGAGAAAGATAAGAAGAAAGCACAAGAAGAGAAAGATGAGTTCGACAGATTAAGAATAGAGAATGATGAAGAATTTCAACTCTGGTTAATGAAGAAGGATGTTGTTGAGACACGTCGACACTGTCAGAGGATTCAGAGAAGAGGTGCATGGAAGCCTTCGTGGGGGAAGGCTCGAAGCATGACAGAAAGTGACAGTGAAGATGAAGAGAAGAAGAAATTGTGTAATGCAGAGTATGATGATAGTAATGGTAGTTCAGAGAAGAGGAAGAGGAAGACAAAAAATTTGGAGAAGAAGAAGAAGAAGAGACAGGAGTATGAAGAGGCCCAGTATAAGGAATATCTAGCACAGAAGACCTACAATCCTCGGAAGTTTGCAAAGACCATGTCGGAACCGTTAAATTTCGATTCAGATGGGAAGGAAATTGAAGGTTTAGATGTTGATGGAAATCATATGGTAGTTGGTTCTCCAGTGCATGGTAGTGTTGTTGGGGATAACATTGGAGATGATGAGGATAAAGATGAAGATGAAGATCTCCAGGGTCCTTACGCCACTTCTGATGAGGATGATGGAACCACTCCTTATTATGAGTTAGATGAATTGAACTAAGAAAGTGAGGATAAATCTGATACATATTCGGATTAGTCATCCCTACAATACCATTAATTCCTCTAGATCTAGATTGTTTTAACTTTCTTATGCATCTTCGTGAAAATTTGCGAGGAAATTGATGGTATTTGAAGTCACTGAAGAAGTGTCTGGAGAAGGGGGTTTCAATATTTGACATCTGGTGGTAAGATCTTTTATGCTGCTTTTTTTGATTTGTGTTTGAAGTTTTTTTGTGAATCACGGTATGGGTATGAAAATCAGAAGTTTTTTTGGAGAAACAACTTGAGGAGTTGCAGAGATGGTGTATTCAGAAGTTGTTTTATGGTTCTGACTGGGAATAACATCTAGCAGTGGAAGGTTACATCCTTGGTTTTTCGAAGTACAAAGGGTCTGTAAATGCACTTGTTTATGGGTGAAAATCGTTTCTGCTGATTTTCGTAATTTCGGTGGATGAATGAGAAACGGATCTAAAACCTAAACAAATGTACTGCACGGGAGTACTTTAGATTCGAGAGATCAATCTATATGAATCTGGCCTAAACCAAGAAATGGTCGTTCCGGATTTGCTTCGGTCACAAAGAGGAGGAGAAGGGCTGGTTTAGGGAGGGAAGGGAAGAGAGTTTTGATACCAGAACAGTTCTGGAAGAGTAGTACTTGACTTGTATCAGAAGGTGAAAGCTTTGAGAAAGCTTGCAAAGTTGCCTTTCTGAGTATTGTATTTTTTCCTGACCAAAAACTTGTGTTTTGGTGGAAATAGGTGAAACCTATTTATACAAGTCCAAGTGAAACGTACTCTGGCCTCGTAAGAAAATAAACAGATGAGTTAAATGGGAAGAGGTGGTAACGCCTGGTATTGATGGAATTTGATGGAATTGATGTTCCATAATGAAAGAGCGTTTCACCATTACTTCCTGCATTTACTAACCGTTTTATTCTTAATACACCGTCTTGAAACGGGCATTTGTGTATGCCGCACGCTGTAAACCGCCAAACCAAAACCCTAAAGAGCATCCCCCAGTTTGTGACATGTATTGATGTCTCGAGTGTTTTAGTGGAAAACATGTAGCATGTCGCTGGTGTTTGATAAGCTGAGCTTGAGAGACATGTCGGCTCAGTGGCGACCTTCGACGGTCGAGATTTTGCATCTTAAGAGGAATCGTGGCCTTTGATGTAGGCGCGGCATGCCAAGGTGCAAGGGTTGCATAGCATGTGCCAATGGCATGTGTGGCATGCTTTAGCCGTAGGTTGCACATCAGGTGCAAGTGGCAATGCCAAAGTGCAAGTGTTGCACGGCATATGCCAATGGCATGTGTGGCATGCCTTGGCTGCAGGTTGCACATCAGGTGCAAGTGGTAATGCCAAAGTGAAAGTGTTGCACGGCATGTGCCAATGTCATGTGTGGCATGCCTTGGACCTAGGTTGCACGGCTTTGGCATGCCAGGTTGCATGAGTTGCTTGGAATGTGCCAATGGCGCGTGTGGCGGGTTTGGCCTTGGGTTGCACGGCTTTGGCATGCCAGGTTGCAAGAGTTGCTTGGCATGTTCCAATGGCGCATGTGGCGGATTTGGACGTGGGTTGCACGGCTTTGGCATGCTAGGTTGCAAGAGTTGCTTGGCATGTGCCAATGGCGCGTGTGGTGGCTTTGGCCCTAGGTTGCACGACTTTGGCATGCCAGGTTGGAAGGGTTGCTTGGCATGTGCCAATGGCGCGTGCGGCGGCTTTGGCCTTGGTTTGCACGGCCTTGGCATGCCAGGTTGCAGGGTTGCTTGGCATGTGCCAATGGCGCGTGCGGAGGCTTTGGCCTTGGTTTGCACGACTTGGCATGCCAGGTTGCAAGCGTCGCTTGGCATGTGCCAATGGCGCGTGTAGCGTCTTTGGCCTTGGTTTGCACGGCTTGTCATGCCAGGTTGCAAGCGTTGCTTGGCATGTGCCAATGGCGCGTATGGCGGCTTTGGCCTTGGTTTGCACGGCTTGGCATGCCATGTTGCAAGCGTTGCTTGGCATGTGCCAATGGCGCGTGTGGCGGCTTTGGCCTTGATTTGCACGGCTTGGCATGCCAGGTTGTAAGCGTTGCTTGGCATGTGCCAATGGCGCGTGTGGCGGCTTTGGCCTTGGTTTGCACGTCTTGGCATGCCAGGTTGCAAGCGTTGCTTGGCATGTGCCAATGGCGCGTGTGGCGGCTTTGGCCTTGGTTTGCACGTCTTGGCATGCCATGTTGCAAGCGTTGCTTGGCATGTGCCAATGGCGCGTGTGGCGGCTTTGGCCTTGGTTTGCACGGCTTGGCATGCCATGTTGCAAGCGTTGCTTGGCATGTGCCAATGACGCGTGTGGCGGCTTTGGGCTTGGATTGCACGGCTTGGCATGCCATGTTGCAAGCGTTACTTGGCGTGTGCCGATGGCGTGTGTGGCGACTTTGGCCCTAGGTTAGATGGCGTGTGCAAGGGTTGCACGGCATGTGACAATGGCGCGTGTGGCGGACATTTTGGCATATGTGGCAAGCCGGCCAAGGCTTTGGCGCAAGCGAAGCGCTTGTATGTGCGCTTGGAACATGTGTTGGAGCCGGCAAAGGCTTGGCGCAAGGGAAGCACTTTGTATGTGCGCTTGGCACATGTGACATGTTGGCATGCTGCTGGCGCGGTGGTGCGGCTGGCATGTTTGGCATGCTGCTGGCATGGTAGTGCGGCTGGCATGATTGGCATGCTGCTGGCACGGCAGTGCGGCTGGCATGTTTGGCATGCTGCTGGCACGGTGGTGCGGGATTTAGAGTTTGGTGTATCGAAACTCTAATTTAGCGTTAAAAAGGTACCCCGGTAATTCTTGCGTGAGCGTTTTAAATTATTTACTAAATGCGCTAGCGGCGGTAGTCATGTTAGGTGCGGGGTTTTACGGTTTTACCCCTTGTCCTAAAACCACCATCAACATTTAGTCCCCTGCTTAGCTTGGAACATGGTCCTTGTTGTGAGGTAACATAAGATGGTGATAGACGAGGATAGAACTAAGACAGTAAGTCATGAAAGAGGGTCGAGGAGATTTGTCTGACCTTTTTCGAGATATAAGTAGAATCCGCAATCCTAGCATCCGGTAGCTTTGCGCAAATCCCAGTATGACTAGGTGTCTTTGGGGTCAGGTTTTCAAACGCGAGGCGGAGCTGCTAGCGTAGACTTGGCATGAAAGGGATTTGTCAGCACCAATGGTCTTGGAATGGGCGTGGGCCGCTTGGCAAAGCATGGCGTCGGCAAGGGGAAACATAGGTTGCCGGAAGGCTCTGACATGGTCCACTGGTAAGGCGTTGGCATGGAAAGCGCGGATTGTCCTGGCTGGCGCGGAGCGTTGTCATTGGATGGGATTATCATGAAAAGCGCGGAGTGTTGCAAAAGCTGACGTGGAGTAGTGGCAAGACTGGCACTGGATGTCTTGAGAGTGGCAAGGCTTGCTCTTGTGGGCCCGATCTCCTTTCTTCATGCGCGCGGCTTTATCAGGGTATTCTTTCCTTATTCAAAAATATTTTTCGAGAGGTAGGTAGCATCCACAATCCTTTCATCTGGTAGCTTTGCGCAAATCCCGGTGTGATTGGGTATCTTCAGGGCTAGGCTTTGGAATGCGAGGCGGAGCTGCTAGCATGGACTTGGCATGAAGGGGACCCATTAGCACTAACGGGCATGGAACGGGTGTGGGCCGCTCTGTAAATCACTTGGAAAGGCATGGCGCTGGTAAGGGAAGCGCCTTGGAAGGGAAGCACTTGCAAGGGAAACGCTTGTGGTTTAGGGTTTGACATGTCGAAACCCTAATTAGTGCCCTTTACTATAATCTCTGTAGAATCCGCGTACGGACTCTTATTTTGACGGTCTGCCCCTTTATCGGACACAAAACAAAATTCTATATCTCCGTAAGAGGGAATATTTAGGTTTCGAGCTCTCTTAGGAGGTGAAAACGGCCCGACAGTGAAAATCAGGAAGAAGTCAGGAGGGATGTTGCGGGCCCATGGTGGCATAGTCGCGCGCCAGTCACCTATTCCCGCTCATGGAGCAAGCAGGAATCTTCATCCTGTTCAATCTCTAAAAACTTTGTCTGCATGAAAAGAGGTATCGACCCTCTTATGTTTTTCTGTTGTTCGTCTGGATCCGTGTTTTCGTCTGCAGTGTCTCTCCAGTAGATTCCAAAAATTTACCAAAAATCCGCTGTATTCTTGGGACGGATGGATGAAATATATGCTCGGAAACGATCACGTCAGGGATAATCTTGGAGACTGTGGTTGCGTCGTCGGTCCATCCTCGACCTTAGGTTGTTCAGTGGACCTTCTGATCGTGATGATAATGTGATGTGAATGCTTGTATGGTCGAAAACTTCTGGAACCCCTGGATGAAATAGGGAGACGTTCCATTTCCGATGTTCTTCCATCAAGTCTCCCAGGACTTTGTTCCAAGATACATCCTTCGAACCATCTTCTGAATCTTGGACTATCGTACGGAATGGGATGTGGTGAGAAGTCCCCAGTTATACTTCGGTTTTATATGATGGCATGGATGAATATGTGAATGTAACCTTCTGGCGTGCTTTTGGAGTCTTCGGTGCACACGTACGGCTTCATGTTGAGAAATTCCCGCGGCTCGTAAAACCTCGACAGTGATGATGTTGAAATCAGTAAAAACCTGGTTGAGGGGAGTGAAAGCGTCTCATGCTGGTAGTCCCCATGCGTAACCTAGTTTCATTACATCGCCTTGAATCCCCGTCCGCGGGATTTGATATAAGCCTATCGTACTTTTCCCGATGCGACACTGAGATGCTCATAAATTACATGATGAAATATTCTGGATAGTGCAGGCTTGGGATCCTCCGCGTCTTCGTAAAGTGTTGAAGGCATCTTCTAGACAGAGAGGTGATGATATTCTTGCGCTGCACCCTTGAAGAGTAGATGACCTTGTTGTTGGTACGGCTTTTTGGTTGACTGTGTCTTCTGAGCTTTGACAGTGAAGGGATTCCGTGTATATCCCCAGTCCTCAAGTATGGTTTACATGTTTCCATCTTTGTAGTAATTGCTGTTGTGGTGAAGCTCTGGCTGGTATCAACGAATGAGCGACAACAGTTCTTGGTAGGAGATGTAATCAGAAGAGACTACATTGTCACGGTAACAAAGTAGGTTGGATGGAATTGTATGTGCTTCCGTGGAAGTAAAAGGATTGGCTGGATGCGTAAGCGAGAAGACTGTCCATGATCACGAGTTTTGGCGAGATGGATTAAAAGGTGGCCATGACTACAAAGATTGGCTGGCTTTAACCATGATCCTTGACATGGGGAGCATGGTGGTACGACCCTTTGCAGGAAGAAGCGGCATTGAAGAAGCTTCGACTCTTGGAGAGGATGTTGAAACTTAAGAATCCAAACACTAAAGCTTCGGCTTCGGATCCTAGAGCAGCTTATGGAGAGAACGCTGAAGCGGAGCGGCTGCGTTAATCAGTGGTCTGTCAAAACTAGACACCCTTCAGGCGAACAATAGTGGAGTCCCCAGTTTCATCTATCAATCGTGCTTTCCAGGAGAGGTTGGGGTTTGGGAACGACTTCTCTGGTTGGAAACGGATGCTTCCCTGATGCGGTGCGGTTGAGGGGTGCAAATATGTCTTGACGTTTTGCCTTGGGGAAACATAGAATCTCACATAAATGTTTCATCATGGATCACACAGTTTTGTGGGCGAAGTCCCCAGAAATCATGCGTCTCTTGACAGGAAGAGAGTCTTCGTGAACCCAGGGGGTTTGCTGATTTTCCTTGCTTCGATTTTGGAGAAGTCGTTCCTGATATTTACGCGTGATGAAATCGGATTGTTGATTCCCTACGGGGCGTTCAAGTGCAACGCTAGAAGGATGCAAATTGCTAGCGCTGGGAAGATGCAAGCTGCTGTAAAGATGCAAGTTGCTTTAAAATGCAACCTGTTGTAAAGATCCAAGCTGCTGTAAAATGCAAGCTGCTGTAAAGATCCAAGCTGCTGTAAAGATGCAAGCTGGAAGTGCAAGTGTGACGCTGGAAGGACACAAGTTGTCAGTGCTGGAAAAGATGAAAGCTGCCGGCACTGGAAAGGATGCAAGTTGTCGGCGCTGGAAAGATGTAAGCTTCCGGTACCGGAAGGACGCAAGTTGTCAGTACTGGAAGACACAGGTTGTCGGTACTGGAAGGACGTAACCTGTCAGCGCGCTGGTAAAGATGCAAGCTGCTGTCCCTGGAAATATGCAAGTTGTTAGCGATGTATCTTGTTGGAATGAGCGTTGGATTGTCATGAAAGATGGTTTGGCAAGGCGCTGTCTTGGCACGGTGCTGGCTTGGCGTGGGTGATGGTTCCAGCGTGGGCGCTGTCTTGGCGTGGCGCGGTAGAAATAAAGTGGGCCAGCATATTCCAGGTATGTACTCCAACGTTTCTTGTGTTGGTGCAAACCCTAGCCATAGGTATGCCTCCCATAAATTTGTAGAAATATTGTTCTTCTCTTCGAATATTACCGTAGTACTGTCAGCTACCTCATGAATAGTGACTGGTAATCGTTATGATGCAAAGTAGGTACACATGGGCATGCAACTGATTCCACGAAGACTGGGCGTTAGGGTTTCTCTGAGATCCAAGGTTGCAGGCCAAGGTGAACAAAGGTCCTTCTGCGGACGTGGTTAAACAACAAGATGCGGAGGTTGGAAGGTTGTCCAAAGAGTTGGAGCTGAAATAGGCAGTCTTCCAAATGACGAAGGACGTCTTCTTCGAGAAGATCAAACCACTGTTGAATGGCTTCCTTTGGATGCATTTCTGTCTTCTGAATTTATTTTTTTTCGAAAGGCAAATGAAACACCTGGCTTATGGTTTTGATTTTATGGATTTCTGGGTTGATAGACAAGTGTCACAGGGTTTTGGGTTATTATTTGGGATGAACCGTTTTAGGATGATGCCGTTTTTGGTTATGATTGTAAGTGATATGAACATTTCAGGGAAGATATGAAACCGTGAACGTTGCGTGTTGGTAGATGACATGGGATGAAACATAACATGGATATTGGTTTTACCATTCCCGTGAAAACTTGAAATTGTAAACCATATGTTCTGTCTAGGCAAGACTTACTCGGTTTCCCTGATCTCCTGATGAAAAAGGGATCCTCCGTGTGTAAGATCGAGTTTTATGGGAAGCACCGCCGCGATTGTGGAAAGTCCCCATTCGTTTTGAGTCACTTGATGACTGAATCGTTTGCTTTCAGTTTCTGTGAAGTCCCCAGCCGTCTCTTGCGGTTTGCGACTGGTAACCAGGTTGTCTGGTAGTCGAGTTGTGGATCCCTGAACAGATCGCTCGCTTCTGCCGTCATGATGTATGGATCGAAGTATGAGATCGAGGTTTGAAAACTGTCATTGTCACTGAAAGATTAATCTCCCACTGTGGTCGCCAATTGTTTATGGGTGAAAATCGTTTCTGCTGATTTTGGTAATTTCGGTGGATGAATGAGAAACAGATCTAAACCCTAAACAAATGTACTGCACGGGAGTACTTTAGATTCGAGAGATCAATCTATACAAATCTGGCCTAAACCAAGAAATGGTCGTTCCGGATTTGCTTCGGTCACAAAGAGGAGGAGAAGGGCTGGTTTAGGGAGGGAAGCGAAGAGAGTGTTGAGACCAGAACAGTTCTGGAAGAGTAGTACTTGACTTGTACCAGAAGGTGAAAGCTTTGAGAAAGCTTGCAAAGTTGCCTTTCTGAGTATTGTATTTTTTCCTGACCAAAAACTTGTGTTTTGGTGGAAATAGGTGAAACCTATTTATACAAGTCCAAGTGAAACGTACTCTGGCCTCGTAAGAAAAAAAAACAGATGAGTTAAATGGGAAGAGGTGGTAACGCCTGGTATTGATGGAATTTGATGGAATTGATGTTCCATAATGAAAGAGTGTTTCACCATTACTTCCTGCATTTACTAGTCGTTTTATTCTTAATACACCGTCTTGAAACGGGCATTTGTGTATGCCGCACGCTGTAAACCGCCAAACCAAAACCGTAAAGAACATCCCCAGTTTGTCACATGTATTGATGTCTCGAGTTTTTTCGTGGAAAACATGTAGCATGTCGTTGGTGTTTGATAAGCTGAGCTTGAGAGACATGTCGGCTAAGTGGCGACCTTCGACGGTCGAGATTTTGCATCTTAAGAGGAATCGTGCCTTTGATGTAGGCGCTGCATGCCAAAGTGCAAGGGTCGCATGACATGTGTGGCATGCCTTGGCCGTAGGTTGCACATCGGGTGCAAGGGGCAATGCCAAAGTGCAAGTGTTGCGCGGCATGTGCCAATGGCATGTGTGGCATGCCTCGGCTGCAGGTTGCACATCGGGTGCAAGTGGTAATGCCAAAGTGAAAATGTTGCACGGCATGTGTGGCATGCCTTGGCCCTAGGTTGCACGGATTTGGCATGCCAGGTTGCAAGAGTTGCTTGGCATGTGTGATGAGTGCCAAATATTGTATATATTTGCACTTTTTTATTGGCATTTAACTCATCATTCGTGCACTAACGCTCTATTTTCTCCCATATTCTGTGTTTTCGTTGTTTTCAAGAATAAATATTTTTATTAATTAATTTTGCATTTTTAGGTTATAAATAAAGTTTGGATGGAATTACGGAGCGAAAAGAGCAGAAAAGTGGTGGAAGCCGAGAGGAATCACGCAAGGAAGCTGCGAAGAATGTTGTGCGCAAGACCAAAAGGCTAGAAATGGGCTTAACAAGGAAGAAATTGTTCTTAAAGAAGAAATGGGCTCAGAATTATCCCAAGCCCAACTTATCTCCCAAACCAAAACCCAAATCCATAGCCCACTTCTCATGTAGCCGTCAGATTGGATCCTCAGCTGAATCCGACGGTCGCTTCATCGCCGATACATCAAATTTGCTACAACCGCTTCACACCACAGCACCTAACTCCATCTTGAGCCGTTAGCTTCGTTGTATCTCACAATCCAACGGTCGCTTAATCATGTGTCCTGGGCGCCGTCCGATTCCATCTAGGTTGATGATCCATCGCCTTTCAGCCGCTGACATCAAACCTCGATACCTCTGCCTCACACCCTATCACCCATACCCATCGACCTTAACCAAATCATCTTCTCCCCAAATTTTCTTTCCCCCAAATTCCCCTTCTTCCCAAAAATGCAGAACCGCCTGCAACTCCATCACCACCACCATTCCATCACTGCCACCATCTTCATCTCACCCCAGACCTCGAGCGTCACCACCACTACCTTCCCCCGACAGAAACCCATATCCCTAATTTCCCTCTCTCTCATTCCTAGCATCATTCCTAGATGCTATGAATTCGGCAGTGAGAAGCTAGGGTTCTCTAGGAGTGCAGAGAAGACCAAGAAGGCATGGGTTCGTAGCAGAAAAAGCATGGGTCAAAGTGATAGAGCAGTTATCTAGCATGGGTGGTACGAATTGGTTAGGTAATTTTCGAAACCCTAGTTTTGGAAATTAGGGATTTTTTTTAGACTCATTGTAACTATAAATTGAGTGCGTGGGTGTGAGTAGGATTTATGCCCGGGCTAGCCGGAGCACCAAGCTCTTAGTGTTCTGTAATTTTACTATTTCATCTGTTTCATCCAGTAGTATAATTTGATCATGTTTTAGTTCACTAAGCTAAGGTTGAGATGAAACCATAGCTTTGTACTATGTTATTTATGTTGTTTGTGTGATTCTTGAATGCTTAAAATGTTGTATGGTAGATTTAATCTCAGTGCATCAATACTCTGCTCTCACAATGTATGTCAAGCATCCATTCTAGTTAGGATAACATTGTGTTGATTGATTTGCAACTCATTCCTTAGAGACTATTATGAATCCTCTGACTAGTTGTGCTTTAGTTAGACAGTTAGTGCTTAGGATTGATATTTTAGTTGTGATTGAATCATCCATTGGTGAAACACCTTAGGTAAGTAATAGACTTGACACCTCTACCTTATCTGTTAAAAGGACAAGAGTATCATAATCAGTTAAATACATAGTATGATTTAATGGTGGATTCGACAACCTTAGTTCCCTCATTCTCACTGTTTACACCCTTAGTTCATTCATGATCTTGTTTATTAAACATTGCACATTGCTTCCACTGTCTTATCTTTGCTCCTTTACACACTGCTTTGCACTGCTGTGCTTTTTGCTTTCAATCACTGCCCAAAATTCTCTGAAATCAGTTAATCAAAAGCCTAGATTCAACTACACACACCAAGTCCCTGAGGACAAACCCCTTCTTACCTCACTCACTACAACTGACCCTGTATACTTGCAGGTCTAAGTTGTAGGTTCTTTTAAAACCACACCAAGTTTTTGGCGCCGCTGCCGGGGACTTGGCGTTGTGTGTTGAAGTTTCTTGGCTTGTATCTTAGATATTCTTGCACTTTCTTAGATGTACTTGCATTTATCTTTTAGCTTTTTCTCTTGTTGTTCATTTGCATCATCACTACATCTGCATCTTCTCTGCTCTAGTAGCATTTGCATTTTGCATCTTCACTGCATATTGTTCTTGCATTTATCTTTGCATATTGTTCTGCATCATAAATTGCATCTTTCAATTAATCTTACTGCCTCCTGCATTCACATAATCTCTGCCTTCTTGCTGTGCATCTCATTGCATTTCACTGAACTTGCAAATTTTGCTGCTGTTGTGGTGCTGTGGAGCTGGTGTTGCTGCTGCTGCTCTTGGATGTGCTGCTGCTGTTGTTGTGTTGCTGCTGCTGATCTACTGCTGCTGTGCTGCTGCTGGTGCTGCTGTGAACCAAAGCCCAACTGGGATGTGCAACTAGAACAAAAGAGCAGCTGGGCTGTGCTAAAAAGAGTAAGCCTAAACCCAATAACTGTGTGGGCTTGCTTTAAAAACTGAAATTCTGGGCCTTGTAAATTGATTCTGAAACTCTTGAACCCAAGTGCACTTTGTTTCTGAACTCTGGGCTTGAACCCAACTCAGAATTTGTAAAACGTTTTTAAGCCCAAGTGGGCCTCGTATTTTGGCTAACTAAGAGCCCAAAAATCAAATACCCAGCTGGGCCTCGTGCATTTCTGGGCTTGGTTCACTGAACTCGTTAGTTGGGCCGTGTACTCAAATCTCTAGGCCGTTCGCTGGTCTTGTCCCACAGAAAATTTGAACCAGTTAGCTGGGCCTCATCCCATTAAAACCAAAAGGAGTTTTCAAAACCCATAAAAACCAAATGTTTCCCATCAAAAACCAAATGTTTTTCATTCCCATCAAAACCAAAATTTTCCCATAAAAAACCAAATTTTTGAAAACCCATTAAAACCAAATAGTGGGCTTTGTGTCTTTTCAATATGGGCCAACCTCGTGCTCTCCATGAATACATGTATCCCACAATAAAAATTCCATTATCATGTATTGTCTTACCTCAAACCAATAACCCTTTTAAAATAAATGCAAGCATGATACAAATACTTCCTATATTTCGAGGGTTCGATTCTGAGAACCCCTATACTCATGTAAGAGAGTTTGAACAAATTTGTCGGACTATGCAACCTGATCATATGTCCGAAGACTCTCTGAAATTGCGTTTGTTTACATTTTCTCTAAAGGAAAGGGTCAAAACATGGTTTTACGGTTTGAGACCACAATCAATCAACACTTGGGACCAACTCACAGATCTATTTTTCAAAAAATTCTTTCCACATCATCGGACCATTGCTATTCGTCAAAGTACCAATTGTTTTGTCCAATTGGATGAGGAAATTGTTTTTCACTATTTTGAACGTTTTAATGATTTGTTGAGCGAATGTCCGCACCATGGATTTGAGAAGTGGAGACTTGTCGTCATCCTCTATGAGGGACTAGACTTTAAATCTCGAACCATGGTTGAGTCTATGTGTAATGGTAAATTTCTTGATAAATCTGTGGATGATGCATGAAAATTTTTAGCTGAGATTGCAGAGAAAACCCATCAATGGGAATCTGTTAGGGAAACAGGGACAACGCCACATGGTATGAGTCACCCCCATGAGTTAGAGTCTTATTCTTGTGATAGATCCGACCTTAGGATTGAAAATTATCCTAAATTGCAAAATCCCTATCATGATGATGATGATGAATCAAATTTTGAAAATGGTATTTTCAGTCCAACTCGTACAAACGATGTTGAATATGAGCCTCATCTAGAGGAAAATGAGTTGACCGAGAACACCAGAGTTGTTAATAGGGAAGAGTATGCATATTACTCGGATGATGATATGATGTTAGAAGAGCTAGTTCTTCTTGAAGAGTCAATTTCGGAGTCTTGTGACTCCGAAATTCCATACCATAGTGAAGAAACTTCCATGAATGATGTTTCTCCTAATATTCATATTCATTGCAATTCAGATACTTTGGACACTGATATGAGGCTTGTACAATTGTGTTGTGAAGATGAGCATGACATAGGAAAGGTTGAATCTTTTGTAGACATTAATGTTATTATACATGAAAACGAATTTGATGTGTCTGATTCCCTGCCTAAGTCCCAATATGTTGTTTCTTCCGATGTTGATTTGAATACTACGGACAATCATGATACCGAGCTAGGTCTTGATGTTTTGTTCGATGAATATGAGCATGATTTACCTGTTTCTGATTTAGGGAAAGTATGTACTAGTACTATTGATCATGAAAATAAATTAGAAGTGCATGTTTTCTTGCCTAAATCACAGATTGAGATTTTTCCACCCAACCTAGATTTGGTTTGTCACAAAATTTTTAAACCAACTAATCTGAGAGTCCCTAATCTAGGATTGGAACTGTGTGCTTCCCAAGTCCTCTTGGACTATTTTTCTGCTAAATATAACATCTTTAAAGAACCACAATTGGAATTAATTTCTCTGACCATCCCAAACAAAGTCCATTTTGAGTTAGACCTTGTGAATCCTGCACCCCTAAAATGGAAAGATTTTGTGCTTAAAAGTAAACCTTCTAAAAATTACAGGTTTGGGGGTGATTCATTTGGTTTTTCACTCTCACTCGCATTTCAGTCCAACTATAGTTGTTTGAAACTGTCTATGTTTCAATACTTTGTATTTTGGGTTGATCCTCAACTCTTTAGACTGTATGTATATAGTGAATTGTTTGTATATAATCTGGTAGGTAATGTTTAGTGGAATCATATGTTTCTTGTATATAGGTGCTAACCCAATGTGAATTCAGTTGAGTTACTGTTGGGTTTTGCCTTGAATAATGGAGTTCAAAACTTTCTTTCGCCAATATCCGGTAATCTCTTTCCTTTTTCTACACTTAGCATCGTTCTCATGGTATGTGTTATAATCATGTTTATCTTTTGAAACATTGAGGACAATGTTTAGTTTAGGTTTGGGGGTGAAAAGTAGATACTTTGATAACATGCTATAATCGAAAAATAGAACTCTAAAAAAAAAAATTGAAAAAATCAAAATAAAAAATTAAAAAATTCGAAAAAAAAACATAAAAATGGAGCTCATTTACCTTGAAATGTTGACTCTTGTGCATGTATGTAAACATAAGGATTCTTGGTCTAGATATTTAGGCACCCTGATTCTAGCACAATTCATATAGTATCATAATCAGTTGAATACATAGTATGAGTTAATGGTGGATTCGACAACCTTAGTTCCCTCATTCTCACTGTTTACACCCTTAGTTCATTCATGCTCTTGTTTATTAAACATTGCACATTGCTTCCACTGTCTTATCTTTGCTCCTTTACACACTGCTTTGCACTGCTGTGCTTTTTGCTTTCAATCACTGCCCAAAATTCTCTGAAATCAGTTAAGAAAAAGCCTAGATTCAACTACACACACCAAGTCCCCGAGGACAAACCCCTTCTTACCTCACTCACTACAACTGACCCTGTATACTTGCAGGTCTAAGTTGTAGGTTCTTTTAAAACCACACCAATGTGCCAATGGCGCGTGTGGCGGCTTTGGCCTTGGGTTGCACGGCTTTGGAATGCCAGGTTGAAAGAGTTGCTTGGCATGTGCCACTGGCGCGTGTGGCGTCTTTGGCCCTGGGTTGCACGACTTTGGCATGCCAGGTTGCAAGGGTTGCTTGGCATGTGCCAATGGTGCGTGCGGCAGCTTTGGCCTTGGTTTGCACGGCTTGGCATGCCAGGTTGCAAGCGTTGCTTGGCATGTGCAAATGGTGCGTGTGGCGGCTTTGGCCTTGGTTTGCACGGCTTGGCATGCCAGGTTGTAAGCGTTTCTTGGCATGTGCCAATGGCTCGTGTGGTGGCTTTGGCCTTGGTATGCACGTCTTAGCATGCCATGTAGCAAGCGTTGCTTGGCATGTGCCAATGGCACGTGTGGCGGCTTTGGCCTTGATTTGCACGGCTTGGCATGCCAGGTTGCAAGTGTTGCTTGGAATGTGCCAATGGCGCGTGTGGCGGCTTTGGCCTTGGTTTACACGTCTTGGCATGCCATGTTGCAAGCGTTGTTTGGCATGTGCCAATGGCGCGTGTGGCGGCTTTGGCCTTGGTTTGCACGGCTTGGCATGCCATGTTGCAAGCGTTGCTTGGCATGTGCCAATGGCGCGTGCGACGGCTTTGGCCTTGGTTTGCACGGCTTGGCATGCCATGTTGCAAGCGTTACTTGGCATGTACCAATGGCGCGTGTGGCGGCTTTGGCCCTAGGTTAGATGGCGGTGCAAGGGTGGCACGACATGTGCCAATGGCGCATGTGGCGGAAATTTTGGCATATGTGGCAAGCCGGCCAAGGCTTTGGAGCAAGCAAAGCGCTTGTATGTGCGCTTGGCACATGTGGTGGAGCCGGCAAAGGCTTGGCGCAAGGGAAGCGCTTTGTATGTGCGCTTGACACATGTGACATGTTGGAATGCTGCTGGCGCGGTGGTGCGGCTGGCATGTTTGGCATGCTGCTGGCACGGTGGTGTGGCTGGCATGTTTGGCATGCTGCTGACACGGTGGTGCGGGATTTAGGGTTTGGTGTATCGAAACCCTAATTTAGCGTTAAAAAGGTACCCCGGTAATTCTTGCGTGAGCGTGTTAAATTATTTACTAAATGCGCTAGCGGCGTTAGTGATGTCATGTTAGGTGCGGGGTTTTACGGTTTTACCCGTTGTCCTAAAACCACCATCAACATCATTACAAAATATCGGTGTTTTTTGTTTGTTTGGTTTGTTTGTTTTTGTTTCTAAAGTGTGTAGCCAAAGTAGTCTTGTTCTTGTAAATACTGGTGATTTTCTTAGTAGTTGAACTGTGTCTTGTATTGGTTTGATGATATATAGATTTGTTTTCAAGTTTACTATGAATTCTGGTTCAAAAGACAGTATGCAAGAAGATGAAAATTGTTGTGAAAAGTTTAAAGATTCCAATGAAATTTAGTAAAATGTAAGTGATAGATTTGAGGTTAAGTTTGCAGGAATGAAGATTGAATTGCATCTGGAGACGATGCAATACGTCACAGTGACAGAGCAGAGCTCAAGGGAGAGAATAGTTTTTCACCGCTTTGGCTATTAGCCCCAGCACACATCACTATTACTTATATAAATTACCTGGAGACGATGTAAGTGATAGATTCCAATGAAATTTAGTAAAATGTAAGTGATAGATTTGAGGTTAAGTTTGCAGGAATGAAGATTGAATTGCACCTGGAGACGATGCAATACGTCACAGTGACAGAGCAGAGCTCAAGGGAGAGAATAGTTTTTCACCGCTTAGGCTATTAGCCCCAGCACACATCACTATTACTTATGTAAATTACCTCCGACATATTAATACACTAGGATTTTGAAAAAGATCAACTGGGTGCAAGTTACACTTGTTAAATACACACTAGTAGGTTAATTGTTAAACTAATTTTGTCCACTAACCAAACAACCAACTTACTGATAAACATATATGAATGAGAAGAGAAAGGGAAAGGGTCAAAATATCCTGTAATTTGTACGAACATAGAGTCCGCGGTCTTGGTCCCACCTAATTGTATATGAGATTGCAGTTGAGACGTCGCTATCATCAACTTTCCGTCCTTCCATGTAGTATGGTTCGAGTGATTGGAGGTGGCAAATGAATTTACACTTATACGGGTTTGCAGGATGCTACACGACAGTCTACACTAAGGTGGTGTTTGTTTGCAGCTGACTCATCTGAGTCGTCTGGATCTGAGTGAAATCACCTGACTCATCTGGATCTGACTCACTAAGGTCTGAGTCAGAAAATATGTTTGTTTTGTGAGTCAGATCTGACTCAGCTGAGTGGATTTTTTTGGACAGAAAATACCCTTGTGCACATTTCAAACAACTTGTTCACTACCATTCTAACAACCTAAAACTTCAACCCATGAGCAAACTTTAGCTATATGAGATTTTTAATTCCATAAAACAACTTCTCTAAACAGAAGTTGTAATGTAATAAATTACAACTTGTTCACTACCGGTCTAAACAACTTCTCTTTTCGATGGAATTAAACATTACCAAACAATAAAATATAAAGACTTCATTCCTACAAACATAAAAGAAGCAGAAGCAACAAAATCTAAAGGAGGCTAGCTATTTCATCACGTAAGTTGTTCATATATATCTGCTCTTGTCGTCCAAACAGACGAGGTGCATTTTCTTCCGTTTCCGCTTCCACTTCGACTTCCACCTGTGTCTCATTCATATCAAATGTCTCATTCTCATATTCTTTAAATAGCCAATCATCCAATGCATTACGACGTAGAAAGTTATGTATTGACATGCAAGCAATGACGATATCTCTTTGAGTCTCAAATGAGTAAGAAGGCATTTTACTTAAGACGGGAAATCTTACTTTCAATACCCCGAATGCTCTCTCAATCACATTCCTCAATCGAGCATGGGCTTGATTAAACTTCTCTTCTTTGTGTTGGAGGTACTCTTCGATAATCGCCTATCCAATACCTTATGTTGCGATACGGACACATAAACCCCTGTGTATGAGAGTACGCAGCATCACATAGATAGTATTTTTCTGCAAATTTTCAACAAAAACATTATGAAGTTGAACAAAACATTAGGAAGTAGTAATTGTTACTAAATGACAAGCTAATATAATCAAAATATTATGAAGTTGAACAAAAACATTATAGCAGATGAAAAATGAATATTCTGATTAACATTACAGAAGGAGTTCGGACAACTTTAATATTGAGAGAGAGAAGTACAGCTTGTGACAGCTGTAAATAAGGGACTGGACAGTCAATGTATGTCTTATCAACAGGACTGACATTTACTGACTACATTAAAACCTTGCCTACATTTTACTCAAAAAATGTGGAGATTTTCTTTTAAAAAGGTGTTTCCATCAAGTTATAGAAGCTCGCAATATAATGTCACATTTATCTAGCTCTGGTACTCTGTACTTTTCTTTTAAACACTTTTGGATACAAAAATTTAGCTGATGGCTAAGATAACTCTAGGCAATGGTACACTAGAGTTCAATGTCAGTCTCTCTTGGCTTGACATACATAACAATCTAAGTTTAACTACAACATCATATATTCTAACACTGGTAAGTTTGGTGGGTAGTTTAACAGGTGGTTCAAAGAACAGATTCCCCATCCCAACAGGCGCAGGGGTGGCCTGAAATAGGAGAATACTACAATTGAGAGGAAGGCCTCTCCTTGCGTAGGAAGGTACAATTCAAATATAAGAACGCAGTGCACAAAATCTAAATAAAATTGAGTAAAGAAAACAAACCCAATGCAGAAAAATTGGACTTAAAATAGAGATAATACCTGGTGGAGGTAGAGGAAACTTGAAAGATGGATCACGCACTGCCTCAGTCAACACTCTCGAGTCATGAGCAGTGCCTTCCCATCCAACCACTACATACAAAAAGTACATATCCCAATCACATATCGCAAGCACGTTTTGGCTACATTCTCCTCTTCCCCTTCCTCTATACGGTGTTTGCTTCTCGACTGGAATGCTGGCACTAATTAGAGTGCCATCCAATGCACCAACAGCACCTTTGAAAGCACCTTCTCTAAGACGTTTATTCCTTTTTGTTAAAGCTGGCTTATCAAATACATTTGGTGGAGGAACTAGGACTTCAGCAGACCATTTCTTCATAGCAGTCAACACTTCATGAAAATACTTGCTAACTGTTTCACCTGAATGTTGAAAGTGATATAAAATTACACGATTCCTACAATTGTGCCCGATTGTGTATAGAAACATTGCCATCTTCTCCTCTACTTCTAAATACTTGCTATCCTCTAAAAGTCCTTTGGCTCGGAATTCATTGCATAATTGAATAAAAGGAGCCTTAGTCATTCTCAATAGGTTGTACATATTCCTCGGATTTCCTTCTAACAGATCTTGGGTGAAATCCTTTCCCGTTAAAATTGACTTCTTGTACTTCGGGCGTACACGCCGCTTAGACTTTTTAAGTTGCTTCACTAACAAACATAAAGCTACCAGTTGAGATAGTAAGGTCTTCATTTTTCTGAAAACAACAAGTAGATGGAAGCATTATGAAGTAGTAAGCCTCTGAAAAATAGAGGAAGGCATTACACAACCACATAAGAAAAAAAACGAACCAAAATTTACCGTCTTTTTCTTGGCGGCTACAGGGGTCTTAACACATCTTTTGGGAGTCTGCAAAAGCCAGATGTCAGAATATTAATCAAAAT
The DNA here is from genome assembly GCF_003573695.1 of Papaver somniferum. NCBI lineage: Eukaryota > Viridiplantae > Streptophyta > Magnoliopsida > Ranunculales > Papaveraceae > Papaver > Papaver somniferum. The sequence goes on along the minus strand of NC_039360.1, from coordinate 173,869,285 downwards.
AAGACTTCTCCATTGAATCACATCACCTAAACAATTGTATAAATCAAATAAGTGATGTGATTAATTACCAAGAAATCCTAAGAAACTACTGTCAGATGAATGAAGACATCATATATAAGTACTTGCCTGTATTTAGGTGCTTCCCTTCTCTACATAAAACCCACTTCCTTGTAGCCTTCTCAATCTGCAACGTAATGAAAGGAAATTGTTACAACACACTGACATATTAAATATAAACAACAAGCAATTAAATATAAACAGCAAACATAACTTCAATACTCATTCATTAACTTCAACAAATACTAATTCAGTCATTCAACATTCAACACAAATTAAAACCCGATTAAGTAATTCAGTCATTCAACATTCAACACAAATTCTACTGTTTAGCAACTCATAACATCTCTGACTATTTCCTAATTCATAAATTTCAACGTTCTTCTAAAATTTTGTGTGCAAAGGCAACACGAAGCTCATCGCTTTTCAAACTGACAAACAATTTCTGCCAACCAGGCATCTCTGAAGCTTTTAGACTAATGCTCAAATACTCATCCATTGTGATGCAATCAGTCTCAAGTAGATTATCTAGAGCTTTCATGAATTCTGCTGCGTTATCCTTTTCTAGAGCCAAGTTTTTTATGTTGAGAGATGAGCCTCCCATTGATGTGACAATAGAACAAACTTTTCAGTTAATAAATCACTTGAGGCTTCGTCCATTTCCTTCTTTCTTTCCTTCCACTCCCCTTTGCATTGAGACTAGAATCAACCTCGTTTCATCCTCATGATTTTGTTCTTTTTCCAAGACTTATTCGGGAATCAGATCCATTAGTTGTAGAAGTTCCAGCTGAACAAGGAGGTTCCATTCTTCCAGGCGTATCCCTATTAACTCCGGTAGAGAACTTCCCATCAAATAAATTCTGCAACTTCTCTGCATCTTCCAGTCCCTTATTCTTGAATTGACTGGCGTTTTTGATTGTCTGCATCAATTAGAAAGTAAAATCACTATTGGTTCATTATTGGTGATCAAACAAGCTTGGCATGAACCTTATTGAGCTTCAAAGAATGATATTATCAAGGCACATTGTGCCTGAACCTTATTGAGATTAAATAAAATTTTCTGAATACCGAAGATATCTAGAGGGACTTACAAAACTGAAACAGTCTCTTACCTTGTCTAATTCAGACCATTGTTCTTCGCTCCAATCAAAAGTGTTCGTCTCCGCGTTGTACCCATGCCCGGTTCTTGCTAAGAGACGAGACCAAGTGACATATTGGGTGCGCAAGTAATCCCAGTGGTTTCTCAATTTCTTTTGGGTGATAGTGCAGTCATACTTCTCAGAAAAGAATTTGCACAAATTTCCCCACGAAGTTTGCTTCAAAGAAGTTCCAGAAAACCCATGCTCAGTAGCTTGTGCCAAACATTGGTCAATAAATAACCCTCTAAATTCTGGAACGCTCCTAAAAGTTATCTTATTTGCTTTTTCATCTTCTTTTTTCTCCATAGAGAACTAGCATAAAGTAAAACAATACAAGACGTGGGTAATTTGAAATAGAAGAGAGTGTGCTAGCTACTGAGAAAGTAAACGGGAGAAAGGCCGAGCAGAAAATACCTGCTTTAGGATCCAGTGATGGCAACAAATGTCTGCGTACTGAGCTAATATTAAGGTTGTATGTGAACTATCCCTGCAATGCAGCCAAACAACATTTATTTCATAAATGTATAAAGACTTTGATTCTTAGCTCTCAATCTATCACTAGATTGTAATAAAAGTGAAACAACATATATTCCTAAAACTTTTAATAAGACATATAACCATTATGCATATTCAGTATTTACCAAACAAGGAATTTATATAAGCGATTATTGGGTTTGTTGTTAGCCATGAATGAAGACTCAAACATTTTACAATGCGAACAAACCATAGTTAACTATTTTGTAAGCGTTCTTTCGAACAAAAAAAAAACTATTCTGTAAGCGCAGTCATGAATGAAGACTCAAATATGTATAACCCTAATTCTTACAGTGGAGCATGTTCGGACTTTAAGTTCAAAGCACAGCATGCACTAAATCAACAAAATGGAAAGTAAATCAACTTACAAATGCATTGCGTACATGGCTCTTGGCGTCAAAGTTTGGGTTCATATCATTCTTATGCATGCAAGACCAATACCATACATTCTGGGCAACAATTTTTGTATGGATGCCTTGCGATATTTCTATTGAGGAACTTATGCTATGTCAAAGAGTTACTTGTAACTATAAGAAAAAAAGGAAAATCGAAATGAAGAACATAAATGACGGAAAACATGCTTTGCAAAGATAGAGAGAAAAGCAGCAGAGATTAAAAAAAGTCCTCATCGAGATTGAAGAGAACGAACAAAAGTGAAGAAGAAAGAGAGCATAAATTTCCATTCAGGCAACAACAGTTAAAAAGACTACAGGAAGAGGTCTATTGCAGTTCTAATAAAGATAGGAGGATCACTCCAGAAACGGTCTTCTCTGGAAGAAACACTCCTTTTTTCCATTAGATCAACCACAGAGTTTCCATCTCTATAAATATTTGATGCAATTCACTGCACACAGCCTCCAGGGAACGAGGTTATGTGCGAATTAGTCATGTATGATAAGAAGTGAGTCACATTTACCCCAAAATTCAGCCATATCTGAAGTAGTGATGTTAAGGATACCAGTTTACCCTTTAAATGATTGGAGCGTTTCTCGCTTTACTAGGAACACCAAGATATGGTAGACCTAGAAGTTCCCTGAATTCATTTTTGATAGAGCTTTCCAGGTTCAGCAGTGAGCTTAACCAAGGAAGTACGTACAAGCCAGTCGTAAAGAAATGAAGGTATGTTCAAAACGAATTTTATTCCGCAAATCCCAAATGGTCCAGCAACAATTGACAACTGAAATCAGCAGTAACTGTTGAACTTGCAAACAGTCTCTTACCTTGACGGAAAACTGCCAAATGTCGTCTGCAGAATGATTTTGAGCTGTTCCTAGAATGTTCTAAAGGGTTGAGCTTAGTACTCAATCCTGGTATGCTTCCTGCAAAAAACTCAGGTTGTGAAGGAGATGCCAGAGTGATTGAGTAGCTACTGAGCATCAAAATAACTGAAGACATGGTGGGTCTGTCTTCGATATTATCTTGCACACATAACAATCCAATATGTATAACCCTAATTCTTGAAATAACCCGTTGTTTCAAGGGTTTTGTGCATAATGGTTATATGTCTTAGCTCTGTTCTACACATAACTGGGTGAAACAACATAAAAAACCATCAACAAACATAAAAATGAAACCCCAACTATAAATCTACCAAAATATACAAAAAAAAATACTTGTTTAACTGATTTTAACAAAATACAGAAAACCCTAACTATCAATCTACCAAAATACACACAACAAAAAACTAATCGATTTAATCAAAAATACACACAACTGTAACTATCAATCTGCCAAAACACACACAAAAAAACATCATTAATCGATTTAAACAAAAATACACAAAACCCTAACTTTCAATCTACCAAACCCTAACAATAATAGCATCATCAATCGATTTAAACAAAGAAAAACCAAACCCTAATCATCATCCACAACTTGTAATCAGATCTGTCTGAAGAAAGAGGAGAGGACGAGTGGATGTGAGATATTCTTCAGATCTGTCTGAAGTATAAAACCCATGTTCCAAAACACATAAAACCCATACGAAAATAAAAATGGATGAAGAATTATACCTGAATATGAAAAAGAATTATACCGGAAACGAAGGTGATTTAAAGATGAAAGAGAAACGAGGGTGATTTGAAAGATGAATTTGGATGAAGCAGATTTGAAAGAGATGAAACGAGGGTGATGATGGATAGAAATCAGTGGATTTGATGAAAAAGATGCAGGAGAAATCACTAGGGTTTTTCTGCATCACCCATCTCTTCTCTCGACAAAGAAAATGAGAAGAAAATGATAAAATGAAATTTTTTTGTTATAAGCTGTCGAGGGCATTTTTGCCAATTCCAGCGAGTCAGAGGTACTAGTGAGTGACTCAGGGACATGGAAGTGCCTGACTCTATAAGGCCCGAATCAGGGGTTAGCCTTGACTCAGATGTCGAGTCAGAGGTTGTAAAAAGTGCAAAACAAACAATCTGACAGCTGACTCGGCGCGAGTCAGGGGTTGACTCAGACCCAGATGCCGAGTCAGCTGCAAACAAACAAGGTCTAAGTGTTAAGCTCAACGGCCTTGCCATCTTCCAACACGCTACTCTTCATCTCCGTGTTCATTCAGCCTGTGCTACCCTATGATAATCTCCCCCCACCCCTTGACCATTTTTGGTGTACGCCGTACCTTTCGTACACCATCCGTATATTTTAACAAAGGCGTTTTCTAACTCACCCGTTGGATTGTCTTCCTGTCTGACCACAACCGTTCTTTATATTTCTTTTCTTTCCCTAATTTTCTATGCCTTCGTTCTCTTCTCCGCTCTCTTTCTCTTCTAAGTTTTCTAAACAAAGAAAATTCTGCAACTGAATCTCCACCTACGTAACGTTTCAAGCGATTTGCAGTCAAGATCAAGGATTGAGTTTGTTTCTTTCCACTTCCTCGATTAGGTATGCAAAATTTCTCATGTAATCTGAAATTCTAGGTTTTTTTTTTAAATTTTGGGGATTTTATCTCACATGTGTTTATCAATGATTTTGAAGTGTTTGTGTTCAATCTTACTATCTATTTACGTACCTCTATATATGTATCGGAAAATAGGGTTTTTAGTTGGAATAAGCTTTTTAGGTAAAAGACTATTTGTGTTCAACTGGGTTCAATTGAATTCAAGTGATATCTATTTACGTACCTCTAAATTTCGAGGTAAAAGACTATTTGTGTTCAATCATACTGAATTCAATTGAAAAAGCTTGTTAGTTGGCTTCATGGTAACAGGGGATTTTAGTAAATAGGTTTTCTTAGATCACTCTTACATTCATTATTAGGTTTCGTAATTGTCATGTCTGATGCAGATTTTACAAATGAAAAATTGTAGGTATCCAGATGAGGAAGCTGGTGAAGTGCCCATATGCATAAGCTTCCTTGGTAACAGGGGATTTTACAGACCACTAATATTGAGGTTAATTAACTGCTCTTTTATCTCCTTTTGTTGTCTAGCTAACTACTTGCATCTTTAACATACCCAACTGTGTAAGTGTGAAGCTTAAATTTAGTGCAATAAGCTTTTCAATTGGCTTCACCAGGAAATGATTCATATGTATGTGACATTTGAGAGATTTTTTTCATTTTTTTTTAATTTTCATCCAAATGGTATATAAATTTCCCCAAACAGCCGACTCAACATGCAAACTGATAGATATTGGGGTATAAGTGTTTTAGTTCAGGAAAATGGGTATGAACTTCATCTATTGAAAAAGTGATATATGTGGCTGAGAGTTATGTCCACATTATTCGATACTAATGAGGATCTATTTTAGTATTTGCTTATGATATTGGCGTTTTGGTTCATAGGTGAGATTCAATTGACAGTAGTAAGCAACGCATAGGTGATTTCCCATAGGGTGTTCTTTAAAGCTGACTTGGGGTGTTCACATGAGACTAGGCTATAATCAATTTAAGTGATGTTATTTGGGGCCTTAGAAACTAAAATTTAATACCAACAGGCAATTAGGCATGATCGAGTCTTTTTTCTGCGAACTCTAGCTGATGTTTGTATGACACCCACTTCTATTTTTTCTTCCAGAAACTTATTCACATTCTTGAGATATAAAGTGCAACCTTTCTCAACTTATGTTCTTCTTTCACTTTTCTATAATGTTACTTATTTGTCATTATTCCTTTCTTACAGAATTTGCATTTGGTTTGTTTTGAACACAATGATTGATTGAAAATAATATGTACGTGCAAGAATTGGAGTGTCGTTGGTGGATGAAATTGATACCAAGATGAGAAGTTTGTTTTAAGAAAAATTTCCTTTCTTCCCAGTTATACAAAAACCATGAGAGCACATACTTAACAGTGTATTGTATTGTCTGATGTGCGTTTGATCTCATTACAGGTGTATATAGGGCTAGATAGATAAGTTATGCAATGCCCAACAGAAAAGATTGAGGGTCCGGAATTTGAAGATGCAAAATATATACGAAAAGATTGTTGTTTACCGACGTGCAACGCACGTGCACTCTACTTGTGATCAATAAGCCCAACACGCTTTTACGAATGTGCCAAATTATTGTTGCACATTCAGAAACTGGTACCCAGTCGGGCCGATCTCCTCGTTTCTTTTTCCATCCTATGGTGTTTTCCAACTTAATACCCAATCTGGTAATTGTAAATTCCGAGGACTAGGGCTACGTGCAAAAGTAAACCATCCGACGGTGTTAAATGGACTGTTGTAAGGAGGTGAGCGGTCAAGCTTTGGGCGGAAATATCTGAGCCCCGTTAGAATTGGGCGGAAGTCTCTTTTTCTCTTTAGATTTCTTTATTTCGATCAAACCTCGCCCACTCTCAGAATCTCTTCGCCAATTTCATCCGATTTCCTCTCAAATTGATTTAGGGTTTCATTTTGATTCTTCTATAGACATCCATCTAGTTATCAATGTATTCCACTACTAGTATGCACCAGTAAAGGATTAGTTCTTCTTTCAACTGTCAATCTACAGCCCCTCAGACTAAGAGAAATGACGACGAAAACGACCACGAATCTTACTAATAAGAAGAAGAGATTATGGGAGTTAATATTCGCATGTCTCTATGCAATTGCTTTCTACATCTTCCTCATTCAACGTTCTCTACAACTTTCACGCAATCACTCTGATAAAATTTACAATTTGCGACACGGTTGGATCTCCAATCGACTCAATGTAACTTCTCTCCGATTCATTCATTGATTTGTCCAGTTATGTAGCTAGAAAGTGTAGTTTTTAATGCTTTAAATTTGGTTTTATTTTTCGTACCAGGATGTATCTGATTCACAATGGAGAAACTTCCGTGGGAATTTACCAATTCTTACTCTTGTGTTCGCTCTCTTTGTACTTTTGGCAAACATTTCGAGGGCATTGTTTGGCTTGAAAGGAAAAGGGATGTCTGTTTTTTGGACATTCATTTCCTTCATTTACTTATCATATTTACACGGCGCTTGGTACGTATGGACATTGATATAAATGTTGGCGTTTGCATAAACAACTGACTGGATTGATGGACTCACTTAGAGTCACTTATTAATTATTGTTGCATTTTTTGTATTTGCAGTGTTATATTCATTGTTTCAATTGCTTCACTTAACTATCTTCTAGTAAAGGTGGGCACTCGTTTACTATGATGTTTGGGTAGTTGTTGGTTCTTATATGCTAGTATGCTACTTGTTGCTACGAGTGACGCTGATGATTTCTTGTTTATTCTATGGTTAAATTAAAGTATAGTTACTGATCACTAGACCATCCAATTCACTCTTTCTAATACTCATGATATTTTACTAGATATGTGTTTCTGCAGATGCTTGCAAAGTGGAGGTATTTCCCGTGGGTACTTTGGATGTTTAACGTGTTTTTTCTTCTGTGCAACCGTGTTTACGAAGGATATTCGTTTGTGACTATCGGGTTAGTGAGATATTGGTCACTCCTGGTTATTGTGACTTTTATTAGATAGTGAATGTATTATGGGTTTTATCTTGCTTATTCTTGATCAAGTAAAGTTTGTTGTGCACAGGCAACATTGGGCTTTTCTTGATAACTACCGTGGCAACTTTAGATGGCACATTTGCTTCAACTTTGGTAATTCATTATTCTCCTTATTTCTTAGTTTATTGCTTTTATCTGTATATACAATACTTGGACGGCGTGTCTTATATTTTTATAGTTATTATCTCTATGCACACTAGTTAGGGCACCTTATGCTTACATGAATACAGTAACTGTGGCATCACATATTTACTGCACTCGCATTTCTTTCAAAGTTTGATTATGTCTGTATGTGTGACAGTTGTTCTGCGCATGATAAGCTTTGGATATGATTACTACTGGGCTCTTCAAGATTCTGGTTTTGATCTAAAGGTATGCATGGTACAACTCATTCTTTGTACAGGCTTTTGGTTCAACTTACAATTATTTGGGTTGGTGGTGGATTTCTGCCGTTTGTGGAATATAAAATTAAGTCTTCTCAGTTTAATCGTGCATTTTAAGTTATTAATGTTGCAGCATGCTTAGCGATATGTGGATGCTTTATCTCACTTAGCCATTTCTACTCATGTTGTCTAATAATGCACTAGTTTTAAGGATATTATTCAAGCATGTATTGATCCTTTCTTCTCTGTGGTTGCAGAAGCACATTAAACGCTGCGAGAGCTGTTCCTTAGGGAAACCATGTTACAAATCTTTGCAGGTTTGATATACCATTTGTCATATTTGTAGTATTGATTATTTGCCAGCTTACTGATCCAGCATTATGAATAAAATTAATCAGTGACCTGATGTGAAAGGTTTGGATCTCGTAGGCCATAGGAATCATTTGTCCATGTAACTCGTAGAACCTAGTCCCAAAATGCCCTTATGCCGAAGCAATTTCTTAATCAGGACTCTCCAGTACCAATACAACTTGCTAAATGTCTTGTGTTTGCATTTCCCAGCACAAATTTTACAGTTTCTGAGCCATGTGCACAGAACTTCGGTTTATTTGGCGTTTCTTTGTAGCTTTGTAATCCCGTTGGTGGTTCTACAATTTCCTATCTTTTCCAGGAGAGAAGCGTTCCAATTGACAGATACTCGTACATAACATACATTTGCTATCTGATATATGCACCTCTCTACATTGCCGGACCAGTTATAAGCTTCAACGCATTCGCTTCACAGGTCTGCCATTTCTTCAAATTTCCTTTCTGTATAGCTGCAAATATATGATGTTCAAGTTTTTAAGAAAGATGTTCTAGCCTCGGTTTGTTGTTTTTGTAACAAAGTAGTTCTTATTGTTCTCTTCACCTGCGTGAATGCATACTGAGGTGTCGACTGTTTGACCTCGAAGCTATTCTTAATCTTCATCAACTGTCAGCAAGATAGTCTCTAGGTATGTTATTAATTAGTCTGCTGTTTGGCCATTTTGCAGTTAGATGCACCACAGAAAAATCATTCTGTCGGATCGGTGGCTTTATATGGGTTAAGATGGGTTCTATGTTTATTTCTCATGGAACTAATGACACATTTTTTTTACTATAACGCCTTTGCAACCAGGTAAGTTCTGTAACTTGACAGTCCTTAAAAAATGTTCTTTCAGTCATCTTTAAGGCTAAACTATACTTTCTTTCTAGTGCCTCATGGAAACATTTATCTCCGTTGGAGGTTTTCATCGTTGGATATGGGGTAAGAGTTCCGGATTTTACTTAGTTATTCGTGTAGCTTATAACGGAGAAATATTACTGTTGGTTTTTTTTTTTTGTATGTACAACAAATTTGAGTTGCAATATTCTTTTTTTATTACAAGTTGGACTTATTATCTTCTGGTGCAGGTCCTGAACTTCATGTGGCTGAAGTTCTTACTGATCTGGCGCTACTTCCGGTTTTGGTCACTGGTGCGTTCTTGAAGACTAAATAGTTCTCCCTCTACCTCCCCAACCTCCTCCTACGTTAGACACAGTTTTGGAGCTCTATCTGAACTGGATTAAACCCAGATCAGAAATCCGCCACTTTTTTTCTCTGTTCTTTTGGAATATGTCAAATCATGGTTTAGTGATTTTATCATCTGAGCTTTCGTACAATCTTGTAACTGTAGGTTGGAGGCATTGAAGCCCCGGAGAACATGCCTAGATGTATGAATAATTGCTATGACTTGGAAGGGTTTTGGAAAAGTTGGCATGCTTCCTTCAACAAATGGCTTGTCAGGTTCGCCTCAGTCCTTTTTGATGAGTGTTAACCATGTCTTTTAGTTTTACTGTACATCTACTTTACATTTGATTTTATGGTTTAGGTACATGTACATTCCTCTTGGTGGTTCTCAGAGAAAGCTACTCAATGTGTGGGTTGTATTTACATTTGTGGCAGTCTGGCACGATTTGGAGTGGTACTTCATTATTCTTCTCTTTGTATAAGCTTGATAATGACTAATATCTGGATTCTTTTATGATTTGGGTCAAAATATAATCTTGGTCAGTTCTGTTTTAGTTTGTCTGACATATCTTCGATTGTCCATAGGAAGCTTCTTTCGTGGGCGTGGTTAACATGTTTGTTCTTTATCCCGGAAATGGTAGTGAAATCAGTGATTACATCATTTAAGGTGACAATTTTATCTTTGAATTCTTTGTTTTTGGAGCTTCGTTCTTACTTAAACAAAATGTTTAGTGTTCATAAATTGTCATAACTTCAGAGATTGAAGATAACATTTTCAATTTTGTATTTGTGTTTAGATTTTTTTGTACTTCAATCTGAAGCCTTGTTTCTTTGCTTGATGCCACGGTGTATTTTCGAAATTATAGTTTCAAAGCTGTTGTGATTTCAGGCTAAAACTTCATTTGAGGAGTTTGTCCTTCGTGAGTTCTGTGCAGTTGCTGGTGCCATTACCATTACATGCCTCATGGTACGTCTTTCCCTCTACACTCAAAAAATGTTACTGCTTAAAGGAAGAATGTTATAGGATGCCTTTTGTTCCTTCGCTAACATAAGTTTGCTGATGGTCAAAATAATGAACTGATTTTGTCTTCCACTTTATTTAACCTTGTTATAATAACCAAACTTCAGCGGCTGTTGTCCTATCTTTATGCATTCAATAGCATAGGATGCTTGTAGTCTTCATAATAAGACATTTTATTTAAGGTGAATTTAGGGAACTCACTATATCAGTAATGTAAATTTGTTGTCGTTACTTGTGTACAGGTTGCGAACCTCGTTGGTTATGTCATTGGTCCGTCAGGCATTAATTGGTTAATTTCTAGATTCCTCCATAAAGATGGTATGTTATGGTCGTCTTTTTAAGGGATCAAATTGTATCAAGATTCTACTTGACTATTGGGATCCAACCATAGGAGTTAACTTTGATTCATTTCAACTGTCTACAGGACTACCTGTTCTGGGAGGCATGCTTATAACATTTTATATTGGGACAAAGGTAAATTTGTCTACGAGCACTGTATGTACTCTATTTTACTGTTTTAAATGTGTTTCTGATCACCCCAAGGCATGAATGTTGGCAGTTAATGTTCCATGTTCGTGAAGCAAAGGAAGCAGTGCAATAGGAATTTTAGATAATCCAGAATTGATCCTATCCTTGTAACATGAGAGGTTACATCAACATTTTGATCTGATCTACGAAAGAAAATACAAAGGCATGCGCAGTTGAGGTAGGGATCGTCCGAAGCAATTTTGTTAGACGCCCTTTCAGAAGAAAAAACATAGATAGCATGGGTTGCAGAGAGGGAGTATTTTGTCTGCCTTTGGCCACTGTAGATTTCAAATGACTCCATGATCCAAAAATGTGTGTAGACAATGTAGTATATTTCAACATCACTTTAGCTTATGCTTTGCGCGACCATGTATGGATGTGGCGATAAATTTCTTGTGTGTATGTCCTGTAAGAATCGAATATCAATTAATTCTATTGGCCTGAAATTGCTCAGTTTTCTACAAACTCGGTGAATAACTAAACTTTTAAGATTCAAAGAAATGAAACTAGTAGGACTCGAACCAGTGACGTTATCGAGGAAATTTAACTTTCAGTTGCATAAATGATTGTGTAGGATGGGCAAATGGATCACAATTTGTGTGACACGTATCTCAATAAAGGGAAATGAAAGAGATGATGGCGTTGGTTTTCAAACCCAACACCAGGATTAATGAAGAATACGTTGGTTTGGCTCTCAGTTTGTAAATTCTAGTCTGGTTAGTACTACTACTCTCTTGAACCACTTGAAGGGCCAATTTGTATCAATTTCGTTCTAGCTAGTTCGTCGATGGCTTGTTCTTCTTCTTGCTCCTCGACCACTCTTTCAAAATGCTCATTCCAACAACTAGATGGAAGAAATCTACTACTACCCAGAAGAAGATTAAGATTGATTCCAGCAATCACTAGATGGAATTCTTCTTCTTCCCCCTCCTTGTTATCTCATCATATTAGTGATGATTCAAATCTACATACAAGAAAACATTTCCAACTCAAATCCTCCAATGGGTTTCCACCACCGAATGCTGTTTCTAGTACTAAAGAACCTTCTGCAGCTGGATCAGAAGAAATGGACGCCACCATTAGTATTACTGTTGTAGGCGCATCTGGGGATCTTGCTAAGAAGAAGATATTCCCTGCACTCTTTGCACTTTTCTATGAAGATAATTTACCAGAGCACTTTACAGTTTTTGGTTATGCTCGAAGTAAGATGACAGATGAGCAACTCAGGAACATGATTAGCGCAACCTTGACTTGTAGAATTGACCAGAGGTACATACATACACCGCTTCTTTTATGCGTTTTACTGCTTTCTAGTCTGTTTTTATTTTGTCATATACTCTTGATTCTAGTCTGTTTTTATTTTGTCATGTACTCTTGATTCATTCTTTGTCATTGCAATTTTCATTGTCAACAGGGAAAACTGCAGTGATAAGATGGAACAGTTCTTGAAAAGATGCTTCTACCAGTCAGGTCAGTACAACTCCGAAGAAGGTTTCGCCCAGCTGGACAATAGACTGAGAGAGAAAGAGGTAATGTGCATGTCTCTGGAGAATGAATGTGCATTCCTTTATTAATGTGGAGAACATGTGGGATAGGATTGTCCAAGGCTTATTAAGCAGATGTCTATGATACAATTGTTAACAAGATGACGCCCGGTGACTTGCCGCGATGCAAACATAGATTTGTCAGATGTCTAAACTGGACCTTAGAAAAGAAATTATGCTTGTCCTATAAAATCTTCATATTAGACTTGCCATTGCTAGCTAAATGTAGAAGCTAGTATTGGCTACTGAAGAAATATTTCACCCTGTACAGATTTTTCTCATCTTTAATTATATTTTAAAATTTTAAGTTGTACTTCAACTCTATGTCAGGTTGGAAAGCTTTCAAATAGGTTATTCTATTTGTCAATTCCTCCAAATATTTTCGTAGACGTAGTAAGATGTGCTAGCCTTCGTGCCTCTGCAACAATTGGGTGGACTAGAGTAATTGTGGAAAAGCCATTCGGGCGTGATGCAGAATCATCTGGAGAATTGACCAGATCTTTGAAGAAGTATCTAAAAGAGGACCAAATCTTTAGGTATTGAGAACTTGATATTTTTTTTTCACTTTGTAATATTAAAAACGACATTAACATGTGTGTTCCTTTTATCTTGTGTAGGATTGACCATTACCTAGGGAAGGAGCTTGTTGAGAATCTCTCTGTACTTCGCTTCTCCAATCTCATCTTTGAACCTTTATGGTCCAGGAACTATATCAGAAATGTGCAATTCATATTTTCTGAAGATTTTGGAACTGAAGGTCGAGGCGGGTTAGTTTCAAAATGTTTATTTCTGACTTACTAAACATTGCTGAATCATTTGGAAGTACGTATAGGATGCTTATATCCAAGTTTTTTCAACCTACAGATACTTCGATAACTATGGAATAATCAGAGATATAATGCAAAACCATCTCCTTCAAATACTAGCATTGTTTGCAATGGAAACACCTGTGTCCTTAGAAGCTGAGGACACTAGAAATGAAAAGGTATGGATTTCTTAAAGTACCAGTTGAGAGATGGTTAAATCCATAACCAGGGTCTGCATGTTGCTGAAAACCCAAGCGATTATATCTCAGTTTCAAGCAGGAAAACTGTGTTTCATCATGTCGAATGTGATTCAGGTGAAGGTTTTGCGGTCAATGAGAACTTTGACGCTTGATGATGTAACAATAGGGCAATATAAGGGCCACAAAAAGGGTGATAGGTCTTATCCTGCTTACACAGATGACCCAACTGTTCCAAACAACAGCGTCACTCCTACATTTGCTGCTGCTGCTCTTTTCATCGATAATGCACGATGGGATGGTGTGCCTTTCTTGATGAAAGCAGGCAAAGCTCTCCATACTAGAAGGTTTTCTAAAAACTCCTCATGTCTTTTATGTTTTTCATTTGTCATTATTGCTCTTGTACTTGTTACTGCGACCAGTACAGCACAATCATTGAAGTGCTGTTGGAATGAAACTGTAGGGCAGAGATCAGAGTTCAGTTCAGACATGTTCCTGGTAACTTATATAAGCGAAACTTTGGAACAGATCTAGATAAGGCTACCAACGAACTTGTTCTCCGTGTACAACCAGACGAAGCTATATATCTGAAAATCAATAATAAGGTTCCAGGTCTCGGAATGAGACTAGATCGCAGTGACTTGAATCTTCTTTATAAGACACGGTGAGACTCAGTACTATCTACTTGTCAATTTAATTCTGCAATGTGCAAAAGAATTTGGATCAGGGACAATACTTCCCGGACACAATGCTCATTAGATTTTGGATTAATCTTTGCAAGTTGGAACTTGTTTTACTGGCTGACTTTTGGATTTGATGTGTCTGAAAGATATTCAAAGGAAATACCAGATGCTTACGAGAGGCTTCTGTTGGATGCGGTAGAAGGTGAACGCAGGCTGTTCATTAGAAGCGATGAACTTGATGCTGCCTGGGCACTCTTCACACCTTTATTGAAAGAATTGGAAGAGAAGAAAATTGCACCAGAGCTATATCCATATGGTAGTAGAGGACCAGTAGGAGCACATTATCTTGCTGCAAAGCATAATGTCAGATGGGGAGATCTTAGCAGCGATGACTAGTAAGAATCTATTTTGGTTTTCGGTTTTCTTGTTTTGAGAAATCAGTCAATAACATGAATGAACAATTGCTGGTGGCAATCTCCTGTCGAAATGTAATTGTATTGGGGAAATAACAAACTGTAGGCTCTAGTCTACTTTATTGGTTCTTGAGACAACTAGGCCCATGTGGTAATTGGAGAGTTTGTGCTACATCTATTCTTCCAAAGACAGTATTTATCGGTGAACAAGTGAAAATATGGATTAGTCACCTTAAAAAATTGAATAAGCATACCTAGATAGACAAAGGACAAAGAACAACCATATTCTGTATGAGACTTGTGAATCTGTGAAAATTGGATGGATAGAGTTGAAACCTACTCTCTTCTCTCATTGCCTCATTTATGTTTCAGTTGGTGTAATCTATTTTGAGGTTATTTAACAAGGAGAGTAAATTTGCAAACAACAAAAGAAGATTAAAAATTTAAAATATCTTTAAATAAAGCATCATTAGGGCCATGATTTGGTGTTGTGTTCCGGGGAGACAGGTGGAGACCACAAAGTCACAAAGCAAACCAAGCACATATTCCCACTTAATAATGTTTTTGCTTCGTAACCATCGCAGGCAGGTGTTTGCTTCTTGGGGGTACACACTACATAGTTTACTCATTTGATTTAGTTTTTTGTTTTGGCAAAGAAGGCGATAGATTGCAGCGGGTGAAACAAAATCCATATGCATTTTATTTAAGCTTGCAAAACAAATCGAATTCCATGAAGATAACCATTGGATGCTGCTATGCACGTAATCCATGTATAGCTACTGTTCGGAAGCATGATATACCGAAACTTATATGCAAAAAAGATATATGGTCAATAGCACTATTAATTTACCTCCCCTACTATTATTGCTAGGAACTGACAACCTGCACATGCTCAAATGGCAAGGTTATACGCATGGCTTATCTGACAGAGCAACATATACGCGGTAACAAGCTCTATATTTTGGAAAAACAGCATTGAAGTATGTGTGTACATATCTTACCATCAAACACGTGTATATAGGAAGATACGTGGAAAGCATGCAAGCCAACACATCAAAACATGATGTACCGCGGAACACCAAATAACTCCCGAAGAGTTACTTTATCCCATCCCCAAAAGGAGTTAAGATCAACGGTGAAGAGAAAGTTAGCTGACACGGATGTGACAGGGGCAGAAGACACTTGTCTGACACGAGCAGGCGCCTCAACTACCCGCATTAAACACTCTGAGCAGTATACGTGTCGATCAACCCGTGGAACGAACGAGGATGGTTCTGCGTGATCAAGTGATGAACGAAGACCTCCGCGGGACGGACACGAAACACAAGAAGATAAGGTTTCAACGGCTCTCAGAGATGGGTCCCAGACTCTAACCCTATAAATACCCCCTCTCCACCAAGAGTGAGGGGGATCGGAAAAATCAGGGAGAGAAGGAGAGAGAAGGAGAGAGAATAATTGTGAGTGTAAGTCTTTTACAATAGATAGACATGTAAACTCCAAAGTCATTCGACTATCCTTGTAACTCTCAAATACATAGTGAAACAACAAACCCCGTGGACGTAGGCCTTTGTGCTGAACCACGTAAATCCCAGTCTCATTTACATTTCAGCACTTTACGTTCGTCTAAAACCCCATGAATCTCTATTTCTATGTTTGGTCTTCTTTATTTTTACTCAGGTCCCATGCTCAAACGCCTCGCACGGTGTTATTAGATGAGGCTGTGATAAACCCGAGGGTTTTGAGCCAAGGAATCGGCACAAATGTATCATCAGTATGAGTCTGTCTAGATTACGAACTTTGATTGTGAACACGCAGATACCTTCGTGATTTAAGTGTTTACAAAGTATTAACCATCAATAGACGTATTACCATCTTGATTGCCATGACAATATTTCGGGTGCTGAATCCAGTCCTTCTAATTGGTCAGAGGTAAGGACTCCATACTGGGGACTCCCCACCACCAGTGTTCCCCTGTAAAACCATTTTTCAACCCGTGACTCATTGAGGTTTGTCAAAAAGTTTAGAAGGGGAGATGAAAAAAAAGATAAGAATCGGTGAACACTTGGAAGAAAACAAATCGAGGAAGAATACACTGTATATAAAGAAACACCGTTTTCTTCTACTACTCCTTCTAGTTCACCGAATAAGCTAAGAACCAGAAATGTGGACACAGAAAGTCAGAGAAAAAGAGACTTTCACAGAGGAGAGGTAATAATCTAGTTTGGTGAGACTCGTGATGGTACCTTAATCCAATGGACAGTGGTCCATCTCTCTATTAACCTTTTTCATGGTGCATTACGCAAGCCTGGGGTCACTTAGCTCGAGAGATGATAACCGTTTGAAATCTAGTGCGTGTGTATTTTTAGCAAAGCCAACGCATCATACGTAGTCAAGCCTTGCATTTTATCATTTACCCAATTTTAGAAATTGGAGCTTAGGTCACAACTCAAGTTGGTGATGCGTCAAATCATTTGTCCTAAGTCAGTGATCCATCATTGACACTCCGTTTCTCTAGGTTACGCTCTTGGCTAATTTTTCACAGTAAAACTGTAAAAGAGTGACCACATCCTAGTTAGTAAGTTCGCGAATGATTCGCGAATTTTTTCGTATCACGAATTTTATCGTCTTATTCGCGTACGTTTATAACTCCGAATCCAAGTCACGTATTATGTGACATTCCCGGATTATTCGCGAATCGTTCACGAATTTTACGTATCCCGAATGATACGTCCGCTTAATTCGCCAGCTTTTACTTTTCAAAGACTCCATTTTTTGGGCTTTACTGCCTCCCGAGCATACACGACCGAATATTAGACGTGTTGTAATTTTTATGAAACAAAAACGACTGAACAAATTTGAAGGTGAAGGTGAGAGAGATCTCAAACTCACTAACCAAGCATCTAAACCACCATACGACGTCCTCTTGGATAACCAATGTTGTATATATTATTAATATCATCATATTGAGTTTATTTTTTCCTTAAATAACTCACACATGCATAAAAATTGGTCTATGACCTTATAAATACAAATTATTTGTTATATGTAGATACCGAATTTTCAGAGCCGAACTCACATTTACAAATCGAATTATACACGTACGTATGCCGTTCCGAATTAATGACGAATCACGTCCCGTTGACCGAATTTTGGACCGAATTTGAATTTTACAAAACCGTATAATACTCGTACGTTTGCCGAATCCCGAATTGCTAACTAGGGACCACATGCATAAATGAACGCGTCATTGAGTCTTGAGCTGCGTCTTAATCATGATTCTTGGACCTTGGAGAGTCTGAGCGACTTAGTTTGATGCGAAGTGTCGAGTCAAAAATATATTCATATCTAAATTCCCATAAAAAATAGAGATTGGCCAACTCCGTCTCGGTACTCAACTCGTTAACAAAAATAGCAAAATCGTTGCCACTGGCCAACACGCTGTATAGGGTAGAATAGGTATTTCGATTAACCTAAACATAGTAAACCCTAGTAGGGTTAGTTAGTCGGCTATAAATTGCAAAACTACACGGGACTTTTCTCGTGCCTCTAAACTCAACTAACTTCTTCCCCACCTCGTTGCCTAGTCTCTCTCTCGTTGTGACTGTACTGTGTGTTCCATATGAACACAGGAAAACAGAATCATCTTTATTTCCACGATGATTTTTACTTTCAGAAGCAAATCGAGTCCTTCGATCTCTTTGAGAGGAAAAATCATTGTGCTGATGAAGACGGTTCGTACTAAATAGAATAGAATCATCTATGATTTTCATAATGACTTGTTTTTCTCAAAAATAAAGGTAGTTATGCCTTTTATTGAGAGGAAAAGTCATTATGAGAATAAAGGTGATTCAAATTCGATTGTACTCTTCAGGCGAAGCGGCGGTGATTATGGAAGATATGTTTTAGTTTGTAAAACCTGTTACTTATGTTTATGTTTAAAGTTCTTAACCGCTATCTTTTTCTTTTACCTCGTTGGAGTAGAGCATAAATACGTATGTACATATTATACAATGATCACTATTTTCTTTTCAAGTCGTTACAAATCTGTTGGAGTTCAGTATATCCATGGTTTCAGCAGATTTAGAATAAAAAGTTATGTTGGAATATTTTTATTATATTTAAAATATACTTTTAGAAAAAGATATAATTTTAAAGCGTTCAATAATGGTAAAATATAATTATTGAGCCATTTGAAAATCTTATCTATTTTTATCAGTACGCATATCTTAGACAAAAATTGACCCTGGAAAATGTTTCACTTTATTACGGTTGCGAAGGATTTGATGTAGTATTTGTTGTGATTCGATTAGATGTAGGGTCCTTTGTCCCAGAACAATTTTTTCCATTGACGCTTTATAATTACCGTAAAGAAAGTTGGTGTAAGAAAATATTCCAGGACAAACCGATTCTACATTTAATATATTCGTACCTATTACATCAGACACCCTTTCAGGATGGTGAATTTCTTTGGATTCTATCATGATGTTGCGAAGCCAATGCAAAAAGACGTGATCACAATATATATTAGATAGATAGATAAACCAACCAAATTTTGAGTTACAAAAAAGTGCTTACAAAATTATTATTTTTTCATAAATATCATGCTGCTTGACATCGGATCTTGTCAGTACTAATATACAGAACCTTGCTTGTAATTCCCATTTGTGCTCATAATGTAGATGGTAAAATATATTTAAACATTGCAATAGGAGCAAGCATCTACATTCTGGTCCGTTCCAAGAATTGGTACGACACGATCTGTCTTTTTTTTTACAACTGCTGGTGCACAAATGTGGACAAACCAACTAATCTCTCCCGATGCAGTGATTTTCCGCGCACAAACTCTTTTCCAGTGTCTGCATTAAACTTGCATGGATTTCTATTCAATGTGGGGGATTCTTGGAAGTTTGAATAGAAATATGAGTTGGTTAGTTAGTTAGTGTGAGTGGATGTGTCCACTCACTTAAACCTTTTCAATATGTTGTGTCTTATCCCAAGGGATGTGACTCTTCATAAAAAGATTTCTCCAAAAGTCACTTCTAAACCTATATAAACCCCACACAGTTTCTATTACAAGTGTGTTTTTTTAGAGTCATAAAACTAGTACTAGAAATTTAAGAGTTTGCATGTGTCTTTAAGAGTTAAAGAAGAGTTTGTGCTACATCTATTCGCGTTCGTTGTTCGGTGTTATCGAAGTGCCTCGAAAAAACATCGAGGTATTGTTGAACGTTGGAGACATATGCCGCTAAACCTATAACAGCATTATATACAGGGCATCAAATGTCTTAAGCAAGAGATTACTCGCCTCAATACACCCAAGTAAATTTGTTTAAGTTTTGTGATTGATCATCTTTTTCTATCCTTCTTTTCTTATTTTGTTGTTGGTATTACGAAACGTAATACATGTTACAAAGAGTTGTAACAGATCGGTCGATAATATACGAACGTATTATTGGAGAATCGGTAACGAAGATCATATATCCAACAATCTTAAGACATTTGACTAACTCTTTTGACACCTTTGTTACTGATTTAGTAATGTGGTTTTGCAAGTTTTACAGAAATAGTTAATCGCCTAATTATTCCATTTCAAGTATCGGAATAATCTTTTATGGAAAGGCCAGTGGTTTTGATATTTCAAATTGAAATATGCAATCTGAAAACACATCGCAGGAGACATTTGGTCTTAGTGCTTTGTAAGGTTTGGAGTGACTCCAGATATGGATATCCTCTTGAGTGGATGGTTCCTTTCCAAGATTATTATATCCACTAGAACTTGCAAAACTGGCTTATAAAACACGGTGTAAACACCATGAAGCGTGCAACGAAATCATACATTGGATTTTCGTTACTGTTCAAAATTTAGTTTGAACATTGTATTGGCGCCCATCAATTATGGTTGTATTGTAAATAGAAATATAAATCATTTGAAAGAAATGATTAACTTCTAAATTCTAGCGCAACACAGTACGTGGGGCTGGTAATGTAGTCATTTGGGTTTTTAATGTACTTAATTGCCGACGGTTGTTCTCTACAGTGAGAGGTAGAGATAACAACAAAGATAGAAAAATGCTACATCTTTGGTTGTCAATTGATGATGGTGCTGTAACCATCATGAATGTTATACGAGACAAATTGCATTGTTTCTGTGTGAAAGGCAAGTACATGTATACACTCCATGAAACAAGTATGGGTGAAATCCTAATTGGTTGGGTTTGACAACGGCATGGTTGGATTTGATCTGTTCAATTTTTCAGAGTATGGGTGTGGCTCGCCAGTGACATTTCTGGGACGATCGTTTCGTGACAATCAGGGAAATTTTGGCTCGATTTTAGTTTGGGCAGAGAACCATTCTTAAACATGAAAAGATGCCTGCATCATGTGCCGTTCATTTCAAATCTGAACGCACAAAGTTTTGAATTATACATTCAAATTTGCGAAAAGGCATCTTTTAGCGGAAGGGTTACTCCTTTATGTGAACCGTCACCATTCCCTTAATGGTGAATAAGCATCCTGTGGCCGTGGGTTTTGCTGGGCACTTTATGCGCATCAACTAATCTAAATCTCCATCTTATGAGTAGTTGGTGAAGAACCGTAAGAGACAGTCGTAAGCATACGAACTGCAATACCCCTAGCGTTTGTGCAATATAGGAATTCTCTCTCTACTTTAATAGATTTCCTTTTCTTAGTGATTAGAGATGTTGTGACCCATGGCTTTCTCTGAATTTTTGGACTTGGAATTTAGGTATAACCAGTAAAACAATAGCAGATTTGGTTTTGGGAAAATCTGAATTGTTAGTATGGTTACTATTCATGAGACATGAATAGAAACGAAACTAATGAAATACTGGTTTGTTTATGCTCATGAAATGTTGTACCAGATAGAGGTGGTTTGTATGGGGAGTTAAAGTAAATTTACCAGTGTAACTCACATTTTAGACGTGGTTAAAATTCTAAGATCTACGAGGGAAATTATCGAGAATAATTTGCTCCATGTACATATCTAGATATATTAAACGACATGTACATGAATCTTAGATATGGATGATCTGAAATCATCAAATGGGAAACTGTGTTTGTCGAAGAAAGAGTGCGTTAGCAAGGAAATCATCTAAACCAAGGTTGATAGTGAGATCAACCATGGGGTCCCGAGCTTTGCAAAGTTAGAGAAAATTAAGAGAGACTTTGAAATTTCCTTGGATATATGCTTGGGGTAAAAATACTCGCATGGACGAAATAAATGTATCGTTCTGATCAAACAATATAATTATTAATTGGGAAAAACACATAGTTTGAGATTATGGTATGTCTCCATAAATAGATCGACGATATAGTACCATAAAGCAATTCTTCTCAAATGCGCCCATCGAAAATAAATAGTGTATGTGAATTGTATCAAGCCGGCAAATGATGCGAAGAGAGCGTAAATTACGTCATCAAGGGAAATGTGATAGCCTATATAGAGTAGTATTTATAGCGGACACCCAACCTAGTGATTGGAGATCCCATGGTTATCTAAGTTCAAAAGGGACAACCAAGTTATAAATTTATACTCACCGGAAACATTGTGAGAGTTTACTCTCTTTCACATTTCTATGATGAAACAGTGTTGCCTGTCAAGTGAGAGGTTGAGATTTTCTCTTAATGATTCCTATGGCTTAGTTTGACTAAGAAAAGTATGGCAGGATACTTTCAAATAAGAGATTACCTATATGAGTGTGAAGTGGTGCCGCTTCTATGATAACTATAAGGCTAAGTTAATCTAGAGCACTCATGAAAAACCAACATCGTTCAGGGCCGAAATGAACACAACCGAGAACCGGATATGTAAGGAAATAAACTGTGTGATATCTATTGCATCGGTTTACATCATTAAGTTGGGAGGTTCAAGACATCGCGTTCACCGAACAACTAGTAAACCCGGTAGGTATTCACTACGGAAGATTCAAAGCCAAAAGCTATCTCTCCCGATGCAGTGATTTTCCGCGCACAAACTCTTTTCCAGTGTCTGCATTAAACTTGCATGGATTTCTATTCAATGTGGGGGATTCTTGGAAGTTTGAATAGAAATATGAGTTGGTTAGTTAGTTAGTGTGAGTGGATGTGTCCACTCACTTAAACCTTTTCAATATGTTGTGTCTTATCCCAAGGGATGTGACTCTTCATAAAAAGACTTCTCCAAGAGTCACTTCTAAACCTATATAAACCCCACACAGTCTCTATTACAAGTGTGTTTTTTTAGAGTCATAAAACTAGTACTAGAAATTTAAGAGTTTGCATGTGTCTTTAAGAGTTAAAGAAGAGTTTGTGCTACATCTATTCGCGTTCGTTGTTCGGTGTTATCGAAGTGCTGTGAAAAACATCGAGGTATTGTTGAACGTTGGAGACATATGACGCTAAACCTATAACAGCATTATATACAGGGCATCAAATGTCTTAAGCAAAGAGATTACTCGCCTCAATACACCCAAGTAAGTTTGTTTAAGTTTTGTGATTGATCATCTTTTTCTATCCTTCTTTTCTTGTTTTGTTGTTGGTATTACGAAACGTAATACATGTTACAAAGAGTTGTAACGGATCGGTGGATAATATACGAAACGTATTACTGGAGAATCGGTAACGAAGATCATATATCCAACAATTACATAAATAAATCTCAAACAAATTCAAGGTCTAAAGCTTTAGTTCTAAAGCTTTAGTTTTTGTTTATTCAAAATTCTGACCATGGGAATGGGAAATTAATAATAGACTTCACCTGACTGGCAAGAAATATTCGATGGAGAAAAACCATCAAAATTTCTAGTGCAAACCAAACATGCGAGTCCAATATGTCCAATTTCAAGTAAATCAGACCCTTTTTTTCTCTTTTGACTTCTCGTATAGAAAAAAAAAAGGAAAATTACATGAGGCATTTAGTTCTATTGGTTGGCCTTATTTCATTCGAAGGAGTTGAAAATACAATACGAGATATTGTTCCCCTTACAAAAGACCGGCATGTCGAGTAATCGTGCACTCTAGCGACCCAAACCTTCTTAATAATGAAAACTCTCCAAATCTCGGCAGACTGCCGGATTTAATGGAGGAGAATTTTTCAATCAATAACCCCAAATTCTTCAAATTCTTATGTTGTCTCTTTTATACCATCTAAAAAGAATCAATACCCAGTTTCTTTTTTTGGATGCAGCTACAGGAGCTTTCTCTCCTTCACATATTTGGACAGAATCCTACTTTCTAACTAGTCCCAATGGTGATCTTGATAAATTCGAGTTGGAATTTGTTGATGACGAAGATGCTGCAGACCTATCCATTCCTGTTGTTCTTGATCATGAAACTAGACAGAGAATTAGTCAACCATGGGCCAAGTGTATCATCGTCAAAGTAAAGGGAAAAACAGTCGGTTACCGGTATATGCAGGATCGCATACTCCATATGTGGAAACCCATCGATAAAATTCAAATCTTGGATCTTGGTAAGGATTTTTTTCTCTTTCAATTTACTAATTTTCAAGATCTCAAGACTGCTCTATTTACTGACCTTGGTTTATCAATGGAAATTACCTTTCTTTGAGATGGTGGACTCCGGAGTTTAAACCTTCGGAAGCAAAAATTTTGCCAGAACTTCCAGTTGAGTTTTTTGACAAGAATATCCTCTATGAAATTAGGAATTTATTAGGAAAAACCATTAAGATTGGTGTTACCACTGAAAGTATGACTCGTGGTAAATTTGCTAGTCTATGTATTGAGATTGACTTAGATCAGTGATGAGTGCCATATATTGCATAATTATATATCCTTTTATTGACATTTATCTCATGCTTTGTGCTTTACTTCTCCATTTTATCCCAAATTATGTACTTTCATTTTTTTCAAGAATTACTTTTACTAATTAATTTTGTGTTTTTAGGTACTAAATAAAGCTTGGATGAATTAAGAAGCCAAAAGAGTAGGGAACTGGTAGCCAGAGACGTAAAGGTTGTGAGCAGTATATAAAAAATACAGTGCAAAAATCTGCTTGCACTCATTCCGCAAGACGCTTGCAAGAGATACACTAGCAGTGGGCTTGAAATATTATCTTTGAATAAGATATGGGCTTGGTATAAAACTCAAAACCTAAACCCATTTTCCAAACCCAAGATATCAAACCTGATACACCCGTTCAACATCCAAAAGCTGCTCAACATCCAACGTCATCTCCACACGGTACATCAAAGTACGATACATCCGCCCAACACCCTATCCTCCTATATCATCCTTAATCGAGCAGAAACCAAACATCACCTTCATATCGTTTTCATCTTGTCTCCAAACTCTGCAAAACTTTCACTTCACCTCATTCCATCAAATCCATCCCCGACCATCTCTGCTCATAGCCACCCTAATGCAATTAAACTCTTAATCTTTATTTCTCTCAATCTTATCGTTTCCCTTTTCAAGAAAAGTAACTCTAGAAGCTAGGAATGAGAGAGATAAGACTAGGGTTAGCTTCAACAGCTGGTTGAGTAGGCTTGCAGAGACGAATTGAAGATGGAACTGTCAGAAAACGTGTTTTGGTGAGTGGGTATTCTTTCACTGCCGATTTGATGTAGGATTAAGGTATTTTTTTTGTATAAATAGGGCTTTCTTCTCTCTGTAACAAAAAAAAAACTCCATTTTTTGCTGGATCAACTAGTTTTCATAATATAATTTTGTTTTCATCTTGTTCATCATGTTCTAAATTCATCTGCTAAGGTTCAGATGAAACCTTTAATCATATGTTGAAATAATTCATGTTCATGTTATTATTCTTGCTATGCTGAGTTGATTTAGGAAGGATTAGTTATCTAGTTGATCGAAATAGCTTGTGATTAGTTGTACTGTAAGAAGACAGTTAATACTAGGGGTGAGTTAGTGATATTGGTTGATAAGTCATCCTTTTGGGACATCTCTTGAAAGGGACAAGATTATAATACTTGAATGAGTTTTGCCTTAACATAGGATTAGGAGGTGGATTCAACTTCCCTAGTATACTCTAACCCTTTGTTTACAATCTGTTCTTACATCTTGTTTTACATTCTCCTATAATATTTCAATCACCGCCTATATCTTGTCGTATCGACACACAAAAAATCCCTTTTGGTTACTTCTTATTTGAATTAGTATAGAAAGACTTAGAACTCAACTCTACATCGCCCTAGTCTTTGTGGGATCGACCTGTATTTGCTTTGTCTACTATAGACAATGTGCACTTGCAGTTATACATAGTCGTAGGCTTGTTTACAAACCTACCAATCAGACTCTGAAACCTATTATTCGAGTGGGAAGATCTAAACAACATGTTGATTATGAAAATATTACTAGTATCTGTTTTAAATGTGGTGTAATGAATCACCGGGAGTCAAATTTTCCTCTGAATCAGAATCCAAGTATTTCTCCCGCTACTCCTATTGATGTTTCCATTGGTCAAAACATTGTCCCCCTAATGAATTCGTCTGGTTACGGTCCATGGATGATAGCATTTGGTCGAAAATCACGTCGGAATGATTCTTCTAGACTACGTTTCCGAGACGTTCAACAGGGGAATATGAGTCACAGCGGTTCCCGAACTCATCAGAGGATGTCGAAATTTTTTGTTACCCCTTCTCAAAATAAATTCCAAGTGTTGGACAATACTAGAGACTTTGAATCAAATGTAAGTAGAAACACTAACAACTTGTTTGTTTGAATCTGACTCGACGTCTGGGTCTGAGTCAACCCATGAATCGAGCCGAGTCAGCAGTCAGACTGTTTGTTTTCTGCTATGAGTCAGGTCTGACTCGACCTCTGACTCATACCTTACCTCTGACTCGGACCCGTTTGTGTCAGGTAATAAGATACCCCTGACTCATGGGACCAAACGACTGACTCACATATTTTTGAGTCAATTGAGTCATATCTGACTCAAAAGAAATATATTGAGTCAAACCCTTATGAGTCAGGTGATTTCACTCAGATCCAGACGACTCAGATGAGTCAAGAGTAAACAAACATGGTGTAAGAGTCACCCTTCTTCTGATACTTCTCAAGTTTCAAGAGAGGAAAAGTCTCTTATTCGTTATGATAAACCAACCTCAAGCACTAAGGTGTCTCTGAACAAAGGGAATACTAGTCAATGGTGACGAGTTACGACTACTAAATCTAACAAACCCAAGAAATTGATGTCATCCACTTCTCATCTCAGCATCATCATGGTGAATCAAGTTCTTCCCCTCATCCACTTTTTGAGCGTCTCACCATCACCCCTGGTGCAAATATGGATCGTGAACGACTTGTAGACCAAGGAAATTACGCAACTGCTTCACAGAAAGAGCCCATACCTGCATCTACCTCAAAAAACTTGGCTTCACTTCCAACAGGGTCCTTTTCAACCGGCGGCATGGCTAAATTACATAATCAGATGCGACTCAATAATATAGTTCGCGGACAACGCAATGGTGTTAATCCTTATTCTAATGGTGAGCAGTCTATCAATCCTAAGAGGCCCAAGCAATCTATTAAGGATAGAGATCCTTCGATACCACCATCGGATCTCCCTAACATCAGTGCAAGTACAAACTATTAATATGAACAGCAACATTAAAAATGAACCTACACTTCATCATACAAAGGATACACCAGAATTACCTATCCCAGACGTGCTTGCCTCGGATACTGGGATGACGACATTACCAAAAGCCTTCCTAATGATAATAATGCAGTGGAATTATAGGGGTGTTGCTAAAGCATTCTTTACCAGAGTGGATAAGGATTTAATTCGTACTCATCATCCTACTATCCTTGCCATTGTTGAGACTCGTGTTACTTCAGAACATGCTTCTAGTATTATTAAATCTTTGGAGTACTCTCGCTCTATTGTTGTTGACGTTGCATGTTTTCCTGGTGGACTTTTTCTTTTGTGACATAGGTTCTACCATTGTCATCTTCCATTGGTCATCTAAAACATATTCAATAAAGAACAAGACCAATCATGATTTTCCTTTCGATTATGAAACAAGTTCATACATCTACTTCCTTAAACTAATGTAATAATACGTAGTTTTCTAGGATGAAATCACACCTATATAATGCACACATAATCAATTAACTAAATACAATAGATTATGTCGATATCACATTTACGAAGTTCCATAAGGTAGCGTTTATACTTCGTAATATGTTTCCTTCATATTTTGATCATACTGTTATGACCAAGTGTCATCATTAGAATAATATATAAATATATACAGCTTCATATGTTATGTTTTTCAATATAGCACGACTTGAAAGATACGTTAGGAATGGAAACAAGATGAAGTCAATATTACTAACCTCAAGTGGAAGGATGATGTCTTCGTTGTGGTCGTTACTTCTTCACATTCTTTATGTCTTCAGAGTAATACTTGTATATGTTTCAATATTCCTAGACTTTCTAGTCTAACCTAAACGAAGTTGACTCCAGTATTTAATCAAGCGATTCTAGATGAGTTTTGATACTAAATATTGAAAAAGCGGGCGTACAACAACCACACCCAATATTTCGCTTAGCAATCTGTATGGAAAAACTCCAATATAATTCCAAGAAAATCAACTAGACATCCAGACTCAATCAACGGAAATATATCCAAGAGTTGTATCTCTATTTCTTAATTCAACCCGCAATCAAACAAATAGGACTTTGCGAGCCCGATTGAATATAAGAAATAACTTGGACGGTATCAAAAACCAATATCCAAGTGTCAATCAATATAATCAACAACCAAAGGTTGGATTCCCAATTGATTGAACTTACGCACAACCTGTGATATTTATATTATATAACAAAATATAATGCGGAAAATAAATAACACAAACACCAGAAATTTTGTTAACGAGGAAACCACAAATGCAGAAAAACCCCGGGACCTAGTCCAGATTTGAACACCACACTGTATTAAGCCGCTACAGACACTAGCCTACTCCAAGTTAACTTCGGACTGGAATGTAGTTGAGCCCTAACCAATATCACATTGATCAAGGTACAGTTGCGCTCCTTACGTCTCTGAATCCCAGCAGGACTCTACGCACTTGATTCCCTTAGCTGATCTCACCCACAACTAAGAGTTGCTACGACCCAAATTCGAAGACTTGATAAACAAATCTGTCTCACACAGAAAAGTCTATTGTATAGATAAATCTGTCTTCCACAGATAAACCTATGAGTTTTGTTCCGTATTTTGATAAATCAAGGTGAACAGGAACTAATTGATATAGCGGACATATATTCCTGAAGAACAGCCTAGAAATAATAATCACCTCACAATAATCTTAATCATGTGGTAGCGAAACAAGATATTGTGGAATCACAAACCATGAGACGAAGATGTTTGTGATTACTTTTTTCTTGCCTATAGGAGAATAAATCTCGAGCCAATCTTAGAGAAGCTAGTACTCAATATGATAGAAAAAACAAGATCACATCAGGCAACTACAGAGAAAATAGTTGGGTCTGGCTTCACAATCCCAATGAAGTCTTCAAGTCGTTAACCTATAGGGTTTCGTTAAAAACTTAAGGTTAAAGGAGAATCGACTCTAATCGCAACTAATATCACACAGGAGGTGTGTGTATTAGGTTTCCTAGTTGTTAGAGTTCTCCTTTATATAGTCTTCAAATCAGGGTTTGCAATCAATGCTTCCTTGGTAACAAAGCATTCAATATTCACCGTTCGATGAAAACTTGATTAGATTCAAGCTAATATCTTTCAACAGTTAGATCGAACTTAGCTTGTTACACACAAATGAAATGTACCTTCATTTAGATATGAGTAGCCGCACCTAAACGTATACACCTTGTTGGCTCAACAATAGTTAACCGAAGTTAGCCATATGAACACTTTCATATCAACCTCATTTATATTAACCATAACTAGTTCAAATGACTCAAACGAAACTAGTTCTAGAGTTGTTCAATTGTTTATATTCTCACAGAAGTATACAAGATACAATTGAAACAAAATCGATTTTGATTCACATGAATCAAGTCATGAACATTATAGCCACAGTTTGCAAAATATTGCATTCCTTATTATATAAATGCATTAGTTCATGAACAAACCGATTTTAGAACATCATCCACTTAGGTATGCGTACGGGTATGCGTACCTAAGTAGCCGAACCAAGTTTGGGTTTCGCCAGTACGCGAACTGGTACGCATACCATCCGAACTCAATAGAAATTCTCGGACCTGAAGCTTACGCCAGTACGCTTACCGGTTTGCATACTAGGTTCCCGGACTTTCTCAAAACCAACAAGTACGCATACGGGTATGCATACCATGGTTCCCGGACATGGATTACATATATGCAAGCATGCACACTATGCTTAAATCCAATTGTTCTACACTCCCATTTCAACCATTGAGACATTCTTGGAAGACGGGGATAGCTGTCTCACACAAACTATTAGCTTCAAAGCAATTTTCAAGCGTCGAAGCGAAAGCTTACCAACACATATTTCGAGAAATATGAAAGCGAGATATACTCAGCTCGAAATCTCAAATGTGTATATAGAAAACTATATCGTAACACGACTTATGTCTCAATATAAGAGATAGAGTATAAATAGACTTTCCAAGTGATAGATGAGTTCAAGTCTCCATAAACCTTTTGTTGGTGAAGTTCCACAAGCTCTCCTTAGTAGTTCTTCGTCTTCAATCGATTAATTTTGTGAAGTCTAATGTTCTACTACACTTTCTATCCTAATCCGAGACTTAGCTATAAGTAGACTAGAAATCAAGACTTATAGTTTTGGCAACTAAACTTGACAAACAAGCTTGAGATACCAACGCTTGCGAGTTCGACCGAGCAGTGCTCTAACAAATATGACAACCAAACTTGACATACCAACGCTTGGTGGGTTCAACCAAACTTCAGAGAGACTGAAACAACTTAAGATACTGGACTCTATCTTAGGATTCACGTACGTGGGCTAGATTAGTTGTAGGTGCAGGGATACTAAGGAAAATAGGTAACTAGGGGTTGTTTACTTGGTCTCACCTATACAAAGTTGGTAGTGTTTTTGTGTAGCAGCTTAATTCTGAGAGTATTCAAAACTGGACTACTTCCGGGGTTTTTTCTGCATTTATGGTGTCTTCTTTAACAATTTCTTTTTGTGTATTTACTTTTACTTTCCGAAATTATAATTATTGGTTTATTTATAGTTAAAAGTAAATACACTGTACGTTAATCCAAAGCATTTGATATTGATCCTATAATATTTCGGTCTCGCACAGTAACTATTATCAAGTAACCACCTTGTTGTTGTAATGTCTCGACTTTGTCCATAGACGGCCACACAAGGTATCAGACTTAAATGTTGATATCAAAAAATTTGTGGTGTACTTGGTACCCGCGTCATTTTAATTGGTATCAGAGCAGGGAAAACACGAAAAGGTATAACAATCCATGTTTGGTGCGATCCAACTTATAAGACATGATCTCGAGTTCACATGAATCAATTTCTGTTAATGTACCTCCAAGATTTGATGGAACTAAATTTTTGTGGTGGAAATCTATTACGAGATATTTTCTTCAGTCACGCGACTTTAATACCTGGTTATTAGTCGTTGAAGGGTGTGAACGTCCGAAAATGAAAAATTCGGAAACTGACTATAAATGCTTATTGTTCTATACAAATGAAGAAAATGCTCTCGCCAGGCAGAATTCAGATTGTTTGAATATCATAATTCATGCAGTAAGTCGACATCTTTAGCATCATGTCTCCACATATGAAACTTTCAAGGAAGCCCGGAATACTATTGAGACTGTATTTGAAGGTAACACATCAGAAAAGGAAGTTAGACTCCAATCTCTCACATATGAGTGAGAAAACCTTTGAATTGATGATAAAGATTCTTTCGAGGAGTTTAATGTAAAAATCTCTGAGATTCTCAATGTGTCTTTCTCTCTTGGAAAGGTTATTTCTGAAAAGGATATAGTGTGCAAGATTCTCAGATCGTTACCATTCGGATACGAGTCTAAGAAACATGCTATCATGAAAGCAAATGATATTTCTACACTTTCTCGAAGCTCCCTTGTTTGAAAGTTAAATATCTTTGATTAAGAGTTTGATAAAAGACAAGAATGTTGGATATAATGCCTCAAATAATAAAGATCAATCTTCGGAGAAATCAGTATATGTTGGGCTGAGGAATGTTGCAAAAATCACTTGTTGAAGATGAGCTTGATTCAACAATTGCTCTTCTAACGTAATGTGTTAAATATCTTCTGAAAATGTGAGATAAGCAGATCTTTAACAAACCATTATATATACAATCCCCTTCACTTAAAATGAAAGATGTTGTATCAAAAGATGATGAATAAATCCAATGCTTTAAATGTCGTGGTTTTAGATATGAGGCCAAATATTGTCCTAGCAAAAGAACCCTATAAAAGTGACAGAGCATTTCATACTACCCTTGGTAATTCATGAGGATAAAACCGATGGGAATTTTTGGATTTTTTAATAGAAATAATATTTAATTAGTTAAAATCCAAATTTGAAATAACTTGTTGTGAATGGACGTGTCCATTCACTTAAACCTTTTCCATTTGAAATGACTTATTCTAAAGGATGTTACTCTTCATGAAAGGATCTCTCCATGAGTCCCCTTTAGATCTATATAAACCCCACTCATTGTCATTACATAATAAGTGTGTTTTAAAAACATAAACTATAAATTGTAGTTTACATACGGTGGTCAAACATCAAAGAATAATTTGTACTACATCAGATTGTGTTCGCCATGTACGTCGTTATTTTAGTGTTGTGTTAATAACAATTGGAACAATTATATCTTGGGAGACGTGTTGTTATGAAACCGTTACAACATATATACGAGACGAATAACGTCTTAAGGAAAGAGATTACTCGCCTCGGTTCAAGTAATTTTTGTTTAATTTTTTTTAAATTGATCTTCACTTCTATGCTTCTTTCTTGTTTTGGTGTTGGTATTACGGGGTGCAATACATAGACGAGACCGTTGTTTATAAAGATTTATAATGAATCAGTGGATATAATGCACGAGTTGTATTATTGAGGAATCAGTAGCGAAGATATTTTTCCAACAAAATACATTAATTTTAGATAGTAACAGAGTTCGCTAGATTAAGTAAACTGAATTCCCAGGTTATCAATCCCATCATCGTATAGTTTTAGATGAGTTAAATTTTATTATTTCATTCTCAATTCTTAAAATACAAAATTAATGTTTTTGGTTAGTTTACTAGGAATATTTATTAGCGTATTTTCCACTGCTCCATATGGGTTTGACCTGTACTTGTCGTTCAACTAGTTGTATATATACTGTGCACTTGTAGTATTATTATTATTATAGGTTTCCAAGTTTATTGGTTTGCATACACACGTAAACCCCATGCACGATTTAGCAAAGAGTCTGCTCGATATCTCGCATACTGATAACTCATCAGCTAGATTATGAAAGTCACATATCTTGCAATGACTAACAAGTGGTAGAAAATTGAATGCACAATTAATGAGGAGAGAGGAACCATTTTTATTAATATTTTTCCTTCAAACTATATAGAAATGCTAAGGTATTGTCTTGAATCCCAAATCCAGAAAAGTTTCAATATTTAGAAAATTCAATATATCTTTGGAAGGTTAATAAAAATTCATGCTTAATAAAAATAATGTATAACAATAAGAAACATCGCTAAATAATGTCATGGAGTGAATCCATGCAAATTCATTCCTTTACTAACACAAATTATAAATAAAATGCAATCAAGAGATAAATCCCCTACCTTTACCGTAAATTTTTCTTTGACATTAGCAACATCAAAATTTGATACATTTTGAATTCCTTCTCACTGATTCGCTAAAGAGAAACTTTTGTTAGAGCATTGCTCGGTTGAACCCACTAGCGTTGGTGATGTATTGTGGATGTCCCATATCGATATTGAAGCACCATTTATAGTCCATCCTAGAATTACTTTTAATATGCCAAGTATGCCCTTGGTGCTAGTATAAATTAGAAGAGATAAGGCTAAAGGAAGAAGTTTTAGGGTTTTAGAATATTGTGTGAAGAATGAGAGTTTCTCTTCTTTCAAACCTAATTGTTATCTCTAGGGGGAATTAGATCATCTAATTCTAGATTATCAACTAGATGCCTCTCATAGTCTTATAGTTTCCAATTTAATTGGATAGAAATTGTAAGTTATTTGAGAAGAATCTCCATTATTAGGTTCTTCCTTTATTCAAAGGGTAGAAGAAACTAAATTGGTTGATTATTTATCCTTTTCAAGTTATCAATTTCAATATATTTCAATTATAAGATTCCGTTTCTCATCATTTGGTATCAGAGCTTTGGTTTGATTCTCAAGGGGAAAAGGTGTGATTGGTGAAGATGTTTGTTCTTGAGGAGAACACTACTAATCTCTCTCTCAAGTATTTTGGGTTGATTTTTATGTTCTTTGATAGTATTTTCAAATTGGGTTTTTCAATCATATATTGATTTCACTATAGTTTACAAAAGAGAAGTTAATTTGGGTAGGATTAATTCAAAGGATGTGTTAATGAATATTGTACATGAAGTGTTTGATGATATGCATCTAAGAATGAGAGAAATTTGTGAAGAATATTATTGGAAACTTGTAAGTCTCCATAACCAAGAAAGGATTCTACCTAATGATTGTGATGATGTAAGTGAACTAGATGTATCAATTTTGGTTGGTGTATATGAGGATAAACAAAGTGCCCACAAGGTGTTTGATGAAATGTCTCCACCAAAATTTGATAGTTATTTGAGCCATGGGGAAAGTGAAATAGTGGGTGATCTTCCAATCTATCAAGATGGCATGAATGTGGATCAAATATTTGATTATTTTACTATCATGGACCAAGTGGTATCATGTAAGAATCAAGAGAAAGAAGAATACAATCCTTTGTGTTCAATTTTTGATGAGGTATTTAATGGTAATGAAGTAAAAGATTTTGGTGTACCAAGGTGGAAAATGCTATGTTAGATGCATCTCGAGAACAATTTCAAGTATGTGAACCGACAATTACCGGAAGCAAGCCTTCACTCAAGCTACAACAAAATGGAAAGTCAATATATATTAATCCAATTTAGGCTTTTGTTAAAGACAAGTTCAATGGATTTCGTTACCGTGCAAGGTTGAGAGAAATGCTTGGTGTTTCTTTACTACTTGGAGATGTTTTTAACCATGACCTCAAAATGCTACATTTGGTGAGTAACTATAATGGAAGGTGTAGAGGTAGAATTTTCTTCAATCAAGGAAGAAATTCAAGCACTAATGGAGAATATGCTTTGAAGAATTCGTGGACGAATTTGTTCAAACAAGAGGAGGATGATGTATTTACAAACGAAGAAATACTTGGTGTGTCATTACTACTTAGGGATGCTCTCTACTATGACCACAAAGTGCTACATTTGGTGAGTAAATACAATGGAAGGTGTAGAGGTAGAATTGTCTTCAAACAAGGAAGAAGTTCAATCACTAATGGAGAATATGCTTTGGAGAATTCGTGGACGAATTTTTGCAAACAAGGGGAGGATGATGTATTTACAGATGAAGAAATACTTAGTGTGTCTTTACTACTTGGGGATGCTCTCAACGATGACCACAAAGTACTACATTTGGTGAGGAACTACAATGGAAGGTGGAGAGGTAGAATTGTCTTCAAGCAAGGAAGAAGTTCAAGCACAAATGGAGAATACGCTTTGAAGAATTCGAGGACGAATTTGTTTAAAGAAGGGGAGGATGATGTATTGTGGATGTCACATATCGATATTGAAGCACCATTTATAGTCCATCCTAGAATTACTTTGAATATGCCAAGTATTCCCTTGGTGCTAGTATAAATTAGAAGAGATAAGGCTAAAGGAAGAAGTTTTAGGGTTTTAGAATATTGTGTGAAGAATGAGAGTTTCTCTTCTTTCAAACCTGATTGTTATCTCTAGGGGGAATTAGATCATCTAATTCTAAAGTATCAACTAGATGCCTCTCATAGTCTTATAGTTTCCAATTTAATTGGATAGAAATTGTAAGTTATTTGAGAAGAATCTCCATTATTAGGTTCTTCCTTTATTCAAAGGGTAGAAGAAACTAAATTGGTTGATTATTTATCCTTTTCAAGTTATCAATTTCAATATATTTCAATTATAAGCTTCCGCTTCTCATCATTTGGTATCAGAGCTTTGGTTTGATTCTCAAGGGGAAAAGGTGTGATTGGTGAAGATGTTTGTTCTTGAGGAGAACACTACTAATCTCTCTCTCAAGTATTTTGGGTTGATTTTTATGTTCTTTGATAGTATTTTCAAATTGGGTTTTTCAATCATATATTGATTTCACTATGGTTTACAAAAGAGAAGTTAATTTGGGTGAAGATTGAAGACTACAAGAAGACATCAACAAGTGATTCATCAACAAGGTATGTGATTGATTTCATTTGGATTCTTGTTAAATTCTACCTTTCTAATCTATCAAGATAAATGCTCACTCTATGGAACAATTCCTATGACGGTAAATGCACATTTATGTATATATACTTGAGGTTATTTAATTCATGACTTTGGTAACAATAACCTTTATCCCTATAGAGGTTCTCATGTTATAGTGAAAGATCTTACGAATTCAACGAGCCAAGAATCACTCAATTCCGAGTTATAACGATGAAGTTATGAGTGATTTATTAAAGTAACAGTTTTAAGTGTTGCTGAAACTGTTACAGTTCGTTAGTAGGAAACAATCCATGGACTGCTTGTAACGGTTCACGGACTTGAGCCCAATTACGTGGCTAGAAGTCTTTTTTAGTCAAGTTGGTGATGTTTCCTTATCTAGGCAAGTTAGCTATTACTCCAAACATCTTTGATTACCATATTAAAGTGTTTGTGATTCCTTCCTAATTTAATTTGTGATTTATTCGCATAAATACAATTTTGCTAAATAAATTATTTATTTAATTATTTTGGAAAGAGTTGTAACTTAGGAAAGACTCTCAAAATTAGGAGAGTCTTGAAAAAGGAAAATAGCTATGCTTAGCTTTCAAGCTACCTTTCACTATAAATAAAGGGTTCGTGAGTGCTACACGTTTTTCATCCCATTCGGAAAATTGGTGTAAGCTCATAAGATTGTTTTCCATGTCTTACGTTCTCCGTGAACAAGATTGAGATAAAAGTCTTTGTATTTGGGATCACAAAGCCGAGTTGGATTAATCTTCGTGATTGATTATACAACTTGCTTTCTAGGGTTTTCACCTCATGTCTATTCTAAGGTTTTCTCTTATGATATAAAATCATTCAAGAGTTGTTGATCATAAACCCTAGGTTTTGATAGATTTCAGTTTCCGATCGTATACCAACACTTGTTAGTCGAAATCGGAAGCTAGAAAGAAAACTTCGATTAAGGTATCTCGTAAAAATCCTTAAGAAGTTGAAACAAGGTATCTCTAGATTTATTCTAGTTGTTCTTGTTGTAGAATTATTAGGGTTTTCTTAACTTGGAAATTGATCTTTGAAATCGCCCAAGTTTACTTACGAAAATTAGGTTCACGGATTCCCTGTGTGTATGTATATTGATTGTAAGTTAAACCCTAATCTACAAGTTTGTTTTGATATTACTTTTACCTAGTGATTGTTTTTATCAAAATAAACACAAGATTTCCAAAACCTTGATTCACATCTAAAGGGAAATCAAACCGGTGTTTCGTGCATACAAAATATTGAATCGTATCAATCGTGTTGTTGTATCTTCTAAAGAGAGCCTTGGGTTCTGCTAGAAGATTTGCGTGAAGAATTTCTAAAGAAATCGGTATTCTGCTAGGAGTTCTACAAGTGTTGAAGTAAGTATTACATCTAGTCCGAATAGGTAGTAGGAATTTGGTGTAATAACTTATAATCAGTGTGTGTTTATTCTGGACTAGGTCCCCGGGTTTTTCTGCATTTGTGGTTTCCTCGTTAACAAAATTTCTGGTGTCTGTTTTATTTCTTTTCCGCATTATATTGTTTATCTTTATAATTGAAATATCGCAGGTTGTGCGTATAAGTTCAATCAATTGGGAATCCAACCTTTGGTTGTTGATTAAATTGATTGACACTTGGATATTGGTTTTTGATACCGTCCAAGTTATTCCTTATATTCAATCTGGCTCGCAAATTACTATTTGTTGATTACGGATTGAATTGAGAAATAGAGATATAACTCCTTGATATACATTTCTTAAGATTGAATCTGACTGTCTAGTTGATTCTCTAAAAAGTATATTCGAGTAAGTCCTCTTGGATTGCCAAACGAATTGTTGGGTGTGGTTGTTGTACCCCCGAATTTTCAATTGGTATCAGAGCGGGCAAACACGCTAAGACCTCATAAGTCCGTGTTTGTGGAAATTTGATTCTATGGACAGAAGTGTTATCTCAATAAACGTACCATCAGTCTTTGATGGCACAAACTATTTATGGTGAAAAATTGCTATGCGTGCTTTTATTCAAGCGCGATATTTTCAATCATGGGTTCGTATTGTTAATGGCTATAATCCTCCATTAGTTACAGTAGACGGTGTAACTATTGCAAAGGATATTGGTGATTATGATGATCTTGAGATTCTTGCTGCA
Organism: Papaver somniferum; assembly: GCF_003573695.1. NCBI lineage: Eukaryota > Viridiplantae > Streptophyta > Magnoliopsida > Ranunculales > Papaveraceae > Papaver > Papaver somniferum. The sequence goes on along the minus strand of NC_039360.1, from coordinate 173,830,878 downwards.
AAGAAAAATTATGAAAGGATTAAATGCTATCATCCATGCCATAACCCCAGATCTTCAGCACCACGTGACTACGTGTAATAAGTCTAAAGATGCTTTGGATATCTTAGAAACCGTATTTGAAGGTAATGCCGCAGAGAAAAAAGCAAGGATTCAAAACCTAGCATCTGAATGGGAAAACCTTCACATGGATGATGATGAAACCTTTGATGAGTTTAACCAAATCTCAAATAGTTAACGCCTCATATTCATTAGGAAGAACTATTCCAGAGAAAGTTATTGTGTGAAAAATTTTCAGGTCTCTACCATCAAGAGACGAGTCTAAGAAACATGCTATTGAAGAAGCAAACGATCCTTCTACACTCTCCAGAAATACTCTTGTTGGAAAGTTAAAGATCTTTGATAATGAATTGTTTGTATATTTATTCAGCATAGTCTTCAGGCACTGGTGATATGTCGAAGGGACAATCCTAATGTCATGAAGCCATGGTCTCCCCAATATCATGTGGTAGTCTGGCTCTCTTTCTATGACTTCAAATTTCACCTTTGACTGGATGGGCCCTACAGATAAATTCAGGTTGACATACCCGTACGTGTGGTTAATTTGGTTTCCTTCAAAGTATGTCATCGTGATAGGATGTCGCACGATCTTGCTTGGGTGAACCTTGGCAGTCCTGAGTGTCTTGAGAGTAATCACATTCGAAGATGATCCCGTGTCGATGAGGGCCCTCTTGAACTCTGAATCCTTGATGCGTGCAGTAACATGTAGAGCACGGTTGTGACCTTCCTCTGGTTGATTGCAGCAAACGTCTCCGCCCGCTGATTCTTCGAGAGATGTAAAAGTTCGCATAAAATTTCCATTGAAGCCGCTTCCTAATCCACCGGCCTATGGTTCATAGTTAAACTATTGACTTGAGGAGGATCGTTGTGAGGATCAGTCCCCAGTGTAGGAGTCTCCATGACAGGACCTCTCATATTTGATGTCATCTTGATGAGGATATCGAGTATACCGTTTATCTCTTCTTTGATCAGGTCCATGTAGGCCCGCGCCGCTGAAGTACCTTCTCTGGGTGTGTTGAATGCGTTCCTTGTTGGCTCCAAGGGATGTCGCGGCTCTTGTGGCAATCGATCAGTTAATGTCTCAAGAAAAGTTAGTACCTCTTTCTGAGTTGTAGCCATGTCCGTTTGGTCCCTAGCGAGAACCTATTGTCTCTCCATAAAATCCACCATGATAATAGGGAGTTGTCCTCCTATGGATCCTCCATATCCTCTTCCTGATGGAGGAGTGGTAGTTGCTCTGGTGACGGCTGGAGGCGTTACACTTGAAGAGATGCCAGGGTTTGACGTTTCTCTGGCTCTGGTGATAGGAGGTTTCACGCCCAATGGAATATCTCCTCTTGCTCCGTTGGTGTTGGTAGTAAAGCAAGTAATTCCACGAGATACATTGATGGTATTGACTGGCTTCACGGTGACACCACTAATTGGGATATCAACACCGAGAGTGTTGTCAGCGCTAGTCCCGTCGGGATTGGTTGCTGATCCATACCTAAGATCCACCATTTTTGAAATCAGAAAGATTGAATGGGTATTGAAGAGATTGACTTCACAACCGAGAGATTAATCTCCCGCTGTGGTCGCCAATTGTTTATGGGTGAAAACTATTTCTGCTGGTTTTGGTAATTTGGGGTGCGTGGATGAGAAATGAATCTAAACCCTAAAAAAATGCACTGCACAGGAGTGATTTTGATTCGAGAGATCAATCTGTACAATTCTGGCCTAAACCAAGAAATGTTCGTTTCATACTTGCTTCGGTCACAAAGTGAAGGAGATGGGGTTGATCTTAGGGAGGGAAGCGAAGAAGGTGTTGAGATCGTGAAGGTGTTGGTGTTTTTGACTTGCATCAGAATACCAAACTGGCTTGCAATAATGTAAGCAAAGCTCTGTATGTTTGAATACGTTGTATCCACATTTGGTTTATGTCTTGTCTGTGTGTGTTGTTTGGAAATAGGTGATGGACCTATTTATACAAGTCATAAAGCACAAACCTCATCTCTCGTAGGAAGTGGAGGAAATGGAGTGATGAAGTACTGGGGTTGTGTGTGAGTGATTGCACGATCACGTCTTGGCCCACTTCTCCCATCATCGCTAACCGTCCATGTCTTCCTGACACGTTCTTGTAAAGGCGCGTTGCACGCTGCATGCTGTAAATCGCCATACCAATACCCCAATAAGTATCCCCCAGTTTGTGACATGCTTGATGTCTCGATTGTGTGGATCGTGGGACCCACAAAGGTAGCATACAGTGCTAGGTTAAATAAATAAGTTATTTGGGAAACCGATATTTATGAAATATCGTGTGTATTCTACACATATAATGCATCGAATATATTCAGCATGTATGAAGCATCCTTATTTTAAGGATTAACGGAGTAAGTCACGATCAAGTCTCTTAAAATAGCATCACGTCCAACCTTCTTCAAGTGACCGTTTGAAGGCTTCATGGACGAGCCTTGCTTTGGCCGATCACTCTATGTGGAAGAGTAGCGTACGGTGATCATGGGGATGCTTCTTTGGTCGACTAACTCCTAGCCAGGGCTGCCTAACCAAGCTGGTAGAGTTGGACGGACGAGATGATCTTATGACGCTCATCTGCGACCGTTGGTGGAATTTTAGGGTTTTAAAAAGTTGCACAAGCATCACTCTTCATCTTGGTCGAAACCAAGCATGGGAGGTTTTTTAGGCAGGACCGACCGGGCATGCGTGTAGACGGCTTGCAGGTGTACACTTCTGTACCTCACTGTCCCATGAAAGTGTGATCTAAGCCACTCAATTTGACAGGCAAAGAGGAGCGGCTGAGATTGATTTGCAACAGAAATCCCATGTCGCAAAGGAGTTGGAAACCGCGCGACATGCCTACTTCGGGAGCGCGTTTCGAGACGTCCGTCCATGGTTGGCCTTGGCCGATCGGTCATGCGTGTGGATGGCCCACGGTGATCATGTTGACATGCTCGGGACCTTTTAAGTCTACATATACACCCTCCATCCAAGCTTGCGAAGATGGACGCTCGTGATCGATTAGCGACACATGTAACATGCCGCAATCCCTAATTAGGGTTTTGGATCGGTCGTGTGTACACGACTTCAACCTAACGGTTTGGCAAGCTATGCTCCTCCTTTGAGCAGGCCGACCATGTGGGACCCACATTGAGCCGGTGGTGAGCATGTGTGTACTTGTCCCACGGTCATAGGCTTGATCTAAGCCATCCAAACATGCCGGTGAATTTGGATGGTTGTGATCAATTTAAGACACTAGTGGACTTTCCTGTGACCCTTAAAGCATCACGCCGGCCGAACTTCGAGCAAGCGTTTGCTCCTCCCTGGCTAGGTCGTGAGAAGGTCGGTCAAGTAAGTAAAAAGGGGGCCCGTCGGTGTGCAGGACAACGCTTGTCCACCCGGTCATGGGACGATCTATGTCGTCCAACCATGCGGGCGAAGTTGGACGGCCGCGATCTGTTTTGAGACCGACATTGGCAGTCTTGTGCGTACAAGCTTTTCCAAGCTGCTCCACACCAGCCCAACCATCCTACTTTAGGATGGCGTTCGGTAGTTGTTTGGGAGGCGTGGTATGTATTCGACCGACCAGTGAAAAAACGGACCCGCTGGTGGTCATTAAGGTGGTAGCCTGCTCCTGCTGAGGATCGTCTAGGCTAGTTAAATCATGCGGCCAACTTGCATGGTCGTGATTGTTTCTGAGACTGACACGGGAAGTCCAGATATGCTCAATAGGGCTAGTATAACACACCGAGAGATCTCAATCGGGCTAGTATAACACACCGAGAGATATATGCTCAATCGGGCTGGTATAACACACTGAGAGATGTAGCCTGTACGGGTATCTCGTGCATGCCTCATTATTGGTACTTGGAGATTCGCGTTACTCTGCTGAGAGAAACACTCAGTTGTCATGCCATACCAATAATGAGAGTTCTGTGGGAACAGCACAGGAAATACAAGGCTAATCATGCATTATAAATAATGCTAAAAATTCACAGGGTTTTTTGGGATTGTTGCTACATGCTCCATCCTGGATGGTATTTGTGTATTTAATTCACAAAATACTGGGAGTGTTGCCACATGCTCCATTCTAAGTGAATTAGTAAAGTGAAGAGGTACTCATCACTTATCAAACAGCTTTATCCTCTGCAGGATGTCAGCGTATCAAATTTGGTTTTTACAATTGTAGCCCTGAACTAAAATCTACCATCAACATTAAGTCCCCTGCCTAGCGCATAATGGTTACATTATTGTGGGGTCGGCATGAGATTGTGACGTATACAACGTAAAAAGAAAAGACAAAGGAAGTTTACTTGGAGGTACTCTGGTCGGCCGTGTTGGAAATCGTCCGTGTGAGTATGCCAGGTGTGACCACGACCTTGGTGGGACCCGTTTCCTCCTTCAGGTATTTGAGCCAAGAAGGGAATAAAACTTGTATTCTCCTCTTTCCATTGAAAATCGTGCATGTAACCCTGGACGAATGTGGACCCCACCATGTATATGCTTCGACCAAACGTCACCTTGTTGCACCTGTTTGATAGGCATGTGGACCCGCCTCCTTCTCTCAACCGTGTGACTCATCATGCGCCTGCTTGATCGAACATGGGCTTGATGTGCCTGCTTCGGTTAAACGTGGGTCCACTGCGTGCCTGCTTCGGTCTAACGTGGGACCCGGTGCGAGCATGCTTGCTTCGAACATGGGAAGTTTTGCATGCTTCGATCAAACACGGGTCCACCGTGCACAAGTTTCAAACGTCGGCCATGTCCTGCGCCTGCTTTGCCCGTACGGTTGATGTGCTTGCTCGAGTGTCATCCTTGCTACTTCGACCAAACATCGACCCTGCTGCCTTGACCAAACACCGGCCTTGCTGCTTGCTTCGCTCAAACGTGGGACCCACCACGTGCTTGCTTTGCTCAAAAATGAAACTTGTATGCTCAAATGTGAATGTGGGTCCTGCAAAGAGCGTTGAGGCAGCTTCTGAAGTGAACGTGGAGACGGATCCTAGAGAGAATCAAGCTTCTGAAACGAACGTGGAGACGGCTCCTGGAGAGAGAGTTGAAGCAGCTTCTAAAGCGAACGTGGAGAGAGCGTTGAAGAAGCTTCTGGTGGAGGAAGCGTTGAAGCGGCTTCTGCTGGAGAGAGTGTTGAAGCGGCCTCTTCTTCAGTTTGGTTTCCCCTTGCGAATTACATGCTTCTTGATTGACCATCTCTTTTGTGTTGAAGAAGTTCTTGACTTACGGCGAAGGAATTTCATGCTAAGCCTCAGTCCCCAAGCGTGGTCTACGTGGCTCCATCTTGTATACCCGATGGGTCTTTTGTACGTAGTGGTCGTTAATATGGTGAATCTCTGGATGTTATCAATCGACGAGGGTTCTTGGCAGCAGCTGTGATCAGAAGAGACTGGCAGGGAGAGGCGTGGTGGCAACTTTCACGAACTTGGCACCCTCTTAAGTCCCAAGTGCAATCTCCTTTGGTAACGCAACTACTTCTTCCACGGGAGACAAATTCTGAAAGCGTCTTTCATTGATGTAGTTACCGTCGATCCAGATACGGAATATCTTGGACGTTTTTTCATCATTGTGGCAGTCGTGCATGTGGTACTAGAGTTGAAGTTGGAAATTTTGGACGCGCAGGATGTTGTATCTCGGTGGATTTCCTCTTACTGCTTCAGCGAAACTGGTTCTTTCTAGCAGGGCAGATGTTGTTGTAGATGAGCGTTCAACAGCTTCACGAAGTCCAGAGGATGACCAAAAGCGCAGATTCTCCAACATAACATGATAGACATGCACCATCATCTGATAGAGTGATTCGCCCGGATCTTTCTCGACATGACGTGCGGACATCGTTATCTTCTTGAGGCTGCTCCCTTAAGGTATCGGCTCCAGTAGAAGATTGCCGTCATAGAGCGTTGATACGTTGCACCGGCATTCTCTAAACCAAATGGCATTACAGTATAATAAAAATTTCCGAGAGGAGTTCGAAAAGCTGTCTTACTTGCGTCATGCTCGTACATCCTTATCTGATTGTACCCACTATGTCCATCCATGAAGAAGAACATGTCGTGTCCGCTGATGGAGTCTACTAACATGCAGTGTTAGGTAGAGGAAAATCGTCTTTGGAGAAGCATTTGTTCAAGTATTTCCTAGGAGATTCCTCATTACCGATGTTAACGATTTCGAGCTCATCAGTTGTGGAGTTGGTGCCGTCTTGCAGCTGTGGTGGAGCATCCAGCACCTCTTCCTATGGATCGTCTTTGTTGTAGCATTCTGTTGGGCAGGGAGACTGGGTAACAGTCTCCCTGCTCATTGCTAACAGCGACGTCAGTATACGGTTTTCCTTTTCTGGTCACGGCTTTCCACAAAAGTTCGTTCCCTCTTATCATGAGCGTGGGTTGCGGATTCACCGGATGAAGAAGAAGGCATTGTCAGCAAAGATGCATCGTGGGGCTTAGACCTCAATGATGCGAGTCGGTCCTCCTCCTGAATTGACACCCACGTGGGGAGTGGGGTGCAATGAACTTTGTCTGATCCTTCCTGCGGAGCTTCTCTTGGTTCAAAAAATTCCACTCCACATATCGGTGCATAGGGAGACAGCAATGCAGGTATATGAATGACTTCTTTATTCAGCATAGTCTTCAGGCACTAGTGATATGTCGAAGGGACAATCCTACTGTCATGAAGCCATGGTCTCCCCAATATCATGTGATAGTCTGAATCTCTTTCTATGACTTCGAATTTCACCTTTTATTGGACGTTGCCCTACAGATAAATTCAGGTTGACATACCCGTACGTGTTGGTTTGGTTTCCTTCAAAGTCTTTCATCGTGGTAGGATGTTGCACGATCTTGCTTGGGTGCAGTCATGAGTGTCTTGAGAGTAATCACATTCGAAAACGTACCCGTGTCGATGAGGGCCCTCTTGAACTCTGAATCCTTGATGCGTGCAGTAACATGTAGGGTACGGTTGTGACCTTCCTCTGGTTGATTGCAGCAAACGTCTCCACCCGCTGATTCTTCGAGAGGTGTAAAAGTTCGCATAAACTTTCCACTGAAGCCGCTTCCTGATCCACCGGCCTCTGGTTCATAGTGAAACTATTGACTTGAGGAGGATCGTTGTGAGGATCAGTCCCCAGTGTAGGTGTCTCCATGACAGGACCGCTCAAATTTGATGTCATCTTGATGAGGAGATCGATTATGCCGTTTATCTCTTCTTTGATAAGGTCCATGTAGGCCCGTGCCGCTGAAGTACCTTCTCTGGGTGCGTTGAATGCGTTCCGTGTTGGCTCCAGGGGATTTCACGGATCTTGCGGCAATCGATCAGTTAATGTTTCAAGAAAAGTGAGCACCTCTTTCTGAGTTGTAGCCATGTCCGTTTGGTACCTAGCGAGAACTTCTTGTCTCTCCATCAAATCCACAATAATAATAGGGAGTTGTCCTCCTCTGGCTCCTCCATCTCCTCGTCCTGATGGAGGAGTGGAAATTGCTCTGGTGACGGCTGGAGGCGTTACACTTGAATACATGCCAGGGTTTGCGGCTGCTCTGATTCTGGTAATATGAGGTGTCACGCCTAATGGAATATCTCCTCCTGCTCCGTTGATGTTGGTAATAGAGGAAGTAATTCCCCGAGATACATTGATGGTATTGACTGGCTGCACGGTGACACCATTGATTGGGATATCAACACCGAGAGTGTTGTCAGCGCTAGTCCCGTCAGGATTGGTTGCTGATCCATACCTAAGATCCACCATTTTTGAAATCAGAAAGATGGAATTGGTATTGAAGAGATTGACTTCACAACCGAGAGATTAATCTCCCACTGTGGTCGCCAATTGTTTATGGGTGAAAACTATTTCTGCTGGTTTTGGTAATTTGGGCGTGTGGATGAGAAATGAATCTAAACCCTAAAAAAATGCACTGCACGGGAGTGCTTTTGATTCGAGAGATCAATATGTACAATTCTGGCCTAAACCAAGAAATGTTCGTTCCAAACTTGCTTCGGTCACAAAGTGAAGGAGATGGGGTTGATCTTAGGGAGGGAAGCGAAGAAGATGTTGAGATTGTGAAGGTGTTGGCTGTTTTTGACTTGTATCAGAATAACGAACTGGCTTGCAATAATGTAAGCAAAGCTCTGTGTGTTTGAATACGTTGTATCCACACTTGGTTTCTGTCTTGTCTGTGTGTGTTGTTTGGAAATAGGTGATGGACCTATTTATACAAGTCATAAAGCACAAACCTCATCTCTCGTAGGAAGTGGAGGAAGTGGAGTGATGAAGTAGTGGGGTTATGTGTGAGTGATTGCACGATCACGTCTTGGCCCACTTCTCCCATCATCGCTAACCGTCCATGTATTCTTGACACGTTCTTGAGGCGCGTTGCACGCTGCACGCTGTAAACCGCCATACCAATACCCCAGTAAGTATCCCCCAGTTTGTGACATGCTTGATGTCTCGATTGTGTGGATCGTGGGACCCACAGAATGTAGCATACGGTGCTAGGTTAAATAACTAAGTTATTTGGGAAACCGATATTTATGAAATATCGTGTGTATTCTACGCATGTAATGCATCGAATATATTCAACATGTATGAAGCATCGCTATTTTAAGTCTTAACGGAGTAAGTCACGATCAAGTGTCTTAAAATAGCATCACGTACAACCATCTTCAAGTGATCGTTTGGAGGCTGCATGGGCGAGCCTTGCTTTGGCCGATCACTCTATTTGGAAGAGTAGAGGACGGTGATCATGGGGATGCTTCTTTGGTCGACTAACTCCTAGCCAGGGATGCCTAACCAAGCTGGTAGAGTTGGACGGACGAGATGATCTTACGACGCTCATCTGCGACCGTTGGTGGAATTTTAAGGTTTTAAAGAGGTGCGCAAGCATCACTTTTTAGCTTGGTTGAAACCAAGCATGGGAGGTTTTTTAGGCAGGACCGGCCGGGCATGCGTGTAGACGACTTTCCGGTGTACACATCTGTACCTCACTGTCCCATGAAATTGTGATCTAAGCCACTTAATTTGACAGGCAAAGAGGAGCGGCTGAGATTGATTTGCAACAGAAATCCCATGCCGCAAAGGAGTTGGAAACCGCGCGACATGCCTACTTCGGGCGCGCGTTTCGAGACTTCCGGCCATGGTTGGCCTTGGTCGATCGGTCATGCGTGCAGATGGGCCCACGGTGATCATGCTGACATGCTCGGGACCTTTTAAGTCTACATCTACACCTTCCGTCCAAGCTTGCGAAGATGGACGCTCATGATCGATTAACAACACATGTAACATGCCGCAATCCCTAATTAGGGTTTTGGATCGGTCGTGGGTACACGACTTCAACCTAACGGTTTGGCAAGCTATGCTCCTCCTTTGAGGAGGCCGACCATGTGGGACCCACATTGAGCCGGTGAAGTTGTCCCACGGTCATAGGCTTGATCTAAGCCATCCAAACATGCCGGTGAAGTTGGATGGTTGTGATCAATTTAAGACACTAGTGGACTTTCCTGTGACCCTTAAAGCATCACGCCGGCCGAAATTCGATCAACCGTTTGCTCCTCCCTGGCTAGGTCGTGAGAAGGTCGGTCAAGTAAGTAAAAAGGGGGCCCGCCGGTGTGAAGGACAACGCTTGTCCAACCATTCATGGGACGATCTATGCCGTCCAACCATGCGGGCGAAGTTGGATGTCCGCGATCTGTTTTGAGACCAACATTGGCAGTCTTGTGCGTACAAGCTTTTCCAAGCTACTCCACACCAGCCCAACCATCCTACTTTAGGATGGCGTTCGGTGGTTGTTTGGGAGGAGTGGTATGTATTCGACCGACCAGGGCAAAAACGGGCCCCCTGGTGGTCATTAAGGTGGTAGCCTGCTCCTGCTGAGGATCGTCTAGGCTAGATAATCATGCGGCCAACTTGGGTGGTCGTGATTGTTTCTGAGACTGACACGGGAAGTCCATACATGCTCAATTGGGATAGTATAACACACCGAGAGATCTCAATCGGGATAGTATAACACACCGAGAGATATATGCTCAATTGGATAGTATAACACACCGAGAGATGTAGCCTGTACGGGTATCTTGTGCATGCCTCACTATTGGTACTTGGAGATTCGCGTTACTCTGCCGAGAGCAACACTCAGTCGTCATGCCATACCAATAATGGGAGTTCTGTGAGAACAACACAGGAAATACAAGGCTAATCATGCATTATAAATAATGCTAAAAATTCACAACGTTTTTTGGGATTATTGCTAGATGCTCCATCCTGGATGAATTTTGTGTATTTAATTCACAGAATACTGGGATTGTTGCCACATGCTCCATTCTAGGTGAATTAGTAAAGTGAAGCGGTACTCATCACTTATCAAACAACTTTATCCTCCGCAGGATGTCAGCGTATCAAATTTGTTTTTTACAATTTTAGCCCTGAACTAAAATCTACCATCAACACCAGATACTAAGGATGTTACTCCATGACAATTTAGAAAACTCTTGAGAGACAAGAAAAAGAGTTTTTCTAAAGTTACAACATCTCCTAATGATGATGTACAATGCTATAAATGTCGTGGTTTCGGGCACCTTTCTTCAGTATGTCCTAGCTGGAGCCGTAGACAATCGGCATATGCAGCTGCTTTGCCTACTCTTGATGATGGACCCGAATATTGTGAGCACCGAGAGTACGCAGGCGAAGTTGCATTATCTTCTGGAAAAACTCTTACTGATACTGATTCTGACGAAGAAGTGTTCCATATAGATCCAGTTGCTAATAATCTTTTTAAGGAACGTCATCAGAAACTCTCGGAAGCTGAAAGCACCATTTTCAGTGAGAACGTTAAATATGATAGACTTCGTATTCAGAATAAAGACTTGCATGACCAAATTGATTCTATTGGTGCAAGAGACTATCTCAACGAAATACGAATGCTTAAAGAAGAAATTGCCGGAAGTCGAGATCGGGAAATTACTCTTCAAGCAAAGCTAGATAACTTGGAGAACATTGAGATGAACTTGTTATTTGATTTGGAATGAGAAGATCTCAAAGTTCAATGTGAATCATACAAGAATGATCTAGTTATTGCACTTGAAAAGGTCAAAAGGTTGGAAGAAGAAAACTCGAGCTTAAAAGAGAGTTTGTCTAGAAATAGCAGCTCGGGTAAATTATCCTCGATATTAAGAGCATGTAGAATTCATCGTGATACACGAGGATTGGGATATGAAGGAATAGACGCTCCTAGTATTTGCAAAAAGGTAAAATTGGTCAAAGCTAAAGATTCTTCTCAACTAAAACCTTCCACGGTTGACAAAAGTAAAGTATCTCTACCAACTGCGGATGAAGAAAAGAAGAAATTTTGTCAAGCTCCAAAGCAAGCACATACACATTCAGGTAACACTAAACATAAATTTTTCCATTCTACTAAACATTGTTTTTATTGTGGAAAACCAGGTCACTTGCAAAGGAATTGCAGATTTCTTAAACGAGATAAAACTAGATTTGATTCTGTTAAGATGACAAGATCTGATGTTCCAAACTGGAGAAAAACTGAGTCTCATAATACAAGTTTTTCCAGTATTCCCCCCAAGAAGTTTCATAATTGTATTGGGGAGAAAAATAAATATGTTGCTCCAAAAGCTGCTCAGAAATGGGTACCAAAGAAAACCAATAAAACAACGAGTACTATTAAGAAGGATCTCCTAGATAAGAGTTCGACAAGGGATAACATATTAAAAAGGTATGGAACAGTTATTGAAAGTTTCAAGGAAGTTGTTAAATTCCTAGAGTCCATGCACGATTTTGTTTCGAATACCTGTTGTGAGCAAGATTTTGTTCACCTCAACACAACCTGATTGTGTTGGAATTGCATCCTCACCAAGAAGCCCTTGTAAATACGGTAAGGATTGCAAAAGAATTGGGGCGCACATATTATGTTGGGTAATTTTTGAATATGTGGAACAATTAATTGTTTCGAGCTGAGTTTAACTCGCTTGCATATTTCTCGAAATATATGTGGAAGCTTTTTGCTTTAACCATTTTCATCTTTATCCATGACGAAAGTCATGATGACGTTTTGATCTTGAAAATAGCTTGGATGACGATAGTTGTGAATAACGACTATTATAACATTATAGAAGAATGTTTCAATGATTGAGATGTAGAGTTGAGATTACCATCTATGGATATAAGCATATATAGTGTGTTCTCACATTAGTGTATAAATCCATGTACTGGAAACCAAGTGCGTGCACTCGTGCATACGGTATTGGTAAAGGAGACAGGTTGGGTACGCGTACTCATACGCGTACCAGCGGAAGTTTTTGAACCGAAAATTTCTATTGAGTTTGTAGTTTGCAAACTGTTAAACCAGTCACCTTAGGTACGCGTACTGTCGGAAGTTTTCGAACCGAAAATTTCTGCTGAGTTTGTAAACTCAAATCCGGTAGCTAAGGTACGCGTACCCAAGCTGGTTATTTTCTCAAATCGGTAGTTCATGAACTTAAACAATAAATTATAAGGAATGCAATCTTTGCAAACCGTGGCTATAATATTCATGAATTGATTCAAATGAATCGAACCGATTTTGTTTCAATTGTGTCTACCATAAAGACCCAAGCTATTGAACAACTCTCTAACTAGTTCTTTTGAAGTCATTTGAACTAGTTGTGATTAAGATGAATATGGATAAATATTACATGTATGATTCTTAATTACCTAACTTGATTTGTGATTGAAATTCTTAAGTATAACAGGTTAGAAGCAATAATCAAAGCCATTGGATGTTGGTTTTTATTGTCAAAGAAACTTTTTCATACACTTTTTGTAACCATTCTTGGTGTAAATCCTTGTTGAAAAGGTTATTCTTCCTTCTAAGAATATCAAGTCTTGTTTATACAAGTTTGTATCTTAGAAAAGATGATCACAATACTTGATCTTCATGATTACATACTGTGTATTGTTACCATGAGATAATTCTAAAATTTTTAGTAACACGATCTCATGAGAAACTTTCAATGATTGGTGATGTTTTTTTTTTAAAAATTGTTGTAGATAGTGGTAAAAGGGGTTCTTTTCGAACTTGTGAAGGTAACTCTTTTTTTTTTTTAAGATTTAAACAAATAAATAAATGAAGGAAATTAATAGTAATGTCAAAATTTTAGAAAGATTAAGGCTCAGGATTCACTATTACTTCAAGTTGATTGGTTATAAATAATATTTCAGAAGTTATTATTAAGCTCTTTTTCTTATTAAATCACTTTTTAATTTAAAATGTGTCCAAATATTAATTTGTAATCATTAAGCATGATTTATCAAAGAATTATTCTAAGCATAAAACATCAAACTGATTCACAACTAATTAAGAAAACCATTTTATCCTTTCTTTTATATTTATCCAAGTAAATTAAATAAAGTAAATAATTAAAGAAATTATAAATAAAAATATTACCAATCAAACATGAGTGAATAGATCCTCCATTGCCTCAATCACCAAGAATTTAACCTCTCATCATGTTGGAAAAATACTCAAAAGATTTTATTAATGCTCAAAACTTGAGTACAAATGATGAAATAAAAAGAAATCGTTTTAAGACTGTCCTTTGCGACACACAGGAAGCGTAGGGAAGAACGGCACTTCAGAAGTGTTGTAAGCTCGTCGTGGGGAAGGAACTGAGAATTGTCGCAAATATGCGACACTAATCAACGACTTTCCTGGACTGTACAATGTTCTTCGTGTTCTTCCTTTGACAGCAGCATAAATTTTTCTCTGTCGACTCTTCTGGTGATTCTATCGGCTCTAAATCTCTCCCAATCCCGTGCTAACCTTTCCCAAACTGTTTTGCCTTGTATTTATAGTGTTTCAGGACCAATAATCCCCTCATTTATTGCGTATATTCTCCATTTAATCCGAATATTCCTTGCTGCCCATAATAACGATAATTTCCATTTTTAAGCCCATGCATGCGTTAGATTTGATCCTGCACGCTCTAGTTAGCCTTCTCCACGTCTCAGCACTCTTTCAACGCTAGTAGAACTCCTCCATGCACACAAGAACTTCAAATTTTCTCGTGTTACAGTACACGTGCTCTTTTTTGTGTGTGTGAATCATCACGCGTTTTCCAGCCAATTCCGATCGAACCCACTGCCCAAAATGTGTTCCTTAACCTATATCACATCTCTCTATCAAATTTCAGCCATTGAATCGACCCGTAACCCCTTCATTTTTGTGATCAAACTTCTGCCAGTTGAGAATTTCATTTCCCGCCAAAAAACAGTTTTCAAACGAAGAAGAAAGGGTGTCCCCCTATCCTGAACTGGGGTGCGAATAGCAGGTTCCACTGAGGTGCCCCTTAACCGATAGTGAGAGTCCGAATAACAATTGTCCTTCAAGGGTTCCCCGGGCAACTTTTCGAGCCGAATTTTCCAAAAATGTTTATTTCCTAAAAATACATAAAAACACAATATTAGTACAAAAATAGAGTTCCAACAATACGGATATTGAGGACAAATTAGACACAAAAATGCGTCTATCAATTGGTTCTTAAATAATATCTCCTTGTGGGATTTCTAAAATCCAGTAAATAAATCCTTCTCTTCGAAGAAAGGTCACTCTTGCCGTTCTTTAGGGAATGCCATTTTATGGGGGAGAGTTCTTAAATGAATTTGTGCTTAATGGTCATATCTTTGTAGGGAGAAGCGGGTTTGGAACATGTAGGGATTAACTTGTATTTTAATAAACTCCTTGATGAAGTCACTAAGCTTCGACTATGTGGTATCGTCTAAACAAAGTTGATATGTTTCTTTCTTTTGGTCATGAAGTGTCTCCGTGAAAATTTCATGATGATCCCACTAGTTTTCGTACCTTTGCTAATTGTTAATGACAAAAAGGGGAGTGTTAGATAATTGGTCGGTCGACCTCGCGTTCGTTGCTATCTCAAGCATGTTTGTCAATGTTAGTGATCAAAACTATAAGTCTTGATTTCCGGTCTACTATAGCTAAGGTCTCGGACTAGGATAGAAAGTGTAGTTGAGCTCAAGAACTCCATGGAAATCATCATACAAGACGAAGGACTACTCAAGGAACCGATGGATCTTCATCGACTAAAAGGTATATGGAGACTTGAAATTATCTATCACTCAAAAGTCTATTTATCTCCTATCTTGAGACAAAAGTCGTTTTGCTATATAGACTTAGATTATGTAGATTTTCTATTCCGAGCTGAGTTTATATCGCCTATCTATTTCTTGAAATATGTTTTGGTAAGCTTTCTCTTTAGCCAAGCTCATCTTTACCGACGAAAGTCATGACAAATTTCAATCACTTTGAAAATTGCTTACTTTGACGAAAAATAGTTTGTGAATAACAAATATAGAATATCAACGTCCTCTAAGAATGTTTCAATGATTGAAATGAGAGTTTAGATAATATAACCATTGGAGGATATAAGCATTGTTGTGGAAACACATATATGTATAAGTCCTTACTCCTTGAAACGAAGTTTGCGAACTTTCTATCAAAAGAGTTTCCCTTCGCAGAATTAAAAACTATCTGCAGAAACTGTTTTTATAAGTTGGAAAACAAGAAATCAGAAACACAAATCTTTTTGGGTTCTCTTGAAGTTCTTTGATAGACTTATAAAAACAGTTCCTTGGGTGTTTCTCAACACTACAAGATTTAAGAGTTGTTGGAAATAAAGTATTTCTTGGTGCCATGGTGAGCAAGACATTGGTCACCTCAACACAACTTGTTTGTGTTGAAAGTGCATCATCACCAAGAAATGCCCTGCTATGTATACGGTGAGGGAAGCACAACAACTGGCGTGCACAGATTATATTCGGTAAGGCTGTATAATTCAATTGGACTTTTCTAAAAAGGTATGTCTATAAACTTGAGCATGTTTTATGTTTTTATTAGTTGTTTGAGTACTTATAATGATCCATGTACCTTGCTTATCGTTCATTTCTACCTAACTTGATCTGTGTTTAAGGTTCTTAAATGTGTAGGTTTGAAAACATTAGTTCGGGATGTTTGGACTTCATGGTACATATACCAAGTATGCATAACATCATTTAAAACCAAAATACAGGGGTTTAAGTTCGCAAACCCCGTCTGCATACTGCTCCAGGATACGAAAATTCGTTTGCAAACCCGGATGCATACTTGACGTCGATATTCAGTAAATTTGTTTTGGATGTAACTTCTTCGTCCGAACTCGGATTAACCTCATTCTTTTTGCACTCTCTTTGTATTTGAATTATCTTAAAAATAGAGATGAGAAACCTTGAATTTGGATGAGTTAAGATTAGTATTTGTCCTGTCTCTTGTTTTTGAGTATTTTGCTCCGTTTCGTTGCACTTGTTCCACTTCTCTTGAACTTGGGCACTTGGATTCTTGGAGTAATAATCTTCTAATATAATTTGTAGCTTTTACAAGAATGTTGTTGGTGAATCACAAAGAAGGAAGTTCAAGAATGGAAAGTAGTACGCAGTGCTATGGAATTCTTGAATGTTCACAATCATCCTTTATGAACTATGGTGCATAGTCGTTATTGACTTTGTATGTTCTTCTTTGTTAAGAAAATCTTTTAATACGCCTTTGGAAGTTATTATTGATGTAAATCCATGCAAAAAATATTGATTCTACCCTATAAGGACAAATCAACTTGTATGTGCATTACGAGTTTGTCTTGTTGCCTAGGAAACTTCTTATGAGAATTTATTCTTATTTTGAGAAGGATTACTAGAGTTTGGAATATCCATTATTGTGATTACACATTGCTATGTCCAACAGTTTCATCTTCATGTTTTTAGATTTATTGGTTTAAATTCCAAAATTGTTTAGAAGATGATTTTTGCAGTATTAATCTTTATGGTTTTATATATTGCAATATTGTTATGAGATACGTGTGTTTGCATCCGTGAACTATGATTGTTCCATACCTTGTCAAAAGTAAAGTCTTTCGTATGTCGATATGCATGTATTGATAAAAGAATGAATGGACTTTAGACAAATACAAAAGTTAAGCCTATTATGTCAATTATTGATGGAAGATAGGTTAAAATCTTTTGTTTGCAAGGATTATGTCTATTGAATGTCGTTATGCGAATAATGATGGAAAATAGAATGAATCCTTATGTATTCTGAAGTATTGATCTTCCCTGATCCATTTTTTATGCATTACTGTGAGGCTCCGTAAAGTGTCTTATGTTGAGCACTAAAACAACCAAGTTGATTATTTTTATGATTAGCTTAGTCGTTGTTCCGCGAGATACTTTGTGTCGAGTATATTCAACTACAATTAATCATCTTGTTTGGTTATTTAGTTGTTGCTCCGTAAGTTTTCTTATGTCGGCGAGACCAATTAAATTGATTACTTTTGTGATTAGTTTGGTTGTGTATTTCGATTAGATTAATTATGGGTTCTCTTGTGATTAATCTAATTGTATATTTTTGAGTCTCCATAAGTTCACTTATGTTGAGCATTTTCGATTAAATTAATCATGGGTTCTCTTGTGGTTAATTTAATTGAGTACTTTGGATTCAAATTCATACTTGTATGTAATTTGCTATGTCCAAAGAAATCCTTCTTTTCTTTCGAAATTAAGGTCGCTCTTGTTGTTCTTTCGGGAATGACATTTAATGGGGGAGAGTTCTTCACTGAACTTGTGCTTAATTGCCAAATCTTTGTGGGAGTGCAGCTGTGGAATATTAGAGGGGTTATCTTGTATCTTTATAAACTCCTTGATGAATGCATTTAGCTTCGGCTTTATGATTGCATCTAAATAAGATGATATATTTTTGCTTTTTTTTAGTCAAGAAATGTCTCTTTCGGAAATTTCATTAGGATCCCTTTCTTGTACCTTTGCCAATTTTATTGGCAAAAAGGGGGAGAATTAATATGTAGTTCACACTACAAATACATATGGTTTTCGGATCATTATGTAAGGGGAAGTGGTTTCCATGTGAGACGGAGTATTGACTAAGGGGGAGTGATACATATCACCATAGTATTGTTATTGAAGTTGTGATACAATTGAACTTTGACGTTGTGTAATGATACTATGACACTGTATAACAATGATTGAGAACTCTTGTTTTCTTATTGTTATAGCTAC
Source organism: Papaver somniferum (assembly GCF_003573695.1). NCBI lineage: Eukaryota > Viridiplantae > Streptophyta > Magnoliopsida > Ranunculales > Papaveraceae > Papaver > Papaver somniferum. The sequence goes on along the minus strand of NC_039360.1, from coordinate 173,812,730 downwards.
GGATTTTAAACAACGATGATGCTGAACTTACAACCTTTGGGATCATTGGAGTACTTGGAAGTGACGAAGATTTTGAGTAATTTTGAAGATTAGACATGTGGAATAGGATCTACAAAAGTTAATTTATTTACTTTTTGTACTCCATATGTATTGATAGTTTTGTCACTAAAATTGACAAGGGGGGATTGTTAGAGCATTGCTCGGTCGACCTGGCATGCGTTGATATCCCAAGCATGTTTGTCAATGTTAGTGATCAAAACTATAAATCTTGATTTCTAGTCTACTATAGCTAAGGTCTCGGACTAGGATATAAAGTGTAGTTGAGCTCAAGGACTCCATGGAAACCATCATACAAGACGAAGGACTACTCAAGGAACCAGTGGATCTTCATCGACTAAAAGGTATGTGGAGACTTGAAATTATCTATCACTCAAAAGTCTATTTATCTCTTATCTTGAGACAAAAGTCGTTTTTCTATATAGACTTAGATTATACACATTTGCTATTTTGAGCCGAGTTTATCTCGCCTATCTATTTCTTGAAATATGTGTTAGTAAGCTTTCGCTTTAGCCAAGTTCATCTTTACCTAGTGACGAAAGTCATGACAAGTTTCAGTCACTTTGAAAATTGCTTACTTTGACGAAAAATAATTTGTGAATAACAAATATAGAATATCAACGTCCTCTAAGAATGTTTCAGTGATTCAAATGAGAGTTTAGATAATATAACCATTGGAGGATATAAGCATTGTTGTGGAAACACTTATATGTATAAGTCCTTATTCCTTGAACCGAAGTTTGAGAACTTTGTTGATCAAGAGAACCGCAATAGTCTGCGAACTGGCGGAAGTTCTCGACCCGATAAATTCTGCTGGAGTTTGTGAACTCCGTCCGGGAACTCAAGTCCGCGAACCCAGTCCGCGAACTTGAGTAGATTATATCTAAAAACGATGTTTGTGAACTTATTCTTATATAAAGTAAGGAATGTAAATTGCAAACCGTTGTTATATAGTTCATGAACCGATTCGAGTGAATCTAATCGTTTTTGCTTCAATTGTGTCTTGTATAGTTACGTAAGATTTCCTTGTAATTGAACAACTCTCTAACTAGTTCATTTGAGTCACTTGAACTAGTTATGGTGAAGAAGAATATGGTTGATATGAAAGTGATCATATGGCTAACCATTTGGTTAACTATTGTTGAACCAACAAATGTACAAGTTTGGGTATGGTTACACAAGACTAGAAACATGCATTTCATTTGTGTGTAACAAGCTAGTTATAGATCTAAGGATTGAAAGATATTAGCTTGAATCTAATCAGATTTTCATCTAACGATGAATATTGAATGCTTTGTTACCAAGCTAACATTGATTTCAAACCCTGATTTGAAAGACTTTATAAGGGAGAACTCTAGCAACTGAGAAACCTAATCCCCACAACTTCTGTGTGATACTAGTTGTGCTAAGCTAGAGCCGATTCTCCTTTAACCTTTGGTTTCTTCTTCTAAACCAGGTTAACGAATTAAAGACTTCATTGGGATTGTGAAGCCAGACCGATACTACTTTCTTGTTGTAGATGGGGAAAAACTATTTGCTGGTTTTTAAGGAATTGAGGAGACGACCGTGCGGAGGAGACTCCTCGAACCGAGCGAAATGTTAAAACTCACACAGATGTACCGCTGCAAAGGGAGTGCTTTTAATTCGAGAGATCAATTTGTAGTACTCCGGCCTAAACCAAGACAATGGCCGTTCCAAAGTAAGTTCGGTCACAAGAGAGAATGGGTTGATCTGTAGGAGGGAAGCTGAGAAATGTGTGGAATCAATGGTAATCAAAGATTGTCGGTATGTTGTGAATTCTGAATATGATAAGTTCTGAATGATTGAAATTTCTCAGTTGAGAGTAATTGCTCAATTGATGAGTTGTTGATCTCGTATTGTCAGTTTGACGTGAGATTGATGATGTTCCGTTTACACTGATGACTCAATCATGATTCAGAGACTTATTTATATTGCTGGAATTTTAGACACCATGATTCCGTGAAGTGTGATAGTTGATGGGATGAAAGAGTGGGGAAATGGAAATCGTGTTTGAGACCAGTTGCTCATCGTGTGATGACTTGGTCGATTTTCCATCCATTACTTTGTGAACTCCTTCAACTGATTGCACGACTTACTCACATTCCAACATCTGTATGAACACACGTGTCGTAGGCCGCCAGACCAAAACCCTAGTTGATATCCCCCCAGGGTGACACGATTAATGTCTCGTGTGATCGTGGAGTCTGTAGGGCAGACGTGATTTTAGTTAGTCAGTTGTTGACTTCATGGGACGATGAGTCCATGTATTTGATGAGTTGAACATGAAATGTTCTGAGATTCATGAACTTAAACGTGTCTGTTGAGACAGAGGTATAATTCTCATGATGAGGTGAGCAAGTATTGCTCGTTCGATGAATTGTCGAATATTGGTTGATTGTTGAACCAATATTCCTTAGTTTGAGCAAATATTGATCATTCGAGCAAGTGTTGCTCATCTGATGATGACCAAAAATATTAATTAAAGTACTGGTGTAGAACCGAGCATAATTTAATAATATTAATGACCATGAGATCGTCATAGAATTATTAAGGTTGGAGTCTGGAAGCATGGTCCTTGGACTCAGAAACCCTAATTTGGTCGATTGATGATCAATTCATGATTTGTTAGAAATTTAACCATGAAACGAAGGAAGGAGAGGCTACATGGGACCGTGGATCAACCATGCAGTGTCCATATGCTCACGTGATCAAATACGAAGAACTCCTGAAGAGTTGACGATTTGTTGGTGAAAGAATGATTAAATGCTGGTTTAATCATTTATTCGAAAATGCTCGTCTGAGCCTTAGGTGAGAAAACCTAATTAATTATGACGGAGTGAGGGACCGACCATGGGGTCATGAAACCGGCCCTGGGTAGTCACGTGACCGCCTGATGATCACTTCATGAAAATCCAAAGTGTTTGGAAGAGTCTTGGACCTAATACGTGCAATTGTGCAAATTAGGTCAAAACTGTGAAACTTGATGGGAACGGCTTCTGTAAGTCAAAGAGCCAATCTTGGTCGGTTAGGATAGCGTGCTCGTGTCCCACGAGTTTTCATAATTTTTAATATTTTTTTAGGTATTTTTCATGATTTGAGGGAATTTTTCCTAATTTGAGAGAAATACCATGAAATCAAGGAATTTGATGAATTCAAGGAAAAATAAAATAAAATAATAAAACAAGGGACGTGTGGGACCGGCTAGGGCATGGCCGGCCGTCTAGTGGCCCGGTCCCACAAGTTTTCATAATTTTATTTATTATTTGATGATTTGTGCAAAATACCATGAAATCAAGGAGTTTTTTCATGAAATTAGAGAAATAATAATAATAATAAAATAATGAGGAACCGTGAGGTGTGGGGCCGGCTGGGACCAAGGCATGGTCGGTTGGCCAACGGTCACGCCCCACACTTCTTTCCTTAATTTTATATTATTTTTATGGATTTATGAAATACCATGAAACCGAGGAGTTTCCTCGAGACGAAGGAGATTTGATAAATGAGAGAATTTTCATCAAATCATGGAAAATAATAAAAATGCATTAAAAATATAAAACTGGCGTGGGATTGACCACGACACGGTCGGTCGTGTGTCCGTGCTCCCAGCACTGGTCAATATTTTTAATTATTTATTATTTTCTTCCCTATTTTGCATAGGTTCATCGTTTCGTTGTATTTTGAAATACTCGTTCGTGCGGTGACTGTTAGTGTATCGTCGTTGAATACACTTTCACCATTTGAATCGGGGCTTACTTAGAGGTAGCTCAGACGCCCGGTTGTTGATTATTTATTACTAATTGTGGAATTCAGTGGAGAATAATTCACAAAACTGAGTAATAAGATGTTTATTATTAATTCATAGGATCAGCTGAGGATTCGACTACGAATTCAGAATAATAAAGTGAGCATTACCATTCCATGGGATCGTAGATTCGACCATAGAAGAGTAATTAAGATTTATCTATTACCATTTATGAGACCAGTTGTGGATTCGATCATGAAATCGGAGTAATGAGATAATATAGTTATTGCTATTCTATGAGATCAAGCCGTGGATTCGATCATAGAATCAGAACAATTGTTTATTGCCATTCCATGGGACCAGTCGTGGATTCGACCATGGAATAGGAGCAATTGTTATTGCCATTCCATGGGACCAGTCGTGGATTCGACCATGGAATAGGAGCAATAATAGATTATTCTGGGAATTCAGTAGTGAATGTCACGGCAGAATTAATCTTAATTAGGAATAATTAACTTTGTGGCTCTATACTAGCAGAGCAAGCTGTCTAGGAGCATTAGTTATCCCGATATGAGCTTGTCGGTAAGTCATATCCTTTATATAGTCAGGGTAAACTCGTTGTTTGTTCCTGAAGACGTTATCGATCTATACTAGCAGAGCAAGATATCTAGGAGCCGTCCATCTCGTGATACTATATAGAAATAATCACTGAAAGTGTTCAGTATTCATGAGATATGTCGTTGTCCAGTCGTGAGACTACATATCTACATGTACTCTGAGAGAAAGTACTCTCCGTTGAGAATTCGATGAGAGACCCGTGTCTCAATACTCACGTCTGATTTCTGGATCAGAGCTTCATATAATTATGAGTTTACCATTTTAGCCCTTGTCGAAAATCCACCATCTACATTAAGTCCGCTGCTTACTGAGGAAAGTTGTGTTCCTCAATCAGCATTAAATGTTGATTTTCCGGCCATAAACAATATAAGTAATTGAACTTAGTCGTAAGTTAAGATGTTACCTGATTTCGATAGTATGAGCATACCGTGACTTGAATGAATATCCCAGTGGCATGATAGAGCATCATCGTCTGATGAGCATAGATTGGCGTTGAACCGCTGATTTGGACGACATGACCTTGGTCTTTTTAGGATTCGCGGGATGGGCCCATGAAAACAAATCCTTGTTTTATGACTAGACGCTCGTTCGTTCGTTAGTTTAAGGAACAAACAAAATAGACCCAAGTCTAATGATATAAAATTCGTCTATGAGCTTTCACGAAAACCGGAATTTTATATTTTATATATGTGAGATTCCACAGAGTGGAATAAACTCTCGTTTCAAAGGTGGACGCTCGTACGAGAGAAAAGTTTTTTTTTTTGATAGACGTGCGTCTGTTAGTAATAAAATTTTGTTTATGAGCCTTCATGAATTTTTTTATCTTCGAGCTTTCGGAAATCTTTGAAAATATACTCTCGCTTCAAATACAGATGCTCGTGCGAGGGAGCAAAAATATATAGATATATTTTTCAAATTTACGTGAGTTTCACGTTGAATATATATATTTTGTAAAATCAATGTTTTGATTTTGAACAACTGTTGAAAGTAGACAATTATACATGGTGAAATAATGTCTATATGTGAGTTTTCACAATTGTAGAATGGACGTCTGTACAATTTTTGAAGATCAGTGAGTGTTCACGTAGTAAAAATTTACGTGGGTTGTTCACGGCTTTATGAAAATCAAGTCATGATTTTTGAGCAATTGATGAAAGTAAGCAATTGTATACGTGATGAAATAATGTATGTATGAGATTTTATAGTGTATGCACACATGTAGAAAATCAGCGAATGTTCACATGAAAGGTTATGTGAATTATTCATAATTTCACGCAAAGTCAGGTGTTGACTTTAAATAATGAATTTTGCTCGTCTTGGCAAGTTTGAAGAAGCGAGCAAGTTTTTCGAGGTTTTTACGTTATTATCACTAGGTTCTTGAAACTGTAAATAAGTAACAGTTGAGGATTACCATTTTTGTTGCGTGTTTGTTATTGGTATATCCATGACTCCATGCCTTGCACCTCAGATAGTGGTGACTTCTGGTTACAGCCACTCTTCGGGATCTTCCGTGGAGCGCTCCAAAAATATCAAGTCAAAGATGAAGACTTTTGCGGATGCTCATACTGAGGAAAATCAACCTTTCAGAGACACTGGAAGCTGACATATTGTATGTATCTCGATCATCCGAGAGTCGTCCCTCATTAGCAGAAGCACCACCGACTTCAGCAAGTGAGACTATCGGATGAAGATGAAGTTCGGCTTTGTGTTGATGGTGTAGCTCCTGATTGGATGAATGAAGAATTTCGTCATCAGAAAATTCAGAAGTTAGGTCTTCGTTGAGATTGTTGTAGAATCTTCGTCCGATGTCGGATTTTCGCGGTTGACCCATGTATCCTCATGCCCAGGAAATTTACAAACTTACACAAAGAAGCCTTTTGAGTTCCGAGCATGTTTAGGATGTGAAATCGACGAAACAGTAAACTTCCAAGAGACCTTCAGAAAATTTTCAGCTGCCATGTGGTCCAATGTTTTGGCCACAACTCTTTGCTCGTTTCTCCAATTTTTTTGAATTTTGGATATGTTGTAGAGGACCTTCATACGAAGAGAATGGTATATGACACATCCCTCGATTCTTCACCAATTGGTCCCAGATCGTCGGTTTGTACAGGACAGTGTAAAATCATCTCAGCCGAGCTTGTTGTAAAACACTCATGTTGTGTTCTTAGACCATTCGCTTGTGTCTTGAACGTTTGGTGAAGGATTTTAATGTCGTTTATTCGTTTGAGATCAGGACCCCTTGATTGATACATGATCATGGTGCTTGCAGCGCCATCTTGCTTCTGTCAGTCGTAGAAACATCGCTTCTGAAACCCTGGTCATGGGACCATAGCTGAGGTTGCTCTTGAGAGGGGATGATGTAATGACCACAGTTTCATGTCCCGATGGTAGCATTACTTTTATGATGAATGATTAGCACATGAGATTCTGGTGCCACGAGTCTTGGACTGTGAAACTGGTCGTCATGATCAGTGAATCATCAGTCCCCAGTATTTTGGTTAGATCTCTCCTCTTCGTTTTCTCTTCTTCTGGCAAGACTTGGATAGAGGACCCAGGTAAAAAAATTCATGTAAAGACCTAGATGGTCGAAGTTGGAGGTACCTTGATAAAGTACTTAGTGGAAATACTTGGTGGACCCCGATCGACTGTGGAAGTCATGAATACCGTCTAAGAATTGCTGCTTATATATTGTACGCTCTGGAAGATGTAGGAACCTCATACAACGTCGGAATTTGATGCTTGACCCCAACTTTTGAATTTAAGAGACTGAGTTATCCCATGAGACAAGAATCACTCAATTTGGAGTTGTAGAGGTCATCCAACGAAGCGTGCACATTTGTAATTTTTAATCCCGTACAAATTTTTCAGATTTCGTAGACCTGACGGTAAAGGCCATATCTTTCAGCTCGTACGTCCGATTGATGCGCCCTTTTGGTAGATTGTATAAGAGACATAGTCGAACATCTTTTGTTGAGGAAGTATTGTCTCATTCCTCACTAGTTGGTACGTTTTTGTAAACCCATTTGCTGAAGTATGTTGTATCTCATGTGTAGAGGTGATGAGAACATCTTGTAGAAGACTTTGGTGTTGTGCCCGCCCATCGTGCAATCTTCAGAAAGACTTTCATGTGAGCATATTTCATGTCTACACGCCTTGATATGAATCATTAGTTCTTCGAGAAGTCCGTTTCCTCGAGCAATACTTCAGAGAATGGTTAGTTGATGGAGTCTTGTCATGAGGATGTTGCTCCTGAGACCGTTGTTGGTGCTGAGACCATGAATTATTATGCTCCAGATATCCTTGTCGATGCTAAGATCATGGATGATGTTCCTATAGAGATTATTGTTGATGTTGATACCATGGTTGAAGTTGCTCTAAAGACCGAAAAGTCTAGAACTATGAATATAGATATAATTTTTGTTTCTTTATCCAGTGAGCCTTTTAAGTTCACGAACTAGTTAGTGAGTTGAGAATCCGGTATACTGGGAGTTCAACCTGAGTGCTCTTTAAAGCATGACTGTATCGTGAAGCGGCTTTGTAAGTGAATCCATGTTGTTGTGGAAGATAGCAGCAGAAATCTCCGTTCTAGATCGGTGAAGGGAACAAGTTCCTCAGTCATGTAGGGTTTTGTGATGTAGAGAAGTCTCGTCGATAAAGTTTCACGGAATCACCTCAGGTTGCCCAGTGTATGTTGAAGGAGTTGGTAACATTCATGTGTGAATGATGTTGCATCTGCTTCAGAAGTCTTATAATGAGATAATGAAGACTTGTCAAATGTAGCGTCGTGCTGGTATTGAATCAGTGTCGAGATATTTGTGTTGAAGCCAGAGGCGCCATTATCGAAGGTGTACTCTTTGATTGGGAGTACAATTTTGAAGGCTTCTTAGATGATTGAGCGTTGAAGCGTCATACCCCTTGAGCATGTCTTAGGTTTGATCGTCTGGGCCCCGACTTTCTTATGTTGATTCAGCATTCCTTTCATTGCAGCAGTGGGATTCAACACTTGTGCAGAAGTCAGAGCTTTCTAATTTTGTGGCACACATGGACGCTCCTGCAAGGCTATGTAGAAACTCCCAAAGTGTTCTTTGCCATGTTTGGACATCATCTCATCAATGAACGTCTCAGTGATCGATTCAGAGAAATGTCAGATTCAACCACTTGGTAAAATACTAATGCGGTGAAGTTACCATTCATAACGTCTTGCAGAGTTGCTAGCAGAATTAATTCCCCATGCTACATAGCATGTGAGGAAATAAATGACGTAGACACGGGAGGAATGAGACTTTCCTGAGTGTGGAACCTCTTGATGAATGTCTATGCATCTTTTGCAGGTTCTTGCTTCAATCTCGTCAAAGTTCGAAATTCCTCCAAGTGCTCTGATGATGGAATGTCCGTCAAATCTTCTGGATCAGAACTTTCTTTGTTGGAGAGATATGTAATCAAAGGCTCTTTGTAAGTACCCATATTTTCAGTGTGGATCCACGCTCTTCTGAAGGACGTGTCATATCCTGGATCTTCCTGATTATGTGAAACTTGGTTTCTGTCCATGTTGAACTTATATTCACTTTGAGAATGATGTAGCCATAAGTATTTCCGAGCGCTCCTTCAAGGTCTCTGATTGAGATGGAGCATGAGTATCTTCTTTTCAAGTGATGCATGTGGATCCGATGGTTTTCAGTGGAATGTTGTTGATGGCGGTGTTAGCATCGATCAACGTTCTTCGCAATTCGTTTATTCTGAGATCGACTGTGGTAAGCAGTCCCCAGTTGTACACCTCTTGGTCCGTGGATGGAGGCTCAAGAAGTATTTTCGAAATGGACTTCTTGACATGATGTGTTCAGTGTTGTGAACATGTCTCTCCTTCGTGCCTTCGACAAATAGGGCAATTCACGTTCGACCAGGATTGAACTGCCTCTTTGATAAGTTGTTCAGAGAGAGTGTAAAGCTTCTGATTGGGAGAGGACTCTTGTGTACTCCTTCAGTCCCTCGTTGAAGCTATTGTGGATCAACCTTCTCTTTGAAAATTTGCTTTAAAATATTGCAGTTACTTGTTGGATGATTTGATGAATCTATGAAGGTGATAATACCTGGGTTTCTTCATTTTTCTTCAGTTGGATCTCTATGATGAGCAGCGATTTGATTGCACCATCTTGAACCCAGACTTCTAGTAACTCGATCACTGCTTCATGATAAGTTTGAGTATGTACGATCATCTCCCCGTTCGTTAATGCCGGATCGAGGTTTGTGTAAGATTGGTTATCCTTTCTTGATGCTTTTGTAGGATGAGGTGTTGGATGTCTCATGTTTGAGCAGGAGCTTTCCTTTTGCGTGAGCAATAACGTTCATGGAAGTTTGGACATTATATTGTTTGTTGATCAGGCGTCGGATGCTCCGAGGTTCCTCGACCTTGTAGACTTTGCTCAGCAAAGAAGGTGTAGTAGTCGATGATCGTTTGGCTGCTTCATGAAATTATGAGAGAGTCTGGAGTCGCAGAGAAAGGCTCTGTAGATTGGTATCATTTCGTTTTGTTCATGCTCTCCTAGTGCCTCCAGGGATCGAGAGACGTGTTCTCGAGCGCTCCATGTTCCGTTATATAGTGCGAACGTTTGGGAAGTGTAGCCCTTCGGGAAAGAGATTATTTGCGTAGAAACAGGGTATGAAGGTTGATAACGATAAATAGATGATGCTTTGTCTTTTCCTCGATCCTCCATGAAGCGTTCCAGGTCCTCACGAGCGATGAAGCATGCAAGTTCCTTTGCTGGAGAGTCATCTGCAGCTTTGCGGAATTCTTCATCTTGTACAACATGGATTGGAGATATTTCAGGATCAGCAGTTGAAGATGTTTCTTTAGCTTCTCCTTTTTCGCGCTGAGGCTGAGTTCGTTCAGACGTAAACTTGTCTGTGAGAGTTTTGAGATAAGCATACAAATCTTTCTGTGTTGCAGCCACGTCAGTCTGAACCTTCATGAGATCAAGCTGATTTCCTCTGGTTTCTTCAGGAGACCAACCGAAGAGTGGATTGTTGATGGTGCCAGTGTCGTCACTTGCAGGGGCGATTTATGGAGCACCAGTGCTTGGAAGAGTGATAGTAACATGTGACGTGATGTTGCTGGCCGGAGGAGTGGTGTTAACGCTACCACTAGAGCCTGCAACGTTAATAGGAGTAGTACTTGTTGGGAGTACTATTAGGACTTGCAATGTTAGAGTTGGGTGTTGAACCCGTATTGGTAACTGAACCATACCTAAGACCGACCATCCTGTCGAATTGAGGTTGCAACCGAGAGAATGATCTCCCACTGTGGTCGCCAATCTGTAGATGGGGAAAAACGATTTGCTGGTTTTTAAGGAATTGAGGAGACGCCCGTGCGGAGGAGACTCCTCGAACCGAGCGAAATGTTAAACCTCACACAGATGCACCGCTGCAAAGGGGGTGCTTTGAATTCGAGAGATCAATCTGTAGTACTCCGGCCTAAACCAAGACAATGGTCGTTCCAAAGTAAGTTCGGTCACAAGAGAGAATGGGTTGATTTGTAGGAGGAAAGCTGAAAAATGTGTGGAATCAATGGTAATCAAAGATTATCGGTGTGTTGTGAATTCTGAATATGATAAGTTCTGAATGATTGAAATTGCTCTGTTGAGAGTAATTGCTCAATTGATGAGTTGTTGATCTCGTATTATCAGTTTGACGTGATATTGATGATGTTATGTTGATACCGATGATTCAATAATGATTCAGAGACTTATTTATATTGCTGGAATTTTAGACACCATGATTCCGTGAAGTGTGACAGTTGATGGGATGAAAGAGTGGGGAAATAGAAATCGTGTTTGAGACCAGTTGCTCATCGTGTGATGACTTGGTCGATTTTCCATCCACTACTTTGTGAACTCCTTCAACTGATTGCATGACTTGCTCACATTCCATCGTGTGTTTGAGCACACGTGCCGTAGACCGCCAGCCCAAAACCCTAGTTGATATCCCCCCAAGTGACACGATAGATGTCTCGTGTGATCGTGGAGTCTGTAGGGCAGACGTGATTTTAGTTAGTCAGTTGTTGACTTCATGGGACGATGAGTCCATGTATTTGATGAGTTGAACATGAAATGTTCTGAGATTCATGACCTTAAACGTGTATATTGAGACAGATGTATAATTCTCATGATGAGGTGAGCAAGTATTGCTCGTTCGATGAATTGTCGAATATTGGTTGATTGTTGAACCAATATTCCTTGGTTTGAGCAAATATTGATCATTCGAGCAAGTGTTGCTCATCTGATAATGAACAAAAATATTAATTAAAGTACTGGTGTAGAACCGAGCATAATTTAATAATATTAATGACCATGAGATCGTCATAGAATTATTAAGGTTGGAGTCTGGAAGCATGGTCCTTGGACTCAGAAACCCTAATTTGGTCGATTGGTGATCAATTCATGATTTGTTAGAAATTTAACCATGAAACGAAGGAAGGAGCGGCTACATGGGACCGTGGATCAACCATGCAGTGTTCATATGCTCACGTGAGCAAATACGAAAAACTCCTGAAGAGTTGACGATTTGTTGGTGAAAGAATGATTAAATGCTGGTTTAATCATTTATTCGAAAATGCTCGTCTGAGCCTTAGGTGAGAAAACCTAATTAATTATGACGGAGTGAGGGACCGACCATGGGGTCATGAAACCGGCCCTGGGTAGTCACGTGACCGCCTGATGATCACTTCATGAAAATCCAAAGTGTTTGGAAGAGTCTTGGACCTAATACGTGCAATTGTGCAAATTAGGTCAAAACTGTGAAACTTGATGGGAACGGCTTCTGTAAGTCAAAGAGCCAATCTTGGTCGGTTAGGATAGCGTGCTCGTGTCCCACGAGTTTTCATAATTTTTAATATTTTTTTAGGTATTTTTCATGATTTGAGGGAATTTTTCCTAATTTGAGAGAAATACCATGAAATCAAGGAATTTGATGAATTCAAGGAAAAATAAAATAAAATAATAAAACAAGGGACGTGTGGGACCGGCTAGGGCATGGCCGGCCGTCTAGTGGCCCGGTCCCACAAGTTTTCATAATTTTATTTATTATTTGATGATTTGTGCAAAATACCATGAAATCAAGGAGTTTTTTCATGAAATTAGAGAAATAATAATAATAATAATAAAATAATGAGGAACTGTGAGGTGTGGGGCCGGATGGGACCAAGGAATGGTCGGTTGTCCAACTGTCACGCCCCACACTTCTTTCCTTAATTTTATATTATTTTTTACGAATTTATGAAAATACCATGAAACCGAGGAGTTTCCTCGAGACGAAGGAGATTTGATAAAATGAGAGAATTTTCATCAAATCATGGAAAATAATAAAAATGCATTAAAAATATAAAACTAGCGTGGGATTGACCACAACACGGTCGATCGGTCGTGTGTCCGTGCTCCCAACACTCTGGTCAATATTTTTAATTATTTATTATTTTCTTCCCTATTTTGCATAGGTTCATCGTTTCGTTGTATTTTGAAATACTCGTTCGTGTGGTGAATGTTAGTGTATCGTCGTTGAATACACTTTCACCAATTGAATCGGGACTTACTTAGAGATAGCTCAGACGCCCGGTTGTTGATTATTTATTACTAGTTGTGGAATTCAGTGGAGAATAATTCACAAAACTGAGTAATAAGATGTTTATTATTAATTCATAGGATCAGCTGAGGATTCGACTACGAATTCAGAATAATAAAGTGAGCATTACCATTCCATGGGATCGTAGATTCGACCATAAAATCGGAGTAATTAAGATTTATCTATTACCATTTGTGAGACCAGTTGTGGATTCGATCATGAAATCGGAGTAATGAGATAATATAGTTATTGTTATTCTATGAGATCAAGGCGTGGATTCGATCATAGAATCAGAACAATTGTTTATTTCCATTCCATGGGACCAGTCGTGGATTCAACCATGAAATAGGAGCAATTGTTATTTCCATTCCATAGGACCAGTCGTGGATTCGACCATGGAATAGGAGCAATAATAGATTATTCTGGGAATTCAGTAGTGAATGTCACGGCAGAATTAATCTTAATTAGGAATAATTAACTTTGTGGCTCTATACTAGCAGAGCAAGCTGTCTAGGAGCATTAATTATCCCGATATGAGCTTGTCGGTAAGTCATATCCTATATATAGTCAGGGTAAACTCGTTGTTTGTTCCTGAAGACGTTATCGCTCTATACTAGCAGAGCAAGCTGTCTAGGAGCCGTCCATCTCGTGATACTATATAGAAATAATCACTGAAAGTGTTCAGTATTCATGAGATATGCCGTTGTCCAGTCGTGAGACTACATATCTACATGTACTCTAAGAGAAAGTACTCTCCGTTGAGAATTTGATGAGAGACGCATGTCTCAATACCCACGTCTGATTGCTGGATCCGAGCTTCGTATAATTATGAGTTTACGATTTTAGCCCTTGTCGAAAATACACCATCTACACTTGTAGTTGTGTGATCTGATCTTGTTGTTTCTATCGTACGAGTACAATTGTAATAATTGGCTTGAGATTGATATCTTCGATAGGAAAGATATAAAAGTAATCACAAACACTTCGTCTCATCGTTTGTGATTCCGCAATATCTTTTTTCGCTGCGTCGATTAAGATAATTGTGAGGTGATTGATAATACTAGGCTATTCTTCGGGAATATAAGTCCGGGTTATCAATTGGTTCATGTTCACCTTGATTTATCAAAAGACGGAACAAAAATCGTAGGTATATTCGTTGGAGACGGATTTATCTATTACCGTAGACTTTTATGTGTGATACAGATTAGTTTATTAAAGTCTTCGACTTTGGGTCGTAGCAACTCTTAGTTGTGGGTGAGATCAGCTAAGGGAATCAAGTGCGTAGTATCCTGCTGGGATCAGAGACGTAAGGAGCGCAACTGTACCTTGGATCAGTGTGAGATTGATTGGGGTTCAACTACAGTCCAGACCGAAGTTAATTTGAAGTAGGATAGTGTCTGTAACGGCTTAATACAGAGTTTTTTAAATCTGGACTAGGTCCCGGGGTTTTTCTGCATTTGTGGTTTCCTCGTTAACAAAAGTCTGGTGTCTGTGTTATTTCTATTTCGCATTATATTTTTTTATATAGTTTAAATATCACAGGTTGTGCGTTGATCAATCAATTAGAATATCCGACCTTTTGGTTGTTGATTTAAATTGATTGACACTTGGATATTGGTCTTTGGTACCATCCAAGTTATCTCTCTAGTATTTGATAAAGACTCGCAGATTTCTATTTGCTTGAGTATATATATATATCAAATCGAGAGATTGAGATATAAACTCTTTGATATACTTTTCTTAAGATTGAGTCTGACTATGATTCTCTTGAAAGTATATTGGAGTTAGTCCATACAGATTGCCAAACGAATTATTGGGTGTGGTTGTTAGACCCACGCTTTTTCAGGGAGAATTAGTGTGTAGTTCACACTACAAATACATATGGTTTACGGATCATTATGTAAGGGGGAGTGGTTTTCATGTTGAGATGGAGTATTGACTAAGGGAGAGTGATACATATCATCGTAGTATTATTGTCAAAGTTGTGATACAATGAAACTTTGATGTTGTGTAATAATACTATGATGGATCTTGAACAAGTACAGGATGAACACACACATATTTTAAGAACCAAGGAAATCAAGCATGTAGAATTTTGGAGTTGTAATGCTTTTAGCAAGTAAAATCCATATGTAAAATGGTTTTGTCACTAAAATTGACAAAGGGGGAGATTGTTAGAGCATTGCTCGGTTGAACCCACTAGCATTGGTATGTCAAGTTAGTTGTCAATTTTAGTTGCCAAAATGTATTCTTTATTTAACATACTAAAGATAGTTTCACTACTAGATTAGGTCTAAGAGGTTGAATTGAAGCTACCCTTAAAGGGTGAAGATTGAAGATTACAAGAAGACATCAACAAGTACTTAATCAACAAAGGTATGTAATTGATTTCATTTGTATTCTTGTTCAATTCTACCTTTATAATCTATCAAGATAAATGCTCACTCTATGGAACAATTCCTATAACGGTAAATGAACATTTATGTATATATACTTGAGGTTATTTGATTCATGACTTTGCTGACAATAACCCTTATCCCTATAGAGGTTCTCATGTTATAGTGAAAGAGCTTAAGAATTCAACGAGCCAAGAATCACTCAATTCCGAGTTATAATGATGAAGTTATGAGTGATTTATTAAAGTAACAGTTTTAAGTGTTGCTGAAACTGTTACAGTTCGTTAGTAGGAAATAATCCATGGACTGCTTGTAACGGTTCACGGACTTGAGCCCAATTACGTGACTAGAAGTCTTTTTTAGTCAAGTTGGTGATGTTTCCTTATCTAGGCAAGTTAGATATTACTCCAAACATCTTTGATTACCATATTAAAGTATTTATGATTCCTTCCTAATTTAATTTGTGATTTATTCACATAAATACAATTTTGCTAAATTAATCATTTATTTAATTATTTTGGCAAGAGTTGTAACTTAGGAAAGACTCCCAAAATTAGGAGAGTCTTGAAAAAGGAAAATACCTGTGCTTAGCTTTCAGGCTACCTTTCACTATAAATAAAGGGTTCGTGAGTGCTACACGTTTGTCATCCCCTTTGGAAAATTGGTGTAAGCTCATAAGATTGTTTTCCATGTCTTCTGTTCTTCGTGAACAAGAGTGAGATAAAAGTCTTTGTATTGGGGATCACAAAGCCGAGTTGGATTAATCTTCGTGATTGATTGTAAAACATGCAATCTAGGTTTTTTACCTCTTGTCTATTCTAAGGTTTTCTCTTCTGATATAAAACCATTCAAGAGTTGTTGATCATAAACCCTAGGTTTTGATAGATTTCAGTTTCTGATCGTATATCAACACTTGTTAGTCGAAATCGGAAGCTAGGAAGAAAAATTCTATTAAGGTATCTCGTAAACATCCTTAAGAAGTTTTAAACAAGATATCTCTATATTTATTCTAGTTGTTCTTGTTGTAGAATTATTAGGATTTTCTTAACTTGGAAATTGATCTTTGGAATCGCCCAAGTTCACTTACGAAAATCAGGTTCACGGACTCCTTGTGTGTAAGTATACTGATTGTAAGTTAAAACCCTAATCTACAAGTTTGTTTTGATATTACTTTTACCTAGTGATTGTTTTTATCAAAATAAACACAAGATTTCCAAAACCTTGATTCACATCTCAAGGGAAATAAAATTGGTGTTTTGTGCATACAAAATATTGAATCGTATCAATCGTGTTGTTGTAACTTCTAAAGAAAGCCTTGGGTTCTGCTAGAATATTTGCGTGAAGAATTTCTAAAGAGAATCGGTATTCTGCTAGGATTTCTACAAGTGCTGAAGTAGGTATAACATCTAGTCCGAATAGGCAGTAGGAATTTGGTGTAATAGCTTATAATCAGTCTTTGTTTATTCTGGACTAGGTCCCAGGGTTTTTCTGCATTTGCGGTTTCCTCGTTAACAAATTTCTGGTGTCTGTGTTATTTCTTTTCCGCATTATATTGTTTATCTTTATAATTGAAATATCGCAGGTTGTGCGTATAAGTTCAATCAATTGGGAATCCAACCTTTGGTTGTTGATTAAATTGATTGACACTTGGATATTGGTTTTTGATACCGTCCAAGTTATTTCTTATATTCAATCGGGCTCGCAAATTACTATTTGTTTGATTGCGGATTGAATTGAGAAATAGAGATATAATTCCTATAATACTTTTCTTAAGATTGAGTCTGAATGTCTAGTTGATTTTCCAGAAAGTATATTCGAGTAAGTCCTCTCATATTGCAAACGAATTGTTGGGTGTGGTTGTTGTACCCCCGCATTTTCAACTTTGTTCCTCCGAATTTTGAGAAAGGCACATTCGCCAGAATACAGATAAAAAGAAGGGAGAAAACTACGCAAAATTCTACTGGTTACCACCTTTACCCGAGGAAAACTAAGATACCTATGAGATTTCTATGCGCCTATTGATTATGATTAAAGTTGTCAAATGTTATTTAGTGGTGAAGCTTTTTCTATGGACATGCTGACATTGTTCAAGACAAATCCATTTTGGTTTTTGGAATTTCAGAGTGAAACATCTTTATTTTCTAACCTTAAGGGTTATGTCTAAATCCCAGGTACTATGTACGGGATATTACATCATTATGCTAAAAAGAATTTTTCCCCGATATTCAAACCAAAAATTAAAGAGTGAGGAAAGTATATCAAAAGAAATGAATCATTCTTGATTCATCTCAATTCAATTTCCTCCATAGATTTCTCAACAAATTATGGTCTGTTTTTTTTTCCTCCCTCTGTAATTCTTTAATCGTTTATCCTAAGACTCTCCATCAACCGTTTTCTTCTCCTTCCCTAATTTTTACAGAAAAATAAATTCTCTTTATATAAATCTTGTGTTGTCAAATCTATTATGAATTTTAAGATTCATAGTAGATTTGACAACAATAGTATTAGTATTAGGATATATTATCTTAATAAAATTTAATTGCTGACGTACAGATAAACAACAATTTAGGGTTTAATTCCCTCTTTCTTTTTTATTTCTTTTCTGTGATAGTCTAATGGCCTGTTATTGCCATTACGATCTCTTATTATATGGTATTTTAGCTGATTTTAATATCCTTTCTAGCGATTTGTTCACTTGCAGAGATATACACGGGTATATCATCAAGGATGCTTTATTCCGGCGTGACGCAGATCCAAACATTTTATATCTAGGATCCATGGCTACCGGTGATGATGTTGATTAAGATGTTCAAGGCATATTACTCCTTTTCAGTGGAGATTCAAGATTTGAAGATCAAAGAATCTAAATTAAAGATTCAAATATCAAAATGGTTCAACATGAAGTTAGTAACCATTGGGAAAACATCGATATCCTCATGGAAATATATGTATTGGGTACCTTTAATGTATTTTATTAGTTCTTCTGTTTTAGGAGATCTTATCATTATTTGTACTTTTTACTGTACTTTCTTCATCGATGTACTCAAGTTATATGTCAAACTCTGCTAAACAAATTAATGAAATTTGTTTTACCTTCAAAAAAAAAAAAATATGGTCTGGGAAAACCAAATCTCTTGTATCAACTAAATACGCAAAAAGACGTAATAATATGTAATGAATTGAATTCATATTATCCTATCATCATATTTCCAAAATTTATGTATTAAAACCTTAATTCCTTTTTTATATTCTACTAACAACACCATCACAGACCCTAGTTGAACCCCAATTGAAACACTAATATAACCCAATTAATTAACATATGTTATTAGACGAGTTCTACATCATTTTTTTCCAAAGCAACGTTATGAAGCTCTAATTAATGCATATTGAAAATAATATGACTTATGAAATGAAACTTTAATGTTATAAAAACCTAATTGAAAATTTTAAATTTCAACACAAAATCAGGATCAAGAACAATTATAACCTATAATAATCATGTATAAATTATTTTTTTTAAAAACATACCACTAAATCAAGTTCAAAAAAAAATTGATTTCATCTTTTCTTATAGTCTTTGTAAATAGATCATAGTAATTTATAAACTTCTACAGAAACACATACAAAAGAATATCTCCATCAATGCACTAGAAGAAATATCAACCCATAATCTAGTTCGTCTAAGCTCAAAAAGGAATCCTCCATCCAATAATTATAAGTGCTGGTAGACGAATCACTACTATAACTTGGTCATTATATAATATGTTCATCTTTATATGCTTTTGTTGTTCATCCAAATACTAAAGTCGTCAGAAAAATATATCTTTTTAGCTAATAAAACTAGATGTCCATCTACTTCCTTTAAAGCATTACCAAAATCACAAGGCATTCGAATTTCACTGATGATAGAATTAGGAACATATATAATTTTAAAATTTCAACACCAACAATGAACTCAACAATCATTGGTTCAATAATATTATCGACAAATTTAGACCAAAGATGTATCCAAAATATGGAACTGATCCAAACAGACTTGGCACCTGAAAGATGATATTTTGAGATTGTTGGGACGCCGTCGAGAATTCTCCATGAATTGTATCTTACGGTCAAAATTTCACAAAGATGATTTTCACTTTTCCCAAATTTCTAATTGGATATCTCTCACCCAAAAGTAAATCACTTTGAGTTTCTTACGCACTGCAAAATCAACATCTTCAATTATTACTTCTATCATGCTACCTTCATCTCGATGTATTGTTTAATTATTAATTTTAATAAAAAACGTTGATTCTCTGGCATTAAGATCGTGCATGCAAACAAAAGATGATCGAGTGTCTATGAAGCAAAACAAACCATTGACAAGTGGGAGATAAGATGCGTCACGGCGATATACATGAGGTATTTTTGTGTGAACAATGGATCCTCCTCCATTACCATTTTCAGACAATATTCCTAGTTCCGCTAATAATAAACATCGTTCTGTATATGTATGTGTCATGATGAGAAAGGAGGAAACACCTACCCCACTTCCCAAATTTTTGACAGGGTAAAGTGTAGATCAACGGAGTGTCGATCTTTCTGAATCAAATCTTGCTAACGTTTGCAGACACACTTAAACTTCATGAGCGATTTAACATGGAGTTTGCTCAATATCTCACATAAATTTAATTCATCATCAGCTAGAGCATGAGGCTCACCTTATCAAGAGGAGGAAATTTAAATGCACAACCAATACAAAGAGGGAAACCATGTCCGTTCATATTTCTCCTTCAAACTTTATACCTAGATAAGGTATTATCATGGATACGACCTATGTGAGGTATCCCGAGTGAACAATGACTACCCCTATGATAAAATTACTAGAAAATGTTGATATATAATAAAACAACGTTTTGTATATGTATGTGGCATGATTAGAAGGGAGGTAACACCAACTCTGCTTCTATATATTTCTTATAGAGTAAAATGAAGTGTAAATCGATGAAGTGACAGTCTTTTGGAATCAAAGCTTTCCAATTATTGCATACACACCAAAACCTCATGACAGATCTAACAGAGAGCCTACTCAATCTCCCTTATTGCATACATACGAGTAACTCGTCAGCTAGATTATGAAGTCACCCTTATTGCTACTAATAAAATGAAATTTAGATGCACAACTAATAAGATGAAGAAAAACATTTATGTTCACAGTTCCCTTCAAACTCTATATGAAGGCTAAGGTAGTGTCGTCAACCCGGAACCTAAAAAGTTCTATCTTTCAAAAGTTCAGTCTTCTTTTGAAAAGTTAATAAAACTCATGCTTGAGAAAACTAAGGTATAACAGTAAGAAATATCACTGAATTATGTCATGGAGTAATGGAAATCTATGCTTGAAATTCATTCACTTACTAACATAAATTATAAACAAAATGCAAACAAGAGAGATTGGTCCATATTTTTGCCAGAAATTGTTCTTTAAGATCAGCAACATCAAGTTTGACATATTTTGAGTTCAATCTTACAGATTCCCTAAAAAGAAGTTCTTCAATTTTGAGAAAAATAAGACTTGCCGGAAGATGAAAATAAAGCGGAAGAAACCATAAATTACGCAAAATTCTATCTGTCACCATCCTTTTATCTAAGGGAAGTAAGATACCCAATAGTTAGGATTAAGGCTGTCTAATGTCATTTTAACGACCAAGTTTTTTATTTGGATACGTTGTTAAAGACACATCTATTTTGGTTTTGCGCCTTTCTTAGTGAAACATTTTATTTTCTAACCCTAATATGTTTTGTTAAAACCTGGAATAAAAGCACTACACATGGGAAAGCAATAAAAAAATATGAGAGAATAATTATTTTTTAATATTTTTATATCATTATACTTTAAAAAAGTTATACCGATGTCAAGGCAAAAGTTAAAGAGTGAGGAAAGAAATAGGCCATATAAAAAGTTATGAATCATCCTTCATTCCGGTCGATTCAAATTTCTCTTTAAATTTCTTAATGAATTAAGGTCCATAAACCACAAATCTCTTGTAAATACTATTACACAAACATATATGAAACCTCCAATCATTTCACAGGTGCAGAAACTCATTTATTTTCATATTTACGTACTAACACATCTTCAATAAATCTATACGCAAAACACCGACAAGTGAAAAAATAGAACCAGTTGAAGTTAAATATACTCCACACATTTAACTAAGGGGATATTTTTTAAGTGTCCCTATTTAAATTAATAACTAATTTTAAACCCCATTTTTATTTTTGAATTATAAAAAATCGGTCGATATCGATCTTTTCCGACATGTTGATCCTATTAAAAACTGGCTGACGTTGTTGTTAGCTTAGTCGCAATTCCTTAACGTGCAAAAACATGTAGAATCCTTAATAAGTTGAAAATTTCATATAATCCTATCGTCTTCTTCCCTAAAATGATGCTTGAATCCTAGTCCTTTCTGAAATTTATTAACAACAACAACACGTACTCTAATTGAACTCTGGTTACAATATTATTACAAACCAATTGATCAATATATGTTGTTTGACAATCCTTTTAAATTATCATTTCCAAATTAATGTTATTGTTCTATTTAACTCATATCTAAATTAATTAGATTTATTAAATGAAACTTTAATATTATAAAATTGTAATTGGTACCATCAAAACTCAACATGAAATTAGCATTAAGAACAACTATAATATATGTCAATCATGTAAAAATTAAGAAAACAAACCCGAATCTATCAGGAAAAAAATCACTAAATCAAGTTCAAAGTTCTTTCAATTTCATCTTTTCTTATAATCGTTGAAAGTTAATTGTAGTTATTTACAAACTTCTACAGAAACACCCACAAAAAAATAACTCCATTAGTACGCTGGAAAAATCTCAAACCCTAGTTTTAATTCTTCTAAGCTTAAGAAGGGATCCTCCATCAAATAATAGTTATTAATGTCTTCAATGTATCCGCGGGTAGATGAACCATTACTATAATACCTCTTGTCTTCGTCATTATATATTATGCACATATCATAGAAGTGTTTTGGTTGTTTATCCAAAGGTTCCACCTATTTTCCACCCATATTTTTCTTATTTGCCACCGATCCTACAATTCCTAAAACAATTTTACTTTTGAATTATAGTTTTTCCTATTTATTACCTATGAAAGTCAAACATATCGACGCGTTGAATTTTTATAAGAACTAACAATGCCTTGATGGATGAGGTTTGATCAACTTATTTAAAAAATTCGTATACCAGTGACCCATTAACTCTTTTTATACTTCTTCTTCTTTTTGTCGAATCAACTCAATCAAGCAGATCGTATCAAAAAAAGAAAAGAAAAAAAAAACTCAATCAAGCAGTTATATTGTATGTATAATGTGTACGTAGGTGCAATTAAAAAAAAATAATCCACCTTAACATCAATAAGATCGTTTGATTGATGAATTCTTAACGGGTGTATTTATGGACGGCAAACAAAATTGAAAATTTGTTTCACTTGTTGTTTATCAAGAAGTATGATTGATTTACTTTTAATAAAAAAAATAATGGTATTGAGAACCCATATGACTTTGGTTGATGAAAAATTCAGTGAAGCTTGGTTTATAAGTACGATCAACATTTCATTAAGAATTCAATGGCGATACATTAACCGAAAAATGTTTGATTAAACAAACTTGTATCAAAATTTTGGGACCCTTAGGTATCTATTATATTCTCTAGATCCACATTTGGATTCTTTTTATTTGTAAAACTTGAACAATTCAAACTCCTCTTCTTGATCCTACTTTTGATCAAAAAGCGTGAAAAAACAACAAGGAAGAAGGAAGGGACAGAGCACATGAGAGAAGAAGAATAGTTGTTTTAGGGTTAGTTTTCTTTCTTTTTTTTATCATCTGGGTGGTTTTAGGGTTGGGTATAAATAAAAAGTCAATGAGTAGTATTTATGATACTCCATCCGTTTCAAAAAGACTGTCCGTTTTGATTTTGTCAGAACATTAAAGATATTGTAATATTTTAATTTATCACCCTTAGTTACTTATCTATTTTATTTTAATAAAACCGTTGGAAATAAAAACTACCTAAAATTATTAGGAGAATTATAAACACGAAATATAAAAGGAAATTAAAAAATATCAATTTCATGGAGTATAAACTTTATATGGAATTTAATTGCTAGAGCCAAATATATATTCTCTTAAAAGGAGTGAAAGATATATTTGTTTCCTTAATTATATAGATTTCTTTAATATCTTAGATCCGCCCCGTTAAAAATAAAAAATTTAAGGGTATATTAAAGAGTTCATTGAAAAAACATGACTATAAATAGAAGTTGGACACAATTTTGAAACATATCAAATTGGAATAGAGGACAATCTTTTTGAAACAGAGGGAGTATATTATTAAATATATGGGTGGTAATTAGGATGGGTGGCAAATATAAAAGTGTGGGTTGAAAATTGGTAGAACCTTATCCAAATACTAAAATCGTCATAAAAATATATATTTTTAGCTAACAGAAGTAGACTTCCCTCTGCATCCCTTAAAGTATTGCTAAAATCATGAGGCACATGAATGTCAGAGATGATAAAATTAGGATCAAATATTAATCTCAAATTTTCAACACCAACAATAAACTCGATAATAATCGTTTCAATAACATTGTCGATAAATTCATCAGATTTATGACGTGCCAAAATCTGAAACTACTAACGTAAACATACTTGGTGCTCAAAAGATGATAGGGTGGGATTGATGGGTTAACATACATAATTTTCCAAGAATTATGTCTTATGGTCAAAATCTCACAAAGCCTATCTTAACTTTATTCTTAAAAAATCATACATATTTCGTTTGATGTATACTATCAGACTGTATTATGATTTGCAGGTGACACCCAATAATTGACAAGAATAACATCTAAGTTATAATATCAACATAATAAGATGATTAATATTATTCTTAGATCAATGAATCAAATGTCGTAAACAATGATATTTAGAGCACAAGTGAAATTGATATTCACAGGATTAGAAGTGCTGCAATCTATTATGACCTTATAAAGCCATGAAATTGGAGCCAGCTCAACAATATGTGATGTTTTACTTTGGTCATGACTGATTACTAAGAACCTTCCTTTATCCAGAGTCAACTACCAGACTATCAGGATCTCAGATACTTGATGGATACATCACGGAACTAAATAAAGTACAAACAGAAACAAACTTTACTACTTCTTGCCCAATCTAAAGAAATAATTACATGATGGGGTGCTGCCAAGATCTTTTTAACAAGAGGTTGGGTGATAAAAATACTCACAAGCCATCCTGGAGTGACAGTCTTTCCGTTGTGTTTCTACATCCTCGAGGTTAACAAGAAATGGTATTTTGTAACCATTAGGAATAGTCAATATCATTGCTGTAAATGTACAAGATTTTTTGACATGTCCGAATTTTCCATACTGAAAACAAGTTGTACTAGAGTCTGAAAACTATGAGGACTTATCCTTACTCAAGATCAATGCAAGGTGTTCCAAGAACTTAAAAGTTTTTCAAAAGCCAAAAAGAGATCTTCGTCTACAGACCCCTTTTTATTGCATTCCTATTACATAGGATTTTTTTATTTTTTCTTATAGATTCCTTACCATCAACCAAAACATCGGGAATCTTGGTTGAATCGCGAGCACCCTGTGAGGCAGAAAGTCTTGAAGAAAAAAAAACTCTGAAAAATCTTTAAGAAACTCCGGTGTACGTTACAGGTTAACAGAAAAAGCTTCCTAGAGTAGTTTCCCATAAGAATATACTTTCAGGATCAAACAAACACAAACTTATTAGGTTTTCCTTGTTTGCCTGCTATGAAACCAATTGAAAATGTGGGGGTACCAAAATACACCACCAGCTTTTTCTTAGGCAACATGTATGGACTAAACTAAAATGTAATTCCGAGAGTTACAACTTAATGAATCTCAATCAGGAATTATACTAAGAGTTTATATCTCTTTCTCTCGCAATCAATATGTAAACTGAAAAAGTCTGTGAACCTGATTATGTCGTGAGAGTTCTTGGACGATTCTATATCAATATCAAAGATCAATCAAGTCGTATCTAAGAATTATGATGGACATATCTAATTTGAATTATTTACGTACAACCTGTGATATTTCAATTATAAATATAAATAATATAATGCATAAAAAGAAATAACATACACACCAGTAATTTTGTTAACGATAAAAACAACAATTGCATAAAAACCCCGGGACTTTTTCCAGATTTGAACACCAAACTGTGTTAAGATGCTACACACTCTAGCCTAATATCATTCAGAATAGAATATAGTTGAGACCGAATCCATCGACACAGTAATCCATTTATAGTTGCTCCCCTTAGGTATTTTGAATCTCACAAGCCTCTGTGCAATTGATTCCCTTAGCTGACGTCCTTTACAGCCTAAGAGTTGCTTCAAATCAATTGAAGACTTTAAACTAATCTGCCCCCCCACAGATAAGCATATATGTGATTTCCGTTTTGATCAAAAGATCAAGGTGAGATAGGAAATTATTTGCAATAGACAAAGTCTAGCAAACCTCAAAATCCGGTACTTACAACTCCCGAAGAGCATCCTAGATTATTATTCACCTCACAAGTAAAACCTACTCCAATTTGGACAAAAAATCGGTATAGATGAATATACTTGTGGAATCACAAAGTCTGAGACGAAGAACTTTGCGATTTTTATCTTTTCTGATCAGAGTGAGACTGAATAATCAGTAGAAAGATCAGGATACACGAACTATCAAGATAAAGATAGTCGGACCCGGCTTCACGAATCCCTAAGTGAAGTCTTTTTAATTAGTCGCTAAACCTAAAAGGTTTAAAGGTGAGGACGACTCTACTTTAAAACTAGGACACACAAGAAAAATATCGGGGATTCAAAGATCCCAGTTGCTTGAGGTTCTCCTTATATAGACTTTTAAAATCAAATGTTGCCTTATATTTAAGCTAATGTAGCTTTGGAATCAAGCAATGAATACCCTCCATTTGATGAATCTTTGATTTGAGATTAACACAACAAAAATATATACATCTGGTTAGGATGAACCGTAACCGAACCGTGTACAATGACTTGTTCATGAAAGATTAGCCGAAACTAGCCATACGAACTATAAGCTTAACCATTTTCATATAACACTGTAAGACTTTAATCTTGAGTCACAACCGTAGGTTATAATGTGATCAAATATGTCTAGATGTGTGTTTTTAGAGAGTTGTTCAAATACCGATTATCTCATAGAAATAATTATAATGCATCTGAAAATATTCGACTGGGTAAGTACGTGAACTTACTTTCCAGTTCATGAGTTATTTTTTCATGTTACGTGTATCGGGTTTGTATACCCTTAAGACAAAACAAGTTCAGGAGTCCACATAACTTTTTCGGTATGCATACCAGGTATGTGTACTATCCTGAGTTCACGAGTCAATAGAACTTTTTGGGTTTGAATACTCGGTATATGTTCCAAAATCCGTTGCCAAACTATAGCTACGCTGGTACGTGTACTGGGTACATGTACTGCGGCTCCGGACCTATAACAGCTGCACCAGTATTTAAGTTGGTATGTGTACTGTCTTGTATCCATATTACAGTAGTTCTATATCTTTCTAATAATCAATTTGAAATATTCCCGAATAACATCAATGACATATATTACTGTTCCAGGCTATTTTCAAATGATAATATTGAATCATAATTTAGGCCATAAACAATAAATTGTTCTTAACCAAATTCATCAAGTATGAAGAAATGTTCTTAAGCTTAGTCAATATATTTCGAGAATAACATCAATGACACATATTACTGTTCCAGGCTATTTTCAAATGATAATCTTGAATCATAATTTAGGCCATAAACAATAAATTGTTCTTAACCAAATTCATCAAGTATGAAGAAATGTTCTTAAGCTTAGTCAATATATTTCGAGAATAATTAACAAGATAACTTGACTCGAAATTTCTGTTGTGTATCTAAAGTCCACTTTAGTCATGCGACATAGTCTCATAGATAGAAAGGTGCAAACTTGAGTAATAGGTGGTTCATTATTCAATTACCTTTTGTTGATGAAGTTCTCTAAAAGCTTCGATTGATCTTCGCCTTCAAACGGTAGAACGAAATGATATATGGTATTCAAGTATAAACTTTTATCCTATTCCGAGACTTGACTAAATGACTAGAAATCAAGATTCAAGATATAGTTTTGATCAACTAAATTTGACAACAAGCTTGAGATAGAAACACTTGTGAGTTCGAATGAGCAATGCTCTAAAAACTGCATACAGAGAAACAAAGAGGTTAGTTTTACAAACAGTATACATTTTACGCCCTACAAAAATAAACATTTTTTACTTTTTACGAAATGAACGTCTTTTTTTACCAGTAGGAGAGTTATGCAGCCAACAACACTTCCATTATTTCCTTTCTATTTTTTAATGTTCGAAATCAAATATTCTACAATGTGATTTTTCCATGACACATTTTACATGAGTAAAACATGAGGGAACCATTTCCTTGGAAACCTCGTTGCTCCATAATCTGTGAAGAAAAAACCCGTTCATAACCACATAACAAACAGTCTCAAAAAATGATTCGGGTCAGTTTGGTCTTCAGCTGCAGTTTTCAGTTCCTTTGAAATTCAGACTTCGTTATTTTGACTATACAATTTGGCATTTTCTCTGGTCTGAACTTGGTATTTCAGAAATCAGTGCAGTCAATTCCATGATTTGGATTCAGTAACTTCTTCAAATCGTCACTCTCTATAAGTCTTCTCATCTTAAATATCATTGCAAAATCCCTTTCTGCTAGAGAGCACTCCGTGGAAGTTCCATATGTGAACTTCTTGGTTTCACTATCAAATCCACTAAGCAGCAGCTGTCTCGCAAGATTAATTTCATTTAACCATTTATGAGTCATTATTTCGTTGATATCTTTTCTGTATAATGGGTTGAAAAAGTACCAGAATGAAGAGGCGTTTAATGCTTGTGCAAGGATCGGTTTCTTCTTCTTATTTTCTCTATCTTTTATTTCAAACATGTGGTATAGAAAACTCCCCATGTTGAGACCGACTTTGTATTTAGTTTGTTTCGTCCTTGACTTACCTGCATATATGCAACTCAATGATTTATTTTTATTTTTAATAAAAAAAAACTTAATGGTATGTATACCATCATACATATTCAAATCAATGTTTTTACCTTTGTGGATTTTCTTTGGTTTTCCCTCTTATGCTACTTCTTCTTATGATTCTTTTTTCTCTTCTTCTAATTCTTGTTCCTTTTCTTATGATTCTCCTTGTCCTTATTCTTCTGATTTTTTTTGGTCTTCTTCTTCTGATTCAATTATCTTCTTGTTCTTCCCCTTTGAAAAGGCGAGGGTACCCAAATACAACACAATCTTTTCGTTTGATCACAACCTATTAAATCTCTATCGTGTATAAACCTCTTGGAGAAACAATCACTCAAGGAATATTTCAACACAGTGTCCACTTGAATAGGTTTAGTCCGTACTGGCCTAACACGTGAATAATTATATCAGACAAGTGGAGAAATCCAATACACTTTGTATGATCGTCTATGGATATGAAATCGAGACAATACTACAACAAAGTGTTCACTTGATAATCGAAACCTTATAAGATAAATATCAAGTGCCTAGTTAATGTACAAGTGTAATTACTTTAATTACAATATAAAAACAATTATAATGCGGAAATAAAGTAAAGCACACACACCAGAATTTTGTTAACGAGGAAAACTACAAGCTTGTAGAAAAACCCCGGGACCTAGTCCAGATTTGAATACTCAATGAATTAAGACGCTGCAAAAAGTAAACCGGCAACTTCGTGTAGACACTACTAAGTAAACTTAAATCCTAGTTACTCAGCTTCAGCAGTATTCTTGTTTTGACAATATCTAGCAGAACCGAAGTTCTCTATAGATATTTGTTTTGATAATATCTAGCAGAACCGAAGTTCTCAATAGATATTTGATATTAGATATCCTAGCAGAACATGCTTCTCTTTAGGACTTAAATCTAATCTATCTTATTAATGGTTCAATCTCTCAATACATGATTCCTTTGGATCGTATTCCAAACAGTAAAGGATAAAAATTTTGGTAACAAAACTCACTTTTTAATCACAATACCGAAATATATGATATAAGCGTAGTTAAGGATTTTCCAATTTTTAAGACTTGTTACCAGATCCGAAGTTCCTCTATTACAAGATCAAACAAGACAATGATCACCGAAATAATAAGTCTTGATTGCAAGGTTTATGATAGAATCACAAACTACTTGTTGATCTTAAAAAGGGTTATGTTTATTAAAAATAAACAACCTATTTGATCCCCGAAAATCAAGTCACAGAATGTTACACAAAAAATCAAAACACAAGAACATAAGTCTTCAAATCTTCAAAGTCTTCAATCTTCGATTTAATCTTCAAAGTAACAACCTGCAAAAACAAACTTGATTCCTCATTGATTTGTCGCACAGAACGGAGTATGTTAACAATGGCAAATCAATGAATCTATCTTACCGATCTAGAAATACTTAGATCCGTAGAAATATTGATCTTTGATCTAGTTTGAGTGAGCCTTATATCAGAAGAGAAGGTTCTCAAGAATAAAAAACTAGGTGCAACCAAAGATTCAACAACCGTTAGTCAAATAAATCAATAATCGAAAACTGAATTAACAATGCAATCTTCTAGTTTCCCACCAACGGTACACGCTAGAGCTTCTCAATCCCAAAGATGACTTTAAACTGAGCGGCCGTAAGAGATTTCGCCTAATTAGGTTACTCTCCTCTCTGAATAGGCGGCTACACCAGTAACAACACAACCGATGAAGTTTGCTGTCACGAAGGATTAGTTTGCTAGAAATGCAAACTTCAAGTATTTATAGTCAAGGAAGTTTGGATACCAAGGAGTTTCCAAAACCAAAAATATTCTCAAGATATGTAATATATTTCAAAAATCGGTATATATATATATGGTATCTAACTTGTAATTTGGTGCACATGTCTAGAGGATCGGTTCCCTATAGATAAAACTGTGTTGCACATGTGCATAGGATCTCTTCCCCCAATAAAAAAACTTGTTGCACATGTGCATAGGATCTCTTCCCCCAATAACAAAACTCGTTGCACATGTGCATAGGATCTCTTCCCCTTTTGCATCTCTTACAAGGATCGATTCCCCTTTGTGATGTACTACACCTCTTACTAGGATCGGTTCCCCTTTACCCATATTTGGTCAGACACAACACAAAATCGATCATATCATCTCAGGTGATTACTTAAGATCGGTTTCACTAATAAAAGTCATACCAATACATAAGTCAGGCCTTTGTGAATAGTTCTACCAAGAACACAAACAAGTTGTGAGCGGTTATACTCAACCACACATGTTGGTTGTTCATAAGATATGCAATGAATAACAAAACCAATAACACCTGGAAATTTCCTTTTCAGTTCACAAACAAGTTTATGAACTTACTTCCTTAGAACACATGTAAACATTGTTCCCTAGGATGAAATCCTTACCTCATACCCATACATAATCATAATAGCATTCAATGGATTATGTTGATAAATTCCTTGACAATTTTCTCATAAGAATATGATTTTACATGTTATGTTTTTCGATCTAAAAGATTTGAAAGACACAAGATAGATATGGAACAAGTCAAGTCATAGTTACTAACCTCAAGCTGAAGGAAGATGTCTTTGTTGTCTTCAATCCATCTTCAGATCTTTATGAGTAACTGGAGCACAATACTTCTATCATTTCTAGTCTAACCTATCAAAGTTGACTGTAGTTTACATAATAGCGACTCGAGTTTTGGAACTAAATATGACAACCAATCTTGACATACCAACGCTTGGTGGGTTCAACCGAGCAGTGCTCTAACACCCTTTCGTCTTGGTTCTTCTTCAATTATCTTCTTGTTCTCCTCCTTTCCTTTTGGTTCTTCGTCAACTATCTTCTTGTTCTCCCCCTTCGTTTTGGTGCTCTAACTTTCTCAATCTTGTGTTATATCTTTTTCTTGATTCTTCTTTATAAACCTTAGTGATTTCCTCATTTGTTTTCTCAACCTTATTTCAAACAAAAATAATAGTTAGCATTCCTATTAAAAGTTAGCAAGTAATTTTTTTCAAGTAGACATTTGGTATAAACTTAGGTTGTTGATCCCAGATATTGCTGTCAACTTTGGTTGTTGACACCATTTATTGGGAAAATATGTCTTTAGATTTCAGTTTTACAAAATCAAATCCTATTGTTGATCTCATATATACTGTCAACTTTGGTTGTTGACACCATTTACTGGGAAAATATGTGTCCCTGGATTTCAGTTTTACGGTATCAACTCCTATTGTTGATCCCATCTACTTTTGCTTGTCATTCATTCATTTACAATCAAAATCAAAGTCATGAATTTATAACTAGGAAGTGTTTCTATCTACATTATTTGACTAACACCCACTCGATTTCTAAATTTGCGATTTCGAAACTGCATCCACGTGACAATGTATACATGTAAAGCGTGTTAAAGGTGTTTTCCTCAATAAGCGATTTAGTTGCACACAAATTTTGTAGATGCGTTGCGCTCCAAATGAGTTTCAAAAAGTTTCAAGCATGGTGATTGTTAGAAAAACCAAAACCAAAAATGAACTACCATCAGATTACATTCAACAAGTATTGAAATAACATTGTCTGATTTATTCGCATAAAAAATCAGTATTTACATTGTCTTTCTAAATTTTAAACTTAACAACCTGTGTTACAACGACATGCTTAAAAACGAATTCAGCCGTGTCAATACGTACTTACACCGACACGCGTATTAATACACCAGTACTTCAAGATACAACTCAGTTGGAAAACTTTGACTAAATTATTTAGATATCAACATATTATAGGAGTATAACTAAATAATTATATGAAGTTTATGTAATACCTTTCGGAATAATCATACATATTATATGAATATATCGTGCAAATTCACTACCTTATATAGTTATATGTATTAAACTACTAAATTCAATGATATTTACATTATGTATGCCGTGTCCACGTATTTTAACTTTTTAAGTTGTCGTGTTGAAGTAGCATATTGGATACAAGACGCCGAGACCGTGCCGTTAACAACTAATAAATTTCATTTCAGAATACTTTATGTACTGATCTTCCATCCACAAAGATAGTCGTTATCAATTTTTATTCAAAATCTAGAAAATATTATATAAGCAACAAGTTTTTTTACTCATTGATATGAACATTCAACAATTGTAACATTAGCAGCAAAAAAAAAACCTAATATGAGCAAATAAAACTGGAAAAAAAAATTGATCATCAAATAAACCTTCAATAACTGATAATGAAAATCACCAATCATTGTAAGCCAAAAATTATTTTAAACACACACAATAGAAAAATTTGCAACACACCAACAGAAGGAACAATAACATGCTATTACTGAACAGTTCAACTTACCTATATGGTTTTGATGTCTCCTCCTTTAGTAATTGCAATGTCGGAGTTCAATTTTTTCTTCCGATAACATGCAACAACAAATCAAAAATAAAATTAGTACGGATTTCGATCAAACCAAACCAAGTAGATACCAATGAATCAAACTAATTAGATACCAAACCAAATCAAACTAATTAGTAACAGTAAGCGATAACAAATCATACATGCATCAAATTTTTTCAGAGAATGAAATCTAATTCCAAAATCAAAATCGTAATAAATCAATTTTAGGAAGGTCAAACCTAATTTTCGATGATTCCATGATTGATTTTTGATGTCTCGTCAAACCACAGATGTCTAAATGATTCGGTTCACAATGATTTATGTTTTTTGTAGATCGACGATTTTCTTACAATTTTTTCGTTCAATTATTTGTTCAATTTTTTTCAGATCCAGTTGAAGAAGAGAGAAGCCGAGAGAGAAATAGACGGAAATGATTAGAAACGTCTAGGGAGAAAAATGAGTTGTAACATTATAACAAGATATATATATTAAGGGGTATATTGGTAACTTGACATTTGATTTTCTTAAGGAGGGTATAATTTACTTTTTGAATGGTATATTTGTTGGGTGTCAAAATCAGAAGTATATGAAGCATGTTAACTAATCGTTCTATGTAATAATGAAAGGAAGAGATCAAATCAAAGTAACATGTATCCATGTTATAATCTACTAAAACCGGTAACTGAATAAATATTTAAGGAAGGAATTGAACTTTGTCTCTCATGGGCTCTGCAACTTTCTCTCCATTAACGTGAAACCTATATAGAATCAAACTTCATCTCTATTCCTAATAAATTTCTTCTAAAAATCTGTCCAATATGTCCCTTTCTAATCAATTTAACCTTCAACAACAAAACCCAAACACTGAGATGATCCGTCAATTTGCAAGTCTTCTCAGTCAAGAAACACCATCCAAGAAAATTTGTATTGATACTCCACTACCAAACCTATCAAAGGATTACTAAAATTGCTCAGTTCTCCTGATTCTTTCTCCTACAACCTTTCAAATTTCTAATGTCAAGGAACTACGTCATAAGTTATGGATATAATTTAACCATTCTATGTGTATGAATTTACATCAGAAACATTTCTCATTAAATTTGAGTCACATTCAGACTCAGAATTTATCATAGAATCATCTCCATGGGTAACAAGAAATGATATTTTGGCTTTGGAAAGGTGTGTTCCTAACAAATTACCACATGAATATTATTTTGACAGATTGGAATTCTGGGATCAATTGCATGGGTTACCGGTTAATTATCTGGACAAAAAGTTTATCCAAAGATTAGTTGCACACGCTGGTAGTCACAGAACCATATCTATTCAAGAATCTCGGAATTGGGGAAAATTTGCCAGAGTCCGACCTCCAATCGATATCAAACATCCACTAAGAGATTCTATCAAATTTTCCTTGTCCAATGGGCAGGAAATCACGGCTGAAATTAGATATGAAAGACTTCCTAGATTTTGTTTGTTATGTGGTCTTCTTGGTCATCTAATGAAAATATGTCCAAAGGTACATCAACTTAAGGATAAGGTTCATCAGGAATTTCCTCCAGAACTACATTAATAGGCATATGATCTCATAGCTCCAAAATACCAGCGATCAATTAATGCTTCTGTGAAGAACTATGTTGATGATTTGGAGGAGTTAAAAGAAGGGGATTGTCAAGAAGATGACATAATTGACTTTGTACAGAATCGAAGATCAACAACAACAGAGTTTTCTGGGATGATGAGTCATCATTACAACTCATCCATGGCTGGGAATCTTCCCTCCACGTCATCTGCTGATCCGTTTTACAATGGAGGAGATAAATTGCACTGGCAGTTACCCATTTCTGGATATGTTTTGGGTAATAATGATCTCACGGTTACAAACCAATTCAACTACCAACCTAAAGTATCCAATTAGGAAACAAGTCCATTATCATCCTTAACTGCTCCAAATATCCCAGGAAATGGATCTCCAATAACTGCGCATCATGAAAGATACCATATACCAGTAACTACTTCAATCCCTGCTCTACATCAACTGAATTCAGAACTAGTTAAAGGAAAATCCATTGTTCTTGAACAGTAACATTCTTCCACATAATATAATTACAACAGATCCCAGTCTCTACAAGTATCAGAATCATTTCAATTTGTTACCAAAAAGCTCAAATCTTCTATAACTGAAGTTTCCAGTAAATCAGTTAATGAGAATCTTCATCAACTTATATCCAGGACAAACCACAAATCACAGAATAGTGACAGCGGACGGGTTTTAGGGAATCCCAAAAAATCAAGCAAGACTAATAGGAGGCATGAATGAAAATCGATGGCTAGAAAACTTCCATTGCCTCTGTTTCGGAACCATCTCCCATCAGAGATACAAGTGGAGCTAAACGAATGCAGGATGAATCATGTATCAATTCTGGAGTTACACAATCAGAGATGGCTGCAAGAATCGAGGAGGATTCAGATGATCAATGGGCGGTGGTGGCTAGCCCTGATTAGCCGCACAGTCCATGTTAGTCTTTGCATGGAATTGTTGGGGGTTAGGGAATGACCCAACAATTCAAACACTGCAATCATTCCTTAGAAGTACAAAACCTAATATTATATTTCTTTCAGAAACAAAATTATTTGAATCTGCTTATGGTTCAATTCTTCGTAAACTTGGTTATTCCAATCACTGTGTTGTTCCTGTTATAGGTCGAAGTGATGGCCTTTGGTTACTTTGGCAGAATGATATTGATGCTGAGATTATTTCATCTTTTAAAAATATAATTCACCCGCAAGTGAAATAAAATGGTGCTTTTCGAAGTTGGAACCTGTTCTGCGTTTATGGTCCACCAAATAGATTAGACAGGGGAAACTTTTGGCAGAGTCTGTTTATATATTCTTCACATGTAGAAGGGCCAAAATGTTATATTGGTGACTTCAATGCCATTTTTTCGGTTAGAGAAAAATTTGGAGGGGATCAATCTATGAACTGTACAATTACTCACTTCAGTAACTTCATTTGAGATAATCATCTTCTAGACTTGGGTTTTTCTGGTCCGGCTTTTACTTGGACAAATGGAAGACAATTTCAGAGCTTAATTAGGCAATGTCTATACAGAGTCATAGCATTACCGGATTGGTGCCTGATGTTTGAAAGCTCGGGTGTTTTACATCTGCCAAGAATATCGAGTGATCACTCGCCTATTATTCTTAACACTTATAGAAATATCCCACGGAATCCTCCATCCTATAAGTTTGAAGCTTATTGGTGCTCTCATCCGAATTTTCTCAAAGTGGTTTTAGAAAGTTGGGATATCAATCTTTCAAGTGATTTGATTGGGGCCTCTCTGGGTAGTTTTCTTAAAAGTTGGAGCAAACACAAAATCGGTTGTATTAAGAATAAGATATGTAAGTTAAAAAAAGAAATTACTCCATCTACAAGGGCTTAATCCTACAGTGGAAACTCTTCAACGGGAAAATATTACTTCAGATCAGTTAAATGAGTATATAATTATGGAAGCTACCTACTGGGAACAAAGGATGAAGCAAACTTAGTTGAAAACCGGTGATCAAAATTCGAAACAATTTCATTTATCGATACAACAACGAAAAATAAAAAATAATATCTCTAGTATACAAGCAAGTAATGGGCAATGGCTTACCAATCCAAGTGTGATAGCAGATAAATTAATTTATTTTTTGAAAATCCTATTTCAAGAAGACATGAGTATTCAACCCCCTTCTGATTTGCAAGAGTGTTCTTTTTCTTTAGATGCATCTGCTAATATTTTTATTTCCTTAATTCCTACAACTGAAGTTATCTGGAAGGTGGTGAAATACATGAATTTGTTTGGCTCACCAGGACCGAATGTACTCCCAGTAGTCTTCTATAAGAAATGTTGATCTATAGTGAGAGATGATACTACAAAGTTCATCCAAGCAATTTTCAATTCAGGTAAAATATCGAGTAAGTTAAATCATACTTATATTAGCTTATTTCCAAAAGTGAAAAATCTAGTTACTGCAATGGAGTTTAGACCAATCTCTTTGTGCAATGTTTTGTATAAGTTCGTTGCAAAAATAATTGTTATTAGACTAAGTCCTTATCTGGATAAGTTTATTTCTTGGTCTCAAAATGTTTTTGTGAAAAATAGACAAATAACTGATAATATTGTTATTGCGAAAGAGTTATTTCACTCAATGCACAAGTCTAAATCGAAACAAGGTTTTTTTGCTCTTAAGATGGATATGTCGAAGGCATATGATCGAGTTTCTTGGTCTTTCCTGAGTTTCATGCTTCATCAAATGGGTATACATGGTCATTCTCGTAATCTGATAATAAGTTGTGTCTCTACTTTTACTTTTTCTATCCTTTTGAATGGTGCTCATTATGGAAATTTTAAAAGTGGAAGGGGATTGCGCCAAGGTTTTCCATTATCTTCATCGTTATTCATTATTTTTTCTCAAGGTTTCTCCCTCCTCATGGAAAAATTTGAAGTTAAACCTTTTCAGTGGTTACCAATTCAACAACAGAGCACCATCAATAAGTAATCTTATGTTCGCTGACGACTTTTTCTTCTTCGGAAAAAATTCAGAAGCTAATGTTCATCAGTTGAAGTATATCTTAGATACCTATTCTTATTTTTCAGGTCATATCATAAACTATTCCAAATCTTCGATACATTTCAACAATGGTTGCTCTACTTTCAACAAATGAAGAACTATTCAGAAATTTGGAGTTAGGGAAATGGAAGTTAATGAAAAGTATTTAGGGTCCTTTCCTATGAAGTATGATTGCAGTATTGAAACACATGAGCCTTTAATAGCAAAGTTTGGCAACAAATTATCAGGTTACAGATCTTTCTTTGTTAACTTTGCTGGTAGAACAGTATTGTCCAAGAATGTTCTCTCTGCAACTCCAATTTGTTCGATGGGTACCAGTAAACTTCCGAAGGGTGTAACAAATCAGATATCTCATATCCAACGATCTTTATGGTGGGGTCATGACACAAGCACAAGAAAAT
Organism: Papaver somniferum; assembly: GCF_003573695.1. NCBI lineage: Eukaryota > Viridiplantae > Streptophyta > Magnoliopsida > Ranunculales > Papaveraceae > Papaver > Papaver somniferum. Next base: position 173,774,676 of record NC_039360.1, on the reverse strand, counting down.
ATCATTTCATTAACTGGGATAATATTGCAAGAGCTAAGGAAGATGTGGGTTTACGGTTAATAAATGTGGAACATGTTAATGCATTCTTGGTCTCAAAATTGGTATGGCGTTTCTTAACAAGTGTTAATGCTACATGGATGAAATTATACAAGGATAAGTACCTTCAGTCAGTCTCTTTTTGGGATTGTGATCCAAAACCCCGCGATTCGATAACTTGGAAGGACATGTAGTCTGTCAGAGAGATCTTTATAAACAATTGTTGTTGGTTTATTGGGTCACGCAATTCAATATACATATGGAATGATCCACGGATGCCAAATACACCAGGTCTTATACCAACAAGACTAAATCAGTCGACCATACAAGTTGAATTGGTTTCAGATCTTTTTGTTCAAGGTCAGAATACATGGAATGTCAAGCTATTATTATAGCTACTTCCAGTGGATCATGTGGAAGCAATCTCCAGTGTTTATATTCCCCAAGACGAGTCTTTGGAGGATAAACTTGTTTGGTTAAAAACAAATATAGGAATCTTCACTATAAAATCTTGCTACAAATTTCTTGCAGATAATGTGGCAACAACTTCAATTATTTCTTCTTTTCCGTGGAAGCTGTTTTGGAAAAAAAATGAAGACTCAACCAAAAATTCATACTTTTCTTTGGAAGGTTCTTCATAATTGGCTGGATGTTTACAGTAACTTATCAAAGTTCAACACTCATATTCAAAATGTCTGTCCACTTTGTAACTCAGAAGAAGAAATAGTTCATCATCTATTATTTTCCTGTCAATTCTTAAAGGCTGTATTTCAGGAAAGTCCATTATTCATCGACATCCCAGATGGTATTATCTCGATGGGCATCATCCAGTAATGGTTAAGTCAGACTGATTAAGGTATCATGTTAAATCTGGGTTCGTGTATTTTGTGGAATATATGAAAAATGAGGAACGATCAAATTTCAATAATACTCAACCTTCGGTGCCAATTTGTATTCACAAAGCTCTGCAAGACTTCAAGGTTTTTGATTTACATCATGCCTTGAATTTTCTTTCTTCAGTTCCTATCCACCAGCAGAACATAATCCAATGGGAATTTCCTCCACCGTTCTACATTAAGATTAATGTAGGTTGCGTATAACAACGACAAAGGTGTTGCTGCAGCTGTAGCTAGAGATTCTTCTGGCATGCATTTGGGAAGTGGAGCTATTTGTTTTGACTCTTTCTCCTCAACGATGGCAGAGGCTAAAGCATATGGTCTTGGTATCCAGATGGATAGAAGACTACAAATTTCAAAAATCATTGTTGAAGGGGATGCCTAGGACATTCCTAAAGCTATAACATGGAACATGAACGATATTCCTTAGAGTATTCGTTCAACTGTTTTTTCAATTCAAGACCGCGTCAAGGACTTCAGCGAAATTAGTTTTACGGTCGTTCTTAGATAACCAATTCTATTGTTCATGACTTAGTTTAATTTGCAATTTCAAACTTTTTTTAAATAGATAGTGGGTTCATGATGAACCACCTAATTGTATTATGCAACACCTCAACTCTTATGGAATAAAATAAAATAATTTATAAAAAAAATAAATAAAAAATAAAAAAGTCAGAAGTATATAATTAAGGCCGATCCTCACCGAAATCCTTGGGTTTGAGTCAAACTTTATAGAAGGACAAGGTATAAGTCAAACTTTATAGACCGACTGGGTGAAAGCGATCAAGCCTGTTTGACCCCGAATCATATGTAAAATCCCATTGAGCCCTTTAGTCGTTAGGCTACCCCTATGGTCTTCTAATCTAGCAGCTAGATTGGCCATCCACGTCAGCTAGGGCAACCTCCTAAGTCCTATGGGATGGCTAATCTAGCATCTAGATTAGAAGACCACGTCAGCGGGACCACCATCTAGCGCTGAGCGCTGTTTGGTTCAGCGCTTTAAATCTCAGCCGTTAAATCAGAAAATTTTCTCCCAGTGCTGAATGGTTCAGCGTTTTGGTTACTTTTTGAGCGCTGAACGGTTCAACTTTTGAAACTAGCTGCTAGTTGAACTGCGAGCAAATGTTAGGAAAGAGAAGTAGCAGGTACAGGTGTTAACTTTTTTTCCCATACTTATTTTTTGATTTGCAACACTTTTTTGGCCAATCTAGCAGCTCAATCTAGCCCATAAGGGTTAGCCTAACCTGAGTGCAACTGGTAGAGTAAATACCCCAGACCATAGAAGTTGCTTTTCAACTTAATTAAGTTGAAAAGCCAGAAGCATGAATGGGAGTGCAAAAATAAACGACTTCTAAAAGCAACTTATAAGTAGAAAAGTCACTTCTGGCAGGAGCAAAAAAACTTTCAGGGGGTTAGTCGTGGGAGAGTTCGAGAGATTTTAATGTATTTAGGTTTTCTCCTGTTAGTCCTGAGGGAGTTTGAGGGAGTCTCTCCAAATCTCCGTTAGTCGTGGGGGAGTTTAGAGGAGTCTCCTAAACTCTCTAGAAAACACCTGTTAGTCGCTGGGGAGTTTAAAAAAAACTCTTGAACTCCCTGTTAGTCATAAAACCCTATAATACTAGGGAGTTGGTTGCTTTGGGGAGTTCGAAGGAGTTTTTAGTGTATTTTGGTCTCACAACAAATCTCTCAAAAGAGTAGAAATTTGGGAAGGAGTTTGGTGCGTAGAAAACCATAGGAGAAAGAAGAGGAAACGTTTTTTTCTAGGTATGTTTTTTTTCTTCTTTGATCTCAATGATTGTTTATAATAGTTTGATTTGTGTACTATTTTGATTGTTTTTCATATCTTTGATCTCCATGATTGTTTATTTTGATTGTGTGTATAGTTTTTTTTTGTGGGTACTCTCTCTCTGTCAAAACCCTAATTTGTGGTTCAAAAGATCTTGATAAGAAATTGCATGATTTGATTATAATGATATCTTTAAATTCAACCGTTGGAATATGATGAAATTTGAGTATGTCGTAGTTTACCTTGTTATAGAAGTACAGTAAAATTTTCACGCGGATCAGGTCACGTTTGCTACTTCAAAGCTTGCACAATATATGACTATGGTCTGCTGAGTTTAAATCCCGAATAGGGGACTGATTCCTATTTATCTCATTCTCCTCTTATCGGACAAAGCTGAAATTTTAGTATGATGTTTGTATATATGAAGGTTACCTACTGTAGAAATTTCATGAAGTTCTGATCACTTTAGATACACCAAAGTGTGAGAAATCCGGAACTGAATTCTGTATGCACGTATTGAAAGTAGTCGGGTTCTGAGTAATGTATCTTTTTAATGAACCGTTGGAATGCTATGATTTTTGAGTGTGTTGTGGAATATTGAGTTGTAAGTGTACCATCAAAATTTAAAGAGGATCAGGTAAGTATTAGTACTGCAAAGATTGGACAATCTTAAACTGTGTTTCGGTGAAACAGAATTCCTTTACAGCTATCTTCATAATTTGTTATGTCATCATGCATTAATTGGCTTGATACTTTGCATGGGTGTTATTGAGAATCACTATCCCTTGTTAAGTCATCTTATTTAGACACATACTTCTCTTCTATTCTATATGCCAAAGTTCAATACAGTGGCGTACTTCATTCCGTATTGGCGTGTTTTAGCCAATTCATACGGTGCTTTTGTTGCAAGGAGTTGCTAAGGGATTTTCTTTGATTAACAATTTGGCTAAGTAGCTCTGCGTGTTAGTACTGTGTAATCTAGTATCACATTTTTTTTTATCATGTTTACATTAGACTGTTTGGTGTTATTACTATCCTTGCTTTGTTAAGTTCTAGTATTAGTCTAAGTACTAATGTAGCTAACACGTCACACCATAAAATGGAAAAATCCAACCAACCTGCTGAAAACAACAAGAAGAAAAAGAATGTTAGGAAGAATAAGAATACGGAGCCGGAAACGGAAGTGACTACGAATTACAAACAATGGACAACTCGAGAGACTGAGAAATTATTGGAACTGTTGGTAGAAGCTACATTTGAGAAGAAGAAAGACACTAGTGGATGTTTTACTAAGAGAATAGTGGAAGAGGAGATACTTCCAAAACTTAACCAAGCATGTGGTTGTGACAAATCTTTTGAGAACTATAAAGGGAAACATAGATGGCTGAAGACTAGATTTGGTCAATACCAGGATTTGTTTATATCTTGTACTTCTGGATTCGGTTGGAGAAAGAGTATAGCGGATGATATGTGGGAAAATGTTCGTGAACAAAGGGAGTTAGAATTGTATGGAGACCGTTAAATTGAAGGGAAAAAAAATTATCTCGTTGCACAAAATAACATACTATTGATATAGAGATATGATCATTTTCATTTATTTTTTTCTTTTTGATTAAAGATTAATGTTATTTGCAAATAAGAGTTTATTGTTTCTTAAAAGAGAATGAGTTAGGAGTGAACTCTCTCAAACTCCCCCAAACTCCCTCTAATAAACTCTCTCAAACTCCCTACACTCCCCCAAACTCCCTGAACTCAAAAACACAAAACTCTTTCAAACTCCCTACACTCTCTCAAAATTTCTGAGATTTAAAATACACTCAACTCCCCCGAAATCACTCGAGGACTACCCCTATTAGCTTCTTGCTTCTGAAAAAAGCAACTTCTTTCCTCGGTTTCTGTGTTAAAACATTTTTTTTCTTTTATTTTTTTTCGATCGTGGTTCAATGAAATCCTCTGAACATTAGAAGGATTCAAGCAAAATAAAAAAAAAAAAAGAACGTATGAGAATGATCTCACATGGTTAACTAATCAATCATTGCAATATGGATTATCTAAATCTCTACTTCTTCTTCTACTCTGTCGTCGTTTGTTAATCACAGAACGAATTTTGAACCCTGGATCAAATTGGGAATGAAAAATCGAACAGTATTACATGAGTCGATTAAGGTTAGTAAATACAGAGATGCTACAATGAATCAGGAACTAATTAGCGCCTCTAATGAATTTTTTGTTGAACTCATTCAAACAATTTAGGATTTTCTTTTGTAAGGGCACCAACCTGATGCCGTGAAAAACAGGAGAACAAGGATGTTGTTGCACCCAAAAAAAAGGATGTTGTTGCACCTTCCTCATTCTCGCTGCTGGGCATGGTATGATGAGTTGGTTGAGTGTAAATTCGAATTTGGTCTTCTGGTTTTGGTAAGAGATTTCCACTCCATGAAAACAGCAAGAACTTGTGATGTTGCCGTCGATTGGGAGATATATGGATGTATGTGTGGTTTGTCTTGAATTTGTGATCAATTGCAGGACTGAAAGAATGCTTGAATGATTTTAGTGAATGTGGGTTGTTTGAATGCAGGGAAGGAGACATGGTAGGCCAAGGAATGATCAGCAGACTCGTGCATATATCACCAACAAGATGCACATTAGATGCTTGTAAAAATGTCTGAACCACTTGTTTTCTCGTCGGGAAGTAAATTAAGCAGCTTACATAACAATTGTTAAAACTTTTAAGACGAACACATTAATGAAGCTCTCTACGAATTTTTGTTGTTGGATTATAGACATAGTATTCAAAACTAGTATGAAGATAGCAATGATCATCGTTAATAGCTATCTTTTTAACTTCTGATATCATTTAGTTGCCAAACTTGCTTATTAGCTTTTTAACTTTTAAGTCACCCAGTTACCGAACTAACTTGATCATAATTTTACTTCTCAGAAGTACTTCTGAGAAGTTCAGAAGCAGAAGAAAATCTGCTTCTGATACCCGCTATAAATCATAGCCCGAGCGTAACTATTTTCTTCCTCTTTTTTAACTCACTTCGATCTTCTTCTGTTCTCGATCGAGCGCTGATGGAGGGGAATCCGCCAGGTGATCTGAAATCACTATTCTTCTTTCACTTGTTTTTTGGTTGCTATCATCAACAGGAGAAGGAAGCCATTGAATTCACCATCTCTGTAACACCCCCTTTATCTCTTTACTGTTTTTATTAACAAAGATTCAATTTGAGATTTGGTTTTTTTTGTCGAATGCGGAGAAAGACATAGCTGAGTATATCAAGAAGGAATTAAGAAACATGGTCCTACTTGGAATTGTATTGTTGGTCGCGATTTCGGTATCACTTTCTTACTTTCTTTCTTCATTTTGTTTAATGAACTTTAGTTGTTTTTGTAAATGACCCAGTGAAATTTAATTAGGGTTGAATTTGGATCAGTCTGCTTAGAGATGTTCCGTTGCAACGAATATTAAATTGCCCTTTATAATCATTAAGATAATAAAAACACTTGATGGACCGGGAAAGGATTGAGATACGGTGTTCTTGCCCTCCCCCGGGCCCCGCCTGGCATTTTTAAAATCTCATTGTATCTTTAAATGCCTCATGGTCCAAGTTCTATACGTTCTTTAAGTTTGTGTAGAACTGTTGTAGAGTTAATGTAAATGGAATGTTTGGCTCCTCAAGCATTAACAGCATCATTACGTATGAATTTTGTGTCTGGTAGTGTGTTTGAAAGTAAGTCATTGTGATATGTGTACATTCATTATTAAACTTCTCTATGTATAGTCATAGTGAAATGTTTTTTTTTTCTTTTCTCACTCATGTCTTGAGAGACCTCAATTGGGACTACCACCACTGTCATTTACCATGCAGTTAATGGCCAACGCCATCATCCACTAGTCACTTCCACAACTGCTTATTTCCCTTGGTGCCATTACCACACTTCCTTGTTGCGCCCAAGGTTCCATCAGTTGAACTGTTGCTGTCACTTTCATATTGCTACCACAACTTCACCACCACCATCTCTAATTGAAAATGTTGGCTTGATATAGGGAAGTGACAAGCAAAGATATTAAGACATAGCGATGTCCTAGTCCTAGATTTCATGACATAAGATCAATGATTATATGAAAAAAGGCAGGGAACAGCAGATATATCTAAATTAAATGCCCTAATTAGAAGGATTTCATTCAATGTGTTGGACTTATAGTGCAAGTTTGTTCTTTGTAGATTCTCTGTATTCTTTCTTGCATAATTTTTATGTACTGCGCATCTTCTTCGTGTCTGTCAATTGATAAGCAGTGGTATGGTATACATATGGCATCCGTGTTCATGCAGCACTACGCCCTAGTTTTGATATTCATCTAACATAGTCCAAATTCTGTCGTTCCACACACTGTTTGAACCTTCATGCTCAGGTGGCATAATGTTGAATCAAAATATCATCCTGCATATATAATTACAAGATATTCTTTGTAGTGTTACCAAATTAGTATCAGTATTGATACATGTTGAGTTTGTAGTGTCACAATCACTGATTAACTATAGTACACTGAAAAATAAGATGTCATTGTAATTTATGCGACCTTGTTAAAGAGGTACCCAATTAATATTATGCGACCGGGTTAAAGAGGTATCAAATTTATATTATGCGACCTTGTATAAGTGGTACCCAATTAATATTATGCGACCTCCTTAAAGAGATACGCGACCTCCTTAGCTATTATGCTAGGTTCCCTAAATGACATTCCACTGGATAGTTTCTTGTATTAATAGAGGTAATGGTTGAGTTTCAATTTAGTACGCCTCTGAACATTATATTGGTATTCATTCCCATATTTCTAATCTGATTGCCACAAGTTATGACCCAGAGTATAAAAATCTCGCACCAGCAGCAGCAGACAATGTGTGAAATATGACCAAGGGTGGCCTTTTGGTGTGCAATCTAGGTGCAGCGAAGGCACAAACGACGCTTGTTCAGGTTAGTTGGTTAAACTTGTAGAATCCCCTGAGCAATAAACAAATAACTACCCCTTTCTTATAAGTAGTCATCCAGTCTACTTGTTTCTCTCCCGGATAGTTTGTTGTACTCTTTCTTTTTCTCATTGTCTATTTGCTGTTAGTTCTTGAAGCTGATCAAGAAGCCATATTTTCTTCTCTATACTGTTATTCTTATTCTCCCTGCTTATTACTACTCCACATGCAGGAATCACCAAAAGAAGCCAGCATCTCGACATCAAAAAAAGTTGACGAAATGTCAGAATCTGATTAGTGTTTCAGAAATATTATGGTCCTGTAAGAATGAAGCACTGTACTTTAGGTATTCACCTCTGTTTGTACACATGGCTTCTGGAGATTTAGACGATAAAGAATTTTATTAATACGTTGCTAATCATGCACATCTTTTGAACGATTTTTTGGAACTGTAAGTTTCGACCTTTCTTGATATATATATATATTTTTCTGGTGTCTGTGTATTAAATTTGATTTGTATATGTTCTGTTGTGCATACTCAGGTATAAGTTAGCTGAAAATCAATGTATTGATGATTCTGATAAGGCTCAACTCTTACTGTGGAGTGATACTGTGAAACAAGAACTGGAAAGGCACAATTCTTTCGTCGAAGTAAGTACCACGAGGATTCTCTTTTCTTGCAGTGATTTGTTGATTATGCTGAAATGGGATTTTATAAATATCTATGATGAATTCCATCTTTCTTTTTCTTGTAAAATTACTAGGTTAGGGCAACTAATACATGTTGTTTCTCATATTGTATCATTTAGCTTCATATAAGAATCAGAAATGCCCAGGAACAAATTTTTCTGTTATAAAAAATTCTTTGGCCATTTCTGTCGGGTATGATGTTATAATGCAGTGGACAAATCCGGTTGTAGGTCTTAGAAAGAAATCTTCGTTTCCATACTTCTTCATTTGCATCAGATCAGTATAATTTAGGTCTGTATATCGAGAAGTTTCATGTGGGTAATTTATTATTTTCTTGTGTTGCACCTGATGCATAATATCTAGTTCCATAACGTTAGTAGAGACAATTAGGAACAGTCACATTCTTGTCGCAACGATCTTGAATTATTTCGGTTAATTTAGAGGAAAGGACGCTTAAGAATGCTTAGCACTAGAGGTGCCAATCGTAGATGCAGATCGAGTGCTGGTGGTTTTTTCCCTTTACAGTATTTGGACTCACATACATAAAAGTTGTATAGCAAGGAAAATAACAACAAGAAATGTGATTGTAGATCAAATGCAGCTGTTTATTTTAACCTTACAGAGTGTTTCACCGACTTACATAAAGTTTAGATTAAGGAATAAATGGATGATTCGTCTATAGTGTATGCACATCTGATTATACGTTTGCCACTTACCATGATTTTCGATGCTTTACCATTATATATAATGAAGAGATTCTTCTTGTGCAGAAACTGGGTTTATCCCCTACAAAGAGACCGCTCTTCGCCCTCCAACATTGAAATACGTAGAGTTCTTGTTAGCAATTGATTCTGGTAATATACAAGTTCATGGAATTCCAAAACAGCTGTCAAAAATTCCTGCTTATACTCTTGGTGCTATGACGTAGGCCTGGGACTCTATGCCTTTCTTAGTAAGATGGTGCAGAAACTTGTTAGTCCTTATCATAATTCTCACCCAGGCAGCAAGTAGATCAAAGAATACTCTTACGAAAGTTTCAAGGTCGGTTGAACATTAGTCACTGATTTTATTCATTGTTTCCAACACTTCTCAAGACTTCAAGAATGTTTGATATTTTTTGCTTATGAACCTTTTTTACATTTCTCTTCAGACATCTTATCAGCATGCTGAGGTAGTGCTTGATAACCTATGCAACTCTTTGGCCCAGGAAGAGATTGGAGTGAAGATCTAACAAGGTCTCGTGAAATGAGCCTTGAGAATGAGTAGAGATATCGAAGCAAGAGATTTGTTTTTTGGGTTAGTCTGATGATTGAATTTTCGAATGAGTTTAGCAAAATCTGAAATTTACAAAGCTTATAATTTAGTGTTTTATTCTTTCTGAAAAAGGTCTCGTGATAACTGTGAATCGATCTAATGGCTATTTCGAACAATTTTGAACTGGATTGTTTGGTTGTATGTGATTGAAATTGATCATCAATTTATCGCAAACTTTCTCTGATTTTCATGAAATTGTGAAAATAAAAAACCTTGTACATTCTTCGTGAGATACAATTTCTCATCACTAAAAGGACTTCTTCCTTTGTTCGTCGTGGTCGCAATAACATAACAGTGAGACTTAACAAATACATACGGACAGATCGGTGAGAAAACCAAAACCTTAAGATTTCTTTGACGATTGCTCATAATTAATGTACCCTCTAGTTGTATTAAATCATTAATTTGAAGTTTGGTTGTCAAATTCAAAATATTATTCAGTGGATAACCAAACTTGAATTTTAAAATATTATGCAGTGAACAAACTTGGGACCAGTATTAAACCGGTCGGCTCAACTTTGGCCGACATGGGCTAATGCTGAAATTTGATCATTTGCTGATCCTATTTGCCTTTTTGTCTATCCCCTGTCTCTGTTCTTTAGTTGGTAGTAGTTTTAGCCTTCTTTTAAACATCAAAGTGTACGAATCGCAAGCAGCGGAAAGGAGTTGGTAGTAGTTTTTTCCTTCTTTTAAACATAAAAGTGTACGAATCGCAAGCAGTGGAAAAATGGAAAACACGGACTATGAATAAATGCTTCGGGACAAGACGCAACCAGAGGAATGTCTCAATGTCGAAGTCAAACACAAGCTCCAAAAGAATCTGCCGCAAAAAAGGGAAAAAAAAATTGGTTACCGCATCGGCCAGAATTCGCCTGTGGGCTACAGTGTTTTTTTAAGTTTTTTTTTTTTTTTTTTTGCTCTTTTGCTTTGACCTCGGTGAAACAAAAACATAGGTCCACTCTGTGGACAGTAAGAGGCTCGGAGTGCATGATATGATAGAAGAAACATCCTCGATAATACACAAGCGTGATACCATTGAGAGCTTAATAAGTCATATATATAACTGAGTTAGCGGAAAATCAAGAATACCACTTACAATAGAACTCGTGTAATTTGTATGGAACAATTAACCAGCGAGAGTGGGACTGTGGGAGAATGAATGAAAAATTGTTTCCTTTTCTTCTCTATTAAGGGCAACTATGTCAGATGTCAGAGAGTTGTTTGACAAACCTAAGTTTCAAATCTATCGAAATCAATCATGAAGCACCTAGCGCATCAAAACAAACTATTATAATTTCTTAAACATAGGAGTGTTTTAAGCCAAAACATCATTAGTGCTTCAGTCAATACCTAAACTGCAATGTTCCCATTCTATATTGTAACTCACATCTTTCATACCTTAACACCACCAATCCTGCATAAAAACCATCCAATCAAAGCTAAAAATTGGGTGATGCAACACGAAATGAATCTATCAATTGAATGTTTTGTACCAAAGTTGAATCATGCTCCATCCAATTCTACTACTACCAAGGCTGACTCGTTTCTCTTCCATTACTACTTATGATCAAGGCTTTGAAACAATCTAGAACAAGTACAACTGCAGAAGTAGGAGAGTATTGTTAACTTACACATCTGCGTGTTTGTGATTCAAATTCTCCATACGCTGCGATTTCTTTGAGATACCTCCAGGTTTCAGAGTCCAAACTGCAACAGAAATACATTTAATAACTATAATAGAAATATAGCAAAAACAAGAGGAAAACAAGAGAATGTTGTTTCATTGAAAATGGCGTACCATCCATGCCGATACCAGAAGTTTTCAATGTATGTGATATGAATAGTGCTTTTTCAGCAAGTTCTTTCGCATCTGATGTTCTCATATCTGGATCGTAACTATAAGAAAAAACATAATAATAACTAATCAGCTGTGGAGCCGTTTCCTCTTAGTTTTCTGGGCAAGATGAGATCTACAATTATACATTTTCTCCTCGTCTTACTGTATTTTCAGTATGTGCTAAACACAAGGTACAACTAATTATTTAGACTGCAAAAAAAAAATGTAGACTCCAACATAACTTCGCCTATGGATTAAAACATCCAAAATTATCCTATATGTTATCAACAAAGCAATCTTTGGCATTGGAAAATATGGCACTTAACAAGTAACAGGATAGAAACCAAGAGTTGAATGGGCTGCAGCCTTCAAGTGTCATTATAACTTCACAAATAACTATACATGTCTTTAAAAAGGAAAAGAAAGATAATGCAAAACTTACGCTTCAAGTGTCTTAACAGTGTCACACCATCCTCGTCCAACCATGTATACACCGTCCTTTATTTCCTTTGGCCCAGCATGGTTGATGTAATACAAGGATGGCTACAAAGATTAAAAAAAATAATGGTTTTTCTGTTTTTGTTTTTGATCGATAATTAAAATTTTATAGACTGAAACTAGATGTAGTTTGCATTTAAACCCCATATTCATCACTTTTCTCCTGTTCCACCTTCTAATTTTAGTTCCCTGTGAACAAACTACGTCTGGTTTCCAAAACCTTAAAAGGGTTTTGAATTCGCCTCTTCTATCAACGTGAGACAAACCCCTCAGATTCCATGATTTTAAGTTTAGCTTCATTAAGAGCAAAATATTCTCACAATCAAAAACAGAAACATCATTTTGTCCGTCTCATCCTTCAAGAACATGTAAGAACATGATTTCACATATGTTAATTACGTGCATAGCTATCAATATATGACAAACCTCAGCTTGTTCATTCCAGCACACTAACAGAACATCTGATGCTGTTTCTTTGGCTTTGAAGTGGTCCTTTTGAAAATCGCTCAAGTGTTGAAGACTAGCTAATAAGGTGTTGTTGCTTTCTGCATTAACTTTATCCTTACTCTTATACATGTTGGAACTTCCTCCCTTTGTGGAAAGCTAAGAATATATACAACAAACAAACTTATGAATATATATACATATATACATAATCGGAACTAACCAGTTTTAATTATTTTTTATGATGACAACTAACCATTGCATCTAAGTATCCAAACCAACTATTTGCAATCGATTGTTGACCGACCACAACACAAGCAGTATTATTATCTAACTGATGGATATACTGTAATTCACCTTGAACTGCACAAAAGGGGGGAGTTATGGGATATATGTGCATACACTTTTAATCAAAACAAACGATGCATAAACTAAAGTGCTATATTTATCAAAATAAGACATACATGGGATTGTTTCATAATCACCATCCGCATAGGTACTCTGATCTCTCTTTCGCTTTCTTATTAATTGGCGATCTGCGGCTACTACTATTGCATTTTCCTTTTTAAGTACCATTGCAAGAGCCGTACCACCCGTCCATTCACTATATATGCATTCATTCATTAAGATAAACATAACTATAAAAATCATAATAACATATATAATAACTTCATGCATAATTTAGTCAATAATTTATACTATAGCAAGCCTATGATCAGGCAGATGAATTAACACTTACTAGCCATCGTCTTTGGATGGTGAAGCTCCACTAGTATAGATTCCATTTTTAGTAGGCATAACCTAACAAAACGGTGTACGGGAAAAAGTAGAAGTGCTTTTATTTCTTACAAAAGGTGAAGCACTTATAAGAAGTCAAAAGTAATGTGAAGCTTGTACGGCAAAACCCTGCTTATGAATGAAGAAGTCCATAAATTAGTATGGTAAACTTAAAATGAAAAGCAAAATAAATTCTTCCAATACTTGTTAATTTTGTTGATTACAAAATATCATTTCAACTTATTCTACTCTTCAACTTTTCTTTGCTTCAATTTATTCTATTCTTCAACTTTTCTTTGCTATATAGAACGTTTTTGACCATAAGATTTACACTAAATACAAATCTACCAACTACATACGAGATTTAATACCGTTTTCGGAGTTTATAATATGAACTGTTAAGTGGGATAATTATTTACCAACAAGGGCATAAGATCGCAAAGCACCATCAACCCAACTAACATTGCAGATTACTCATTCCCCTAACAAAGAACATCTAAAGTTTTGCCAGTAGGTTAGTAAAATAAGCAAATATAGAAAGTATCAGGTTGCAAAGCACAAAACATAAATAACGAAGTATCAACCAACCAGTTCAACTAGATTGAAAGAAGGTTCTCCAGAAATCAAAGCCTCCCTAGCTCCCGCAACAACACCTGAGTAAGAAGTGGTATTTTCACCCACAAATGTTAGAGACCGTCCAAATGCAGTAAAAATTTGAATGAAGAAAGCATCGAACCTCAGAAAAAGTTTCTATAATCAAACAGAAACAGAACTGTGAGACAACAATAAATTGTACTTGCATATGATTACCAGAACGCAAGTGATCCCTTGTTAACTCCACCTTAAGACTCAAAACATTATTAAAAACAGGAATAAAAAAAATCATATAGGAGATGATTTAGCGAATTAGGTGCAAGAAAATTTCAGGTTCAGGTGTTGTCCAAAATGCAGCAATTACATTTCCTTATATAAGCACCCACACCATCATATACACAGAGATACTAATATGTCAACACTTACAAGTAGAAGAGTTACAACAAGAAGCAAAGTCAGCTCATTGTACCACAAGTTTTCTACAAGATTCCCACCCATTATTAAAAACATTTGTGCAAACTAGATGACATTTGTGCCATAATTGTATTGTTAAACCCACACATTCTTACTGCCCATTACCAACAAGAAAATTAACTAGAACCACATAGCAATATAAATACAACTGCAACTAGATGGAGAGAGAATCAATCTGTATGAACATGGATCAAAAGTCCAACTAGGCATTTTGGGATTTGCCAAACACTAATTGAAACTACACGAGCTGTACAGAAAAACCAAAAAGTTCTCATACCACCAAATCCTAGATTATAAAGCCAGCAAAGCACATACCTATAGTTATTATCTCTGAAACCTAGACTAGCAATACCCGCTTTTAGCTTGTTTTGTTTAATAGTGGTTAGTCAACTAACAAAAAAAGTTCCTATTCAAAATAATCTTCATGCGCTAGGACCTTTCTTAGAACCTGAGTATGATGATGACTACCATCAAGAGATGCTTTACAATGTGGATATTGAAGCACCAGATACGGATTGGAGTGATTGGGTTTCATCCTCTATTGAATCACAGGCGATCTCTGATCAAGACAAGTCTGAGATTTCTTTCTTCAGAGAGGAAGGTTACCGGCAAGAGGGTTTTCATTCTGGCACCATCTCAGACTCTTCAAGGTCTATTGCGGAAACATGGCTAGCTGAAGAAAATAGCACCTTCGAGACTCAAAGTTCTGACTGGTTGCTCCCTCGCCCCCTCATTTTACTGAGATTCATCAACCTTTCAGTCCTACAAATTTCCTTGTCTCAGACATAGAAGAAGCTGAACTCATATCAGACAATGACTTCCCAAGCTCAGTCATAAAGCGACTAAACCCCGAGAATCAATCTTATTTGAACAGTACAAGCATTGGTTCATCTTCTGCTCCAGACTTTTCAAGAATTGTAACTACTGAAGAACTGGATCAATGGATAAATATCCTTCAACCGGCGAAAAAGTTCAAGCCTGACATTTTGGAGCTTCCAGCTCTTTCTACATCTGTCAGTTCCATCATTTGCACGCTCAGCACAGCTTCTATTGAAGACGATTCGACACAACCAGCCATCACTGCACCACCTTCAGAATCTCAAGATTCACAACACCAACATCTTCCTTAATCGGACATACCCAATGCAACAAAAGTCACATTCAAGGGCCGGTGGATACCCCCTACATTTTTTGATTCACTGTCTATAACCCATATCTAAGTTTAATATGCTTCCTTATATCTCAGTTTTTGGTACATCATGTTAATATCCATACATCTACGTATTGTGTTTGCTAGTTACTAGGTTACCTTCTAGATTGAGCTGGTGGTTGACACCTTTTGTTTGCTCACACTGCTTGTTTAATAATGCTTGCTTATATAAATAATGCTTGTTTTCTCCTTTTAACCTCTCTGTGAATGCTGCCCCTTTAGTGCCATAAAATGCAATATTGTTAAATTATAATCCATAACCCTGCCTTAGCCTACTTTCTGATTTTACACTGATTTGGTTCGGCACTGTTCTAGTTTAACCTTTTCTGGTATGACAATTTTTTAACTAACTTGGTTTTGGTTTTACACTGTGTTGATTTAGCTGACATTGTAGGTTAACTACTAAATTTTAATCTACTTGTATATACTCCGCATCTTAGTTCTCTACTTCCAGTTTTAATTTTTTCCCCTGTGTTATAGTGTACGTTATCATTAATTTAATCCATCTGTGCATACAGTTAGCACCTGTTGGTTCTCTCTCAAACTAGTTTACTTGCATATTCTACATCTCAGTATATACCTTAGCTGTAAGTCTTATTTATTTATATATTTACAGTTGCACTTGCATCATTACATCTGGTTTCAGTTAGAATACCTACATCTTTGCATCATCTCTTGAGTCTATTTGCATTCTACTTCCTGCATTTACATAACGGCACTAGTTTCCTTTTATCTATTTGTCCTGTATCTTACCAGTACTCGAAGTAGTCATTTAGGAGTCTGTAAATTCCTGTTTTGTTATTTATTATTACTTTGTTAAGAACTGTTGCCTTGCGCAGTAGTTAGTTTCGTCACAATTGCTAGAATTCAGTCACATGCACTTAAACTTTGAATCTGCAAGCTTAATTTGTTCCCATCTCCAGTTTACTGTTTTTTTTTAATAGTGCTGGATAAATCTTGTCCCTCAATTGGTTTGAAATTGCTTGAATCTACTTCTCTTACCCTCCTTTACAACCACATTTTAATCTGACCTGTTTTCTGAATTCTGATTTACAGTGTCACAAACCATCTTAATTTGCATTCTGCTTCCTGCATTCACATAACGGTACTAGTATCCTTTTATTCTATGTGTCCTGCATCTTACCAGTACTGTAAGTAGTCATTTAGGAGTCTGTAAGTTCCTGTTTTGTTATTTATTGTTACTTTTTTAAGAACTGTTGCCTTGCGCAGTAGTTAGTTTCGTCACAATTGCTAGAATTCAGTCACATGCACTTAAACTTTGAATGTGAAAGCTTAATTTGTTCCCATCTCCAATTTACTGATATTTTCTATAGTGCTGGATAAGTCTTGTCTTTCAATTGGTTTGAAATTGCTTGAATCTACTTCTCTTACGCTCCTTTACAGCCACATTTTAATCTGTCCTGTTTTCTGAATTCTGATTTATAGTGTTACAAACCATCTTAATTTTACCAGAAAACTAAAGTATCCTTTTCATTGATCTATTCTTGTGACTTTAACATATTCTCATTTTGATACATAAGTCTATTTTGTACTATTAACATATATTCACATCTCTCTGCTTAGTACCTAAATTGTATTTATAATATAAGTTTGTACTGTGATATTGAAATATAAGTCTATATTGTACGCTTAAACTGTATTCACATCTATTATATTCAATCCTATATTTTTTTCTCTGTATAGTGTTTGTTTTGAAGCATTCTCTGTGTAATAAGTAATTACTTTGTATAGTGTTTGTTTTGAAGCATTCTCTATGTAATAAGCAACTGATCAGAATTCTAGTTTGGCTGATATAACACCTTTAAAATCCCCTAGTTTTTCCTTCTCCTGCACTTGGATTTGTGATTTACTCTCTGTTAAAAGGTTCATATTCTTATTTTAACCATTTCTTTTCTTATTCCTCAAGAAGCCTTCTCTACTCTTAAAGCCTATTAAACCTAAATATTCCACCTCTTCAAAAGCCCATTGAACCTATCTTCAAAATATTTCTTAAACTTCCCTAACCTCAGACTGCAAAGCCCACCAAAAATATCTCACACAAATCTAGTTAGTCATATTCACTATGAATATCCTTGCTTGGAATTGTCAAGGCATAAACCTACCATCCTCAATTCAATATTTAAAAGGACTAGTTAATCTCCACAAACCTAGCATCCTATTTCTATCTGAAACACTTTCTAACGATCAACACATAAGAAGACTAACACAATCCCTTCAATTCAATAATTACTTCAACATCCCAAAAATTGGAAGACGAGGGGGACTTTGCTTAATGTGGGAAGATAATCTAAATATCCAAATATTACTTCTATCTCAAAATTACATCCATACAAAAGTTACACCACCGCCTCCAGAACAACCATGGTTCTTCACGGGTATCTATGGCCCTCCACATTCGGATATAAGGAAAAATCTTTGGTAAGAATTTCCAACAATCTTCAACAATATTGACCCGTCTACACCCTGGCTATTAATGGGAGATTTCAACGACGTCTTAAATCAATCGGAAAAAAAAAGGAGGAAGGCAAGTAACATTTTAACAATCTCAACCTCTTCTCACCCTAATGGATCAGATGGGTTTTATAGATTTAGGATTCCTAGGAGACCCATACACTTGGACAAACAACCAAATAGGGCAAGATAATATCCTAGAAAGATTAGATAGGGCTTTAGCAACTCATCTATGGAGGACAGAAAACCCACATGCAACAGTTACTCACCTTCCTAGAATAGCAACTGATCATGCCCCGATACTACTACAAAAGAAAGCAATAGACTGGCAAGGAACAAAAAATTACAAATTCGAACACCTCTGGCTCTCTCATCCCCAACTCAAACAGATAGTCGAATCGGCTTGGGAACAACAACAAGATAATGAACCTACTCTCAACCTACAGCTAAAGTTAATCACAACAGGACAAACTCTCCTAAAATGGAACAAGGAAACCTTTGTCCACCTACCAACTAAGATCAAGGAATCAACAACCAAAATAAAGAACATCCAACACCAATGTGCTTCCCAAACTGGATCAGATCTAGAACTTTGACTGATTCAAGAAAAACAACTGAGAATAGAACATGAAGAATTATTACAATATCATGCGACATATTGGCAACAAAGATCTAGAATTCAGTGGCTTCAATCAGGCGATCTTAACAAAACTTTTTTTCCATACTAAAGCTACCATTCACAGAGCTTGTAACGATATACAACAACTACAAGACTCACAAAACAACTGGATTAGCAAAAAGGAAGACGTTATTCAACTCATCCTAGAACACTACTCTCAGCAATATACGGCTCCACCGACAGTAATAAATGAAGATCTATTCATAAAAATCAGACCAAGATTGACTCCTAGACAATCATACCAACTTACGAAGGAAGTAACTACAACAGAAATCAAACAAGCACTTTTCTCCATAAATTCTGAAAGTGCTCCGGGTCCAGATGGCTATACAAGTAAGTTTTTTAAAGTTTTCTGGGATACAACTCACCCTCAATTGATAGCGATGGTTAAAGCTTTCTTCAATAACCTTAATATGCACCCTCTCATGAATCACACAAACATAACACTAATACCTAAAGTCGACCACCCTTCAAAACCTTCACAATTCAGGCCAATAGGACTCTGCAACGTCACATATAAAATCATCTCAAAAATATTAGTCAACCGGATTAGACCTATTCTCCCCTTTTAAATAAGCCATTTCCAAAGTGCTTTTGTTCCGCAAAGATCAATACACGACAATATAGACATTGCTGGAGAACTCTTTCATAACATTAGAACCTCAAAACCCACCAAAGATCCAAAAATAGCTCTCAAACTAGATATCCAAAAAGCATATGACATCCTAGACTGGGGATTCATCAAAACTTCATTTACAAAACTTGGATTCCCATCATCCTTTATAGACTACATTATGATGTGCATCACAACAGTTACTTACTCCATCAAAATTAATGGTATACCTCATGGATACATCACCCCAAGTAGAGGCATCAGACAAGGAGACCCACTATCGTCCTATATTTTTATCATCTGTGCTGAAATCCTATCCACAAACCTGGGAAACCTTCAAAACCAAAAATTAGTCCCAGGAATTAACATTTCACAAAAAGCACCTTCCATAATTCACCTAATGTATGCATATGATCTTCTGATAACTTTTAAAGCGTCAACTCAGAGTAACCATCACCTTAAAACATTTATACATGCCTATAGCTCCTCTGCAGGGCAAGTAATTAACACTGCCAAATCAGTAATCATCCACCATCCTAATTTAGATCCAATCAAAATAAGTGATCTTCAACAATTCTTTAATATGCCGGCCACATCAAAACCGCCAACCTATTTAGGCATACAGTTTAAACAAGGAAGAGAAGCAAATCACACCTTCGCTCCTCTCCTATAAAGATTGGCTAGAAAAGAAAAAGGATGGATGACAAAATGCCTAACCCCGGCAGGAAGACTCCTCCTCATCAAAACATCCCTAACCCCTACCACAAATCATATAATGCAAACACAAAAATTTCCCAAAAATATACACGAACAAATAGATCGTATAACCAGAAATTTTTCTGGGGACATGACTCAACAACAAATAAACTACACCCTATGGGATGGGATAAAGCAACAAAGCCATTATCCGAAGGAGGATTAGGGATAAGGAAAAGCAGTGATCATAATACATCCCTTCTATTGAAAAGAATCTGGAATTCGCATGAACAACCTAATTCCATATGCGGAAGCCTTTTCAGTGCAAAATACCTCAATAAACAACCAATTCTACAAGCAAACATTACCATTCCTTCCTCTTCCAGTCCTAAATGGAGACAACTAGCATCAATTATCCCTACCATGCAAAACTTAATTTTCCATCATATTGGAAATGGATTATCAACTCCGATAGAGGCTAATTGGATTCCACACTCTACCAATCTCGATCCAACGCAATGCTACCCAGTTCAAATGGTAGCAGATATCATCGACCCAATATCCCACTCCTGGAATCATGAAAAATTGAACACCTTTCCCAACCCAAAAATTCAGAAAATCATCAACATCTACCTACCTCAAAACAATACTCCAGATAAAATTATCTGGCCGCACTCAAAATCGGGAAGCTACACCACATCTTCAGGGTACAAATGTCTAACCCTTGGTCAACCAACCCACACACCTCTACCACCTACCAAATTCTTATGGACCTTACCATGTCCACCAAAAATTCTGCTTTTCTTGTGGAAATCCATTAATGAAGGTTTACCGACCTTCTCTCTCTTACATCGAATCCATTTTACCAACTCAGACATATGCCCTAGATGCAATACTGATACGGAAGTAGCAGACCACCTTTTAATTCATTGTCCAACAACGGCTTCTTCCTGGAACATCTTATTCAACCAACTTCAAAATGCACCAAACACCAACCCCAACCCAAACTTCACTTTAAATCCTCAACTTAGAACACTATTCTTGGTGAATATCTTCCACAGAAATCTTGTGGAGATTAAACTCTTATTTATACTCTGAAAAACAGTTACAGAGTTATTGATAAAGCCAAATATTGTTACAGATATTGAGAACGAGTTTATAGCTAACCAAAAGAGAACTATTAACTAGCCTATAGTCTAGTGCAGACTGACTGACTAACTGAACAGAGAGTCTTGAGGAAGACTCTATGATGTACGCTTAACACCTCCCCTCAATTTGTACTTGAGTGGACGAGTGTGAAACTTGTCTCGGATGTACTTAAACCTAGGAGAAGAGAGCCCCTTAGTAAATATATCATCCAGTTGGTCTTTAGAACATATGAACCGCACCTGTAACTGCTTGTCAGCGACCCTCTCCCGAACAAAATGATAGTCGATCTCTATGTGCTTAGTTCGTGCATGAAAGACAGGATTTGCAGTGAGATACGTCGCACCAAGATTATCACACCACAATGTTGGAGATGATGCAAAAATACCTAGTTCCTTAAGTAATGACTGAATACAGATAAGTTCAGAGGTTGCAATTGCAACACCCCTATACTCAGCCTCCGTGCTCGACCTAGAGACAGTCTTCTGCTTTTTGGCACTCCATGAGATTAAATTCCCACCAAAGTATACACAATACCCACTTGTAGACCTCTGTCATCTAAACTGCCTGCCCAGTCCGCATCAGAATAAGCATGTAAAGAGAAGTCCTTGGATGATCTCATGTAAACCAAAGTCAATATGTTTCAGATAACGGATGATCCTTTTCACTAGCTCCCAATGCTCCACAAACGGCTCATGCATATATTGACACACTTTATTAACTGCCACTGAAATGTCAGGCCGTGTCAGATGCAAATATTGAAGTGCACCAACAACACTGCGATACAAAGTTGGATCTGCAAACTTTTCTGAGCCAACTTTATGAATCTTGACATTTGAGGCTAAAGGTGTCGTCACTGGTTTAACACCATCCATCCTTGTTCGACAGAAGATCAGTTACATACTTGCGCTGAGTTAAAACAATTTCTGATCCTTGCCTGAGAACCTCAACACTCAAAAAGAACGACAAATCACCCATGTCTTTTATAGCAAAGGCTTTTCCGAGATCCGTAATGAGATTGGTAATCATTGGATTCGAACCTGTGACTATTATATCATCAACATATACCAACACATAAATTGTGTAAGAGTCAGAGAGCAGTATAAATAAAGAACTGTCAGAAATTGATGCTTTAAACCCAAGATGCAACAAGTGATTGGAGAGCTTCGAAAACCAAGCACGGGAGCCTGCTTAAGACCGTAAAGCGACTTGTGCAACTTACAAACATGATTGGGAAAATTTGGATCCACATATCCAGGCGGTTGCGTCATGTAGACATCTTCTTCCAAATTGCCATGTAAAAAGGCATTCTCAACATCCAATTGTTTCAGCTGCCATTGATTCATCACAGCAAGTGATAATACAAGCCGAATAGTACATGGCTTTACAACAGGACTGAAAGTCTCTCCGTAATCAACACCCTGTTGATTGAAGCCTTTTGCAACCAAACGTGCTTTGCGTCTTTCAATACTCCCATCAGGGTTTTGCTTAACACGGAATACCCATTTTGAACCAACTACATTCATGCCAGGCTCATACTTAACCAACGAGTATACCATTTTGAATGAGAGCATTGATTTGATCATCCATAGGTCTCCTCCTGTGGATCTTTGTTCGCAGTAGAAAAGCAAGTTGGCTCCATGAAATCTGACTCAGGAAGAGGATGTTTCGTAGCTGTCAAGCACATTTTTTAATGGGTTTTGAGATACCTGCCTTAGCCCTTGTAACCATGGGATGAGTGACTGCAACTTGCTGCATAGGCTGTTCAACTTCGTGCTGAACATTTTGTAGTATATGCTGATTTAATTCCAAAGAACTGCTTGAGTTTGCCTGAGAAACATTGAGCGGATCCATATTCTGCGCTGTAGAAACTGGAGATTGTTGAGCAGATGAAGATGCACTTTCAGTAGACAACACTGTTGGTAGGCTACAGGTGAATCACTGTGAACAAGTGAGTGCTGAGTACCAGAATCATGAGCTGCTGAGAGATTTGGTTTCTTAAATGGATGAGAAAACAACACACTAGTACAAGAGGGCTTTATACCTGAACAAGACGACGGCAGCTGCTGTGGTATAGGCATGAAAGGGAATGATCTCTCTTCAAAACGAACATGACGACTAATATAGATTCTATTTGTTTCACGATGCAGACACATGTAACCTTTGTGAGCACTGCTATATCCTATAAAAACACATGGAAGTGAACGTGGCTCAAGTTTATGTTTATTGTATTGGCGAAGGCAGGGATATGCTAAGCATCCAAAAACTCTTAGAAAGCTGTAATCTGGTTTATTTTTAAATAAGAGTTCAAGAGGAGTAATATTCTCAGATTTGTATTTTGGGAGTCTGTTAATGAGATAGCAAGATGTAGAGAATGCATCAGCCCAAAAAGACTGAGGCATGTGTGCATGAAACAATAGAGCTAAACCCGACTCAGTCACATGACGTATGCAACGTTCTGCAATTCCATTCTGAGGCGAAGTATGTGGGCAAGAAAATCTATGTTGGATTCCAGACTCATTCAGGTAAGATGTGAATCTTTTGTATTCTAGAGCATTATCAGATTGAAAAACCTTAATGCTATGATATGTAAGATTTTCAATTTGCTTTCGAAAGAGAATGAATATTTGCAATGCATCAGAACGTTGTACAAGAGGATATATCCATGTGAAATGAGAATAAACATCCATAAAAAGAATATAATAACGATAACCAAGTCTAGACAGCTTGGGTGAAATCCAAATATCAGAGACTATCAAGCCTAAAGGCTTGTCATAAACAATTTTTCTAAGAGAGAAAGGCAGCTTCCTGCTTTTACTAACATGACATGAGTGACAGAAATCAAAATTATTACTTAAGACAGGAATTGAAGATTGATGACAAATTTTGGAGACCGTACGCAACATTGGGTGACCCAGACGTTGGTGCCACAGTGGTAGAGTAGAGCAGACATGAGCTTGCGGCTTTATTGAGGGTGCTAACATGTCTATGCCCGAGAAGATGTAGAGACCATTCTTATTTAGCCCTCGCAGAAGTGTTGCCCCCGTTTGCTTGGCCTTCACAACAAAGTAAGAAGTGTGAAATTCAAAAAATACATCATTGTCTTTGCAAAATTGTGAAACTGACAGCAAGTTTGTTTTTATTTGTGGAACATGAAAAGTGTTGTTTAAAACAAAATATCTTGACTTGTAGAGGAATGAGCCATTACCAACATTGGCATTGTTGAGTGCATTACCATTACCAACGTGTACTTGCTCAGTACCATCATATTCATGAGGTATAGTGAGATTCCTCAAATCTGCAGTAAGATGATGAGTAGCTCCCGTGTCCGTTACCCAACCATTATCATTCTGGCCACCTGGTAAAGCAACATATGCTGCACGTTGACGTTGATTGTCACTACTTTTCTCATATCAAAACCAGCAACGATTTGCCGTGTGATTTCTCTTCTTACAAATCTGACAGACCTGATCTCCCTGATTACCTCTTGGTTGCTGCTGAGTGTTGGTGTAGTTTCTTGGATTGTTGTTGTTGTTCCTCCTGTTGTTCTGGTTATTATTATATGGAAATTGATTCCCATGATTGTTAAAACGCCTCTGATCAGGCCTGCTGCTTGAAACAACAACATTAGCCAAAGGTTGCTGCAAAGACTGTAATTGTTGCTCTAACCGCATATCAAAGGTTAGTAAATGAGTATAGAAGCTATCTATAGTCAGATTTTCAGCAGTGCTCAAGGATGTAACAATTGGGTCATAAGATTGATTTAGACCATTACTAATGGCTTGTTTCTTCTCATCATATGAAACCGTGCATCCAGATGCAGTAAGCTGCTCAAATAGATTCTTAGCTTCTTGCAGAAATTGTTTAAGAGATCTATTACCTTTCTGTAGTGAATGAAGTTGCCTTTTTAGATTCACCTGATGTGCAAGGGTTTTTGGTGTAAAATGGCTCTCTAGCTTATCCCAAACTTGCTTAGCCGTATCCAGTCCACCAACTTCAGTTAGCACTTCAGGTGTAAGAGTGGAGTTTAGCCAGCCAACCAGCAGTGAATCACAAGCCTCATGTTCTGTAAAGTCTGGGTTGATGTCATCACTGTCAGGAAGAGTTCTTGCAGGCTTTACCTTGGTGCCATCAATAAAACCAGTGAGACCATATCCTTTGAGAATAGGCTTGAACTGTGTCTTCCAAAGAAGATGATTGGTTTCTGTGTGTTTGAGGGTTACCAGGTGATGTATCTGGATTTGTCTAAGACTGGATGTTGAAGCCATTCTGATGTTTTAGGGTTTTGTTTTTTTTTTGTGTTATATTTGGTTTTGGTTCTTGCAGAAGCGTTGGATCGACAAGCTGATACCAACTTAGAACACTATTCTTGGTGAATATCTTCCACAGAAATCTTGTGGAGATTAAACTCTTATTTATACTCTGAAAAACAGTTACAGACTCATTGATAAAGCCAAATATTGTTACAGATATTGAGAACGAGTTTATAGCTAACCAAAAGAGAACGATTAACTAGCCTATAGTCTAGTGCAGACTGACTGACTAACTGAACAGAGAGTCTTGAGGAAGACTCTATGATGTACGCTTAACACCTCAAACAACCATATCCCAAATCCTCCAGCATCCAACATCAACATCTATAATCTCCTCAGTCTGTTTCCTATTTTGGACCCTATGGCTATCCAGAAATGATCTAATTTACCAACAAAAACAAACAACTTCAGAAGAAATCGTAGCCTGGGCACAAAAACTACAACAAAATTTTTTTTGGGCACTACACGCTTCACCACCAATCATACCAGGAGATACACCAACATTCAACAACACGATAACAAACAAAAGAACATCAACAATATTGGTAGGTTGGTCCACTCCGAATATCAACTGGATTAAGATTAACACAGATGGAGCAGCCAGAGGACATCCGGGATTTGCAGGAGCTGGATTCATTTGTAGAGACTCTGATGCACGAACATTAATAGCTATGGCTCAACCACTAGGAATTACGACAACACTAACTGCAGAAACATGGACCTTATTATTGGCTTCAAGAACATCATCGGAGAGACAATGGACTAGAATCCTATTTGAAACAGACTCGGAAAACCTCATGAGGTTCATCACATCAACTACGTCGCCACCTTGGCACATAGCAGGAATGATCGAAGAAATAAAAATGAGACTTAGGAAAATCCCGCAGGTCGCTATACAACACAACTACAGGGAAGGAAATCAAGCAGCGGACGGATTGGCAAACCATGCAGCGGATGGAAGCCATGCAGGAAATTTTTCAACCAAAATTTGGGACCAGGCAATTCCATCCTTTATCAGTCACATTTTATTTCAAGACTCTGTGGGTACCACATATCCACGACAAGTTGTAAACTAAATTTATTTTAATAAATTGTATGCTTCAAAAAAAAAAAAACTAACAAAAACAAATAAAATTGTTTTTTAATAAGAAAACAGGGTAACCCCTGATGTTATATAGACATTATTAACAATATGATTTCAGGTGATTTTTCTCTGTTGTGGTTAAAAGCTGAACAAAGCTCTTTTCTGAGAGTTTCTGGCCCCGGAATATATTTCAGCCAATAGAAACATCCCGTTATTTCACACCAACAATACTTCGTCTCGGAACACAACCGAGTTTATTTTCCTATTTAGGATTTTTGCTATCCACCGATCAGACCTAAAAAAAAAAAGAGAATAGTTCACGCATAAACCTTTTATTTCTTTTTCTCATCTCTCTTTTCTACCTCTTTGTTAGCATAAACCATAGATTTTTCTTCCGTGTTTAAACCTTAACAGCAAAACAATAAAAATCACGGTGATTGAGACTTAAGGTAAATATAAAAGAGGCGATACAAAAATTTCAACATAGAAACATCTCGCTGTTTTTTTCTTTTTCTCCTGTTCCGTTTTGGTTTTGATTTTGTTGATTTTTCTATTTTTGCGGGTGATTGATTGTCATTCACGCTAATGATTTCACGGTGATAGGAATTCTCGAAAGGGACAACTTCATATGCATTCAAGGGGATGGTTGGGTGTGCTGTACCTATTGAAGTCCATATAACAATAGTGTGTCATCGTCCATAATGGAAGGTGGTATTCTCGGTGCTTCAAGAAACTTTAGTGGTTTTAATAAACTCTTTGATGGGTCCAAATGGGTTTTGTCTAACCCAACACCTGTACCTCTTGGAGTAAAACAGTGATGAGGTATGCATATCTAACTGTTCGTAAATCTTTATCTCAAAAATGTAGTGCTCTCCCATCTAAAACGTAAAGCAATCACGGGGAGATAATATGTTTCCTTAATACATAAATTATTGGTAAAAGGGGAAGTTCTCTGTTGCACCTTGGTTGATCTAGCACTCATTATATTTTGAGTATGCCCTATCTTCTTAGTTGTTGTATGGATAAAGCTGCCAGTGTAGGACGTGAGTACAACAGAATCAAAGCAACAATCTGAATTTCTCGCAAGTATCTTAAATTTTTTTGCTGTTAATAATTTTTTAAATTTAGCATGAAATGTATAAGTCAACTAATCGGTTAAGTATCATCATGACATGTCGTATGGTGCCATTATGGAGCTCAGATACTGGATGTAGCAATCGACTCTTAATTGGAGAGGTTGCCATGTGTTGGCTCAAAATTGTGCTAAAAAAAAAAGTTGTGATTTTACAATTTGCAAACCTATTAATGTGAAATGATCAACTATTGCAGGTTGGGAACCAAGGGAAGAAGTACATGGATGCCGGTGCATCCATGGGAGTTTGGAATCCAATGGCACTTTGATCTATCAGATGGCACAGTAAACATATTAGCTTAGTAATTTGTTATATTATTTGCAAATGATTTAGTTGAGTCTTCCAAATCTTTCTGATAATATGTCATATGTGATAAGATTAATTTTAATTATTCAAATTTTTGTTTAACGGTTGGTGTCATTAGATATGTATGTAGACTAGATGAAGTATGCTAATGTAAATTATGTAGATGAAACATAGTAATGTGAATTCAATGATCCCACTTATGTAACATTGTCAACGTTTTGACATCCTAAGTCATAGGATGCAATAAATATTGCTATACAAATTATTTTTCTTAGAAACCTCAATATTGGCATCATAGAAGGAACGACGCTACTTGAATACTGCGTTGAAAAGTCGTCTTTTTAACATTTTCCTGAAATTTCTGCATTTTGGCATTTGCCGAAACTTGGTACAACTTATCCGAGCCTATATTTATTTTTCAGATTTACAACTTCGAGTTGGATGCGTCAACAGAAGCTAGACGGAGGAAGGATGTATTTCTAGAGCATGAAACTAATGTGGAGATATAGTGGAAAAGGACGCTAATTAAATATGGTGCAACGATGGTGAATGTAGTTGAAAATGAAAATGGGGTAGTTCACAAAGTGGAGACCTAGAAAAAATAAAATCAGTAACATCGAAAAATACCAGGGAAGAGTATAAGTCGTATTTTGAAATAAATAATCTAACTGCAATGGAATGAACATAATTTAAATTTTATTAATTGACTATTTTCAACGCTATCATTTTTAATAACTAAATATTTTTACGGAAAATGAAATATTTGTCCAAATTGGTTCTAATGGACGACTAAAAATTATTAAGGTTGAAATGGACAAAAAAATATAGGAAGGATGAAACTGGATTCATCCAGGCTTAAACTTAAAAAATAGCGAGGATGAAACTGGATGCATCCTGATGTAAACTAAAAATAAGAAAAAATATTTGAATGGGTAGGATGAAACTGTTTACATCCTGGCTATTTTAACATTTTTGTCCATTTAAACAGTATCAAAACCTAGATGTCTTTTTCACCCAAAAATTACTGATTTTGGTCTTTTTAACCAATTTTGTGATATTTTTATTGCCTATCTATTCTGTTTCATGCTTCAAATTTTGAATCCCTAGAAGTTCACTAATATACTAGCACCAAAACATATTTTTCTCTACAAGATATCTAGGACCGTGCAACGCACGGGGTAACACCTAGTAGAGACCTGATACTGACCTTGCATGCCATGACGGTGGTTCATAAAGTTCAAAAAAGAAATACCATTCCAGCTACTAGACAGACCTTCCGACAGACTAACAAACACTATTTTCAAATCATAGTAAGAGGTTTGATACTCTTCATACATAAGCAAAAGTTTAAATTGCATCCTTCCTGCAACCTGATTAGAGCTTTTGCAATCTTGTTAACTTCTTTCCGAGTAGCTTCAAGAACTTTCAAGTCGTCACCCTCAATTTGGACCATCTGAATGTTTGAATCTCGTGCCCACTTGATCGTATGTGAAGCAGCCTGGCCGTCTAGCTCCTCTCGGCCAATTCCTGCTGCATGGACACACTTCGCTCATGAGATAACCCCTGTATGACCAGAAGTAGTCAGGCAATGCCATAATTTTTGTTGGTCAAATCACAAACCACGACAACATTAATTTTCATTGTTGAATGGGTGGGTTTATTATGTAGTCCGAGTTGGAGTTAGCAATCTCCTCCTCCTTGTGTAAATACCTCGTACATCTATCATTACTTTTAATTAAGGCAGTGATACTATACTTGATTCTAGAAACATTTGGTTTGTCTTTCTTAAACACTAGATCACAACTAGTTTTCCAAATCCGCCACATTATAGTGGCCATAGTCTCTGACCAGTTAAGGATTCTCCTTTCCATGGTATCAGTTCTAGTAAACCAGTTGTTAACCCATTCCAAGAATTCCACCTGATTGTTGAAAACAAAGTCAATATTAAAGGCAATAAATATCGAAAATATTTAAGGTAAATTCACAAAACATAAAGATATTTATTTCTTCTAAATGTTTAAGGTAAATGTTTAAGCCCAACCAATGTTCGAACATGGCTAGTTTATTTTATTATTATTATATTTGTTTTTTTGTGTTTTTTAAAGAAAAATTATTATACAACGTCGATGGAGGGCAACTTAGCAACAAGTTGAGCCCCTAGTTGGAAACCTAAGGGTAATTCTTATGGAAATCAACAATTTTTTTTTGTTGAGCCACGTGGATAAACAAACACGTTTTTGTACTATGGAAAACCAATGCAAAATGAACAAATATGATATTTTAGGGTCTCACTAGTGATTTTACATTAATATAAACCAATAAGAGTTGGATCCCACTGACTATTTAACTAATAAAATAAATAATAAAAAATAAACCCTAAATATAATGATCGTGATTGGGAGAGAGAAAACCAAGGGGTGGTCAAACATCAAACACTGGTGTTTTTGGATAACAACCAGCATGCTTACTTCGCCCGCGAGGTTGTCCATCAAACACGCGTTTAGTCTACGGACGCACTTGACAAACCCTCAAATTTTTTGGTTTGCCCATCCGTCTTTCATGTTTGTTGAGTCCGTAGTGGGAGCAAAATGAACAAATCCTTGATTTGTTCATTCTATAGGAACTTCTCTAACAAGACAAGCTCCAACAGCGTATTACTACGTTAATTTAACAGGTTGTTGTGCTAGCCTACTGATCACTGTCGTATCCGTCAAGAATAAATTACTTTCTCACTACTCAAAATATATAATATAGCAAGGGCAAGAAAGAATCGTTCCCACAGAGAGGTCTTGGATTGTCAAGCTGTTTCCTATATAAAACAATGGGGGGATTTTCTGATTTATGTAAAGTAAATGATACATGTGTATCTTCATCTCTCCGGGAACTAGTGATCCTCGAGACGGATTGAGGATAAAATTGTAATTTATGAGGGATTATTGATTTAAGGCAGTATTCCTATAGAAGGAAAATATTCCTACATAAGGAAATTGATTCCTAGAAGGTTTGGGAAACCAAACAAAAGTAAGGAAGTATTCCTAAATAAGGAAATACTTCCTAGATAAGGTAATATTCCTAGATAAGGAAATATACCTAGACAAGTAATTCTTTCTAGAAAAAGAATTATTCTTAGATAAAGAAATATATACCTAGAAAAGGTATTATTCTTAGTGTTTACGGGTGAAAACTGTTTCTGCTGGTTTTGGTAATTTTGGGTGTGTGGATGAGAAACAAATCTAAACCCTAAACAATGCACTATGCGGGAGTACTTTTGATTCGGGAGATCAATCTGTACAATCCTGGCCTAAATCAAGAAATGGTCGTTTCAGGATTGCTTCGGTCATAAAGTGAAGGAGAAGGGTTGGTCTTAGGAATGGAAGCGAACAAAATGTTGAGACCATAATGGTTAATTCTGAGGATGTGGCTTGTTTTATGACTTTTATCAGAAAGTGGATCTGGCTTGCAGAGTGAAAAGCTACCAGTTCTTGGTAATTTCTAGATATTATGTTGTTGCCGACCAAAAACTTGTTGTTTGGTGGAAATAGGTGAAGCCTATTTATACAAGTCATCTTTAAACGTACCCTGGTCTCGTAGGAAGTGGGAACGATTGGGTGATGGAAGAGTGGAGTAACGTATAACCGTCAGAAACCCATGCTTCCATGATGAAGGAAGTGGATCCGTTTACACCCGTTACTTCTTGCCGCCACTAATTATCTCGCTTCATAACACTTTCTTATAACGGGCGTATTGCACGCCGCACGCTGTAAACCGCCAGACCAATACCCTGATGAGTATCCCCCAGTTTGTGACATGTTTGATGTCTCGAGTGTTTTCGTGGAAAACGTGTAGCAGGTTTCTATGTGCGGCAAGTCAAAGTCAAGAGTCTTGCCGCAAGAAAATAGCATGTGATGCTATTAGGCACGTCTTGGATGGTTGCCTAAAACTTGCCACAAGTCCGTCAGTTCGATGACGAACTTGGATGGCTGAGATTGCATCTCATGAGGAAGGTTAATCATTGATTATGGCTACCTTCTGTTTGCGCCTGGTAATGGCACAGTGACGTTTTTGGTGTATGCCAATGGCACTGTGGCATGACAGGTATAACTCGTGCATGCTAGTGGCACGGTGGTATAAGTGGCGCCTGGCGTAGCCATGGCCACGAGATTTAAGCGGCTGGTCGCCTAAAACTTGCCACAAGTCTGTCAGTTCGGTGGCGAATTTGGTTGGTTGAGATTGCATCTCATGAGAAAGGATGGCCATTGATTATGGCCATATCTTGTTGTATAGAAAAGTGGCGCCATTGGCATAGCGGCATGCCAGTGGCGTAGCCGTGACAGCTGTTTTGGCATATTGGTGTTAGACCCAAATATGGCTCTGGCAACATTGGCCCTGTTGCTAAGTTA
Source organism: Papaver somniferum (assembly GCF_003573695.1). NCBI lineage: Eukaryota > Viridiplantae > Streptophyta > Magnoliopsida > Ranunculales > Papaveraceae > Papaver > Papaver somniferum. The sequence continues at coordinate 173,742,305 of NC_039360.1, read as the reverse complement.
AACTTAAGGACTTAGGAGAATCACTTAACCTAGTTGGCATGGCGACTTTAGCTAAACTATGGTTTGGCGTATCGAAACCTTAATTAGCACGTGCATTGCGGCACGGTGGCGTGGCTGACATAGCTGGCGCATGCCAGCGGCACTATGATGCAAGTAGCGCCTGGCGTAGCCATGGCCGCTATATTTTGGCACATTGGTGTTAGACCCGAAATGTGGCGCGACAACATTGGCCTTGTTTCCACATCAATCCCAATGCTCTGGGAAACGTTACTTGTCTTGATTGGCGTAGCAAGTTTTCCTAAATTAGGGTTTGACATGCTGAAACCCTAATTAGTGTGTGTGGCATGCGGACACTTTTTGTGCAAACGGTGCCATAGTTGTGCCAAAGGAACTATAGCAAGGCCATGGTGTGGAAACGGCCACATGAGTAAGGATTGTCGTGGGTGGCTATGATATGGCGCCATTCCTAGGGCTTCATGGGTCCCACACGGCTCGTGGCATGTTGTGGGGCCGAAGTGGCATAATTTGTGCCACGACTGGAAATTAGGGCTTTGGTTAATGCAGAGTCGTGCTTCTGACTAGAAAACCCTAATTTAAGCTTATCATGGCGTTGGCCACAAACAAGAGGTAGGTTAGCATGCAGGGCGTTATTTATGGCATGTTTTAGCATGCTGCCAGAAAGTGGCATGTTGGCATGCCGCTCATCTCATTGGCGCAACATGACACGTTTGGCATGTTGGCGCGGTTATTGGAAAGCCAATTGGCTTCTTGACCATCTGGCACAGTTTCCCATTTTTAACAATGTGGCAAGTTTAGAGCAACCTGATTGGTCAAAAAAGAGGGCCGGCCAAGCATGGGCGTGGCTACACTTCTGGTGTGAGTGTGGCGACTTTAGAGCGACCTGATTGGTCGATGGGAATTGGGAATGACAAGTATGTTCCCAGCCACAACTTATGTGTGTGTGGCGCGTTTAATGCGACCTGATTGGTCGAGGGAAATAAGGCCGGTTTAGGATGGGGCGTGGCCAATGGAAAATGGCGCCGGCTGGCTTAAGGCATGGCCACGCCTCCCTTTGCTGCTGCTCCTATCCTGCGGCTCCTTGTTTTCTGATTCTGGTCAAAATTTTGCACCTAATAATCCATGGAGGATCAATTACCTAGTTTTCCTAAGCTTAATTTCGACAAGCAAGGTCTGATATACTGCGCAAGGCGCAAAACCCTAACTTTTGCAAATTAGTCAGGGTAATTGATTGAATTCTATGTGTTGACGCATAGCTCTTTTAAGTTAATTTCCAGAGAGAAGCATGCTTTCTGATTGAATACCTTATGCAAAGACCTTATCCTTGATACTTGGAAATTCGTGCTACTCTGCTGCGAGTGAACACAAATTGTCATGCCATATCTTCATTAAGGGTTCAGCCGGGGAACGTAGCACATAAAGCATTCAAAGAAACTTATATTAAGTGAATATAGGTAAGGTGCCAAAATTTACAGAATATCTGAGATTGTTGCTACATGCACCATTCTGGTAAATTTCATGAGAAAATATTGAGTTGCTCAATAAGTGTGCCAGTGAAGAGGTTGAACACTCATCACTTTACATGGCTCTGTCTCTTTGCAGAGTTACGGCCTATTAAATGCAGGGTTTTACAATTTCAGCCCTGAATTAAAATCCACCATCAACATTAAGTCCCCTGCTTAGCACGTAACAATGACATTGTTGCGGGGTAAGCATGAGATGGTGACAGACAAGAGTAAAATCGAAAGGGAAATACGTGAAGAGATTTCCAGGGAAATTCGACTAACCTTTGGCGGAAGGCATGAGGAATCCGTAATCCTTGTATTGGCGACTCTGCGTAATTCCGGCTTGGCCATAGCGTGCTGGCGTTGGCGCTGGAATTCTGGCTACTGATCGACAAAGATGGCGCTGCGACTTGGTCCGCGAATCGGTGGATGGCGCTAGCTGGCTAGGTCACAGAACGTATGGAGATGGTGCTTGGCTTCAGTCCATGGAATGATGAAAACTGGCTTCAGTCCGTGGAATGGTAGGAACAACACTTGGATCTTTGGCTACCAAACAGTAAAAATGGAGCCGGCTAGGTCGCAGAATGGGCAGAGATCGTGCGGCTTTGATCACGGAGTGCTGGAGTCATGGCGCTGCTTGCCTGGTGGAGCGCGCGGAGATTGCGCTGCTTTGAGCGGTGAAGATGGCGTTCCTTCGGCTAGGTCACGGAATGGCAGGGAGAGCGCCTGACTGGCTTTGCGGGCTCGGTTGCATTCTTCTGTGCATGACCCGAAAGAGGAAACCTTCTTCTACTCAAACTCCAAAAATACAATGTACATAAAAGGCGTTGTCCACCCTTTTATTTTCGTATCATTGGCTTTATCTCTGTAGCGGAAAGCCTCTTTCTATCAGTAGTCCAGGTGATCCAATTATCCTTTATTTTATATAGATCCTCATAAAATTGCATCCGTCCTTCTCACAGGTACCGTATCGTGTCTCCTCTCATAGCTCTCCATTTGCCTTCTTCATCTCGTAAATTGTCGATGCACACATAATGTAAATTTTTTTTAAGCATATAATGGGATCTTCCGGTGATGATCATATCTCTGACTCTTCGGAGAAATTTTTTGAAGTTGACAAACCCAGGTTTTCTTCATACAAGGAGGTATTAGATAAGATCAACCCTTTGTTTCGTGAAGCCGACTGGATTATACAAGGCATGTCTCTCACCCATCTACGCATCGTGAGGATGCGTGCTCATGCTTTCATGGCTTCGATGGACATAGAGGAAAAGTGGAGACATGATGAAGCATCTCAGCGCGTCGGGAAATCTCAACGTGATGGATTTTCTCCACAACCCAGTGCCAGGGATGAACGATTCGCCTCTCGATTGAAACTGCAAAGGACTGAGTCCAAGAAACTTCTAGACAAGAGACAGTTTAATTACCCTATCCATAATGGTATCATAATCATCGATTCTGAGGTGGACGAACTGGAGCATTCTCAAGAGGCTGTGGTTTGCGAGACTGAAACAACTTCTGAAGTGGATGATGAAACTGCTGTTGGGGAAGTCGGAGCGACCGCTGAGGATGTTGTCAAGGTAGATGGGGAGGCGGCGGAAGCATATGTTGGAGTCGTTGTTGAAACGGATTCTGGATGGGATGCTGAAGATGCTGCTAAATCGGCTTCTGGATGGGATGCTAAAGCTGCTGCTGAAACGGCTTCTAGATGAGATGTTGAAGTTGCTGCTGAAACGGCTTCTGGATGGAATATTTTCTGTCGAAGAGGGTGCTGGGAAAAGTGCTTGAAAAAGCTCTGATGGAGGCATCATTGACCAAGGCGTTTTTCATTGACAACTGGTTTTCCATTTTGTGATTTCCTTCCGTAGAGAAAACAATATTTTCGTAGATTGTAGATGCTTTTGATATTTTAGTTTTTTTTGATCGTGCGACTGAAGCCATGTTTCACCAAGTAATATTCTTTCATTTATGCTGCTTTGATAATTTCATATCTTTGATTGAATGAATAAAATCTCCCGGAAGAACCCTAAAACCTATTTTTGCGAAGAACCAGTTCCTTCATCCCCCATAACAATCCAGCGGAAGGGGAGCCAAAATACAATAATACTAATAGGCGTGTTATCTTCTTCCCGTAAAGCTACTTTCATAGCAACGCCTCGCATGTCGTTGGCAACAGTAACTCAAAACATGGGAAAACAATAGCAAAAATTAAGTATTTGACCAACCTTTTATTGGATTTTCCCTTGCAAATTGTCCAGGGCGTCTGTGGCATGCCGCCTGAGTATGTAGAAGTGTGAGCTGCCACAAGATGGATAACACGTCATGAGAGAAATAGGGAAAACCCTTCAGGTGAAAGCCGAGGCTAGAGATTCTTAAAAAAAGATGTCCGCGCCACCGCTTGATGATATTCTTTCTTGCATATTCCTTTCTTCAGTATCTTTGAATAAGATATTTTTTGTGGGGTTTGATTTTTTATGGTTTTCAATCGACGGTTAATGGCTTTGTGAGGGTTTGGGTTCACTTGGTATTTTTCCTTTAAGATGGTTCAGGAATACTTATTTTTAAAGAAAGATTCTCTTAATTGAAATTTAAAACCCTAATTATGAATGCAAGCAGTGCAATCATTTTTAGAGAAGTTACAAATATCGCATGAAAAGGGAAATTGCTGAAGGAAATACTAAAAGGAAAACGCTGGAGTTGAAGGTAGCACAATGTCTTAGGTATTTAAGGGCTTGAGCCATCGCGAGTGAATTGTCACACCTTCCAATCAAAGTAGTTAATATCGTGTATCGGTATCGTATCGGCTCGGTCCAATACACCTATACAAAAGATTATATCGATTTTTACAGGTGATACATCATTAAGACCAAGAATTTTAAATATTTATTAATTTTTAAATTTTGGTGTCATGTGATGCATTAATTCTCAAAATTAACAGCTTCACTGTACAAATTCAATCATATTCCAACATCATTACTGAATCAGATTAAGTTTTCAAGGGTACAAAGGAAGAATATATTAGGAGGAAAGGTTCTGTTTATAAGTTTTAATATATAAATAATTTATTCTACCAAATTACTCTTGCCGATATTATCAGTGTACAGGTGATCCCGATATATCGGTTTGTATCGGCCGATACGAGCGTTTTTATCGTTTCATCCTTGTATCGGCGATATTTTAGTTATCGTACAGTTTTTTTCCGATACACGATAAAAACCTATAATATCAGCCGATACAACCGATATTGACTACCTTGCTTCCAATTTGTCGGCATTGATGAGTTTGCAGTAACCACCCAAGATAATATCTGCCACCAGATATGGATCTTCTTCCCTTTCTTTAGGCGAATCACGTTGATCGGATACCTTCACTGTTATATCTACAACTTGAAACGTGGTCGCCTTGACTACCATATCTCCAATTTGAAATGGGTTTGGGCATTGTGCAACCACTTGATTTTTGAGCTCGTCATCTTTGACCGAGGCAGCTTCCAAATTTTTGACAAAACACTTGAAAGGCCCAGCATCCCATTCACATCTCTTAATGACACCCGGGTTGATAACTGGACCGAGTCCCCATGCTTGACCGAGAGGAGAAGTAACTGGTTGGAGAAAGGATTGTTCAATAAGATTTACTTGTGTTCGGAATCTACGGACGAACGTCGACGGGATTTCTCCAGGTAATTGAGTTACATTGGTAAGTTGTTGACACGACAACATGTGATCTTCAGGGTTGGATGGCTTGTGGGGAATTCTTTCAGGCATCGACACCGGCAGAGGGGATACTCCTAATTTCGCTTTGTTCCATGTACCCATGAGCGCCCCAGAATCATGTCGTAATTTGAGAGTTCTTTGACAATGTAGAATTTGCCATGTGTCAGAGCATCTCCCACCTTAATTTCAAGGTTGATATAGACATATGCGTCTATTGCTTCTCCTTACAAGTTTTTGACCACATTTGGGGAAAGGGTAGCCTCCTGTTTTGAAATTCCCGCAGCTCTCAGAGTCTTGATGGTAACGATGTTGAAGTCAGAGGCCGCGTCGGTCAATGTGCTATCAAACTCGGCGCCCATCAGATAAACCGTGGTCAGCAATCCCCAGTTGCATTTTCCAACACCGCTTTCTGAGAGAGAGCTTGGGATTCTGGCGTGATTTCTTCAATAGAAAAAAGTCGCTTGCCCGACACAACGCAATTAAGGGCTGCAAATATATCTTGACGCTGCACCTTGGAGAAATAGAGAATTTCGCATACATGCTGCATCATGGATTACACGGTTTTATGAACAGAGTCCCCAGAGAGCATGCAACTCCTTACTGGAAGAGGATCTCTATGAACTCCCTCATTGCCCAGTTGAAGTTCCCCTGCCTCCACTTTTTCTTTGAAGATACGCTTTAATCTATTGCATTTACTGGTCGGGTGATGGGAAAACCTGTGGTAGCGGCAGTACATATGATTTGCCATTTCCTCTTCAGTTGGTGGGTTCCTGATAGGAGTCAGCTTGATGGCGTCATCTTGGATCCATGCTTCCAAGAGTTCAATTACTTCTTCGATTGGGAACGAGAAATCTAACGCCTTTTGACCGGCTTCTTGATACTGCGCAGGAGCCTTAGCTGCAGCCTTTCGCGGTGGAGCCGCCTGATGTGCTGGCATTGCGCGCTTGGATTGTTGTTCTGCCGTTGGATCTTTCCTTTTTCCATTTTCGCTTACCATGCTCACAGAGGGGCCAGTGTTATATTGCTTGTTGATGAGGCGTCTATTTCCTCGAGTTTCGCGTGCGTCTTCAACCTTGGCTGACCTGGTTCTTTCCAACAATGTTGGTGCTATTGTGGCCGACCGTTTAGCAGCCTCATGAAGTTCAGAGAATGTCTGGAATCGAAGATTCTCCAGTAAGGCACGGTATATGGGAACCATGTCATTGATGCAAGAATCCACTAATTGTTGTTCGGTCACATTTGGGTCGTGACAATCCAGCGCTTGAATTCTGAATCTTTTGACATAATCATTTGGATGTTATTGGTTTGTTGAACATCCTTCCTAAATCTAAGAAGGTAATTTGCTCAGACACAAAGAAGTACTTCTTGTAGAAAGCTGTAACCATATCACCCCAGTTGGATATGTTGTTTGGTGCAATGTTGTTGTACCATGTATATGCTCTTCCGGTAAGTGACTTCGAAAACTCCTTCAAACGGAGAACATGATTGTATTCGTGCTCACCCAAGGATTCCAAAAATCGAGAGACATGTTCACGCGCATTACTGGTGCCGTCGTACAGGGAGAATTGAGGCGAAGAGTATCCTCTTGGAAGAGGAATCCTTTATACTTCAGGAGGATACGGGGGTTGATGTTGATGCATGTCCGCAGAATCGCTTTTGTCTCGGTTTCGAAGAAGTCGTTCCAAATCTTCTCGTGTGACAAAATTGGATGGTTGATTCCTCTCCGCTGGAGCTCCTGAACGAATCTCTTCATCTACAAAGGTGCGTTCTGCTGAGGTATCGGCGCCAGGAGTATTGAAGGTGTTCCTCATTGGCTCTGGTTCGCGTGATGCCTTTGGTAGCCGCTCCGTTAGTGTCTTGAGGAAAATAAGCACCCCTTCTGAGTCGAAGCCATGTCCGTATGAGCTCTAGAGAGAACTTCATGTCTTTCCATCAAATCAACAATGGTAATATGGGATCGTCTTCCTCTGGCTCCCCAGTTTCTCGTCCTGATGGTGGAGTAGCAGCGGCTCTGGTGACCGTTGGAGGTATCACACTTGAAGAAATGTTGGGGGAAGCGGCTCTGGCTCTGGCTCTGGTGACTGGAGGTGTAACGCCTGAAGGAACATTTTCCGCGCCGCTGGTGTTGACAGGTGGCATGTTAATGCCACTGGAAGGAACGTTAATACCGAGAGTAATTTCAGCGCTAGTGTTTTCAGGGTTTGTTGCTGATCCGGACATGAGTTCTACCATCTTGAGATCGAGATTGAAAAATGAAATTTAGAAATTGGAAATTGATATTGCAACCGAGAAATCTCCCACTGTGGTCGCCAATTGTTTATGGGTGAAAACTGTTTCTGCTGGTTTTGGTAATTTTGTGTGTGTGGATGAGAAACAAATCTAAACCCTAAACAATGCACTGCATGGGAGTACTTTTGATTTGATAGATCAATCTGTACAATCCTGGCCTAAATCAAGAAATGGCCATTCCAGGCTTGCTTCGGTCACAAAGTGAAGGAGAAAGGTTGGACTTAGGGAGGGAAGCGAAGAAAGTGTTGATACCAGAATGGTTAATTCTGATGATGTGGCTTGTTTTATGACTTTTATCAGAAAGTGGAACTGGCTTGCAGAGTGAAAAGCTATCAGTTCTTGGTGATTTCTGGATACTATGTTGCTGCCGACCAAAAACTTGTTGTTTGGTGGAAATAGGTGAATCCTATTTATACAAGTCATATTTAAACGTACCCTGGTCTCGTAGGAAGTGGTAAAGATTGGGTGATGGAAGAGTGGAGTAACGTCTAACCGTCAGAAACCCATGTTTCCATGATGAAGGAAGTGGATCCGTTTACACCCGTTACTTCTTGCCGCCACTAATTATCCCGCTTCATGGCACTTTCTTATAACGGGCGTATTGCATGCCGCACGCTGTAAACTGCCAGACCAATACCCTGATGAGTATCCCCCAGTTTGTGACATGTTTGATGTCTCGAGTGTTTTCGTGGAAAACGTGTAGCAGGTTGCTATGTGCGGCAAGTCAAAGTCAAGAGTCTTGCCGCAAGAAAATAGCATGTGATGCTATTAGGCACGTCTTGGCTGGTTGCCTAAAACTTTCCACAAGTCCTTCAGTTCGATGGCGAACTTGGATGGCTGAGATTGCATCTCATGAGGAAGGTTAGTCGTTGATTATGGCTACCTTCTGTTGGCGCCTCGTAATGGCACAGTGACGTTTTTGGTGTATGCCAATGGCACTGTGGCATGACAGGTATAACTCGTGCATGCTAGTGGCACGGTGGTATAAATGGCGCCTGGCGTAGCCATGGCCACGAGATTTAAGCGGCTGGTCGCCTAAAACTTGGCATAAGTCTGTCAGTTCGGTGGCGAATTTGGTTGGTCGAGATTGCATCTCATGAGAAAGGATGGCCATTTATTATGGCCATATCTTGTTGTATATCAAAGTGGCTCCATTGGCATAGTGGCGTCTGTCATAGCGGCATGCCAGTGGCGTAGCCGTGGCAGCTGTTTTGGCATATTGGTGTTAGACCCAAATATGGCTCTGGAAACATTGGCCCTGTTGCTAAGTTAAACTTAAGGACTTAGGAGAATCACTTAACCTAGTTGGCATGGCGACTTTAGCTAAACTAGGGTTTGGCGTATCGAAACTTTAATTAGCACGTGCGCTGCGACACAGTGGCGTGGCTGACATAGCTGGCGCATGCCAGTGACACGATGATGCAAGTAGCGCCTGGCGTAGCCATGGCCGCTAGATTTTGGCACATTGGTCTTAGACCCGAAATGTGGCGTGAAAACATTGGCCTTGTTGCCACATCAATCTCAATTACCTGGGGAATGTTACTTGGCTTGGTTGCCGTAGCAACTTTGCCTAAATTAGGGTTTGGCATGCAGACACTTTTTGTGCAAACGGTGCCATAGCTGTGCTAACGGAACTATAACAAGGCCACGGTATGGAAACGGCCACAAGAGTAAGGATTTCTGTGGGTGGATATGATATGGCGCCATTCCTAGGGATTCCTGGGTCCCACACGACTCGTGGAATGTTGTGGGGTCGAAGTGGCATAATTTGTGCCACAACTAGAAATTGGGGCTTTGGTTAATCCAGAGTCGTGCTTCTGACTAGAAAACCCTAATTTAAGCTTATTGTAGATGGTGGATTTTCGACAAGGGATAAAATCGTAAAACCATAATTATACATGCTCCTAATCCAGAAATCAAATGAGTATTGAGGCTCATGTCTCTCATGGAAGCATGAAATCTCATGCCACAAGAATCTCTGACTGAGAATACTGTTTCTCAAAGTATATGTAGATGTGTAGTCTCTCAGCTGAGGCAACAACGTATCTCATGAATACTGAGCAATTTCATTAAGTTATTCTATATAGAACCGCAAGATTAGACGGCTCCTAGACAGCTTGCCTGCTAGTATAGAGAAATAACGTCTTCAAGATGTAACAATGTTTTCCCTGACTATATAGAAGAAGTATGACGCTTCAACAAGCTCATATCACTCAATTCCTGAATAATTAATGCTCCTAGACGATCGTACTAGTATAGAGTAATCCATTAATTATTCCTAAATTATCATATTCTTTAACTGAATTCCTGGAAAATATCCTACATTATTCATAATATTTCGTTACTTCAATTCATGGTTTTTTCCCAGCAGAATTCCATGGGTTAGTAATAAATATTCAACATACGGGCATCTGAGCCACTATCGAGTAAGCTCCGACCAAAATGGTGCAAGTGTACTCAGCAATAATGCACTAACGAGCACCTGGATGCACGAACGAGCATTCCAAAACACGAAGGAACGATGAACCTATGCAAAAATAGGAAGAAAACAATAAAAAATAAAATATTAATCAAGGCGCTGGGAGACTGGGCCCACCGGCCGGTCGTGGCCAGTGCCAGCCCAATTTTATATTTTATCATATTTTTATTATTTTCCTTGATCTCATTAAAATTCCCTCATTTGAGAAAAATTCCTTCGTTTCAAGGAAACTCCTCAGTTTTATGGTGTTTCCTTCACATCAAGGAAATAATAAATAATTAGGAAAGGTTTGCGGGACCAAGCCTACTAGCCGGCCTGTCATGCCCTAGTTGTGTCCGGTCCCACACCTTGCATTCCTTATTATTTTACTATTATTATTTCCTTCATCCCATGAAATTCCTTGATTTCATGATATGTCCTTCAAATCATGGAACTAATACATAAAATTAGGGAAAACTCACGGGACTGGGCCCTAGCCAGCCATGCCCTAGTCGGTCGGTCCCACACGCCCTTATTTTATTATTTTTATTTGTTTCCTCATCTCATGGAAACTCCTCCACTTTAAGGAAAACTCATTTATTTCCACAAACTCCTTGATTTCATGGTATTTCCCTAAAATCATGAAATATAATATAAAATTAGGAAAAAGTGCCATGGGACGGGCTTATTGTCCGGCCGGACATGCCTTGGCCATATCCGGTCCCACACTTCATGATTCCTTAATTTATTATTATTATTTCCTTCATCTTATGAAGTTTCTTCTGTTTCAGCAAAATCCTTGATTTCTTCATATTTTCTCAAAATGTTGCTCAAACGCACATCAGAAAATATGAAAATTCTCAGGACTGAGACACGGACACTTTGGAGACACGAGCATATTACCTTGACCGACCAAGGTTGGATCTTTGGCTTGCAAGAGGCTGGTCCCACATACTTTCATCATTTGACCTAATTTGGTCACATTAGGTTCAAACTCTTCCAAACAATTTTGGAATTTCATAAAATGATCGTTAGTCGATCCCGTGACCAACCAGGACCGGCTTCATGACCGCTTGGTCGGTCCTTCATCTCTTCATAATTTATTAAGTTTTATCACCTAAGGTTCAGACGAACATTGTTTGAATAAATGATTAAACCACCGACTGGTCTTCAAGAGACTTTGGTATTTTGTTCACTCGAGCATATTGGAGCTACATGGTCGATCAATTATCCCATGTAGCCGGTCCCTCCTTCACTCCGTGGTTGATTTTCAATAAATCATCAATTGATCAGCAATTGATAAAAATTAGGGTTTCGAATCCAAAGCTCTGCAAAACATAATTCTAAGCAGATTCAAACACTAATAATTTTACGTTGATCCCGTGATCAACATTCTAATACTCGGTTCCAGAATTTAAATTAATATTTTATTTGGTCCTGTACCAATAATTCATCAAACGAGTAACATTCGTTCAAATGAGCAATATTTGCTCAGACTAAGGAATATTGGTTCAACTATCAATATTCAACAATTCATCAAGTGAACAATAATTGTTCACCTTAACTATCAACATTTATTCGAAAATTATACTTATGTCTCAACAAACACGTTCAATTCATGAGTCTCAGAACATTTTCAAATCACGTTCGACTCAGCAATACAAGGACTCATCGTCCCATGAAGTCAGCAACTGACTAACTAAATACACGTTTGCCTTGCAGAATCCACAATCACGAGACATTAATCGTGTTACATGGGGGGATATTAACTAGGGTTTTGGTCTGGCGGTCTACGGCACGTGTGTTCATACACACGATGAGAATGTGAGCAAGTCGTGCAATCAGTTGAAGGAGTTAGTAAATTAGTGGGTAAAAATCGACCAAGTCTCCGCACGATGAGCAACTGGTTTTAACACGATTTCCACTTACCCACTCTTTGACTCTAGCAACTGTCACACTTCATGGTATCAAGGTGTTTATAATTCTAGCAATATAAATAAGTCCCTGAATCATGATTGAAAAAAATACAATCTTTCGTCAAACAGACAAAACGAGATTAACAACTCAACGTCTGAGCAATTACTCTCAACAGAGCAAATTCAATCAATCAGAGCTTATCTTATTTCTTTACACAGAATACACAACACACCTACAATCTTCGATCACCATTGATCTCACACATTCCTCAGCTATCCTCCTACAGATCGACCCATCCTCTCTTGTGACCGAATTGACTCTGGAACGACCATTGTCTTGGTTTAGGCCGGAGTCCTACAGATTGATCTCTCGAACTTAAAGCACTCCCTTCTTGCAGTGCATCTGTGTGAGGTTAAGCATTTCGCTCGGTTCAAGGAGTCTCCTACGTACCGTCATGTCCCCAATTCTGTAAAAACCAGCAAATCGTTTTCCCCCATTTACAGATTGGCGATCACAGTGGGAGATCGTTCTCTCAGTTTCAATCTCAATTCTCACAAAGATGGTCGGTCTTATATCCAATTCAGTTACTCAAAACTCCAGTCAGAATCTCTTAAATGGTGACGCTTCTCTGGCTCATCCGAATGATTCTGGTAATATTCGTTATCCATACTTTACTACTCCTTTTTTATCTATTAATGCATTCGATGGAGAAATTCCGTTACTAGCCGAATTGGCAAGAAGGAAAGAGATCTTAGAAAGAAACATAAATCGGTTGAAGGGAGCGATCGATAATTTGTTCAACTGCATGGTGGACCTAACAAGAATCTTAGGAGCTCAAGTTGTAGAGGGCTCATCCCTCGACATTACTGACGCTAGCCCTAAAGCCAACAACTTCACCACCTATGAGAAGCCGGTGGATCAAGAAGTCACACACTTGATTGAAAATATATGTGAACTCCTGCACTTCTCAAGGGATCAACGTACGAACACGTTCGCTACACTCAACCAAATATCATCAGACGTGCAACTAACTCCGTCATTCCTAGCAGTTGAAGAAGCATCCGTGATGTCTGAACATTCGATCAACAATATCACCTTCAGAGAAGAATATCGCATGGCAGATGAAAGGCATAATCGAGCTTTGTATGTGAAAGGTCTTATCAAAGACTCTGAGTTCAAGAGAGATCTTGTCGATACGGGCGCTTCTACAAACATTATTACTATGACAACTCTCAAAGCGTCCAAGTTCCCACAGAGTAAAATTGTTCGCCATCCCATCTTGATGACAGGTTTCGAAGGAATCCAGATCCATACATATGGATATGCATACATAGACTTGAAGGTAGGGCATATTCAATCAAAGGCCAAATTTCACGTGATCGAACAAGGGCCTGATTATTACATGATCCTAAGACGATCGTGGCTCCATGACAATAAAGTGGTTCCTTCGACGTATCATCAATGCATGAAGGCCCTGCTCGATAACAAAATTGTTCGTATTGTGGCTTCATCATCTCCTTACCCCCCGGTCTATGATACTAAATTCCTTGAGTCTCAAAAGGATATCCCTGAACCTCCAAGAAGGATTTACAGTACTCCACTCCCAAGCTGGAAGTCCATTGAAGAAGTTGTTGACAAACCATCATCTTCAGGCGCTAAGTCCATTTAAGTTGATCCTTCCCCTAATGCCGCAAGGATAAGGTCTCAACCCCGAGGTCCAATTTCATAGCGAGTCATGACGCGGGGGGGAGGATCATTTATCTCCAACTCAAAGATTATCAATTAACCGGGGAAACGATGAAAAGTCTCCCCGCCCCGAAGAATCATGTCAGAGCGAGCCATCGCTCGAAGAAGAGGTTCAAGACGCTCCCCGAAAATTACAAGACACTAATGATTCCACCGTTGATGATCTCGAAACAATCAATATCAGGACAGAAGATGATCCAAGGACAATTTTAATTAGTTCCGCGCTGTCACCAGAGAAACGAACGGAGTTAATAAATCTGCTGAAAGAATATCAGGATGTCTTCGCCTGGACGTATGAAGAAATACCTGGTCTAGACGACAAATTAGTTACGCATCATCTGCATATCACTCCTGGATCCAAAGATGTCAAACAATCGCCTATGCAGTTCAGACACGAAGTCGAGGAACAAATCAAAGTCGAGATTCGGAAACTAATAACAGCAGGATTCATCAAACGTATTCAACATCCAACATGGCTAGCAAACGTTGTTCCCGTCAAGAAGAAAAATGGTCAAGTCAGATGCTACGTTGATTTCAGGAATCTGAACAAATGTTGTCCAAAGGATGATTTTTCCTTACCAAAAATTGATATGCTCGTTGATGCAACCAGTGGTCACGGTATGTTCTCATTCATGGATGGTTACAGTGGATACAACCAGATCAAGATGTACGAGCATGATGCCAACAAGACCGCATTACGTACTCCTATTGGGAACTTTCATTACATTGTGATGCCCTTCGGATTGAAGAATGCAGGTGCCACTTATCAACGATCCATGATTGCCATATTCCATGACATGATGCACAAGCAAGTGGATGACTATATTGATGATGTGGTGGTAAAGTCGAAGACTCGGTCACCCCACCTCGGAGTTCTGAGACAAGTTTTTGAAAGATGCAGAGAATACAAATTAAAGATGAATCCTCTGAAGTGTGCTTTTGGTATTTCCTCCGGAAAGTTTGTAGGATTCTTGGTCACTGCAGAAGGAATCAAAGTTGATCCAGACAAGATGGAAGCCATTACTACCATGCCTCCACCACGCACTGTGAAAGAACTCCAGAATTTTATGGTCAAGGTAAATTATATTCGGCGCTTCATTCCTGGATTGGCTCAACTCATTGCTTCGTTCACCCCTCTACTGAAGAAAGGAGCGAGTTTTACATGGACAACCATCCAACAAGAAGCATTCCAGAAAATACAGCAGATACTACTATCACCTGCTGTCATGAAATCGCCAGTGCAAGGACGGCCACTAATACTTTACACAGCTTCCAGCGATGTCGCTTTTGGAGCATTTCTTTCTCAAGAAGATGAAGAATGTATCGAACATCCGATTTACTACTTTAGCCGTACGATGAGGGACGCTCAACTCCGATACCCAAAAGACGAAAGAGCATGTCTAGTGTTGGTGCATGCAATCCAGAAATTCAGGCACTATTTGTTATCCAACAGAGTCGTGCTCGTCTCCAAGGCTGACCCCTATAAAATTTCTACTATCAAAGCCAGCCTTGACAGGGAGACCAGCAAAGTATCTACTTCAGATGTTAGAGTTCGACATAGCTTGTGTACCACCTAAAGCAATCAAAGGAAAAGCAGTTGCAGACTTGCTCGCTGCTTTTCCAGGGGAAGATACAACAATGTTACATGAAGATGTGCCCGGCGAGTTTCCAGGAGTCTTAGTTATCAAAGAAGAGACGTGGCTTTTATACTTTGACGGATCCGCCACCCCTAGCAATGATATCGGAGGAGCGGGCGTAGTGCTAGTATCTCCATCTTGCGAAGTCTTCTCACATTCATTCAAGCAGGATTTTCATTGTACCAACAATTCAGCATAATATGAAGCTTTCTTATTAGGCTTTTCTTTGGCCAAACAAGCAGGAGCAACACACCTTGAGATAAGGGGAGATTCAAAACTACTGGTCAATCAAATGAACGGAGCATACTCTCTCAAAGAAATCATGCTCGCCCATTCAGAGCTGAAGCTCAGAGGATATTAACTCATTTTGTTGATGCAACGATCGTTCATACTGGACGAACTAACAATAGGCATGCCGACTGCCTAGAAACTCTCTCTTCTAAGATGCAATTCGAAGGAGCAGAGAAAACAATAACAGTACAGAGGCGTACTATTCCATCTATCTGGCTTGCTCAAGTCGAAGACATTCAAGCAAACAATTGGCGAGCACCTATTATTCATGAATTGAGCAGTTCTCTTTCAGAAGGGAAAGTCAGCCTCAAGGAATTAAATAATTATTTATTGCTTCACGGAGCGTTATACTATCGAAATCCTGATGGGTCCATATCACGATGTCTCGGAAACGATGAAGCGGACGAACAACTCAAACACATACATGAAGAAATCTGCAGACAGACGTTGGTGGTAACACTTTACAGAAAGCTTCAAAGGATGGGATATTATTGGCCTTCCATGGAGACTCAATCCAGAATCCTGCAAAGATCTTGTCCCAATTGTCAGAAGCCTCTTCATCACTTAGAAGCTTTGACAGTCCATCACACTGGGGACTGGAGGGAGCCTTACATCAAGTACCTTCGAGGCAATGAATTGTCGTTGGAAAAGAAAGAAACAATCAAACTCATTCAGAGAGCTAAAAGATTTGTCTTTTTTGATGGAATCTTATACCGTAAAAGTTTTGGTGGGAATTTACTGAGATGCTTAGATGAGCATGAAATCCCAACAATTTTAAAAGAAATGTACGATGGAGAGCATCAGGGAAAAAGGAAATTATTTCTCCAGATTCATGAGAAATACTATTGGTCGACCATGGAAGACGATGCAGCAGCGCACGTTTAGAGGTATTATCAATGCCAAATCCATGGTAATCTCATCCACACTCCTTGTCTCCCATTGAACTCTGTGAATATTCCACGGCCTTTCTATAGCTGGGGACTGGATATCATCGGGAAGATCAATCCAGCATCTTCGAAGCAGCATGAATACATCATCACTGCAACTGAGTATTTTACCAAATGGGTTGAAGCCATTCCTCTCCGAAGTACCACTGGAGTCACGATTGCAGCCTTCATCAAAGAATACATAGTATGTAGATTCGGTGTTCCTAAACACATCGTCACCGATAACGGAACTCCTTTTTCCAACAATCACATGACAGAACTGCTCGAGGAATACGACATCAAACAAGTTTTCTCCACACCATACTATCCTCAGGGAAACGGACAAGAAGAAAGCACCAACAAAACTTTGATCCGAATTCTCAGCCGAACAATTCATGATAATCTGCGAACGTGGCATGAACAATTGCCTATGGCTTTATGGGCCTACCGGACCACACCAAGAAGCTCGATCGGAACTTCACCATACTCTCTTGTCTATGGAGCCGACGCCATACTCCCAACAGAAATCAAAATTCCTTCAACAAGGATTACAACATCCAGTGGAGTACAATGGGATGAAACCGAAGTGTCCAACTCAAGAATTGCTGAATTGGACATGCTTGAGTCGAGGAGGGATAAGGTAGAAAAATACGTAGAAGCATACAAACAAAGGATCTCTAGAGATTACAACAAAATGGTAAGAGCTCGAACATTCCAAGTAGAAGATTTGGTATTAAAGACAGCAAAACACATTCAACAAGATTTGTCTTCCCCCAAGTTCTCTCCGAAATGGGAAGAACCATATGTAGTCATCAAGGCAGTATCCAGTGAATATTACAAGATCTTAGCTATTGACGGAGGAGTGGAAGGAAATATAATCAACGGTAAATGGCTCAAAGCATATTATGCCTGATCCGTAGAAAAAACAATTACCTTTTCATCATTTGAATCATTTTCAAAATGTAATTTATATTCTTCCAAAGAGCATGCAAAATGCTCCTTTGTTCATTAAACGTCTCATAAATGAACAAAATTTCCTTCATGCCATGATCAATTATTCTACCTAAAGAAAAGCCTAAACTTACTCGAGAAACAACAATCATAAATGCTCATCTAGAGCACACCTTCCAATAACAGATAATTCTTACTGGACATCATCTTCAGCTTCGTTCGCAAGTTTTCGTTCCTTATCCTCAGATCCTCAATTGCTTTATCAGCTCTCGCTGATTCCAAAGCGAGTGCTCTCTCTTCCTCCATAATAGAAGTCGACGAGGATATCATGTGAGCAACAACGTCAACCCTATCAATCTTGATAATTTCGATGCGACGACGAAGCCAGCCTACATTGAATTTCAAGATCTCACAATTCGAGATCACATCATTCCACCTGTAAAGCTCTTTATTCTTGACATCCTGCAAGTTCTTCCCGTCCATCTCATCAATAATAGGCAACAAGCCAGCAACCGTGGTCAAGAGAGTTGGAAGGAAACCCCTCCATGCTTCTGTGGTGTCAATGTGTCCGTATTTTCTCCAGATTTTGGTGTACATAGGCGCATGACACTTGGGCACGATGAAACCACCAGTAAGTTGGTTATCTGGGCAAGTATTTTCCATGGAAATGTCAAATGGAAGCCCAACAGTCGGGTACTCACGAAGAACTCCAACATCAGCGTCTACAATGTTGATCAAGTCGTCGTCAACATGATCATCATCAATTGCGGCTACTTCCGGTTGTCTTTTCTTCTTCTTCCCGTCCTCTACAACGTGAATATCAACCTGCAAATACAACATTCAAGTTCAGTAGACATTTGGATAAATATTATTCAAGAAGTTCTCTGTCAAGACTTACAGATGTTCCGGCACCTGTACGAGCAGGTTTGAAACGGGCAGGAATCTTTATTGTACGCTTAGGTCTTGAGCTATGCGGGGAAGAAGAAGAACATTGGTCGCCTTGGTTCATCTGCAACAAACACTTTCTTTAATCAGTCATTGACCGCGCAAAATAAAGAAACAGAAAAAGGAATACCACATACCAAATCAGATTTCTTGCCTCCCCACTTTAATGGAGACACGGGAGGAGATGAACTATTGTATGACATGTTGGTGAAGGTATGATAATTAAGATTTTCTCTGTACGATGAAACTAACTCAGGAATGGAGGAAATATTTCTGTAGATGATAAACCCTAAGTCTTGGAGATATATACAAGATACAGTGGATACTTATCTTATGTGAATAGTCAATTCAGTTGTGAGTTTTACTGAAACCCTAAGTTTCAAACAAGATCAATACTGGAGACGCGGAAGAAAATAACGTACGGGGGACTGACAACGACCAAAGTTGGACATGGTCAGCCGCACAGATTTGTGTATGTTACATGTTTTCTCAGCCTATGCGACGTATCCTAGTATTTTTCGCAGATGGAAATCACCAGGGCGAGCCGAAAGGGATCATGATGGATTTTGGCGCATGAACATTGGTCCATTTTATTTAATTCAATCAGAAAGAATCAACATTAATAAAAGGGTTTCTCATTCAAAAACAAAATCCTAATTCTGAAGTGATGTTGTTCAAATGATCAAGGAGATGTCTACTACGAAGACTAAGAAAAAAACATTCAAATGTTTAAACAAGATTATGAGCCAGACTAATCGTCAGAGTCATCTGATTCGTTATCATCATCATCATCATCATCCTCTGAGGAATCCTCTCCGGACTCTTTCTCGGAATCACTGTCTGAATCATCATGTAATTCTTCTTCGACATCGTCATATATTGCATCCAAGAGGTCTTCTTCATCACGTTCATCTTGAATATCAGCCTTAACTTGTCGATCAATCTCCATATGCGGTGGATATGACCCACTTTTGCGTTCCATCGGCTCCCATACAGGTTCCTCTTCTTCAGCATCTGAGTCTGAGGCCACACCATCAGGACGGGATCGGAGTCTCTCCTCGGCTTCTAGTGTTTTCAGTTGAACTCTGCGTCTCTTCTCTCAATACTCATCAAGTATCTCTTCCCTTTCTTTCCTCTTCAAGAGCTCGTCACGAGCAGCTTTTAGCTTTTCGAGAGACATGCTATTTATCATCTTCTTAGCATGATCCGTATTGGCACGTGCTTTAGCCGCGAGGATTCTGGAATCCTCATCAGAATAACTGGAAGAATAATCACTGCTAGAAGACACCATTATCTGCAACCAGAGACACGGAATCATGGATATGTCAATGTAAATTTCACAATGAAACGGTAATTCTTAACTCTTACCTTTTTACGATTCCACTAACAGTAGTGATTGCAATATGAGAGTTAACACTTCAAAACTTGCTCGTTTCTTCGAAATCTACAAAATACGAGCAAAACTCAGGTTTTCATAAAATCATGAACACTTTTGTTGTGCGAACATTGACCATAGAATCATGAAACCTAAACAATATTTCATCATAAATAATTGTTTACCTTTAAACATTATTCAAAATTCTGATTTTGCTTTTCAAAAAAACATATATATAATATATATTCATATGTATATATAAAACGTGAAGTATTCATGTAAAAATAAATTTTTTTATTTTAATGTGAGCAAAACTCACGTAAAAAAAAATCCCGTGAACACGTCACGGTTTTACATACAAAAACAAAATCATGGATATTCCACGGTTTCATAAAAAAAAAAAAATTTCCTTCGTACGATCGTCCGTCTTCGAAACGAGGATTTATTTCGATTTTGTGAAAATTCATACTTTAAGATAAAGTTTTGGTTTCCATGAAAGCGCACAAACAAAATTTTATCACTAGACACAGGTCTATATATGAAAAATCTCTCCTAAGTCAGGGATTATTACTAGTTTCTTAAACTAATGATCGAACGAACATACGTTTTCTAAAAACAAGGGTTTTCTACAAAACTCACACTCATATATGCACATGTATATAACTTCAACATGATCAAGGCATGAACAACTCATGAAAAAAGAAAAAAAAAACTTACCTGGTCGGTGTCGGCCGGAAGTTGGCCGGACGGTAGTGGCGCCGGTTGGACGGCGGCAGCTCCGGCGAGGATTTCCTCCTGTTCTCTGAGGTGAAGGTGATGAAGGGAGGAAGATGGTTGCCCATGAATCCTAAACAGACCAAGGTTCCGTCATCAAATCAGCGGTTCTACACCAATTTATGCTCGTTAGGCGATGTTATATCATGCCACTGGGATCTTCGTTCAAGCCGTGGTTCGCTCACGCAATCGAAAAACTGGTAACATTTTATCTTACGACTAAGTTCAATTACTTGTTTCGTTCATAACTGGAAAATCACCATCCAGTGCTGACTGAGGAACATTGTTAGAGCATTGCTCGGTCGACCTCGCATGCGTTGCTATCTCAAGCATGTTTGTCAATGTTAGTGATCAAAACTATAAGTCTTGATTTCTAGTGAACAAGTGAACAATATTTGTTCACCTTAACTATCAACATTTATTCGACAATTATACTTTTGTCTCAACAAACACGTTAAATTCATGCGTTTCAGAACATTTGTAAATCACGTTCGACTCAGCAATTCAAGGACTCATCGTCCCATGAAGTCAACAACTGACTAACTAAATACACGTCTTCCTTGCAGACTCCACAATCACGAGACATCAATCGTGTTACTTGGGGGGATATTAACTAGGGTTTTGGTCTGGCGGTCTACAGCACGTGTGTTCATACACACGATGAGAATGTGAGAAAGTCCTGCAATCAGTTGAAGGAGTTAGCAAAGTAGTGGGGAGAAAATCAACCAAGTCTCTGCACGATAAGCAACTGGTTTTAACACGATTTCTACTTCCCAAATATTTGACTCCAGCAACTGTCACACTTCATGAGATCAAGGTGTTTAAAATTCTAGCAATATAAATAAGTATCTGAATCATGATTGAAAACAAGACAATCTTTCGTCAAACAGACAACACGAGATTAACAACTCACCTTCTGAGCAATTACTCTCAACAGAGCAAATTCAATCAATCAGAGCTTATCTTATTTATTTACGCAGAATACACAACACACCTACAATCTTTGATCACCATTGATCTCACACATTCCTCAGCTTTCCTCCTACAGATCGACCCATCCTCTCTTGTGACTGAATTGACTCTGGAACGACCGTTGTCTTGGTTTAGACCGGATTCCTACAGATTGATCTCTCGAACTTAAAGCACTCCCTTCTTGCAGTGCATCTGTGTGAGGTTAAGCATTTTGCTCAGTTCAAGGAGTCTCCTCCGTACAGTCATCTCCTCAATTCCATAAAAACCAACAAATCGTTTTTCCCCATCTACACTTATCAACAGGAGGTAGGTTAGCATGCAGAGCGTTATTTATGGCATGTTTTGGCATGCTGTCACAAAGTGGCATGTTGGCATGCAGCTCATCTCATTGGCGCAACATGGCACGTTTGGCATGTTGTTGAGGTTTTTGGAAAGCCAATTGGCTTCGTGACCATCTGGCGTAGTTTCCCATTTTTAACACTGTGGAAAGTTTAGAGCAACCTGATTGGTCAAAAAAGGAGGGCCGGGCAAGCATGGGCGTGGCCACACTTCTGGTGTGAGTGTGACGGCTTTAGAGCGACCTGATTGGTCGATGGGAAACGGGGCTGGAAAGTATGGTCCCATCCACAACTTATGTGCGTGTGGCGAGTTTAAGGAGACCTGATTGGTCGAGGGAAATAAGGCCGGTTTAGGATGGGGCGTGGCCAATGGAAAATGGCACTGTCTGGATTAAGGCATGGCCACGCCTCCCTTTGCTGCTGCTCCTATCTGCGGCTCCTTGTTTTCTGATTCTGGGCAAGATTTTGCACCTACTAATCCATGGAGGATTAATCACCTAGTTTTCCTAGGCTTAATTTCGACAAGCAATGTCTGATATACTGCGCAAGGCGCAAAACCCTAACTTTTGCAAATTAGTCAGGGTAATTGATTGAATTCTATGTGTTGACTCAGAGCTCTTTTAAGTTCATTGCCAGAGAGCAGCATGCTTTCTGATTGAATACCTTATGCAAAGATCTTATCCTTGATACTTGAAAATTCGTGCTACTCTGCTGCGAGTGAACACAAATTGCCATGCCATATCAACATTAAGGGTTCATCCGGGGAACATAGCACATAAAGCATTCAAAGAAACTTATATTAAGTGAATATAGGCAAGGTGCCAAAATTTAAAGAATATCCGGGATTTTTGCTACATGCACCATTCTGGGTAAATTTCATGAGAAAATATTGAGTTGCTCAATAAGTGTGCGAGTGAAGAGATTGAACACTCATCACTTTACATGGCTATGTCCCTTTGCAGAGTGACGGCCTATTAAATGCAGGGTTTTACAATTTCAGCCCTGAACTAAAAGCCACCATCAACACTTAGATAAGGAAATCAATTCCTAAGAGGTTTTGGAAACCTTTAAAGCTATAAATAGAGATGTTTAGCTCATAGCTAAGACATCTAGAGTGTGGCTTGTAATACAGATACACTTAGATCTAGAGTGTGGTTTTGTAATACAGACAAACTTAGATCTAGAGAGTGTGGTTTTACCCCTAGAAAAGGAGGTTTAACACGCATACCTAGAGAGAAGTTTGTGAGGAAATTGATTATTGCAAAAGCAAGCTTAGCAAACAGTTTAAGGTTGATCCACTGTTTAGAGAGATTGTGAGTGTAACAAATAGAGAATTGTAATAGTTTTCTTGTTCATAATCTAGAGAAGATATTTTCTTCATATCTGCTTTCTACTGTGTTCTGTTTTCTAGTTTTCGTCTATTATTATTCTGAATTCCGCCTCGATAATAATAGTCACCAAGGTACAAAGATCAATACGTATCAAGTTGGTATTAGAGCAAGTTCGTTTCTTTTAGGGAAGATTCATGTGGTTTATGGTCTTCATTAGATCTCTATACAAACAGATTAGTGAGTTACTCGAGAATCAAGAAGACGTTTAAAGAACAAGAGAACAAAGATGGGAAAGTCAGTTGCTGATCCTAAGCAAAGCGAACCACAAACTACGGAAGAGAAGGTGGCTATGCTACGAACAAACAAGAAGTATTATACACCCAAGCCGAAGACGAAGAAAAAGACTACGTTTTCATCTGGTGTTTTTGAAGAAAAGAACGTGGAAGAAGAAGAAGAACCACTCGAACAAGATTTCGTTATGGAGCGAAGATTGACTAACACAAGAAGAGGAGTTATGGATGCTTTTCAAATTAGACGTCAAGGTCAGGGTGAAAGGAACTCTCGGGTTCCCTAACTTCCGAATATAACTTTCACAGGAGTTCAAGTTCTTGAGGGGGGACGCATGATACATGTGTATCTTCATCTCTCCGGGAACTAGTGATCCTCGACACGGATTGAGGATAAAATTGTAATTTATGAGGGATTACTGATTTAAGGCAGTATTCCTACATAAGGAAAATGTTCCTACATAAGGAAATAGATTCCTAGAAGGTTTGGGAAACCAAACCAAAGTAAGGAAGTATTCCTAGATAAGGTAATATTCCAAGATAATGAAATATACCTAGACAACAAATTCTTTCTAGAAAAGAAATTATTCTTAGATAAAAAATTATATACCTATAAAGGTATTATTCTTAGATAAGGAAATGAATTCCTAAGATTTTTTGGAAACCTTTAAAGCTATAAATAGAGATGTTTAGCTCATAGCTAAGACATCTAGAGTGTGACTTGTAATACAGACACACTTAGATCTAGAGTGTGGTTTTTTAATACAGACACACTTAGATCTAGAGAGTGTGGTTTTAACCCTAGAAAAGGAGGTTTAACACGCATACCTAGAGAGAAGTTTGTGAGGCAATTGATTATTGCAAAAGCAAGCTTAGCAAACAATTTAAGGTTGATCCACTGTTTAGAGAGATTGTGAATGTAACAAAGAGAGAATTGTAATAGTTTTCTTGTTCATAATATAGAGAAAATATTTTCTTCGAATCTGGTTTCTAGTGTGTTCTGTTTACTAGTTTTCGTCTATTATTATTCTGAATTCCGCCTCGATAATAATAGTCACCAAGCTACAAAGATCAATAGTATCAGTAAAGTAAACTAAAAACAAAACAAAGCAATAAAACAAGCAAATCAAGATGTAAAGATATTGGTTAAGGATTTCGTTTTCATTCACAAACATGTTCTTGTCTTAATAACTAGAATTGTTATTTAATCTCTCATTATCAAAATCCCTAGGATATCTAGTCGAAAGAATATCCCGCAAATTTTCTGATTTCATCACACATAAAACGATGCAAGTATGAATTCTACCAAAAGAATAACCTAACGCCTTGCCCTAATCAAGTTCAATTCCTATGGAGCATTAAGATATATTAAATTAGGTTGATCAATGTAATTGAAATACATTGCGCAAACAATTCGAACAAAGGTCATGGTCACATATGATTACAAGGATATATCACTATAAGCTATAACCATATTTATGCTACTTGTGTTCAAGGATTATCGCTCGACGATTAACCCTAAACTAGCTATACATATGAATATAAATTCTACCAATTTGCAACTTGACAAAACAAATACTCAAATCATGTTGCAATACATCAATCATGAAGCTATATTTGCAGAGAATCATGAACGATAAATTGAGACAAAACTAATACATTAAATCAAAGAACCATGTTTGTAAAATCCAACTCAAACCTTAAACCAACAATAAAAACTAGCTCATGTTCATGGAGTTCATAACAAGAAGAAAAGAAAAGCTTTCATGTTTTTAAAACCCTAGAACCAAAGTAGAAGAAGAGATATATGATATAAGATGATCCAGTTTTCTGCCGTGAACTGGCTTATATAGATTATTAGATTTCCTTTTGAAAATTCCTCTAAATCCAGGCCACGCCTAACCTCCTCCAATTCTGTCTGGCCCATACTCACGGCAGCTACTCAGGCCTCGAGCAAAGCCCACTAACTTGTTCTCCTTGTCAGTCTTGTGTAACTGACAACCAATTTCAACCTTCAACAACACCACCGGTCTACCAGAAACATGGAAATAACTTAACTCTCTTTCCCTGCAACCATTTAGTTCACACACAATCAAAAGCATCTATTCACAGCTTGTATTTCAGCCATATCCTCATTGCAAGCAGCAACACCTATCCATCTCTGCAGTTCAGCCTCTCTTTCTGTCTAGACCATACTCAATTCCATCTCCACTTTATGTAGCTTCTACAACAGCTGCAACTTCAACACTCCACAGCACCGCTCAATTTGAGCTTTACTCACTGCAGCCAATCAAACCGGTTCATATTCATGATACCCTCAGCTGCAAAATTATTTAGTCATACACATATCCTAATACCACCAGAACTCATCTTCTCTTCTTCTGTGTACTCTTCAAATCCAACACAAACCCATTGTCTACCCTTGAAAACACTCGCACACAGTACCCATTGCAGATCATCTCTTCTTCTTGACTTAGAACTTTAACAGAAACAAGTAATCATCAACACCGATCTCCACCACCACACCCTGTTAACCTAAC
Source organism: Papaver somniferum (assembly GCF_003573695.1). Taxonomy (NCBI): domain Eukaryota; kingdom Viridiplantae; phylum Streptophyta; class Magnoliopsida; order Ranunculales; family Papaveraceae; genus Papaver; species Papaver somniferum. The sequence continues at coordinate 173,716,292 of NC_039360.1, read as the reverse complement.
TCTGCATCTCTGTCACAAGCATTTGCTTCAACTCGAGCTGCACTTTCATTGCATTTTCTTACACACACGAGCAATACCTCCCTGTAAACCATCTACATAGCTCCATCATTCCCTTGAACACTCAACCACCACCACTGCAACAACAACACCATCTGCTTCATACCAAATTTCCACCAGTGCTTCAACAACATCAATTCTTTGTTCACCAGCCGACACCAACATCAACTTCAATTCCCACTCAGAACCAAACACCCAACCATCTCATGCTGCCCATCTCAGGTTCAATTCCATTGTCATCTCAGATCCATAATATCACATTCTCATCTGGTTTCTTTCCTCCATCTGTAACCTCAATCACTGTAAACTTGAACTGGGTAAGAACCCATCAATCCACCACCATCTTCTTTCACAACTTCAACCTCTCTGTAGCTTCCCATGAAAATCAACCTAAAACCCATTCTGTTACTTCTCTGTCTGGACTCAATTCATCCCCAATTTCACGACCACCATCTTCAAATCATCCAACCCTCGGAAGCAACTCAATCTTCTACAGCTTCCAGTTCGTCCTGAGATTTGAACGCAAACCCTTAACAGCAGCATCTCGTCACCATGAATTCTATCATCAATTCACACAAAACTCATTCTTCTAAACTCTCTCAATCTCAGAATGCTCATGAATCTCCACCATTTGCTTCCAACAGCAATCATTAAACCCATCTTCTAGAACTGATTTCATCGAACACAACCCCTTAATTTCCGGCTTCAATCACCTCAAATCTTCAACTCATAGCTTCAATTTCTTCTCCAATTCAACCTCAATCACCTCCTAACTCTCAGATTCAGTCTTCACTCGGTTCAATAGAAACAGCAGTAGCTACAGGAATTCATCTTAAATAATTCACCACCGTCTTCATATCTCCATTAGCAGTCATCTTCTTACTCCTTTCACTTATTTCTCTGAATTTCTCTGCATCAAAAGCTACCAGCCATCTCTATTTCTCTCTTCTCTCTCGATTTCTGGTGGACTGTAATAATGAGACAGCCGCTTCTCGATTTAGAGATAGTATAGTAGTAGGAATTAATCAAGGCACCCTCTTATGGATACAGGCTACCATGTCCATATATGGCTTGTCGGTTCGGAATAACCAATAGCCTAAATTTCTATTCAACTTAACCGTCAATTATGGGGAACTGACAGTTCATTCTCCACCTCTTTCTCGCGCAACTTAGCCCGCTCCAAGTACATGAAGCTCGCATGTGAGTAAACGTTACGCTTCAAATGGACGTTTTCTCCTTCTTTCACTCATAATGACTCCATTTCACCTGATAAACTCGAACGCAATCATAAGATACAAAATTTACAAGAAAACTCGCAAATAAATCATAAACAATAGATAAATATCAAGGTGTTTACAACACCTATCACCTACCAGCGAGCCTCATGAGGAACCTAGCCAAGGGAACCGAAGCGGATAAGGGGGCTGAGAGTATGTCACAATGGGTGCAAGCTAACTCTACCTTCCATGTTAAATTTTGCATATTGCGTCATTGGGGACTCGAATATGGGACCTCCCGGAACACATCAACTTTTGAGAAACAGGGATGACCAGCTGAGCTAGCTACCTGTTATTTATTTATTTTGAAGCATAAGAACATGAAATTGTAAATTTATTTTGTACTACATTGATTAATCAATATATTTAACCTTTCCATAAAAAATCACATAAGAACATCACTAACTAGCGATGTAGCTAGCCTGTTTTGGGCGGGAAAAGCAAACAAGAAAAAGTCTTGCGTATCAATGAATTATCAATCAATAAGGGTGAAAAAGCGGGGTACAACAACCACACCCAATATTTCGCTTAGCAATCTGTATGGATAACTCCAATATAATTGCAAGAGAATCAACTAGAAAGTCAGAATCAATCAATGGAAATAAATCCAAGAGTTGTATCTCTGTTTCACAATGTAATCAGCAAATCGAACAGATAGAAATCCGTGAGCCTGACTATTATGTGAAACAACTTGAACGGTACCAAAGACCAGTGTTCAAGTGTTAATCAATATAATAAACAACCCAAAGGTTGGATTCTCTAATTAATTGAACTACGCACAACCTGTGATATTTATATTATATAACAACATATAATGCGGAAAAAATAACACAGACACTAGAAATTTTGTAAACTAGGAAACCGCAAATGCAGAAAAACCTCGGGACCTAGTCCATATATGAACACCACAATGTATTAAGCCGCTACAGACACTAGCCTACTCCAAGTTAACTTCAGACTGGAATGTAGTTGAGCCCTAACCAGTCTCTTACTGATCAAGGTACAGTTGCGCTCCTTACGTCTCTGAATCCCCGCAGGACTTTACGCACTTGATTTCCTTAGATGATCTCACGCACAACTAAGAGTTTCTACGACCCAAAGTTGAAGACTTGATAAACAAATCTGTCTCACACAGAAAAGTCTATTGTACAGATAAATCTGTCTCCCATAGATAAACCTATGAGTTTTGTTCCGTCTTTTGATAAATCAAGGTGAACAGGAACCAATTGATGTACCAGACTTATATTCCCGAAGAACAACCTAGAAATATCAATCATGTCACAATAATCTTAATCGTATGGTAGCGAAACAAGATATTGTGGAATCACAAACGATGAGACGAAGATGTTTGTGATTACTTTTTATCTTGACTATTGAAGAATAAATATCGAGCCAATCTTAAAGAAGATAGTACTCAATATGATAGAAACAATCACGTAATGATAAGCACGAAAGTGCTACATTTTGTACCCATATTTATATTATCTAGGACTCAATATTTTGACTAATGACACTATTTTAGTGCTTTTGTAGAAAGTACAAGTGAATTCGATCATCCAGCGAATAAACATCAAAATGTGAGACTTAATGGTGAAGCGAGTCGATGTCAGCACACTAATGCCACCTAAGATTGGTCAAGAGTGATTGTATTATTGTTAGCATAAGAATGGAAGAATATCACCTCCATGACCACGTGCAAATGAAGAAAAAGGAAAGATTAATATATCTTGTCCTTACATAAGTTCTCTTGCTATATTTATATAAAGAATCTGAAGGAATATTTGAAGCCAACTTACGTCATTTTGCAAATACAGTTAAGGTGGAACCCAACACATGCAAAAAAATATCATGCTTTCTAAATGAAATTCATATACTATGGAAAGTGGAGATTCGGTGATACTTTACAATGTCTCGTCATATTATGACACGAGGCACAACATCATTGGGTGAATTTATATTTTCATGACATGTGGCAGACTTCTATTGGGAGGTGATGTGGCGACGAAGAAGAAAAACGTGAATTCATTTGTGTTGTTTCAAAATATACTAGGGGGCGCCCGGCCACAGAGCTGGAAGAGAAACAGGAGAGGGATTTTGGAGTTTTGTTTTCGATTCTTCGTTTATCTTTAGCTAAAGTTTGATTTTAATATGTTTTTGGTTTTTGAGAAAGCCATGGCTAGCTAGAGTTATGTTAGGGTTTGGGTAAAAACCAATTTAATTGTGTAAACTCTACATTTATATGCTCAATAATGATTTAAATGACTAGTAGTTTTTCTTCATATAGCTTGGTATTTTATTGTTCATGTGATTTTCTTGATTATTTATGCTTTTGAATTGATATTTCGTGCTTCGGTTAAATCCCTAGACGTGGTATGCAAGGATAGATAGGTAATGCTTTAGAATCACTACTCATGAAGCGAAGAAAACTAGAGCGGAGAAAAAATATTTGAAAATGCATGGAATAAATTTTTAAAGATTAGTATAGTTTGCATAATTAATTGGTGGAAACCAAAAATCCTAACAACCTTCTATCATTCTGTTTTTTCGTTAAAATTATTTATTGTTTCATTTTGTTTCAAATTTCTGAAAACTCATTAAACATTATCTATTTGATTATTTGGTCTTGGTATTAGTTAGAAGTAGTATTTTCACACTCCTCGTGGGAACGACCTGTACTTGCCATTGTTCTACCAATGAGACAGTGTGCACTTGCAGTATTTTATTGTAGGTTTCCGAACCTACCAAGTTTTTGGCGCCGCTGCCGGGGAGTGGTAGCAAAATACTCGCTAGTTGATATCATTGTATATAACTTATTTTTAATTTTTGTAAATAATTTATTTTTATTGTTCTTTTAGTTCTTTTTACGCAGTTTGTTTGATTTTTTTTAGTTACTTTAGTCTGAAGTGCGGGAGAAAAGAAAGTATGCACTCGCAAGATATTTGCAAGAGCCACTTGGGAGATCCATTAGAGGTTTGCTTAGCTCATTTTGGGTATGATTTTGATGACGATAGCGTTATTTGTGAAGTCAATGCCTTGTTAGACTCCACACCGCTGTTAGACACTAATAAATGGAAATCCAAACTAGAACTTCTAGTTTTGTTCGAGTCTCGACTAGTTCCATCAGTCGAGAAAGTTTCGACCATGACCTTTAAGAAATTAAGTTCAGAATTTTTTTTGTCTTGATGATATTGATAATGAAACCGTTTTAGATGATAACTGGTCTATGAGTCATGATATTATTGCTCCATTTGAGCCAACATATGTTCGTGTGCCCTATTTTGCTCAACTGGAACCAATATCATCCATAAAAGTTATTTGTGCTGATTTAGAACCTGATTTAGGGCGTGCACCTCAACTAGAAGCTATTGAAAAATTTATACCACTTTGTGTGAATGATTTACATATCCTGACAATGGATGGATTGATTACTAAGGATTGTTATTTATGGGGAATGGATTCACATATATATTTGGATGATTATAGTTTTTGCAGGTGCATATTTTCAGCTGACCAGATTGGTTGGGTTGATCCCCAACTTTTCAGACTCTATATATATGGTTGGCAGCTTACTTTGGGGTATCAACCTCATTTTGTTTGAGATTATGTGGTATTGAAAGCAGGGAAACAATACATTTCGCTTCGTGGGAGTCAACCCATCAGATTTGTTCCCTTTTCTCTATCTTTTATTTTTATTTGTTTATTTTTTTTTGCAATTTATAATTTCCCACCTTGATTTCTACGTTGGATGACTCAATTACATTGAGGACAATGTAATATTTAAGTGAGGGGGAGTGACACTTTGGTTAGGATTTAAAAAAATAAATAATTATGACCAGCTGTGTAGCAGGTCTAAAAAAAATGATCAGCTGTGTAGCGGGTCTTTAAAAAAAATATTATTATCGTTATGATTTTTAGGGTCATGACCAGCTGTGTAGCGGGTCTTTTATATGGTATTTTCTATGACCAGCTGTGTAGCGGGTCAATTCTTTGTTTTGCTCGAGGACTAGCAAAATATAAGTGTGGGGGTGTTGATAAGCACGAAAGTGCTACATTTTATACCCATATTTATATTAGCTAGGACTCAATATTTTGACTAATGACACTATTTTAGTGCTGTTGTAGAAAGTACAAGTGAATTCGATCATCCAGCGAATAAACATCAAAATGTGAGACTTAATGGTGAAGCGAGTCGATGTCAGCACGCTAATACCACCTAAGATTGGTCAAGAGTGACTGCATTATTGTTAGCATAAGAATGGAAGAATATCACCTCCATGACCACGTGCAAATGAAGAAAAAGGAAAGATTAATATATCTTGTCCTTACATAAGTTCTCTTGCTATATTTATATAAAGAATCTGAAGGAATATTTGAAGCCAACTGACGTCATTTGGCAAATACAGTTAAGGTGGAACCCAACACATGCAAAAAAATATCATGCTTTCTAAATGAAATTCATATACTATGGAAAGTGGAGATTCGGTGATACTTTACAATGTCTCGTCATATTATGACACGAGGCACAACATCATTGGGTGAATTTATATTTTCATGACATGTGGCAGACTTCTATTGGGAGGTGATGTGGCGACGAAGAAGAAAAACGTGAATTCATTTGTGAGCTATATTTATGTGTTGTTTCAAAATATACTAGGGGGCGCCCGGCCACAGAGCTGGAAGAGAAACAGGAGAGGGATTTTGGAGTTTTGTTTTCGATTCTTTGTTTATCTTTAGCTAAAGTTTGATTTTAATATGTTTATGGTTTTTGAGAAAGCCATGGCTAGCTAGAGTTATGTTAGGGTTTGGGTAAAAATCAATTTAATTGTGTAAACTCTACATTTATATGCTCAAAAATGATTTAAATGACTAGTAGTTTTTCTTCATATAGCTTGGTATTTTATTGTTCATGTGATTTTCTTGATTATTTATGCTTTTGAATTGATATTTCGTGCTTCGGTTAAATCCCTAAACGTGGTATGCAAGGATAGATAGGTAATGCTTTAGAATCACTACTCATGAAGCGAAGAAAACTAGAGCGGAGAAAAAATATTTGAAAATGCATGGAATAAATTTTTAAAGATTAGTATAGTTTGCATAATTAATTGGTGGAAACCGAAAATCCTAACAACCTTCTATCATTCTGTTTTTTCGTTAAAATTAATTATTGTTTCATTTTGTTTCAAATTTCTGAAAACTCATTAAACATTATCTATTTGATTATTTGGTCTTGGTATTAGTTAGAAGTAGTATTTTCACACTCCTCGTGGGAACGACCTGTACTTGCCATTGTTCTACTAATGAGACACTGTGCACTTGCAGTATTTTATTGTAGGTTTCCGAACCTACCAAGTTTTTGGCGCCGCTGCCGGAGAGTGGTAGCAAAATACTCGCTAGTTGATATCATTGTATATAACTTATTTTTAATTTTTGTAAATAATTTATTTTTATTGTTCTTTTAGTTCTTTTTACGCAGTTTGTTTGATTTTTTTTTAGGTATTTTAGTCTGAAGTGCGGGAGAACAGAAAGTATGCACTCGCAAGATATTTGCAAGAGCCACTTGGGAGATCCATTAGAGGTTTGCTTAGCTCATTTTGGGTATGATTTTGATGACGATAGTGTTATTTGTGAAGTCAATTCCTTGTTAGACTCCACACCGCTGTTAGACACTAATAAATGGAAATCCAAACTAGAACCTCTAGTTTTGTTCGAGGCTCGACTAGTTCCATCAGTCGAGAAAGTTTCGACCATGACCTTTAAACCATTAAGTTCAGAATTTTTTTGTCTTGATGATATTGATAATGAAACCATTTTAGATGATAACGCGTCTATGAGTCATGATATTATTGCTCCAATTGAGCCAACATATGTTCGTGTGCCCTATTTTGCTCAACTGGAACCAATATCAGCCATAAAAGTTATTTCCGCTGATTTAGAACCTGATTTAGGGCGTGCACCTCAACTAGAAGCTATTGAAAAATTTATACCTCTTTGTGTGAATGATTTACATATCCTGACAATGCATGGATTGATTACTAAGGATTGTTATTTATGGGGAATGGATTCACATATATATTTGGATGATTATAGTTTTTGCAGGTGCATATTTTCAGCTGACCGGATTGGTTGGGTTGATCCCCAACTTTTCAGACTCTATATATATGATTGGAAGCTTACTTTGGGGTATCAGCCTCATTTTGTTTGAGATTATGTGGTATTGAAAGCAGGGAAACAATACATTTCGCTTCGTGGGAGTCAACTCATCAGATTTTTTCCCTTTTCTCTATCTTTTATTTTTATTTGTTTATTTTTTTTTTTTCAATTTATAATTTCCCACCTTGATTTCTACGTTGGATGACTCAATTACATTGAGGACAATGTAATATTTAAGTGTGGGGGAGTGACACTTTGGTTAGGATTTAAAAAAAATAAATAATTATGACCAGCTGTGTAGCGGGTCTAAAAAAAATGATCAGCTGTGTAGCGGGTCTTAAAAAAAATATTATTATCGTTATGATTTTTAGGGTCATGATCAGCTGTGTAGCGGGTCTTTTGTATGGTATTTTCTATGACCAGCTGTGTAGCGGGTCAATTCTTTGTTTTGCTCGAGGACTAGCAAAATATAAGTGTGGGGGTGTTGATAAGCACGAAAGTGCTACATTTTATACCCATATTTATATTAGCTAGGACTCAATATTTTGACTAATGACACTATTTTAGTGCTTTCGTAGAAAGTACAAGTGAATTCGATCATCCAGCGAATAAACATCAAAATGTGAGACTTAATGGTGAAGCGAGTCGATGTCAGCACACTAATGCCACCTAAGATTGGTCAAGAGTGACTTTATTATTGTTAGCATAAGAATGGAAGAATATCACCTCCATGACCACGTGCAAATGAAGAAAAAGGAAAGATTAATATATCTTGTCCTTACATAAGTTCTCTTGCTATATTTATATAAAGAATCTAAAGGAATATTTGAAGCCAACTGACGTCATTTTGCAAATACAGTTAAGGTGGGACCCAGCACATGCAAGAAAATATCATGCTTTCTAAATGAAATTCATATACTATGGAAAGTGGAGATTCGGTGATACTTTACAATGTCTCGTCATATTATGACACGAGGCACAACATCACTGGGTGAATTTATATTTTCATGACATGTGGCAGACTTCTATTGGGAGGTGATGTGGCGACGAAGAAGAAAAACGTGAATTCATTTGTGTTGTTTCAAAATATACTAGGGGGCGCCCGGCCACAGAGCTGGAAGAGAAACAGGAGAGGGATTTTGGAGTTTTGTTTTCGATTCTTCGTTTATCTTTAGCTAAAGTTTGATTTTAATATGTTTATGGTTTTTGAGAAAGCCATGGCTAGCTAGAGTTATGTTAGGGTTTGGGTAGAAACCAATTTAATTGTGTAAACTCTACATTTATATGCTCAATAATGATTTAAATGACTAGTAGTTTTTCTTCATATAGCTTGGTATTTTATTGTTCATGTGATTTTCTTGATTATTTATGCTTTTGAATTGATACTTCGTGCTTCGGCTAAATCCCTAGACGTGGTATGCAAGGATAGATAGGTAATGCTTTAGAATCACTACTCATGAAGCGAAGAAAACTAGAGCGGAGAAACCATATTTGAAAATGCATGGAATAGATTTTTAAAGATTAGTATAGTTTGCATAATTAATTGGTGGAAACCGAAAATCCTAACAACCTTCTATCATTCTGTTTTTTCGTTAAAATTATTTATTGTTTCAAATTTCTGAAAACTCATTAAACATTATCTATTTGATTATTTGGTCTTGGTATTAGTTAGAAGTAGTATTTTCACACTCCTCGTGGGAACGACCTGTACTTGCCATTGTTCTACTAGTGAGATGCTGCCGGGGAGTGGTAGCAAAATACTCGCTAGTTGATATCATTGTATATAGCTTATTTTTAATTTTTGTAAATAATTTATTTTTATTGTTCTTTTAGTTCTTTTTACGCAGTTTGTTTGATTTTTTTTTAGGTACTTTAGTCTGAAGTGCGGGCGAAAAGAAAGTATGCACTCGCAAGATATTTGCAAGAGCCACTTGGGAGATCCATTAGAGGTTTGCTTAGCTCATTTTGGGTATGATTTTGATGACGATAGTGTTATTTGTGAAGTAAATGTCTTGTTAGACTCCACACCGCTGTTAGACACAATAAATGGAAATCCAAACTAGAACCTCTAGTTTTGTTCGAGTCTCGACTAGTTCCATCATTCGAGAAAGTTTCGACCATGACCTTTAAGCCATTAAGTTAAGAATTTTTTTGTCTTGATGATATTGATAATGAAACCGTTCTAGATGATAACGGGTCTATGAGTCATGATATTATTTCTCCATTTGAGCCAACATATGTTCGTGTGCCCTATTTTGCTCAACTGGAACCAATATCAGCCATAAAAGTTATTTCCGCTGATTTAGAACCTGATTTAGGGCGTGCACCTCAACTAGAAGCTATTGAAAAATTTATACCTCTTTGTGTGAATGATTTACATATCCTGACAATGCATGGATTGATTACTAAGGATTGTTATTTATGGGGAATGGATTCACATATATATTTGGATGATTATAGTTTTTGCAGGTGCATATTTTCAGCTGACCGGATTGGTTGGGTTGATCCCCAACTTTTCAGACTCTATATATATTTTGGGGTATCGGCCTCATTTTGTTTGAGATTATGTGGTATTGAAAGCAGGGAAACAATACATTTCGCTTCGTGGGAGTCAACTCATCAGATTTTTTCCCTTTTCTCTATCTTTTATTTTTATTTGTTTATTTTTTTTTTTTGCAATTTATAATTTCCCACCTTGATTTCTACATTGGATGACTCAATTACATTGAGGACAATGTAATATTTAAGTGTGGGGGAGTGACACTTTGGTTAGGATTTAAAAAAAATAAATAATTATGACCAGCTGTGTAGCGGGTCTAAAAAAATGATCAGCTGTGTAGCGGGTCTTAAAAAAAATATTATTATCGTTATGATTTTTAGGGTCATGATCAGCTGTGTAGCGGGTCAATTCTTTGTTTTGCTCGAGGACTAGCAAAATATAAGTGTGGGGGTGTTGATAAGCACGAAAGTGCTACATTTTATACCCATATTTATATTAGCTAGGACTCAATATTTTGACTAATGACACTATTTTAGTGCTTTCGTAGAAAGTACAAGTGAATTCGATCATCCAGCGAATAAACATCAAAATGTGAGACTTAATGGTGAAGCGAGTCGATGTCAGCACACTAATGCCACCTAAGATTGGTCAAGAGTGACTTTATTATTGTTAGCATAAGAATGGAAGAATATCACCTCCATGACCACGTGCAAATGAAGAAAAAGGAAAGATTAATATATCTTGTCCTTACATAAGTTCTCTTGCTATATTTATATAAAGAATCTAAAGGAATATTTGAAGCCAACTGACGTCATTTTGCAAATACAGTTAAGGTGGGACCCAGCACATGCAAGAAAATATCATGCTTTCTAAATGAAATTCATATACTATGGAAAGTGGAGATTCGGTGATACTTTACAATGTCTCGTCATATTATGACACGAGGCACAACATCATTGGGTGAATTTATATTTTCATGACATGTGGCAGACTTCTATTGGGAGGTGATGTGGCGACGAAGAAGAAAAACGTGAATTCATTTGTGAGCTATATTTATGTGTTGTTTCAAAATATACTAGGGGGCGCCCGGCCACAGAGCTGGAAGAGAAACAGGAGAGGGATTTTGGAGTTTTGTTTTCGATTCTTTGTTTATCTTTAGCTAAAGTTTGATTTTAATATGTTTATGGTTTTTGAGAAAGCCATGGCTAGCTAGAGTTATGTTAGGGTTTGGGTAAAAATCAATTTAATTGTGTAAACTCTACATTTATATGCTCAATAATGATTTAAATGACTAGTAGTTTTTCTTCATATAGCTTGGTATTTTATTGTTCATGTGATTTTCTTGATTATTTATGCTTTTGAATTGATATTTCGTGCTTCGGTTAAATCCCTAAACGTGGTATGCAAGGATAGATAGGTAATGCTTTAGAATCACTACTCATGAAGCGAAGAAAACTAGAGCGGAGAAAAAATATTTGAAAATGCATGGAATAAATTTTTAAAGATTAGTATAGTTTGCATAATTAATTGGTGGAAACCGAAAATCCTAACAACCTTCTATCATTCTGTTTTTTCGTTAAAATTAATTATTGTTTCATTTTGTTTCAAATTTCTGAAAACTCATTAAACATTATCTATTTGATTATTTGGTCTTGGTATTAGTTAGAAGTAGTATTTTCACACTCCTCGTGGGAACGACCTGTACTTGCCATTGTTCTACTAATGAGACACTGTGCACTTGCAGTATTTTATTGTAGGTTTCCGAACCTACCAAGTTTTTGGCGCCGCTGCCGGAGAGTGGTAGCAAAATACTCGCTAGTTGATATCATTGTATATAACTTATTTTTAATTTTTGTAAATAATTTATTTTTATTGTTCTTTTAGTTCTTTTTACGCAGTTTGTTTGATTTTTTTTTAGGTATTTTAGTCTGAAGTGCGGGAGAACAGAAAGTATGCACTCGCAAGATATTTGCAAGAGCCACTTGGGAGATCCATTAGAGGTTTGCTTAGCTCATTTTGGGTATGATTTTGATGACGATAGTGTTATTTGTGAAGTCAATTCCTTGTTAGACTCCACACCGCTGTTAGACACTAATAAATGGAAATCCAAACTAGAACCTCTAGTTTTGTTCGAGGCTCGACTAGTTCCATCAGTCGAGAAAGTTTCGACCATGACCTTTAAACCATTAAGTTCAGAATTTTTTTGTCTTGATGATATTGATAATGAAACCGTTTTAGATGATAACGCGTCTATGAGTCATGATATTATTGCTCCAATTGAGCCAACATATGTTCGTGTGCCCTATTTTGCTCAACTGGAACCAATATCAGCCATAAAAGTTATTTCCGCTGATTTAGAACCTGATTTAGGGCGTGCACCTCAACTAGAAGCTATTGAAAAATTTATACCTCTTTGTGTGAATGATTTACATATCCTGACAATGCATGGATTGATTACTAAGGATTGTTATTTATGGGGAATGGATTCACATATATATTTGGATGATTATAGTTTTTGCAGGTGCATATTTTCAGCTGACCGGATTGGTTGGGTTGATCCCCAACTTTTCAGACTCTATATATATTTTGGGGTATCGGCCTCATTTTGTTTGAGATTATGTGGTATTGAAAGCAGGGAAACAATACATTTCGCTTCGTGGGAGTCAACTCATCAGATTTTTTCCCTTTTCTCTATCTTTTATTTTTATTTGTTTATTTTTTTTTTTTCAATTTATAATTTCCCACCTTGATTTCTACGTTGGATGACTCAATTACATTGAGGACAATGTAATATTTAAGTGTGGGGGAGTGACACTTTGGTTAGGATTTAAAAAAAATAAATAATTATGACCAGCTGTGTAGCGGGTCTAAAAAAAATGATCAGCTGTGTAGCGGGTCTTAAAAAAAATATTATTATCGTTATGATTTTAGGGTCATGATCAGCTGTGTAGCGGGTCAATTCTTTGTTTGCTCGAGGACTAGCAAATATAAGTGTGGGGGTGTTGATAAGCACGAAAGTGCTACATTTTATACCCATATTTATTAGCTAGGACTCAATATTTGACTAATGACACTATTTTAGTGCTTTCGTAGAAAGTACAAGTGAATTCGATCATCCAGCGAATAAACATCAAAATGTGAGACTTAATGGTGAAGCGAGTCGATGTCAGCACACTAATGCCACCTAAGATTGGTCAAGAGTGACTTTATTATTGTTAGCATAAGAATGGAAGAATATCACCTCCATGACCACGTGCAAATGAAGAAAAAGGAAAGATTAATATATCTTGTCCTTACATAAGTTCTCTTGCTATATTTATATAAAGAATCTAAAGGAATATTTGAAGCCAACTGACGTCATTTTGCAAATACGTTAAGGTGGGACCCAGCACATGCAAGAAATATCATGCTTCTAAATGAAATTCATATACTATGGAAAGTGGAGATTCGGTGATACTTTACAATGTCTCGTCATATTATGACACGAGGCACAACATCATTGGGTGAATTTATATTTTCATGACATTGGCAGACTTCTATTGGGAGGTGATGTGGCGACGAAGAAGAAAAACGTGAATTCATTTGTGAGCTATATTTATGTGTTGTTTCAAATATACTAGGGGGCGCCCGGCCACAGAGCTGGAAGAAACAGGAGAGGGATTTTGGAGTTTGTTTTCGATTCTTTGTTTATCTTTAGCTAAAGTTTGATTTTAATATGTTTATGGTTTTTGAGAAAGCCATGGCTAGCTAGAGTTATGTTAGGGTTTGGGTAAAAATCAATTTAATTGTGTAAACTCTACATTTATATGCTCAATAATGATTTAAATGACTAGTAGTTTTTCTTCATATAGCTTGGTTTTATTGTTCATGTGATTTTCTTGATTATTTATGCTTTTGAATTGATATTTCGTGCTTCGGTTAAATCCCTAAACGTGGTATGCAAGGATAGATAGGTAATGCTTTAGAATCACTACTCATGAAGCGAAGAAAACTAGAGCGGAGAAAAAATATTTGAAAATGCATGGAATAAATTTTTAAAGATTAGTATAGTTTGCATAATTAATTGGTGGAAACCGAAATCCTAACAACCTTCTATCATTCTGTTTTTTCGTTAAATTAATTATTGTTTCATTTTGTTTCAATTTCTGAAAACTCATTAAACATTATCTATTTGATTATTTGGTCTGGTATTAGTTAGAAGTAGTATTTTCACACTCCTCGTGGGAACGACCTGTACTTGCCATTGTTCTACTAATGAGACACTGTGCACTTGCAGTATTTTATTGTAGGTTTCCGAACCTACCAAGTTTTTGGCGCCGCTGCCGGAGAGTGGTAGCAAAATACTCGCTAGTTGATATCATTGTATATAACTTATTTTTAATTTTTGTAAATAATTTATTTTTATTGTTCTTTTAGTTCTTTTTACGCAGTTTGTTGATTTTTTTTAGGTATTTTAGTCTGAAGTGCGGGAGAACAGAAAGTATGCACTCGCAAGATATTTGCAAGAGCCACTTGGGAGATCCATTAGAGGTTTGCTTAGCTCATTTTGGGTATGATTTTGATGACGATAGTGTTATTTGTGAAGTCAATTCCTTGTTAGACTCCACACCGCTGTTAGACACTAATAAATGGAAATCCAAACTAGAACCTCTAGTTTTGTTCGAGGCTCGACTAGTTCCATCAGTCGAGAAAGTTTCGACCATGACCTTTAAACCATTAAGTTCAGAATTTTTTTGTCTTGATGATATTGATAATGAAACCGTTTAGATGATAACGCGTCTATGAGTCATGATATTATTGCTCCAATTGAGCCAACATATGTTCGTGTGCCCTATTTTGCTCAACTGGAACCAATATCAGCCATAAAAGTTATTTCCGCTGATTTAGAACCTGATTTAGGGCGTGCACCTCAACTAGAAGCTATTGAAAAATTTATACCTCTTGTGTGAATGATTTACATATCCTGACAATGCATGGATTGATTACTAAGGATTGTTATTTATGGGGAATGGATTCACATATATATTTGGATGATTATAGTTTTTGCAGGTGCATATTTTCAGCTGACCGGATTGGTTGGGTTGATCCCCAACTTTTCAGACTCTATATATTTTGGGGTATCGGCCTCATTTTGTTTGAGATTATGTGGTATTGAAAGCAGGGAAACAATACATTTCGCTTCGTGGGAGTCAACTCATCAGATTTTTTCCCTTTTCTCTATTTTTTTTTTTATTTGTTTTTTTTTTTTTGCAATTTATAATTTCCCACCTTGATTTCTACATTGGATGACTCAATTACATTGAGGACAATGTAATATTTAAGTGTGGGGGAGTGACACTTTGGTTAGGATTTAAAAAAAATAAATAATTATGACCAGCTGTGTAGCGGTCTAAAAAAATGATCAGCTGTGTAGCGGGTCTTAAAAAAAATATTATTATCGTTATGATTTTAGGGTCATGATCAGCTGTGTAGCGGTCAATTCTTTGTTTTGCTCGAGGACTAGCAAAATTAAGTGTGGGGGTGTTGATAAGCACGAAAGTGCTACATTTTATACCCATATTTATATTAGCTAGGACTCAATATTTTGACTAATGACACTATTTTAGTGCTTTGCAGAAAGTACAAGTGAATTCGATCATCCAGCGAATAAACATCAAAATGTGAGACTTAATGGTGAAGCGAGTCGATGTCAGCACACTAATGCCACCTAAGATTGGTCAAGAGTGACTTTATTATTGTTAGCATAAGAATGGAAGAATATCACCTCCATGACCACGTGCAAATGAAGAAAAAGGAAAGATTAATATATCTTGTCCTTACATAAGTTCTCTTGCTATATTTATATAAAGAATCTGAAGGAATATTTGAAGCCAACTGACGTCATTTTGCAAATACAGTTAAGGTGGGACCCAGCACATGCAAGAAAATATCATGCTTTCTAAATGAAATTCATATACTATGGAAAGTGGAGATTCGGTGATACTTTACAATGTCTCGTCATATTATGACACGAGGCACAACATCTGGGTGAATTTATATTTTCATGACATGTGGCAGACTTCTATTGGGAGGTGATGTGGCGACGAAGAAGAAAAACGTGAATTCATTTGTGTTGTTTCAAAATATACTAGGGGGCGCCCGGCCACAGAGCTGGAAGAGAAACAGGAGGGATTTTGGAGTTTTGTTTTCGATTCTTCGTTTATCTTTAGCTAAAGTTTGATTTTAATATGTTTATGGTTTTTGAGAAAGCCATGGCTAGCTAGAGTTATGTTAGGTTTGGGTAGAAACCAATTTAATTGTGTAAACTCTACATTTATATGCTCAATAATGATTTAAATGACTAGTAGTTTTTCTTCATATAGCTTGGTATTTTATTGTTCATGTGATTTCTTGATTATTTATGCTTTTGAATTGATATCGTCTTCGGTTAAATCCCTAGACGTGGTATGCAAGGAGATAGGTAATGCTTTAGAATCACTACTCATGAAGCGAAGAAAACTAGAGCGGAGAAACAATATTTGAAAATGCATGGAATAGATTTTTAAAGATTAGTATAGTTTGCATAATTAATTGGTGGAAACCGAAAATCCTAACAACCTTCTATCATTCTGTTTTTCGTTAAAATTATTATTGTTTCATTTTGTTTCAAATTTCTGAAAACTCATTAAACATTATCTATTTGATTATTTGGTCTTGGTATTAGTTAGAAGTAGTATTTTCACACTCCTCGTGGGAACGACCTGTACTTGCCATTGTTCTACTAGTGAGACACTGTGCACTTGCAGTATTTTATTGTAGGTTTCCGAACCTACCAAGTTTTTGGCGCCGCTGCCGGGGAGTGGTAGCAAAATACTCGCTAGTTGATATCATTGTATATAGCTTATTTTTAATTTTTGTAAATAATTTATTTTTATTGTTCTTTTAGTTCTTTTTACGCAGTTTGTTTGATTTTTTTTAGGTACTTTAGTCTGAAGTGCGGGCGAAAAGAAAGTATGCACTCGCAAGATATTTGCAAGAGCCACTTGGGAGATCCATTAGAGGTTTGCTTAGCTCATTTTGGGTATGATTTTGATGACGATAGTGTTATTTGTGAAGTCAATGCCTTGTTAGACTCCACACCGCTGTTAGACACTAATAAATGGAAATCCAAACTAGAACCTCTAGTTTTGTTCGAGTCTCGACTAGTTCCATCAGTCGAGAAAGTTTCGACCATGACCTTTAAGCCATTAAGTTCAGAATTTTTTTGTCTTGATGATATTGATAATGAAACCGTTTTAGATGATAACGGGTCTATGAGTCATGATATTATTGCTCCATTTGAGCCAACATATGTTCGTGTGCCCTATTTTGCTCAACTGGAACCAATATCAGCCATAAAAGTTATTTCCGCTGATTTAGAACCTGATTTAGGGCGTGCACCTCAACTAGAAGCTATTGAAAAATTTATACCTCTTTGTGTGAATGATTTACATATCCTGACAATGCATGGATTGATTACTAAGGATTGTTATTTATGGGGAATGGATTCACATATATTTGGATGATTATAGTTTTTGCAGGTGCATATTTTCAGCTGACCGGATTGGTTGGGTTGATCCCCAACTTTTCAGACTCTATATATATGATTGGCAGCTTACTTTGGGGTATCAACCTCATTTTGTTTGAGATTATGTGCTATTGAAAGCAGGGAAACAATACATTTCGCTTCGTGGGAGTCAACCCATCAGATTTGTTCTTTTCTCTATCTTTTATTTTTATTTGTTTATTTTTTTTGCAATTTATAATTTCCCACCTTGATTTCTACGTTGGATGACTCAATTACATTGAGGACAATGTAATATTTAAGTGTGAGGGAGTGGCACTTTGGTTAGGATTTAAAAAAAAATTATGACCAGCTCTGTAGCGGGTCTAAAAAAAATGATCAGCTGTGTAGCGGGTCTTAAAAAAATAATATTATCGTTATGATTTTTAGAGTCATGACCAGCTGTGTAGCGGGTCTTTTGTATGGTATTTTCTATGACCAGCTGTGCAGCAGGTCTCTCTCTCTTTATCTTATTATTTGACCAGCTGTGTAGCGGGTCTAAAAAAAACAAGAAAAAAAATGATATGACCAGCTGTGTAGAGGTTCTCTATATTCATATGACCAGCCGTGTAGCGGGTCAATTCTTTGTTTTGTTTGAGGACTAGCAAAATATAAGTGTGGGGGTGTTGATAAGCACGAAAGTGCTACATTTTATACTCATATTTATATTAGCTAGGACTCAATATTTTGACTAATGACACTATTTTAGTGCTTTTGCAGAAAGTACAAGTGAATTCGATCATCCAGTGAATAAACATCAAAATGTGAGACTTAATGGTGAAGCGAGTCGATGTCAGCACACTAATGCCACCTAAGATTGGTCAAGAGTGACTTTATTATTGTTAGCATAAGAATGGAAGAATATCACCTCCATGACCACGTGCAAATGAAGAAAAAGAAAAGATTAATATATCTTGTCCTTACATAAGTTCTCTTGCTATATTTATGTAAAGAATCTAAAGGAATATTTGAAGCCAACTGACGTCATTTTGCAAATACAATTAAGGTGGGACCCAGCACATGCAAGAAAATATCATGCTTTATAAATGAAATTCATATAATATGGAAAGTGGAGATTCGGTGATACTTTACAATGTCTCGTCATATTATGACACGCGACAGAACATCATTGGGTGAATTTATATTTTCATGACATGTGGCAGACTTCTATTGGGAGGTGATGTGGCGACGAAAAAGAAAAACGTGAATTCATTTGTGAGCTATATTTATGTGTTGTTTCAAAATATACTAGGGGCGCCCGGCCACAGAGTTGGAAGAGAAACATGAGAGGGATTTTGGAGTTTTGTTTTCGATTCTTCGTTTATCTTTAAATAAAGTTTGATTTTAATATGTTTATGGTTTTTGAGAAATCCATGGCTAGCTAGAGTTATGTTAGGGTTTGGGTAGAAACCAATTTAATTGTGTAAACTCTACATTTATATGCTCAATAATGATTTAAATGACTAGTAGTTTTTGTTCATATAGCTTGGTATTTTATTGTTCATGTGATTTTCTTGATTATTTATGCTTTTGAATTGATATTTCGTGCTTCGGTTAAATCCCTAGACGTGGTATGCAAGGATAGATAGGTAATACTTTAAAATCACTATTCATGAAGCGAAGAAAACTAGAGCGGAGAAACATTATTTGAAAATGCATGGAATAGATTTTTAAAGATTAGTATAGTTTGCATAATTAATTGGTGGAAACCGAAAATCCTAAAAACCTTCTATCATTCTGTTTTTTCATTAAAATTATTTATTGTTTCATTTTGTTTCAAATTTCTGAAAACTCATTAAACATTATCTATTTGATTATTTGGTCTTGGTATTAGTTAGAAGTAGTATTTTCACACTCCTCGTGGGAACGACCTGTACTTTCCATTGTTCTACTAGTGAGACAATGTGCACTTGTAGTATTTTATTGTAGATTTCCGAACCTACCACGTAACTACAGAGAAAATAGTTGGATCTGGCTTCACAATCCGAATGAAGTTTTCAAGTTGTTAACCTACAGGGTTTCGTGAAAAACCTAAGGTTAAAGGAGAATCGACTCTAGTCGCAACTACTATCACACATGAGGTGTAGAGATTAGGTTTCCCAGTTGCTAGAGTTCTCCTTTATATACTCTTCAAATCAGGGTTTGCAATCAATGTTACCTTGGTAACAAGGAATCAATATTCACCGTTAGATGAAAACCTGATTAGACTCAAGCTAATATCTTTCAACCGTTAGATCGAACTTAGCTTGTTACACGCAAATGAAATGTACCTTCATTTAAATATGAGTAACCGTACCTAAACGTATACACCTTGTTGGCTCAACAAGAGTTAACCGAAGTTATCCATATGAACACTTTTATATCAACCTCATTCATCTTAACCATAACTAGTTCAACTGACTCAAATGAAACTAGTTCTAGAGTTTTTCAATTGTTTATATTCTCATAAAAGTATACAAGACACAATTGAAGCAAAATCGATTTTGATTCACTCGAATCAAGCCATGAACATTATAACCACAGTTTGCAAAAGATTGCTTTCCTTAATATATAAATATATTAGTTCATGAACAAACCGATTTTAGAACATTATCCACTTAGGTATACATACGGGTACGCGTACTTGAATGGACGGACTAAGTTTGGGTTTCACCAGTACGCGAACTGGTACACACATACCTTCCAAACTCAGCAGAAATTCCCGGACCTGAACCTCACGCCAGTACGCATACCGGTTTGCGTACCAGGTTCCCGGACTTTACAAAACCAACAAGTACGCATACAGGTATGCATACGATGGTTCCCGGACATGGATTACATATATGAAAGTACGCATACAATGCTTAAATCCAATTGTTCTAAACTGTCATTTCAACCATTGAAACATTCTTGGAAGACGGGAATAACTGTCTCGTACAAACTATTAGCTTCAAAGCAATTTTCAAGTGATCGAATGATCAATACGAAACATTCCGATTCTACATCAAATGTCTGTCTCACACAAATCATGTAAGATATTACCAGGTGATTTTCACATGAGCATATTTTGACTTTCGTCAAGAATATACGATGAACTTGGTTAAAGCGAAAGCTTACCAACACATAGTTCGAGAAATATATTGATAGCTGCTTAAAATACATCATTTGAATATCAATTTCTTATGCTTTTCTTAGCTATTTTTCTTTTATTTTTGTATATTACGCTTTGTTTTCATTTTGTAGGTACATTGGAGTCATGTGATACAGAACAAAGGGAATAAGAGCTAAATTTGTTACTTGCCGACTTTAAGAGTCGAGGATGATGAACCCTTGGAAAATATTGATAATTAGGGTGCTACTAGTTCAACTCATGATTATAATGATCATTCTCCTATTCCAAAGGAAGAAGTTGAATCTAGAAACAGTATAATTATTGGTGGTAAGACTTATGTTGTGTATGAGAGCGATGATGATTATGACTTCTTTGTGAATAACACCCCTAATTCGGAGATTGTGAATACTTTGAATGAGAAGTCAACTTTTGACGAAGCACATAAGGGTTACGATAATTTTCTTATGGAAGATTCTGATTTCTTTTCCGATGAGGAGGATTTGGAAGTTATAGAAGAAACTGATGAAGAATGGATCGTAAAGAGTTTGAATGAGAATTGCGATACTTGTGATGTAGGAGAATCAATGGACTTTTTCAGAAGTACCGAGAATCCCGTAATGCGTGAGATTATGCGAGGTTCGTCTAACCATTTACATGAATCTTTATCTAACGATGATCCTTCCAAACTAGAAATAACTTCCCAAAGAGTTGTTAATCCATCTTTTAAGAAGGTACTCATTTGGGGCTGGAATTGAATGCTTCAAAAGTTCTTTCCGAATTTCTTGCTTCCAAGTATCCACCATATGTGTTTGAGTCTAACACCATGCAGTTTTGCCGAGAGGAACGAATATAAGTGCCTTCTACATACGTTTTGTATACACTTCCGAGTGTAGAAAGGACTAAGTGTGGGGGTGACTCTCGTGGGATGATAATTTCACTTTTCCCACAATATGCTGACATTCTTGTGAAGCTTTTTCTATATATGCAGATTGTTTTGTGAGTGGATCCTCAAATTTTTCAGATTGTTGATATATGGGGAGTCTATTTTGAATGTTTCTAGTATGCGTCAATCAGGTGAACAATTCCAATTCTTACTTCCTTGTCTTTTTCAAGTATTCCTCTTATTCTTTTTACAATGATTTGAAACATTGAGGACATTGTTTGATTTAAGTGTGGGGGTAGGGTATAATAAGATCAAAAAAATTGACGTATACAAAACTCTAACTTTTAGAGATTTTTGAACAATTTAGAATAAACACTAGCCTTTCTAAGTAGATGGAATCTTTCTTGACGATGAGGTATATATTAGCTGAGTCGGGATTAAATGCCAACTAAATAGCTAGTTTAGTGTTTATCCTCTATTGTTCAGAAATAACTATGAGTTGGAGTATCAGTTTATGTATTTTGTATATAATTTGTAGAGTTTTGTGCCTTTAGTAACAAAAAACAAAAAAAATGCATGATAAACTTCAAAATCTAGAAACTTGTGCCTTCATGATGACACTAAACAATATAAGTGGATGGAACCATCTTGGTTGCAGGAGTTGAGGAACCCATTAACTAAAAAAACAGAGCTCGGGTGTTAGAAATTATATGATAGTTGTTACCATATCTCGGAATCGTCACCATATCACTTTCTGTTTTTATTTTGCAAACTTTTTGTTTCTCTAAGTGATTTGGTGGGTCACTAACATCGAATTGTCATCACTGCTAGGATGAAATAGAGTGATTGAGTTACTTAAAAAAAATACCAGACCAATTATACCAACCGGAGTATATATATAAAAAAATGACACTTGGATAGCAATATGTGTGTGTTCTCCATGTAATCTGCAGGCAAGAAGCATGCGCTTGGATCCAAAAGATCTAATCATGTTGTCAATTCGAAAAAAAAAAGGAAAAAAAAAAAGAAAAAAAAAGTTATTATTGTTCAATTAATAAATCGACCGCTGGTTCCCTTGTATTTGCTAGTCGAGTTGATCTAGAATTAGGATTATCGATCACTGGTTCCCGTGTATATGCCACTTGAGTTGATATTAGTATTCAGACCAGTATCTCAATCCATTAGGATTCGTAGGTTCATCTTGGCAGTGAACTTTAGACAGATATGGGAAACACCGTTCACTTTAGTAAACATTCAAAAACATCTATTTCTATATCCATCTTCTTAATCTATTCATGTGTGATTGTGCTTCGTTAGATTCCGAGTATTGTGGTTTGTTCGACTTTCTGAGTAGAGCTTTGTTCACTTATATATGAATTGGAGTTGCATCCGGGTACTTCCTCCTGTAGTCATTTTGGGTTCGTTCATAGATTCTTCGCAGGTAGATGGAATTTGGAGTAAAAGGTTTTGTAGGTGCACCTCTTGTAAACCTTCACGAGACTATAACTCGTCCACTATGGACACCTAGAGGTTTAAAGGCTTATTATTTATGCTAAAAGTAACCGTAGCCTCGACGAGAAGGAGTTGTTGTATTTTTAGTTTTGATTTGTTTGCTCGAAGACTAGCAAAGATTAAGTGTGGGGGAATCTGATAGTTGCTTAAAATACATCATTTGAATATCAATTTCTTATGCTTTTCTTAGCCATTTTTCTTTTATTTTTGTATATTACGCTTTGTTTGCATTTTGTAGGTACATTGGAGTCATGTGATACAAAACAAAGGGAATAAGAGCTAAATTTGTTACTTGGCGACTTTAAGAATCGACGGCGGTAGATGTAAAATCTAGAAGTCTTGCATCAAAAATGGAGAGTTACAGGAGGCAAACACTCAAAACCAATTTCAGGGTTATAAAGGCAGACATCATTTTCTGCTTAGGGCACCTCCCTCTTTATACCTCAACAAATGAAACACCAAATCACTATTCTGGGAACTAGTTTTTCCAAGTTCATGTTGCTGCAACCAGTTCGGGCAAGTTCTTTGCCTTTGCAGCTGAACCAAGTTTTCCGTCGTCCATGCCATAGGGTGACTGCCGATAGTTAAGATCCGTTATGGAAGCCGAGTACAAAAACAACACAGAATTTATGACCAAAGAAACAGCTGAAGAAACTCGTACTGCTGCCATTCGAATTGAAGTATCAATTGAGGAGATTGAGGGTGTTTTGAAGACTCTGTGATGAATTATGAGTTGGGTTTTCACTGGATCGAGTGTACGACGAGTTATGAAGACTTAATGAAGATTTGATCAAGAGAGAAACCAACCAGGGAAGTGAAGCTGTTGCCATTGTTTATATGAATGTGTGGTGGATAATTCAGACCTGTTTGAACTTTAAATGATCAGAAATGAATAGTTTTGTGTATGGGAATGATTCTGTGCAGGGAAGGAGTTGATTTGTGATCTTCAAAATACAGCAAAAGCTGTGTCCATCATTAGTCTGTTAGATGCACACCCACTGTTCGGGAAAAGGCCTGCCTGAGTGACCAGTTCTGCAGAAACTCTTATCGTCCACTGAACCAAGTCTCTGCCATCGGTTAACCATGGCTCTGATGAATCTGCACAAAGGGATATGAGCTTAATTTAGAAGTCGTGATAAATATGGAAGCTTGTTACCAGTTCGCTTCAAATTTTGGATAGATTTTGCTCCGAGAAAACATCAAAACAGGTGCTGTAGCTACCGTCAGTTGGAGTAGTGTATGGCTGAGATATGGGATGTTTGCGTGTTTGTCTGACAAGGAAACTTGGGTTTCAATCGGATTCGAAATTGCAGTAACTGAAGTCTATAAAAGAGCCAATCCAAAAGCTACAGAGACATCATCTCATACACCCCTCACGACTGCCGTTCACAATCAACAGAGAGGAGCTCTATGCTCCTCTCCAATCATCACCACCATCTGCATCTCCATCCACCTGCACTCATCTCCATCATACACCCACAGCATAGCATCGCCATCTTTACCACCTGCATACAGTCCACATCAATCCACCAGTTCTGCACTTCATCAGTCCATCTGCATATTTGCATATCCATCAGCTCATACATCTACAACACCAACAGTAGCAGCTGGAGTTCGGTTCAGTTCCATCCTCCATCACCAGCACCAGTCCACAGCACAAGGCAGCAGACTTCAGGCAACTATCAGCAGCAGTTCTACATCGCCACTGCCATTCCGTTACCATCCTGTTGGCGAATTCCTGTTACTGCCAGTTTTTCCAGCCACGGCAGTCCATCTTCACATCCACAACTCCATCACAGCTGTTTGGTTTGCTTATTTAGTTTTGTTTCTTTTGCTCCCCATGAACTCCAGTAGCTAAGCATCTTGATTAGGGACGATTTCGACGTCCGAACATGATTCATAATTGATATTTAAAAAGCCTGTTTTCTTGCAATTGTCTTATTATTGTTCATTCTCTACGGTACCAATAATGTTTATGAGTTGTTTCTCAATCGTTTAAGTTGCAAATTGAATGGTTGTTTGATGATTCTATTGCTAATTCGAGACTTCTTCGACCCGTAATTGTCTAGATGTTCCGAGTACAAATAGCGATATATAGGTATTGACGATGGGATTTTGTTAAGTACCCATATTTGGAAACTGACACTAGTAGGTAATTCATGCCTTTGATTTTATCACTAGGAACAACCTTATTTCATAAAACTTAGAGCATTTGTTTAAGTCACACCCAGAGAGCGTACTTTTAGAAAACTTGGCAAGTAGAATCCGGTAGTCGAGCGCTTCCGTATCCGGTGAGCTTAGGAGATAATAACAGAATAGTTGAGCGTACTAATTATTCTAGGGTTGTTAGTAACAAGATACTTTGGAGAAACTAGCTATATCAACAAGATTCGTGTTACGTGACTGAGGAAGAATCCTTGATCATTCTCATACTCATATTTGCATTAATATTCAGAAATTGAATTGACAACTTTAGACTCAACTCTCCCTTAGGAACGAAACTGCTTGTCATTGTACTACTAGTTAGTGTAAGAGAAGTAAGGAATTTAGTTTTGCGAGTTTGACACCTCGTCATATATAAGCGAGTTAAACTCAGCTCGAAATATCAATTGTGTATAAATGAAGTCTTTATAGCTATACGACTTTTGTCTCAAATAAGAAATAGAGTAGATTGACTTTTTAGTGATAGATGAGTTCAAGTCTCCACATACCTTTTGTTGATAAAGTTCCACAAGCTCCCCTTAGTAGTTCTTCGTCTTCAATCGATGAACACCGTGAAGTCTAATGCTCAACTACAATTTCTATCCTAACCCGAGACTTAGCTATAAGTAGACTAGAAATCAATACTTATAGTTTTGGCAACTAAACTTGACAAATAAGCTTGAGAAGACTTCCTCATATTCCTCATTAAACTCATGTCTTCTCTTCCGAGCGTCATTCCAATCCTTTGAGCACACTAGATCATCCAAAATATAAGGGGAAAGTCAACTCCTCTTTTTGCTCAAAATTCTCCCACTCAAACTAAAACAAGACTCCGAAGCCACTGCTGTTGCAGGCGGAGTCAGTAAATCACGAGCCATAATCTGCAAAATTGGAAAATTATATCCATGAGTATTCCAAAATTGCAAAATATCAAAATTACACCCCAATTCCTTACTTCCAAGGAAAACAATGACATCCAACTCTAAATACCTAACAAGTTCAGAAATTGAATTGGTATTAGATGTGCCACTTGAAACAGTGGTAGAACAAGTAGATAACAATCTTTCTGATGGATCTAGTTCATCAAAATCAGATTGAGATTGGGCCACATTAGTTTGCACATTACTACCATGAGTACTGGAATAATGATTAAACAATTTCAAGAGCATCTGATACACATATGCAAAACTATCAAGAGGTTCTCTATCAAAGGCATTAACAATTCCTTCTATGAGCACAACTGTTCCAATAATTTTCTTCCTTGGATCCATAACAGACCCCAGGATAAATAGAGGTGGAATATGACGACCAGTATGAGGATAAGGAATAATATGAATATGGCGACTAGTATGAGGATTGTAGGATCCAAATATTGCACAATAGTAAAGCTTGCGAGAATGTAGCATAGCCTGCGAAATTGTAATGAGAGCCTGAGAGAGCGTAGCACGGGATCCGAAAATGGGGGAATATGAGTTGTACTCCACTACATGTGAGCTGTCGTCCACTATGTAATATCCTATATAAAGAGAAAGGTAGGAGAGGGGGGGGGGGGGGGGGAGACACACTTTGTAGAGGGACACGTTTTGTAGAGAGATAAAGGGAGGTCAACCTTCTCTTTTGTATTCATCTTCTTCCCCAAAAACTAGATCTAGAGAGCTCCAAATACTCATTAATGGAGTCTCAATTGTAATCCATATGTAATTACAAACAATCATAGTGAAGATCCCTAACCCCGTGGATGTAGATCATATTGATCGAACCACGTAAATCTTGCGTCTCTCTTTATAGTTTTAGCACTTTTATCTTTATTTTCATATCAAATAAGTTTAGATCTAGAAATCATAGTCATGATAGTACAAGGGGTGTGTTTTAGGATTTCCTGCAACCACATTTTGGCGCTAGAAACAGGGAGGAGTAAAGTATTTATCCCTCCTGTAGCTTGTTGGTTCAAGAAATTTTCATGAAGATTAACTATTTTTCATATTTTTCTAGATCTACAAAGTTTAAGTTCAAAAATGGAAATTTTATGGAAGAAATCACACTTTTAGGGAGTAAACATCATCAACAATTCAAAGACATGAAAAGAGTGAGAGAAAAAATTAGTTGTTGTGGTGAAATTTAAGGAAAAAATGGAAGTTTCAGTGGAAGATTTTCATGTTCAGGAGATGAAGGCAAATGTGAAAGAAGTTAAGGAAGGACGAAGAAAAGATAAGAGGCAGATGCTGCAATT
This sequence comes from Papaver somniferum, assembly GCF_003573695.1. Lineage (NCBI taxonomy): Eukaryota > Viridiplantae > Streptophyta > Magnoliopsida > Ranunculales > Papaveraceae > Papaver > Papaver somniferum. The sequence goes on along the minus strand of NC_039360.1, from coordinate 173,688,808 downwards.
TTATCACAAACAGAAATTCGCACAGATGGTTCAAGGCTGAGCGAACAATAAATATGTCACGGGTTCGAATTCGCAGAGACACAAATTTTTCATTTTCTTCTCATTTTTATGGGAGAATAAAAGAATAAGGAAAAAAGTTATGCGCTAATTTCGCAGAGAGGTTCTTGCAAAATTGGTCCAGAGAGCAGTATGTGCGTTCGTGGTCGCAAGTTCGAATTCACCTGCGAACATAGTTTTCTTCTTTTTTGCAGAGAGTGAAGAAATGAATAATTTCGCAATATTGTTTCATTATTTCGCAAACAAGAGGCAGTACAATTGGTCATCTGCGAAGTTAATGAGTTCACGGTCGTGTGATCAAGTCCCAACACCTGCGTATTTTTTCGCACATATATTTCTTTGATTATTTCGCACAGAAGAGAGTTGATGATAATTTCTCAGAGATATTTCGCAAAGAATAAGCTTGCACAGTTGGTCAGGAGGCATGAATGCAAGCAGCAGGTCGCGGGATCAATTCTTGCTTCTCGCATGTTTATTTTTGTTAAGCGAAATTTATACAAAATTGTCTCTCACACAGTTGGAATTTGATTACTTCACAAGAACTTTGATTATTTCGCAAGAGAGGCTTAGCACAGTTGGTATGGTGCGAGAATATGCAAGTAGAAGGTCGCGGGTTCAATTCTTGCCTTTCACATCTGTTTTTTCTAAGCGAAACTTATACTTGATGCAACGTATCTTTCGCGCGAGATTGACAACAACAGCGAATCACATAAAAGCTAAGTACCACTTTCCTTGAACATTTTACTTTTACAGAAAATAAAAGATTTTTGATTTGATTTACAAAAGGCGATATAATCGCAGAATTACAGAAATTTCAGAATTACAAAGATTCCACAATTACAAAAGAAACCGAGAAAAATCTCGCACAGATCAATTTATATATTTCTCTTGAAAATTTGCTTTGTTTCAAATGAGAATGATATCTAACATGGAGAGTAGTAGGAGGAAAAATAAGACCTTCCATCAACAGGCTAGTAAGACCTTCCATCAACAGGCTGCATAAGACTTCATTAGGATCCTTTCCATGAAAGATGTTTATCGGATGAGACGAAACAAGTTATACAAAGGAAATCAAAAAAAAGAAAAACGATTTGAACTTGCAATTAAATGAAAAGTTTTGATAAAAGAAATGTTGAATACTAATCTAAATTCTTATTTGCATTACAGCATTGCATGAGGAAGAGAATGTGGAGTATAATTTCGCAATATTTCTTATTCGCAGTCAAGGATAGATACTTCTTATACTTCTCAAAGGATACTTCATACTTCATACTTCTTATATATTTCGAGGATTGAGTACTTCTTATACTTCTTCAAGGATACTTCATACTTCGCATACTTCAAGAGATGATACTTCTTATTTACTTCGCAACGCTCCGGAACTTCACAAAAGAATAGAGGCAAGTACGTACTTTTCAGGTCCAATATTCTTTCGCTCGTTCCTCCAACAACTACTACTACAAAGTGGATTTTTCCTTAAAGATCGCTCTTCAAGCAATATTCAAGGAAAAAGAGGCAAGATGTAGGATCCAAATATCGCACAATAGTAATGAGAATGTAGCATAGCCTGCGAAATTGTAATGAGAGCCTGAGAGAGCGTAGCACGGGATCCGAAAATGGGGGAATATCAGTTGTACTCCACTACATGTGAGCTGTCATCCACTATGTAATATCCTATATAAAGAGAAAGGTAGGAGAGAGAGGGGGGAGACACACTTTGTAGAGAGACACATTTTGTAGAGAGAGAAAGGGAGGTCAACCTTCTCTTTTGTATTCATCTTCTTCCCCAAAAACTAGATCTAGAGAGCTCCAAATACTCATTAGTGGAGTCTCAATTGTAATCCATATGTAATTACAAACAATCATAATGAAGATCCCTAACCCCGTGGATGTAAATCATATTGATCGAACCACGTAAATCTTGCGTCTCTCTTTATAGTTTTAGCACTTTTATCTTTATTTTCAGATCAAATAAGTTTAGATCTAGAAATCATAGTCATGATAATACAAGGGGTGTGTTGTAGGATTTCCTGCAACTACAAGGATAAGGAATAGTACGACAAGAAATTACCTTTTTAATTAGCATCCAAGTTTTAGCATCAATATAATGAGATGTAACACAAATATAAGGAGATCCATTACATCCTGTCCACATATCCAAAGTAAAAGATATACCAGTAGCATGTGAAGTAAATTCAGCAATCATAAGATTTTTCCTTCCATCAAATTTCTTCAAAATATTAGTTCTAGATGTATTTCTACTGACTTTTTTTATTTATAAGAAGGTTGAAGATAAAGTTGAATAAACTCTTCAAAATCCTCATCTTCAGCTAGAGATAAGGGTTTCTCGGAATTTACGATGAAATCAGCTAATCCTTCTCTCATTTTACTCTGACTATAAGTAAAATTACCTACCCCTACACTACCTAATATGATTTTAGCTTGCTTAGGATCATTTTCATCTAAGTGTAAGGGCAAACACTTTGCTAAATGTCTAGTTAAGTGACCAGTCTCGCTGTTAATCTCAGGTTCATTACTAGTTTTGTAGTCAGTCTTACAATGTTTGCATACATCCCTTAATACCAAGTTTCCCTCAAACATAACCTCTTTAGTTTCAAAATGAGCCCAAACTTCGGAGGTTCTTTTTCTTGTTTTAGGAAGAGAGGAAGGTGCATTCTCCTGACTAGCAGGGACTTCCCGGTTGGCCTCAAGCATATCTAAATCTATAGTACTCAACGGGTTAGTAGATTGACCAGCACCAGATTCCATAGCTTATAAAGAAACCTAATATGAATTGGAGAAAAATAGTAAATTTATAAAATAAAAGGGAGTCAAACTAGAGCGATAAGTAAGATTTTAATCTGTGGGACTTGATTTGATAGCTTTTTTCACCAAATACACCTGAAAATGTCAAAAATAAATGGTGTTAAACCAAGCACATGCAGATCAATGACCTAACCAGGTAATATGTTAGGGAAAAAAAATAATATATAAGTGTAGATCAGTAACCTAAACACTAACATAATAATAGGACTTGATTAATCTGCATTGAAGGCTTCATCTTGTTTGAAGAAAACCATATCTGGAAGTCCAAGCAGAAACATATATAATATGCTTAGATGAAACCAAAACAAAAATGCAAATGAAACATTTTAACAAACACTTCATGTGCACATTCTAAAATTAAAATCACGAACACTTCATCACCAAAAAATGCATGAAACCTCTTGAAACATCACAGATCTAAACAATACAAAGTCCAATGGAGTAAATTACCAAATAAGAACTCAAAAGACTAACTTAAGAAAAACAAAACGTACCTTGAGCTTCAAATTGCGGAAAAAATCTCACTGAAACCAAATCTTGTCAAGATAATATAAACATATTAATTAGACGGAATGAAAATAGAGAGAAAGAGTGTTATCGGAGAGTAAGCGTAAGGTTGGATTCGTTAGAATATTTACCAGCGGCGGCAACATCTGTATGGTTTTTTCTTTTTGCTAGGGTTTGCGGAAAAGAGAAATGAGAACTCAAATTTCACTTTTCGCTTATAATACTAGTCAAACGTAGGTCGTGTCTAGGTAACAACATGATAATGGGAGTACTGAAACTAGCTACGTGTTATTACTTTTAGCTATGTATGTGGTTTGGTTATAAACTTATAGGTAATGGACCGTTAAATAATAAGTGGTTTGACTAGTAGGTCGTGCTTTTCGCGTGCTTTACACGTGCTGTGCTTTTAACCGTGTTGTGTTGTGCGCGTTCTTACACGTGCCACGTGTTGTGCCATGCTTATATGCCTATTTGTCGGGCATAACACATCACATTAAACTAACATGATGTGCTGGTCACGTGATGTGCTCAAATATAAACATGCTGGCCCGACCCAATTTACACCTCTATGCATACCATGATTCCCGGACAAGGATTACATATATGCAAGTACGCATACTATACTTAAATCCAATTGTTCTAAACTCTCATTTCAACCATTAAAACATTCTTAGAAGACGGGAATAGCTATCTCGCACAAACTATTAGCTTCAAATCAATTTTCAAGTGATCGAATGATCAATACGAAACATTCCGAGTATACATCAAATGATTGTCTCACATAAATCATGTAAGTTATTACCAGGCAACTTTCACATGATCATCTTTTGACTTTCGTCAAAAATATAAGATGAACTTGGTTAAAGCGAAAGCTTACGAACACATATTTCGAGAAATATGTGAGTGAGTTAAACTCAACCCGAAATATCAAATATGTATAAATGAAGTCTATATAGTTATACGAATTTTGTCTCAAATAGGAGATAGAGTAGATAGACTTTTGAGTGATGGATGAGTTCAAGTCTTCACATACCTTTTGTTCATGAAGTTCCACAAGCTCCCCTTAGTAGTTCTTCTTCTTCAATCGATGAACACCGTGAAGTCTAATGCTCAATTACACTTTCTATCCTAATCCGAGACTTAGCTATAAGTAGACTAGAAACCAAGACTTATAGTTTTGGCAACTAAACTTGACAAACAAGCTTGAGATAGCAACTGAAAAGTGGGGGTACAACAACCTCACCCAATAATTCGCTTAGCAATATGTATGGACTAACTCCAATATACTTTTAAGAGAATCAACTAGACAGTCAGACTCAATCTTAATAAAAAGTATATCAAGGAGTTATATCTCAATTTCTCGATTCAATACTTACTCAAGCAAATAGAAATCGGGGAGTCTAATTGAATACAAGATAAATCAATTTGAACGGTACCAAAGACCAATGTTCAAGGATCAATTTCAATCAACAACCAAAGGTCGGATTTACCAATCGATCGATTCGACGCACATCCTGTGATATTTCAATTATATAACAAAATATAATGCGGAAAAGAAATAACACAGACACCAGAAGTTTTTTTAATGAGGAAACCGCAAATGCAGAAAAACCCCGGGACCTAGTCCAGATTGAACACACACCGTATTAAGCCGCTACAGACACTAGCCTACTACAAACTAACTTCGGTCTGGACTGTAGTTGAACCCCAATCAATCTCGCACTGATCCAAGGTACAGTTGCGCTTCTTACGTCTCTGATCCTTGTAGGACACTACGCACTTGATTCCCTTAACTGATCTCACCCACAACTAATAGTTTCTACAACTCAAAGTCGAAGACTTTAATAAACAAATCTGTATCACACAGAAAAGTCTACAGGAATAGATAAATCTGTCTCCCACAGAAATACCTACGAGTTTTGTTCCGTCTTTTGATAAATCAAGGTGAACATGAACCAATTGATAACCCGGACTTATATTCCCGAAGAACAACCTAGAAATATCAATCACCTCAATAATCTTAATCGAATAGCGAAACAAGATATTGTGGAATCACAAACGATAGACGAAGATGTTTGTGACTACTTTTCTATCTTGCCTGTCGGAGAAATTAATTTCAAGCCAATCTTAGGATTGTACTCAAATCTGATAGAAATGGTAAGATCAGATCATGCAACTACAGAGAAAATAGTTGGGCCTGGCTTCACAATCCAAATGAAGTCTTCAAGTCGTTAACCTACATGGTCCCGGTAGAAACCTAAGGTTAAAGGAGAATCAACTCTAGCTTATACAACTAGTATCACACAGGAGGTGTGGGGATTAGGCTTCCCAGTTGCTAGAGTTCTCCTTTATATAGTCTCCAAATCCGGGTTTGCAATCTAAGTTACATTGGTAACAAAGCATTCAATATTCACCGTTAGATGAAAACCTGATTAGATTCAATCTAATATCTTTCAACCGTTAGATCGAACTTAGCTTGTTATACACAAGTGAAATGCACGTTCATTTAGGTTTGTGTAACCATACCTAAACGTGTACAAGTAGTTGGTTCAACAGTAGTTAACCAAATGGTTAGCCATATTAGCACTTTCATATCAACCTTATTCATCTTCGCCATAACTAGTTCAAATGACTAAAAAGAACTAGTTAGAGAGTTGTACAATTGATTAGATCTCATAGAAGTATACAAGACATAATCGAAGCAAAAATGATTTTGATTCACTCGAATCAATTCATGAACATTATAGCCACGGTTTTCAAATACGCATTCCTTAGTTTATATATGTCTTAGTTCACGAATAAACCGTTTTTAGAAAATAACCCATTCAAGTATGCATACCGGTACGCATACTTAAGTATCCGATTTGAGTTTGTTTTCAGTTCAAAAACTCCAACAGAAATTCACGGGATGTGAAATTCCGGCAGTACGCGTACGGGTACGCGAACTTATCTTCCGGACATCCTGAACCAGTAAAGTACGCATACCTTAGTTCAAGGATTTTGGACTTACACAAGTATGAATTCACATACAATGTTTATATCCATTCAAGGTTATATATTCTAAACTCTTATTTCAATCATTGAGACATTCTTAGAGGATGTTAAATAGAGGTTATCCACACACTATTTTTCGTCAAAGCGATTTTCAAGATATTAAAATAATCAACATGAGTTTCGTCACTTCTAAATATGAACTTGGCCAAAGCGAAAGCTTACCAACACATATTTCGAGAAATAGATAAGCGAGATAAACTCGGCTCGAAATAGCAAATGTGTATAATCGAACTTTATATAACAATACGACTTTTTTCTCAAGATAGGAGATAAAGTAGATAGACTTTTGAGTGATAGATAATTTCAAGTCTCCACATACCTTTTAGTCGATGAAGTTCTACCAGTTCCTTGAGTAGTTCTTCGTCTTTGCATGATGAACGTCGTGGAGTCTAGAGCTCAACTACACTTTCTATCCTAGTCCGAGACTTAGATATAAGTAGACTAGAAATCAAGACTTATAGTTTTGGCAACTAAACTTGACAAACAAGCTTGAGATATCAACGCTTGCGAGTTCGACTGAGCAGTGCTCTAACAATCTCCCCCTTTGTCAATTTTAGTGACAAAACTATCAATACATATGGAATACAAAATAAATAAACTTTGCAGCTTCTCTTTCACATGCATGATCTCCTTGGTTCTTCAACATTAATCGAAATCTTCGTCACTTCCAAGTACTCCAATGATTGCAAAGATATTCAATGCAACAT